>NC_080786.1:88672697-89291308 GCF_028018385.1 Neofelis nebulosa | reverse complement strand
CACCATTCAGGCTGCCTGGAGCCCTGAGACTTAGGCAACGGCACCATGGGCTGAAGAAGGTTCACTGGGGCTTCAGTTTTAGTTCATTCATTCAGCAAATATCCTGCTCTACACACACACACACACACACACACACACAAAGATGAAGTAAATGTTCCAAAGTAGTATAGATGTAGCTATTACATGGTGGTAGGTTTACTGAAACTTTGTTTTTTCCTATAACAGCCATATATTACATTTGAAAGCTTCACTTTTTTAAAAGTCTTCCTGTTCATTTAAATATTTTTAATTTTCAAAGTCATGAAGTACTTCCTAACTTTAGAGTAAGAAATGGGTGCAACCCATTTTGTGAACCAGATAAATCTTCTCTTCTAATGTGAGTCAGATGATTGTGGGGTCTCGGACCTGAGTTCACGAACGCCCTGTGTCATGCCGTGAACCTGTTGACACTTGTCATGCACATCTGTGAGTGTGTGTGTGAGAGAGTGTGTGCGTGTGTTTGCACTTGCTGGGATCTGCTTCTGACTCTGTGACTGATGAGAAGCAGCAGGCTACAGAAGGGCATAGGAGTAAGTGCATTCTCCTTTCGCTGCTGTCGGTGAAGGAAAGTGAGCAAGAATTCGTGGAGCAGGTGACTCAGACACAGCAGTCTGATGGCTCAGGATCAGGGCTGGCCATCTCCCAGGCCCTGTAGGCACGGCTGTATTACAACACAATATTGCTTATTGTCATCCAGCTGTCATTATTATCATTGCTGTTTATCATCATGTAATAGCCTTCCCCTGTTACTTTAAGGGTGCATCATTATGTCACGGGGAGGTGTCGCCTCTCCCCAGTTTATAGATGAGGAAACCCAAGTTCAGAAGGGTGAAGAGGCAGAGCTGGAACTCAAATCCTGAGGTCACCCCACTCTACCACACCCCTCCTGTATCTACCCATGTACACACAGGCAAGCACCTTGGCTTTTTTTATTATTCATTTAATATTTAAAACATATTCGTTGAGCATTTTCTCTGAAATCTTTTTTTCCAACCAGTGTCTACTGAATGTTTTAATTCTCATGTCGGGGGCTCTTCTACGTGCTGGGAACACAATAGTGAACAAAAGGAGACAAAAACTCCCTGCCCTCGTGGAGCTCATATTTTAGCGAGGAAAGTAGAAGAGAGAAATAATAAAAGTCAATTCTATAGTAGGTATTTTTTAACAGGAAAAATTTGCGGTTCACCAAGGCCAACAGATGAGGGGATGCTTGCCTCTCAAAGACAGCCTGCCCTTCACATTGCCACCATGCAGGGCCATAGGAGAAGACACGGAGCTTGTTTGCAGGCAGAGAGAGGAAAGGAACCAGGGGGCTGAGGCTTTTAAGAGGCTAGCCAGGGAAATCAGGCTTCGGGTTGGCTAGTTTGAATAATTTCAACAGGCTCTGGCATGTAGGGGCTCTCCCCAGCTGTCGGTTCCTGGCTCTGGGATGCTTAGGGCAGGTGGATGGTGGCCCCAAATGCAGAGCTCAATGAAGAAGATGGTTGGAATGTGGGCTCTGAATTGGGGGTTTGTGTATGAAAGGCTGAAAGGCACAGTCACAGTTGAGTTGTTTGCTATCTCTAGGAATTAGGTAGCCCTGGGAAGGACTGTCCCTCCACATAGCAACACATCAGAATGCAGAAAATAAAAATACATGGTTAATACAATAAGCTAAATGGCAGCAAATGGTACAGGAAAAATAAAAGGGGAGGGGAATAGGGACTATCAGGGTGGAGGGGTGAGATGTTGCAGTTTTAAATAGAGTAGTCAGGGGAGACTGTACTGGGAAGGTAGTATTTCAATAAAGACCTGAAGGCAGGGGCGCCTGGGTGGCGCAGTCGGTTGGGCGTCCGACTTCAGCCAGGTCACGATCTCGCGGTCCGTGGGTTCGAGCCCCGCGTCAGGCTCTGGGCTGATGGCTCCGAGCCTGGAGCCTGTTTCCGATTCTGTGTCTCCCTCTCTCTCTGCCCCTCCCCCGTTCATGCTCTGTCTCTCTCTGTCCCAAAAATAAATAAATGTTGAAAAAAAAAAAATTAAAAAAAAAAAAAAGACCTGAAGGCAGAGAGGAAATGAGCTACATGGGATCTGGGGGAAGAACTTTCTAAACAGGGAGATTAGCAAGATCAGAGGTGCAAGCATATCTCATTGATAATGCCACCTGAAGCTATATCAATATGCATAGCATATTAGACCATAGCAGGAGACATATAGTTGAGAGCTCAGGTCATACATAGGGGTTGGAGACACAAGCTGATAGTAGGAAGGAATGAGGTGGCCTTATGTGTATGAGTATTTTGGCCTGTATATGGAGTATTTTGTCCGGAGACCAAATTTGAATATCCTGATACTTCCCGTTCATCCATATTTGGTACGATGTTTCTCCCCAGATCCTTAAAAAAGAGGTGATTCTTTTTCTTTTCAATTTTTTTTAAATTTTTTTTAAATTTTTTTTTTTTTTTTTTGGAGACAGAGAGAGACAGAGCATGAGCAGGGGAGGGGCAGAGAGAGAGGGAGACACAGAATCTGAAGCAGGATCCAGGCTCTGAGCTGTCAGCACAGAGCCTGACACGGGGCTCAAACTCACGGAGTGTGAGATCATGACCTGAGCTAAAGTTGGACGCTTAACCGACTGAGCCACCCAGGCGCCCCAGAAGAGGTGATTCTTGATGGAAAAGTGATTCCAGTTCAGAAGAAATTTATCTGGCTACACAACACAGACCAATCAGAAATTAATGCTTGTCGATTAAAGTAAAATTGTATCTCATCACATATCCCTCACCCCAGCCTTTTTTGAAAACCCTCCAGTGGTTTCCCATTCCATGTAGGATAAAGTTCTAACTCGCTGCTATGGCCTGCAAGGTTCTGGGTCCAGCTGCCACCTTCCCAACTTCATTTCATATCCCTCCACCCATCACCTATACTCCAGCCACAAGAACTTCCATAATAACTTAGACGTCCCAAACTTTTTTCTGCCTTAGGATTTCTGAACAGGCTGTATTCTTGGCAGAAGGCCTTAGTCCTGTCTTTACATGGCTGGTTCCTTCTTGTCATTTGGGTCTCAGCTTCTCAGAGAGACTATCACCAGCTTCTCCCTCTAAAGATGTTATTATCCAGGCCCTCTACAGCTCATTAACCGGTTTAATTCTCTAAAAATTGTTCAACAGTATTGGAAATTTTAAAAACTCATGTATTCGTTTATTATCTGACCTCACTCCTACCCCAACTAGAACTTCAACTTGACTTTTTCTCCTTCACTGCTATAGCCCAGCGTCAAGAGTGGCACCTGGCACATAGATAGCACACAGCAAGCATCTGTTGAATGAATGAATAATAACATAATATCTTCATATATAAATGTTATATAATTGAGCCTATAGGACCTAGGAGTTTAGAGCCATCATAATGGGCAGGATCTAGGCAGTCTTCTAGGAAGGAAGCACTCTTATGGAAATAGTCTAATTGTGTATCTTTCCTGTGAAGGTTATCTCCAGAGATATCTGTGGTGCTGGATGATACCCCATCCCAATCATTGCTGACCATGAAGCTGGGGGTTCCAGCTCTAGAAAAGAGGAGGTGGTCTGTCATCCTTGAGCAGGCATGGCAAAGTAGCAGCCCTTGTGCCTTTGGTCCCAATGTGTAGTATTTGGTGGCAGAATACTTGGATTTTTTTAAAAAAATATGAATATGAATATGAATATGAATATGAATATGAATGTCTTTGGCTGACCTAGCACTGTCTTGCCACATATGCCTCTTCTAACTGTCCTGTATCCAAAGTCTTCTCATGTTTGCCTTACCAATGAAGACATCGGACCTAGACCCTTGACCTAGGGTAAATAAGTGCCCTGTTTCCTAGGAGTCCATTGGGTAGTCTGGATGTTTTTCCTGATTGAAGGGAAGTTGAAATACTACTGATAAATCTCAGGAACTAGCTCATGTTTAGAAGAGTAGGTTTCAGCTTGTCTTACTTACCTCTAACCTTCTTCAACCTCTAACATTTTCAGCTGGTCAGGTCCCATACTGAAGACTGTAGCAACCAGCATTCTTTGTCATGTTGATCTCTCTGTATTTATTAGTAAAATATCATAGGTAATTAACAGAGCCAACCAGCCTTTTATGACTCCCTCAAACCCACATCACCATTTTCAATGACAATTTCAAGATCTATTGAAGGGACTCATAGGTCAAATACAAACCTGACCCCAGACTAGCTTTCAGAATTCCCATTTAGGAGTATGGATTTCAGTGTGTAAACTTCATGTTGACTAATAGTGTACTCCCACAAGGCCAAAGTCAACCTTAAGCAGCAAGTCAAAGCACAAGTTGTACAGTTTTAACAGTCTAGGTCTAGCCTTTTGCATAGCCACCATTTTCATTGTTAAATCTGTTTTCAGTGGAGTGGAAAATTACTCTCCTCCCATACTCATGATCAGGAGATTATTTCATGAATGGAATTGGGTATTATATGCAGGAATTACATTCAAACATGACATACAGTTGATTTGTACCAGAATTTTAAAACATCAGTACTGAGCAAGTATGCAATTCAACTTGATGTATTAGAAAATTGTACCAGAAACCTTAACTGAGAGATCAAACTTAACATCACTAGAATTGGATCAAATCAATATTACATGTTTCCTCACATGGTACATCATTTTCAGGGATATTCCTACTAAAAATGCACACTAAATCTAATCATAAGGCAACATCCGGCAAACCCAAACTGACAGATGTTTTACAAAATAACTACCCTGTACTCATAAAGATATCCAAGTCATCAAAGACATGACCTTTTTCTATAAAGGATATTATTTGAACAATTGGCAATATTTGAAGAGAATATCAATGGTAAATTCCTGATTTGGCTAATTGTACTGTGGCTATGTAAGAGAACACCCATGTTTTTAGAAAACATACACAAGTATTTAGGGATCAAGAGGAATCTTTAACTTATTCTCAGCTCAGAAAAAGAGAAAGTAATTGAGAAAAAGAGAAAAGAAAAAGCAAGTGGCAAACTATTAATATTTGGGAATTCTGGGTGAAGGATATATAGAACTTCTTTGTACTAATTGTGCAACTTTTCTCTAAATCTGAAATTATGTCAAAATAAAAAGTTTTAAAGAAGCCATGGGATCGTACTTGTGAATCTCATCCCCTTGTAAGCCAGGCAGTGGGTTTTCCTGGCCATGTGCACTCTTAGTGTTGAATCTGAGCTCTGGGTCTGAGAAGGCAAGGGAGGATGGCCATGAGGGCACTGTTGCGTGAAGAACAGAGGAGAGAAATGTAGAATGAGACATTGCTCTTGGTTGGGAAGCTTAGACTGAACTCAGTTTGTTTGTTGCTTTTTTTCCAAGCCAGGTAGCAAGGACCCAGAGAAAGACTCACTTGGCACAGGTGCTTGGGGGAAGCAGGGCCCGGTTAAGCCTGCAGGGTCTCAAACTACATTAAGCCCAGGACACTCTGTACCCTAATACTTTCTTTCCCACCCTCCACCCACCACCACCCCCCCCCCAAGCACACAAAATGTAGTTTTCCCAAAAAAGGACACTGAAAACATAGCCATTGACCACCAGCCACTTATTTCTTCCTCCAGGTATGCAGCTTCCCCTCTTCTTCCCTTGGGTTCCCTAGGAGAGTTTCCATTGCAACATTTTTAGTTAAGTAGCGCTTAATTACAGTCTTAAACTTTCCAGCGTCACCCTGCTTAACTCTTTCACTCCGCCTCTGTAATTAAGCCTGGCATGGCTAACTTTGGTTTAGGTTACTATTGAAGGACATTGTAAGTTGAATCCAGGACAGGCTTCCTGTTGACTTCTGGGAGACTCTGAGATAGCACGTAAGTCGAAAATAACTGGACTGTAACTTACCTCCTACTTTGGTGTTCAGAAGATGTTTTAAGTCTGACTGGCAACCCTGCTGTCAGGATAGCCTCCTCAGAGTGTGATTCACCTTTTGTGTTCTAGACTGAGTGGAATAATAGCCAAGATCAATGCTAACCACCTTGCTTTCTACAACATATTAATAGAATTCTGTAAATGTTGTATGTTCCCCTTGCGTTGTCATCATCTATATGGCATGTTAATTAGCATAGTAAAGATTCCAAGAAGTCTTGCAGTAAAGAAACAGGTAACTTTGTTTAACCCATCTTTAATTGCCTGAGCAACACAGAACATCTTAAGGAAAAGGAGGCACTAGCCTATGTTGATAGTCACCTTGCTAAGTTTAAGGGATGAGCACCTCACCAACATTGACTTTTTCTTAGAGGTCTCTGGGCCTAAAAATATTCAGGCTCCAATGATTTATCGTTCTTTGTCCTTAGCCATTCATCACTGACCATTTAATGAGCTCCTCTGTGCCCAAAGAGTTTGGGCTGAGGATACAAAGATGAAGGACATCTCTGTCCCCAAGGACTTTCCTCAGAGTTAGGGAGGTGAAGGCACATAAACAAGCATCTGTCAGTGCTGAATGAATGGTACGAGAGGTATTCTCAGAGAAAAAGGAGAACATGCTGGGCTTGGTCATCCAAGAAGTGGTAGGTAGGCTTTAGATGAGCAGAGAGGCTGCAGGGTGATATGAGAAATGAGGACCACCATGGCTGCTGCAGCAAACTGACTAAATGAATTATTAGACTAAAGTGGGGGGTTCGTCTAAAATCATCATCTTCAGGGGCATCCGGGTGGCTTAGTCCATTAAGCATCTGACTTCAGCTGAGGTCATGATCTCATAGTTCATGGGTTTGTGCCCCACATCGGGCTCTATGCTCACAGCTCAGATCCTGGAGCCCACTTCGTATTCTGTGTCTCCCTCTCTCTTTGCTGCTTCCCTGCTCGTGCTCTCTCTCCCTCTCAAAAATAAATATATATGAAAAAAAAATTTTAATCATCATCTCTGCCCCTCCTTGGCTCACACACTCTCTCTCTCTCCCCACCCCTTACTCTCTCTCTCAAAAATAAAGAAATATTAAAAAAAAATTTTTAAATAAAAAATTAAAATCATCATCTTTAGGGGAGCATGGGTGGCTCAGTCAGTTAAGCGTCTGACTTCAGCTCAGGTCATGATCTCGCAGTCCCTGAGTTCGAGCCCCATGTCAGGCTCTGTACTGACAGCTCAGATCCTGGAGCCTGCTTCAGATTCTGTGTCTCCCTCTCTCTCTTCCCCTCCCCTGCTCTGTCTCTCTCTTCCTCAAAAACAAATATATATTAAAAGAAAAAACTAACAACCCAATGCTAATATCATCCTCAATGGAGAAAAACTGAGAGCTTTCCCCCTAAGGTTGGGAGCAAGACAGGGATGTCCACTCTTGCCACTGTTATTCAACGTAGTATTGGAAGTCTTAGCCTCTGCAATCAGACAACACAAAGAAATAAAAGACATCCAAATTGTCCAGGAGGAGGTCAAACCTTCACTCTTCGCAGATGACATGATACTCTATATGGAAAACCCAAAAGATTCCACCAAAAAACTGCTAGAACTGATTCATGAATTCAGCAAAGTTGCGGGATATAAAATCAATGTACAGAAATCGGTTGCATTCCTATATACCAACAATGAAGCGACAGAAAGAGAAATCAAGGAATCGATCCCATTTACAGTTGCACAAAAAAACTATAAAATACCTAGGAATAAATCTAACCAAAGAGGTGAAAAATCTATACACTGAAAACTATAGAAAGCTTATGAAAGAAATTGAAGAAGACACAAAAAACTGGGAAAAGATTCCATGCTCCTGGATAGGAAGAACAAATATTGTTAAAATGTCCATATTACCCAAAGCAACCTACATATTCAATGCAATCCCTATCAAAATAACACCAGCATTCTTCACAGAGCTAGAACAAACAATCCTAAAATTTGTATGGAACCAAGAAAGACCCCGAACAGCCAAAGCAATCTTGAAAAAGAAAACCAAAGCAGGAGGCATCACAATCCCAGACTTCAAGCTATACTACAAAGCTGTAATCATCAAGACAGTATGGTACTGGCACAAGAACAGACACTCAGACCAATGAAACAGAATAGAGAACCCAGAAATGGATCCACAAATGTATGGCCAACTAATCTTTGACAAAGCAGAAAAGAATATCGAATGGAATAAAGATAGTCTCTTCAGCAAGTGGTGCTGGGAAAACTGGACAATGACATGCAGAAGAATGAACCTGGGCCACTTTCTTACAACATACACAAAAATAATCTCAAAATGGATCAAAGACCTCAATGTAATTCAGGAAGCCATCAAAATCCTCGAGGAGAAAGCAGGCAAAAACCTCTTTGACCTTGCCCACAGCAACTTCTTACTCAACACATCTCTGGAGGCAAGAGAAGCAAAAGCAAAAATGAACTACTGGAACCTCATCAAAATAAAAACTTCACAGCAAAGGAAACAATCAGCAAAACTAAAAGGCAACCGATGGAATGGGAGAAGATATTTGCAAATGACATATCAGATAAAGGGTTACTGTCCAAAATCTATAAAGAACTTATCAAACTCAACACCCAAAAAACAAAGAATCCAGTGAAGAAATGGGCAAAAGACATGAATGGACACTTCTCCAAGGAAGACATCCAGATGGCCAACCAACACATGAAAAAATCCTCAACATCACTCATCATCAGGGAAATACAAATCAAAACCACAATGAGATACCACCTCACACCTGTCAGAATGGCTAACATTAACAACTCAGGCAACAACAGATGTTGGCAAGGATGCAGAGAAAGAGGATCTCTTTTGCATTGTTGGTGGGAATGCAAGCTGGTGTAGCCACTCTGGAAAACAGTATAGAGGTTCCTCAAAAAACTAAAAATAGAACTATCCTATGACCCAGCAATTGCACTACTAGGCATTTATCCACGGGATACAGGTGTGATGTTTTGAAGGGACACATGCACCCCTATGTTTATAGCAGCACTATCAACAATAGCCAAAGTATGGAAAGAGCCCAAATGTCCATCGATGGATGAATGGATAAAGAAAATGTGGTGTGTGTGTGTGTGTGTGTATCTGTGTGTGTATATATATATGTATATATTCACATATATACACACAGATACACACACACACACACACATATATATACACAGTGGAGTATTACTCGGCAATCAAAAAGAATGAAATCTTGCCATTTGCAACTATGTGGACGGAACTGGAGGGTATTATGCTAAGTGAAATTAGTCAGAGAAAGACAAAAATCATATGACTTCACTCATATGAGGACTTAAAGAGACAAAACAGATGAACATAAGGGAAGGGAAACAAAAATAATATAAAAACAGGGAGGGGGACAAAACAGAAGAGAATCATAAATATGGAGAACAAACTGAGGGTTGCTGGAGGGGTTGTGGGAGGGGGGAGGGGCTAAATGGGTAAGGGGCACTAAGGAATCTACTCCTGAAATCATTGTTGCACTATATGCTAATTTGGATGTAAATTTAAAAAAAATAAAATAAAAACTTTTAAATTGTCATCTTGAAACTTGAACATACATCAGAATTACTTGGAGGGCTTGTTAAAACACAGTGCTGGGTCACCCCCATAGATTCTAATTCAGTAGCTCCAGAATGGGACCCAAGAGTTTGTATTTCCAGCAGATTCCCAGATGATGCTTCCACTGTTGGTGTGAGGACCACAGTTTGGGAACCTCAGATTATCAAAGAAGGAAAGCTCATAGAGCTGGAAAGGTGAGCAGGCCTGACCATAGAGTAGTTTAGTTTAAGTAGCAGGCTGACAAGTTATATATATATATGTGTGTGTGTGTGTGTGTGTGTGTGTGTGTGTGTGTGTGTGTGTATACACACACACATATATATACATACATATATATGTATGTATATACATATATATACATACACACATACATATATACATATGTATATATATTTTTTTTTTTTTTGAGAAAGAGAGCACATGCAGAAGAGGAGGAGCAGAGAGAGAGGGAGAGCTAGAGAATCCCAAGCAGGCTCCACTCTGTCAGCACAGAGCCTGACCTTGGACTTGATCTCACAAACCGTGAGATCATGACCTGAGCCAAAATCAAGAGCCAAACACTCAACTGACTAAGCCACCCAGGGGCCTCTAGATTTTATTGATCAAGTGATTTCTGTAGACCAGTGTCATTGTTCTGGGAGCAGAGATATGTCAAATGGATAAGAGAAAGAGATTAGATGCAGAGGAATCCATTTGAGACTGTTACATAGGTTAAAAGATATGAATTAGGGCAATGACAATAGGTACAGAAAGAAAAATATCCATGCAGAAGGTCTTTGTGAAGGAAGAATCTGCTTCCAGTTGAATAAACCTGAAAGACAGCCTTGGTCATCATCTGAGAGAATCTTCAGTTACATGCTGTAATTTGTGTAATGTTAGTTTGAGGCTTTGGGGGTTTTATTAGGGTTGAACTGGTTTATGTTCCCCCAACCTGAAAAGAAAAGTGCAAAATGCTGCTATTTAAGTGAACAGCCTAAACTTTTTGTGGAGCTCACTTAACCTACTGGAAGTCTTATTTGAAGGCCTAGGAGAAAACTGGGGTATAAATACATCCTGGACTCCAGAGTGACCCTTTTTAACCAGAGAAATTTGGCTTACCTGCCATATATGGAGGTTAGGAGGGCTGAAAATTAAGCTGTAAGAAGATGTCTACCCCAGGCTTGGAACTTGGCAGGTGCCATGGGTCATGATTTGAGAACCCCCTTGTGCTCATCATATATCTTTATAGATGAAAACTGATCTCAGATGACCTTGGTTCCGGTGGAGCCACTGATTCTTGTTGCCTTACCATAAGTAGAAACCATTTCTAAAATAAAGTTCTGTGTTTAGGTTTTATATGAATGTGGCAATGTCCTTTTCTCGGTCTAGATTTGTGAAGTTTCACCATGTTCTCTTGGTTGTTTTGAGCAGTTCAGAAGCCTTTTAGGAGGATTTCCTACACTATACTGTAGAAAAAAAGGTACATTCCCTCTCTAGAAGCCGTGGACAAGTCTGGGGGAATGAAATGGGCATATAAATGGAAATGTCTAGAATGTTTACTCTTGGAAGAGCAGCAGATATGTTTTCACTGACTTTTGACAATCTGATATGTCAAGTTTCAGAATCCACCCCTTGGAATATAGAGAGGATTTTTAGCCCTTGACTTCCAAAGGCCACAAAAAAGGTAGTGAATCAAGTGAGTCATTGTAGCAACATGTCACAGCAATGGACTGTGTGTTTAGAACATGCATATCTGGGATGGGAGGAAGGCACTGACTCATCGCCCTTTGAGGGCTCTCCTCACTCTGTGTCTGTTGGAGAGAATATTATACAAGGGAAACTAAGGCCAAGGAGACAGTGAGAACAAGCAGTTGGAAATAGTCACTTTACCCACTGTGTCCCATGGCAACCTGATGGGAATCAAGGTAGCAGGGGAGGCACTGAAGGAGCCAGCAGTGATTGGGTGAGATCTGGACCGAATTATAATAGAACTCGAAAGAGTTCATCTCAATTGAAGCCAGAGGTACTGGCTTTTCACCCCTGTGGAGATTGTTTAGTGTGTTGGAGAAGACCCTGATACTAAGAGCTAGTGTCCCAATGAGCTCTGAAGATGAAAAGAATTTCTGCCCTATGTGGAGCCACTGGATTTGGAATTCTCAGATCTCTGCACATTCTACCAGGTAGGATCAGCACTACAGGGAAGAGAAGGGGACAAGGAAGTAGAAATGAATTAAACTGTAGCTCAATACAATGTGCCTTTGAGGCTCAGAGTGATCCTTCATTTTGTACTCTTTGTTTAATGGGAAAAATCAGGAGTTCCAAATCCATAGGGATTTAGATATAAAAAAAAAAAATTAGAGAAAACACATGAAGTCTATGAGTGAGATAGAGTAGTGAGATAAAGAATAGTGGGTTGGCAAAGGGCTCATTGGAAAAGACATTCCTGAACTAAGTATAAAAGCAGTGTAACAAGCAGGAGGCAGGGGCTTGCACTGTGCATTTGAGACTTGACTATTGTGGAAGAGATGGGAGAAGGAGTATCCGGAGCCAAGAAGTGTTTGCCAAGATTAGTCGCAAGTTGTGGTAGGGGCAAATTGCAAGGGCTACAAGTTTTCTAGTGTTAAGAAACAATGCTTGTGGGTGCTCCTGGGTGGCTCAGTCTTGTTAAGCATCCATCCGTTGATTTGGGCTCAGGTCATCATCTCACAGTACATGAGATCAAGCCCCAAGTCGGGCTCTGTGCTGACAGCACAGAGCCTGCTTGGGATTCTCTCTCTCCTCTCTCTCCGCCTCTCCCCCTGCGTGGGCACTCTCTTATTCTCTCTCTTTCTCTCTCTCTGTCTCTTGTCTCTCTCTCTCATGTGTGCACACTCTATCTCTAAATAAATAAACATTAAAGAAACAAAACAATGTTTGTGGACCAGACTGATTCTCCCCCTTTCCCATGTCCTGTTATTGTCACTGTAGCCTGTAGCTTTCTTCATCCTCTGGCACCAAGTAGTCCAACCAAATGGCCAACCAAATGGCCAAGCAATGGTTTGCTGGGAAGCCAGCCATTCCAGGAACTGGTGATGCATAGCCTTAGGACCTCAGCTAAATATGCACCCAGGAGTTTGGCTTTCAAAGCATTCCACTAAAAGACCTGTCAGAGCCATCATCTTATGCCATGAGGGATATATTACTATTTACTGTAGGTTTTGTGTTTCCATGCTTACAAACAATTGGATTTATGTATTTATTACCCAAAGAATTTTTATCCTTGACCTTCCCATCATCCCCTTGATGTGCAATTTCCAGTGTGAGAAAAATGTATATATGATACTTCTATAATTTTTATATTAAGTAAATTATTTATAGCAAAGCCAAAGAAAACAGGAGTGTTTGGGTATCTAATCACTACAAACAGATGTAATGAAATGCATTTGCCTTATATAGCTCAAGCCACAGAAAGCAATAAGGATGAGTTTATAATTATTCCTGTATCATTGGAAATCAAGTAAGACAGAAGAGCAGGGGGTTAAAGGGCTCTTCTGTAAATATCTGGTGGATTTTAGGAGTCTGCGTTTTCTTCCGATTTCAGCCATTGGAATCAAAGCTTCCAGTAGAGTATTATAAATGCCAGAGGGACATTTGTAGACTCATTGACCATCTAGATAAAACAGGTATGATTGATATAGAACAACTAGACTTCATATCTTTTAGCAATTGCATAATACAATATGTTAAAAAAAAAAAAAAAAGCCAGCCTTTGGGATATGGTTGAGTACCATCACTGAACTGCAGCAGAATGGACTGAAAATGAGTTGTTCATTCTTCATTTGCATCCCTCAAGCCAGTATAGAAAACAGCTGGCCAGCTTAGTGGGTTGGTTACACACCCAAGGTGCTCACAGTCCACTGAAAGGTTTGGTGACCTTACACATGCGTATGCTCTCTGCAGGCCTCCCCTAGGCCTTTAGAGGACAGTGTTCCTGGACTTTGGGGATACTAACCCCTCAAAAGTAATAGGACTCTCTTCTCATTTTGTCTAGGAGGTTCAATCCTTTATTTTCAGCTTACTTTGAGGTCAGTGCGAAGAAGGCTGATGAATCAGTATTTTATGATTGAATAAAATCATAAAATAATGAAATAGTGGATGCAGTACTATGGAGGCAGCCATAGTCCTTTGACATGTCTTACATTTGCATTCTGTGATGGCTTGTGCAAAATGTATTCTGCTTTCAGAATAGTTTTACAAATTTTATACCAGACCATAAACGGTAGAAGAAGCTTTTTTTTAAGGTGTAACATAAAAGTGAAATAAATATGAGTTGAAACTTTTTATTTTTTTTTTATTTATTTTTTTTTTAATTTTTTTTTTCAACGTTTTTAATTTATTTTTGGGACAGAGAGAGACAGAGCATGAACGGGGGAGGGGCAGATAGAGAGGGAGACACAGAATCGGAAACAGGCTCCAGGCTCTGAGCCATCAGCCCAGAGCCCGACGCGGGGCTCGAACTCACGGACCGCGAGATCGTGACCTGGCTGAAGTCGGACGCTTAACCGACTGCGCCACCCAGGCGCCCCGAAACTTTTTAAAAAGGAAACTGAATTTATAAATGGCTGTATTAAATATAGCACATTTCTTTTTTTTTTTTTAAGCTTATTTATTTATTTTGAGAGGAGGGAGGGGCAGAGAGAGAGGGAGAGAGAGAAGCCCAAGCAGGCAGCACAGAGCCCAACATGGGGCCCGAACTCACGAACCATGAGCTTATGACCTGAGCTGAAATCAAGAGCCAGACGTCTAACCAACTGAGCCATCCAGGTGCCCCACCACATTTCTAGTATATTCAGTTACTATCCATTTGTACACAATTATCTTCTATTTTGGTAGCTAATGAAGGTCTATCCAAGTAAGGAAGGACCATGTTTGACCTAGACAATGGATTTATTAGGACGTGTTCAGTTGTGCCTGCTTTCATGGGTTTCGTTCCACTTTTCCTCTTCACATCAAGCAGACAGGCCTCATCTCCTGTACTGCTTAGAAACATGCTGCTGTGATGAAATCGTGGAGTCCTTGTCCAAAGGCTTAAACCGATAACACTAACATGTTTATTCTAACCCCATGATGGTATTTGAGACCCTAATATCAAGAGTTGTTCAATTGGCCCTAAAATCCATCTGAAGCTCCCATTCTAAGAGACACCCTATAAAAGGAGGCATATGTCACTTCCAGGAAATAATAACCTGTGTTGCTTAAACTTCCAAATAGTGGGAAAGGGGGACAACTATGGCCACATAGTCCAAGGATATGGCCACCTTATTCTCAGACAAGAGTGGTTCCCTGAAGTGAAGAAGGGAAAATGACACAGAATGGCAGCTGGTAGCATTAAGTGTTTCTTTGCTTTTAGGAGGCATGAATCTTTAAGGGTAAAAATGGCCTTAAATCATCTAGTCTAAGCTTTAGAAGACCATGAGATAGAATGAAGGAACATAGAGAATAAACTCACAGTCATGGACTTAGGGGAGCTTTTTATGGTTTTATTAATTTTTATTTAACTTCTATCATGCTTCTATGGGTTTAAAGTGTTCTAAACACTTTACAAACGTTAACTCCTTAATCTTAATGGCAACCCTATAGGGTAGATACTAATATTATCTTCAGTCACTGATGAGGAAACTGAGATACAGAGAGATTAAGTAAATGGAACAGAGTCACACAGCTGGCCAGTGGTGGAGCCAGGCTTTGAGTGCATCCTGTCTAATCTGTCCCAGTGTCTGCCCCCTAGTTAGTGGCATAGAAGGGCCAGAAGCCAACTCATCTCTTTGTTGCAATCCAATGATGAGGCAACAGTGGGTTGTTCTTAGGTCATACAAGCAAGGCAGGAACATTATATGAGCAGAGTTTCTCTTTTCATCAACTTCAACAAAAGATCATTAGGAGATGAGTGTTGAGGTCAAGAATTCTCTAGTCATCAGCTAAGCTTTGGAATGTGTTGTGTGACCATGCAGCCTGTCTTCTGTCAGGTGTTAAGGAGGAAATCAGATGGTTCAGAGAGGTGGCTTGGGATTTGAAGGAAGTAGGGATAACAAATAGTGTGCAAGTCTGAAGGATAAGCATCGGTTGTTGGTTTATTTATTTAGATTCTCTTGATTTCATTAGTATCTTTATATTCCCATGACCAATCAGCTAAGCTATCCCACTCAGAGCCTGTGAAAAGTCGGACCTTCAACCTCAGGGATTGCCCTGACAAGTTTTCTATTTCCCCAGTTTGTGGCTAAGATACCAATTATAAGATGCATTTCCTACCAACCTAGAGGCACTGGTTTTTACCTTTTCATTACTTCTTGAGACATTCTACTTTAATCTCAATTTGTTTCCTTAAACTATGTGCTTTTGGGTAGGAAGGAGACATTTAATTTTTCCAGAGGAAAATTGTATGCTAGTGTACATAACGAAGCATCAAGAGGAATGCAAAAAGATAAGAATTCTTTTCTTTTTTTCCTCTTTTTTTTTTTAAAAACATCAAGATCTAATTGACATATAACATTATATTAGTTGCAGGTGTACAACATCATGATTCAGTATTTGTATCGTGAAATGATCACCATAATCAGTCTACCTAGCATCCATCATCACACATAAAAGGTTTTTTTTTCTTTCCCTGTGATGAGAACTTTTAAGATTTATTCTCTCAGCAACCTGCAAATATATAATACAGCATTATTCAGTATGGTCACCATGCTGTACATTATATCCCCATGACTTATTTATTTTATAATGGAAGTTTGTATCTTTTGAACCTTCACCCATTTTGTGTACCCTCCTTCCCCAGCTCTAGCAACCAACAACATGTTCTCTGTATCTGTGAGTTTGAAGTTTGTTTGGTTTTTTACTTAGATTCCTCATATTAAGTGAGGTCATATGGTCTTTGTCTTTCTCTGTCTGACTTATTTCATTTAGCATAATGCCCTCAAGGTTCATCCACCTTACTTTTTGTGGCTAAATAATATTGCAATGTATACATTTACCACATTTTCTTGTTATTTATTTATGTATTTATTTATTTATTTATTTAATTTATTTAAGAGAGAGTGGGGGAGGGGCAAAGGGGGTGGGGAGAGAAGGAGAGGGAGGGAAGGAGGGAATCCCAAGCAGGCTTCATGTTCAGCACAGAGCCCAATACGGGGCTCAGTCCCACAACCCTGGGATCATGACCTGAGCTGAAATCAAGAGTTGGATGCTCAACCGACTGAGCCACCCAGGAGCCCTGTACATTTACACATTTTTTTTTTAAATCTATTCATCCTCTGATGGACACTTAGTTTGCCTCTATGTCTTGGGTATTATGAATACTGCTGCAATTAATACAGGAGTTTTAATATCTTTGTGAGTATTTTCATTTCTTTCAGATAAATACCCAGAAGTGGAATTTCTGGGTCATAGGGTAGTTCTGTTTTTAATTTTTTGAAGAACCTCCATACTGTTTTCCAGAGTGGCTGCACTAGTTTGCATTCCCACCAACAGTGCACAAGAGTTTCCTTTCTCCACATTCTCACCCAACACTCATTATCTCTTATCTTTTTGGTAATAACCATTGTAACAGGTGTGAGGTACCATCTCATTATGGTTTTGATTTGCATTTCTCTGATAATGAGTGATGTTGAGCATCTTTTCATGTACCTGCCGACCATCTGTAGGTCCCGTTTGGAAAAAGGTCTATTCAGATCCTCTGCCCATTTTTTAATCAGATTGTTTGATTATTGTTTGATCAGATTGTTTAATCATTGAGTTCTGTGAGTCCTTTATATATTTTGGATATTAACCTCTCATCAGATACACGATTAGTAAATTTTTCTCCCACTTGGTAGATTGCCTTTTCATTTTGTTGATGATTTCCAGAAGATGAGAGGTTCCGTGCAGTGTTGGTGGGAGTAAATCAGGGTGCAATCTGGCAGTACCTAGTGAAGGTGGTGAGGTGTCTTCTCTAAAGCCCAGCCAGTCCACCTTGACATACATGCTCTGGATGCTGTAAAGTTGAGAGCAAGGTGTGTTCTCCTCAGTGTATGATCTGTACATGGGAAAGGTTTGTCAGCCCTTTGTTTCCAGTCCACAGGGAGGTAAGTACAGAAAATGGGAATAAGCATTTAGAAGCTTTTATAGCAATCTGACACTTCCACCACATCGAAGAGTATGATTTTGTATTTTATAAAAGTATTGGTCTGAAACAGATTGGAAATAAGAAAAGTAGATCCTTGACTCCCTGACCATGAGTAGTTTGGAAAGCACTGCCCTGGAGGAATTCTCACAAATCTACAGAGACCTGTACCGGACTGCTTAAAATGAGTGTGCATGTGTGAACATCCTCAGTATCCATCATTAGGAAAATGTGTTATAAGCTCCACAATATGTCCTGTGAAAGAATATTATTCAACAATTAAAATCAATGAACTAGATCTACGTGACTGAACATGGATAAATCTCAAATAATTTTGAGTTAATGAGTATGTTGAAAAATGACATATTAGGATAATGATATAAAGAACACTGGATTCCCATACAAAGTAAATGGCTAACTACATGGACGGGAAAGATGCACACCAACTTGAGAAGGGAAGGGAAAGTGGTGGGTGTGACTGTGAACGGGTGGAAAAAAATTTAAAAGCTTCAACTGTATGCACAGTATTTTATTTCTTTTTTTAAAAAGCTGAAGGAAATATGGCAAAACATATTTACATTTATCATACCTAGATGGTGGGTACCTGGATGTTACATTTTTTCTACATTTTTATCTATCTTAAAAATGTCTCATAGTAAAATCAGCCTCAGAATGTGACTTTTTTCTGATCCAGAAAGCTAAGTTGAACATACTGGAACATCTGGGGAACTTGATTACGTACAATGTCCAGGGACACATTTGTTTTCCTTGTGACTTAAAACCAGATATTAGCCTTACAGACCCCTTCTGTGCCGCAGGGCCAGAGACGAAGCACTGGTTCAGAGTCCTGGGGCAGATGTAGAGATTCCTGACTTCTGGTCCTAGCTTTGTGATCAACTCATTTGCAACCGTGGATTTCTCATATTTAAACCTTCATTGCTTTATCTGTAAAATTAGACAGTTTTCAGCATTGCAATTGTATAACTTGTATAAATCATGTATAAATGTATATTTGAAATGTTAAATAGACATAGCAGCTTGATGTTCCTTTTACAATCATTATAGAGGCTAAAGGGATACATGGAGTGAATACAGATGTAGGAATAAGATGAATATACGTGCAGTGGAGTCAGATCAGGATTTAAGTCTTGCCTGTCTGCCACTTAACCAACTATGAGCCTTGGTTTCCTGAAAAACTCTGATTTTCTGTTTCCTATGACCAGAATCCTAATAAATAGCACCTCCCTTAGCTTGGAATGGTTCAATGTAACAGCTGCGTTGGTGCAGCTGTTACAAATCAGTCACTTAACTTTTGTGCCTGGAAAGGTACTAGAATAAAATCTCCATTGTCTGCTAATTGTAGACATCTTCCAAAGATGGGGTGAACATAGCATGCCAATTATTCTTTAAAGCCGTAATAAAGTAAGTACAAATTTTCTAAATCGTGCCACATTCTTTTTTAAATTTTTTTACATGTTTATTTATTTTTGAGAGAGAAAGAGAGAGAGAGAAAGTGAACGGGGGAGGGGCAGAGAGAGAGGGAGACACAGGATCCGAAATAGGTTCCAGGCTCTGAGCTGTCAGCAGAGAACACAATGTAGGACTTGAAGTCAGGAACTATGAGATCATGACCTGAGCTGAAGTCTCATGCTTAACCAACTGAGCCACCCAGGCGCCCATGCCACATTCTTTATAATCATGCATTCAAAGTAATTTAGTAAAAATTCTCATCACACACACACACACACACACACACACACACACACACACAAAGGTAAGTATATGAGATGGTGGATGTTAACTAGACTTATTGTGGTCATTTCACAACAGATACAAGTATCAAGTCATTGATGTACGCTTTGGACTAATACCATGTTATATGTCAATGATATCAAAACCAGAAAATAAAAACAGGAACAAACAAGAAACAAAGTAATTTAGAAACGGCCCTGTCTCCATTCAGGACCCTAACAGTGAATTATGGATTGCTTTGGACACGTGACTTCTCTTGTGTGTGGGCTGTGATTGAATGGCCCTAATTGTTTACACAGAGTAAATTTGAAGCAACAAAAGTGAGAGTACACTTGATTGTTAACCTGGACTCTTGTGAGCATTTGTACAGAATGCACCAAGGCAGAGCCACAGGACAGTGGGGAAGGACAGTCCATCAAGATTTGCATTTATGAATCTCGAAGTCACTCTATGCTTTGCGATGGAACAGGGAAACTGGAGAGCTGCCTGCCCTGCCTAGTAACACAAGGCATGGTTAATGTGATTGGGCCTCTAGTTCTGCTGACACAGTATGTGCTGATTAAGTTTTTGAAGGCTTGGTTTCATAGAGCCATGTGCTATCACAGGGGTCTGGTGAATGAAAAGCTTTTGCAGCTTATCAGCAGAAAGATAACAGAAAGGCCTGGTTCCACTACCAGCCCTGGGGAGATGTTTATCACTCAGGCTTCTGAGAACAGGAGTTTGAGCCATACCAAACACTTCAGAAATAATGTCAACATACCCAGGACCACAGCCAGCAAGGAATTCCCTGAGATAAGATTACAACTTCGTCCTTAAAGGGACGCCAACCAAGTCAGCGGATCCCAAATGTTCCCTGAGCAGAGCAATCCTGTATATTATCCTTTATACCAGGGGACTTTAGGACCTCAATTTTTGTGCTACTAGATGCAAATGCTCAGGTGTTGCTTTCCAAAGTACACACAAAACTCTAGCAGCGTTGAAGAAGATCCCCGCAGGGTCAAGATCCTGAGCTTGCAGCCCTCAAGGTCAGCCAGTTGTAGAAGCTGGAGACAGCTGTCTATTGGCAAAAAGGATTCATTCACCTTCTTATGGGATTTTGTTTCTTCTCTGTCGGCTACGTCTAGGCCAGAAGGCCTCTAAAGCCAGATTAGTCCTCCAGGCTGGGTCTAGGATGAAGTCGTTATAGGAAAAGATGATTCCGTCTTTGAGAGGAGTAGGTATAAAAAACCACTTCAGTCATTTGTTTCTATACCTAGTCGTGTGTTTGGTTTAAATATCAGTATGCGAACTGGCACCACCGGGGCGGTGGGCCCATCAGGGGTCAAGGCAGAGCAGGTCAGGTATTCTCCCAAGACCATTTTTGCAGTGAGAAGCAGCAGCATGCAGAGAGGTGAGTTGTCTTTGATTTGTCATCCAGACACTTCTTGCTTTGGAGTGCCTCACATTCATTCCTCTGCACCCCTGTGCACAGCCCCAGTGTGGCCGTCTGGACTCTGACTCCTCCTTCCCAGGGCTATGCTGTCTATAGTT
This sequence comes from Neofelis nebulosa, assembly GCF_028018385.1. Taxonomy (NCBI): domain Eukaryota; kingdom Metazoa; phylum Chordata; class Mammalia; order Carnivora; family Felidae; genus Neofelis; species Neofelis nebulosa. Next base: position 89,270,402 of record NC_080786.1, on the reverse strand, counting down.
ACCAGATGAATTAACAAGCAAAAAAACCCTTTTTATTGTGTCCTTTATAAACCCTTTTATTGTGTCTCATAGTAAAGGTCACACACTATTTGATTATTAAATGACCTCACTAATACTTTCTATCCAGTTTCTCCTTCTCCATCAAATCTTTATTTCATTCAGAGGATCTACTTATTTGGGCTGTGTTCACTTACTTTTCAATATTCATACCTCTGTGCTTTTGTTCCTGCTGTCTCCCCCTTTTGAAATTCCTTCTCCCCTTCATTAAGCCAATTCAGACCAATCCCGCCTACACTGATCTGACCTTCCTCTGAACTCTGCTAGCTTATCGCCTGAAGTCCATACCAGCCTTGTGGCAATTAATCACATACCACTTTGTGAATTTGTCTTTATTTTACATGCTCCGTCTTGCTCTTTCACTCTTCTTTCACACACTCTGTGTGTGTGTGTGTAGCTAGATAAGAGGTCTTTGAAAATAAAACCTACGTCTTATACGTCTTTAAAATACACTACCTAATAGGTGCTCCATGACATTGTTTTTGGTTGGTGATTCTTGCTTAGGATTTTAATTTTGTTTCAATGAAGGTAGGATTCTTTGTTTTCTCTTCAGTCCTATATCCACAGAACCTGGAGCAGTGCCTTGCATGTTAAAAATTGATTGTCAGCTGTTACTACCCTCTAGAGAGGGTTGCCTTGAACAGGGTCTGCAGCTGGCCTTGACATTCTGCCTTGTATCCTAGCTTCCTGAGGATGGAGTTGTCTTACTCCCAGGCCAGCCACCTCCCTTAACCGCCTCTGACATGGCCATGTCTGTCTGTTCTTTCTCCTCAGATGCATACTCCCATTCCTCAAGTGAAAACGGAGGCAAGTCTGAGTCAGTGGCCAACCTGCAGTCTCAGCCCTCCCTGAACTCCATCCACAGCTCCCCCGGTCCCAAGCGTTCCACTAACACCCTTAAGAAGTGGCTGACGAGCCCCGTGCGCCGGCTCAACAGCGGGAAAGCAGATGGAAACATCAAGAAGCAGAAGAAAGTACGAGATGGCCGGAAGAGCTTCGACCTGGGATCTCCCAAGCCTGGGGATGAGACGACCCCTCAGGGAGACAGTGCAGATGAGGTACTTCCATGTGGCCCTGGAGCCTCCCTCAGGAGGGGGCTTCCGACATACATCCTTCCTGGAACTTTGTGAGGCATCCTTCCATGGGTTCTGTAAACCAGCCAGTCCCTAGTCCCCAGGAGTTTGTGTTCTTGAGCCTAAGTGATCTGAGCTTTTGTACTAACAAGACCTTGCCAGTCTGATATGTGACCAATTCAGAGACTGGCACGTAGAATTTCCAGCAGATAGCCAACATCTTGCCAGATTTGGAGATAGGGGCGTGGGCCTAAAGGGAGTCATCTGGTCACCTAATCCCCTACCTCTACTAAGGACTATATCAAAACCTGCTAGTTGAGAATAAGAATAAAAGCTGAGAGATTATAGCTGTTTTCAAGTATCTAGAGCAGTGCCACATATGAAAGGGAGCGGACAACTCCATGTTGCTCCAGACGGGAGAATTATGAGTAACAGGTGAAGGTTTACAGAAGGCAAGGTTTCAACTCAGAGAGTGACTTTAATGGGAGTCAACCAGTGATGAGGTAGGCTGTCATGAAAGCGAATGGACACCTGTGCTAGAAGGGGTGGGTACCACATGACCTCACAAAGCAGTCGGAGAGGTCCCTGTGTTAGCCCAGAGGTCAGACCAGGTGACCTCTGAAGTCCCTTTCAGAGCTGAGATTCTGTAATTAAAATACAGTGGGTATGTTTTAGTTGAGAGAATGAGAGCTATTTTTTTTTTTTCTGGCAAACCCACTCTAGTCCCTGATGTGGCTAAGCAATTCTTCCTGCTGTGTAACCAGACTCTTTTTGTAATTTCATGCTATCTTCCCTTTCTCCTTCTGAGAATGACAGTTGAGCCTGGTGATATTCAGATTGTGGTTTAATAGTCCTTCAAAAGTTTAAAAAGTTAGGCTCTGACCACTCTCAGCTTTTTCTTTTCCTGGCTAATCAATGAGGTAGATGTTTCTCGTGTGTGTGTGTGTGTGTGTGTGTGTGTGTGTCGCTATTTGAACCTCACTGTCCTTTGAGATAAGAAGGTGTACCCATTCCACAGAGGAGGGCAGTGAGGCTGAAAAAATATGGATGTATTGAGAAAGGAGGTCTTACATGTTGCTTTTTAAAAAATTCTAAGTCCTGAACCATTGATATCTTTAACTATATAATACATATGACTGTATGACTAATACTGCTCTTTTGTTCTAGAAGAACAAGAAAGGATGGGGTGAAGATGAGCCAGATGAAGAGTCACACACCCCCCTCCCTCCACCTATGAAGATCTTTGACAATGACCCTACGCAGGACGAGATGGTAGGATTTCCTTAATTTCTGATCTGAAAGAACAATGTGTAATACATGCGATTTTGTTGTGTGTGTGCGGTGGGGGTAGTAATACTCTCTCTTCCTTGTTATCTCTCCGAATCCATGGTGATGTAGGTTCCCTCTGTATTTGGTAGGTGTCCCCGCCCCCAGCCCTGGAGGTCTGATTTCATTCTGGGCAGGGTAGGGGCATGCAGAAGTGGGAATCTCTCTGGTCTCTCCTCCTGTTGATGAAGGGTAATGACTCTGTCTTTGGAAGCTATAGATCCCAAAAGAAACTGTTTGTCTCAAAAGGAGTCTGAGGTGGTTCCAGGCCGTGATCACTTGGTTGCACCTGACTTCCGACCTCTGTTTTGGTTGATTGTTTTTCCCTATACTCAACTCTAAAATCCAAATAATGGTAACTTCCAGTCAGCCCCGGTGGTATGAAAATTCCGCAAGTACCGCGTGAGGGGTGGAGGCGCTGCTGAGGGGAGGCTGCCGGCAAAGGCGGGAGAGCCTAAGGTGCAGGCTGCCACATTCTTGGTGTTACAGAATTCCCTGAGTCCCAGCATGCATAGGCTCACAGGTGTCCGAAGTGTGGATGTCTCCAAGGGCTCTAATCGCAGAGCGATTGCCCCGATGGCTCTAGAGCAGAGGCTCGGCTTGGATGTGTTTCCAAGCGTGCTGGCTGAGACGTGGGCTGCTCTAACTGCGTGCTCTGTCACTCATCTTGCTTGCAAACCATGCTTTCACCTCACTGGGTTTTTCCTGCCTTCTCTTATTGTTGCTATCCTGTTGGGTTTGACAGGCTGGAGTGGTGGTTTCAGGTTTCAATGGTGCTTTACATTTTCTTTTCAGAGTGGTTTGTGGTCGTGGTGGTGGTGGTGGCCTAGCCATCCCTCCGGGGTCTCCTTGTATTGTCTACTGCCCTGCCTTGTAGTAGCACAGCCTCCCCTAAGGTGGTGAGCCCAGCCTGGGCAGGGAACACATCTTCACAACATCACCTGGGATACAATTCAGAAAGTACTGTTTGCCGATGCTTCAGCATTTCTGGTGATGTCCCCATTCTTGTTTTAATTCCCTCTGCTTTGCATTTGGGTCATTATTAACCCATAGACATTAATTGAGGTCTTCCTGGGTGCCACGCTAGAGGGACAGATTCTAGGGACAGGATGATGACTGAGATAACTGAGATGCCCCCCTCTGTGGACTCAATCATGAGAGGTGCACAGTTGCGTGGTCCCTCCTAAGGTGACGTTGGTGGCCCTGACTCTTAACTTTTGGAAGGAAAAGTGTCAGGAAGCATGGCGTGATGCCCATCCTAGATTCCCAGGGGCAGAAATGCCCGTGCTTCACACTGAGATCAGAATGAGAACCAACCTGCTGCGTTCCCGGAGGCCTATCCTTGTAAAATGTTCCACAAACAGTGACAGCATATGTGGGGAGTGGGGAGCTCATGTGACTGTATCTGCCACCCCACACAGCACAGCGCTCCACACGGAGGTGCCAGCTTGCGTAAGATAAGTAAAGGTCACGAACCCTCTCCCTCAAATTCCCTCAAACACAGCTTGTTTTGGGAAAGAGGATGTTATGTTGTTTCTGGATAATCTTTAACTGAAAATGCAGACTTACCCCAAACATTCGTGTAGGCTTTTTGTTATCCGGAAAGAGGGCAGACACATTAGCCCTCCTCAGTCCTGCTTGTTTGATTCCCAGAAATTTGTTTCTCTGAAATATTTGCTAAGCCTCAGAACTTCTAGCAAATGGAGTTGAACTTACTAAGTAATTTTTACAACAGTCTATGAGGAATTTTTAAGTCTACCTATTGTAATGTTATCTGATCACCTTGATTCTCCATGTTTCCTTCTAATAACTGTTCATATGCATGTGTGTTTTATTTTTATCATTTTAATATGCACATCTTATGTTCAATGCTTTCCTTAGTATTTTTCTAAAATTGTGTTGATTTTACCTTCGTAAGTGTGATTTTTAATAGCTGGGGACAGTGTCACTTATTTGATGTGCCATAATTTGCTTGACCAGCCTGTTTTGGGATATCCTGGGGTGTTTTCAGTTTTTGCTCTCCTAGATAACACTGCTACAGATCATTTTGTACATACAGCATTTGTTCTTTTGACGTCTGTCCTTGGAATAAGTTCCCAGGGGTAGGATTACTAAATCAAAAATTTGATAGCTTGGATTTCCAAACAAACTTAACCTCCTTTCCTGCATTCTCCAGAAGAGGAAAAAGAGTGTTGTTCTATCTCCTTAATTACATTTATTTGGCTTTTTTCTTTTTACCCTATCTCCGAAGCAAAGACCTAAACTAACTTTTATTTTTTATTTTTTTTTTACAGATGTTTTTATTTTTATTTTTTTATTTTTATTTTTATTTTTTTATTATTTTTTTTTTATTTTTTAATATATGAAATTTACTGTCAAATTGGTTTCCATACAACACCCAGTGTAAACTAACTTTTAAATTAGACAACAAGTAGCTTCCTTTTTGAAACTCTTCCCCCTAACTTAAGGGACAAACTTGAAGCCAGACCGTGGCCGGAACAGTCAGCTTTTTACCCTTGCAGTGATCAGTGTCAGACGCTGAAGGAGCATGTGTCCCGGGCCCTCTGTTTTGCCTTCTGCTTTGCTCTGCCGGGGGTGGGGAAAGCTCATACATGCATGCAGGGTTAACCATTTCTCCCCAGTTTCTTCTCAAGTAGGAGAAGAAAGACAAAAACCACTGTCCCTCCATGAGCAGGATTCCCCAAACCAATGACGAAACAGCCACATAGACCAGTCCCTATTGCTGATACAGGGGGATGGGCAGCAGGCTCTTGGCTTGAACCTCCTTTACTGTGAACAGGATAGTCCTTGGTCACTTCAGCAAGACACACAGAACTCCTTGGTAAAATCATTTATTACATCCTGGTGTTCCAGCTAGGGGCCTTACCAGAAGCAGCTCTATGTGTGGTGTATGTGTGTGTGAGTGTGTGTGTGTGTGTGTGTGCGTGTGTGTGTGTGAATGCATGTGCACACATGTGAGTGGGGAGGGGGTTTCTAGCTTCCTGGTCTTTAAGTGCTCTGCCCTTGAATTTTTGTTTGATACACACTGAAGATCTATATTTTAAATCTGTATTTAGCTAAAGCAAAAACAATTTCTTTGGATACATTTGAGGCTAGGTTTATGGACTCCTTTCATACCCTGGAACGGCAATGGGCAGCCCTTTAACAGCCAAAATTCTGTCTGTCCCTCTCTCCTGTTGCTGACAGTGGGTGCAGCCCTTACATTTGGCCCCCCAGGAACCCAGCAAACCCTGCCCTCAGCTGCTCCAGAAGCCTGCCTAAGGAGAGCCTAGTCCCATGCCTGCTTTGCTGCTGGCCAGAACTCCTGACAAGGGGACAGGCGGGCCTGTCCCCATACCCACACTGCCTTCTATCTCCCTCTGTGATCTCTTCCCTCTAAACATAAAGCTTTGCTTCCCTTGCCTGCCTTGAGCTTTGGACTTGCTGTTTTGCTTCTTAATTGCTATTCCTCATTCCTTGCTAATCTGCTTTTCCTTTGCTGCTCAATGTCTTGCAGTCCTCCTCTTTGCTAGCAGCCCGGCAGGCTTCCACTGAAGTACCTTCTGCTGCAGACCTTGTCAGTGCAATAGAACAATTGGTCAAAAGCAAGCTGGTAAGTGGGGGTCCTGGAGGCAGTTCTGCGTGTGTGTTACCTCCATGTGGCTCCCAGGACCTGGCGTCTATGTGCCGTGTCCTCCTTTGCGCCTATCCCCATTCCTCCTATAGGATTGTTTCTGGCTAATGGCTTCTAAAAACCTTTGCCCCAGAGCCTGTTTTTGTTTTTTGTTTTTTGTTTTTGGAATGGGCATAGGCAATTAACAGGCCCTTTGGGGATTGTGGCATTGATGAAAGGAAAAAAGTATCCAAGACAAAATAGCCTTCCTGTGAGACCAGTCCACTGGCCTACAGGGACGCGGCATTTGGACAGTGACTGATGTATGTCTGGTTAGCCCTGAAGCTAACTTGGCTGCTGAGACACAGAACATGGATTGGATCTTTGAAAGCACCAGGTAATTTTATTCGGGGACCCCAGACAATTTTCTAGCTTGCAGAGTCTGCAAGATTGCTAATTATAAAGGGGAATGGGCAAAAGGGTATGGATGCCTGAGCACAAGAGATCAGGGGTGTTGGTGCATATTCCATTCATGGGGGCAAACCAAACTTCTACCACTGAACACTAGCCTAGCTTGTGACTGTCTCAAGGGCCAATCGGACCACTGCAGAGAAGAGTTCTGGGTCTTGCTACTGTAGGTTTTGGCACCACGATGGTGAAAGAGCTCGTGTTTGGATAATGCTGTTCCTCTACTCCATGTTGGTACACTGACCCGTACCCCTAAAGGATGACAATTTGAAGCATTTTCATTGCCTTCACTCTCATCCAGGTTTGGTGTTTCCTGCAACTCTCATTAGGATAATGACTGACTTCTGTCAGGCAGTCCTGCTAATCAGCACCATTTGCACCCTTCTCCCCTTGGCCCAGGAATTAGAGGAAAATGATAGATGCTGTGCCGATGACACTGCCGGATAATAATTCTGATTATAGTATCTCGCTTTTCAAATCTCGCAGCTTAGAGAGTACCCATGAAATTCAACACATGACTTTCTTCTTCTCCTTCTAAGTTGTCCTTCCTAACTTAGAGTAGTTCAGCTGATGTCTTTAGTAGCTGTGTCCAGCTCTTGAAAGTTGTCCGTTTTCCCCACCACCCTCCCTGCCCCTGCCCTCCCATCCCCTGGTGGGATTTCAGCGCTCTTGTGGGCACTGCATTGGCTTCTTAAAGCTCGCCTCTCTGCCCACTGCCCGCTTGCTCTCCTTTCCTCCTCATACTGACCCACACACCCTCCTGGTTCTCCAAATACCATTACATTTTTTTTCCCCTTTTACCACCTGAGCCTGAGCCCTGACCTCATGCCTGGACTATTGCAGTACTTGTTTGATCTTCCCCTGCCCCAGTCAGCCTCCCCCCACCCCTGGGGCCTCAGTCTCCTGGTGGACCTTCTACTGCAATTACCCCCCCTCCTCAATGAAGGCTCCCTGCCTCCCTCTTGCCTACATGAGCAGTCCTCTCCAATGGGAGAAGTGCCTTTACGTACATGAGACACTTTACTGAGGTATACAGGAAGACAATTTCAGAATCCCTTCATCTCATTTAAAAATTATTTGGGGTGTATTTTATTACATACATAAGGATAACACAGCAGTCCAGAAATGTAATTTATAAATAGGTTACATGTTTTGGCAATGCATGACCAAAATTGTGTGTATTGATAGAGGTATACAATCAAAGATAAAAGATAAATATAGATAAAGTTCACACTTATCCTGTAGTCTAATGTTTGGTAGCCAGCCTACACCCACTTATTTATTCTGGTTGATGAACTCTGCTCCAACCGAATTGTTTCCCTCACTGTCCCCAAACATGCATTTGGCTTTCCTCTCTCCAAGTTTCTGTTCATACCACCACCCTACTTCTCTGGAATGTTCCCCCACTCGTTCTTGCTTTCTAAAGCATAACAGTCCTTCAAGGCCCCACTGGAATCTCATCTCTCCGAAAGGGCTTCCCTGACCAGCCCAGGCCAGATTTCCTCTGCAGCCCCATGGCAATTACTATGTAAGCCACGTGCTGCCGGGGACAGCTCTTAGATAGTTCCGTTGGGTTATTTGTTGAAGTGTCTTAATCTCTTCATTGCCTTCATCTTCACAGCTTCCATACCCAGCTAGATGATCAGTCATTTAGGACATTTTCTTCTCCTCCATTAACACACAGGAATCTTTCACACTCACACTTTCATCAGTACACACTTGTTTCCAAAAGGTTATATTTTCCTATATTTTGGATTACCTGTATCCTGCTCTTTGTGCTCACCTTAGCACTGTTGGGAATCCCTGCAGACCTCTGGTTATGTAGTTGCCATGTCTGGTGTTAAACAGGTAAGTGCAGATATTGAGAAGCCCCATAAGAGCAAGTCTCCCAGAAGAGAGGGAGCATAGGATGGAGTCGATCAGCCCCGTAACAGGCTTTCAGTAAATGTCTGTGAGACGAGTGGTTTTTTTGTGGTGCGTTTCCCATAAGAAAAACTTTAACTTCCTTCTCCACCAATAATTACTTCTTGAGGACCTGTGGTGAACCCAGAATTAGAGAGATTTCTTTGGCCAAACATGTGAAACCAAGCCCATATCATGGAGAGGAATGAGGGAACGGTAATTTGGTTTCTCAGAATCTTCTCACCAAAATTTTGCCCTCTCCTTTGCCCTCTCCTCTGTTTTCTCTTTCTTCCCATCCTAGTACGCATCCACTGTGGGATAGCAGTGAAGCAACGGTGGGTGGTTGTCTCCCCTGCCACATTTGGAAATCCTGAGTTGCATTCTTACTTCTGAGACTTGTATTTTTATTCCTCATTAGCTCTTTAGCTTAAAAGAGGGTAGGATCTAGGAGCGCCTGGGTGGCTTAGCAGGTTAAGGGTCTGACTTCGGCTCAGGTCATGATTTTGCAGTTCGTGAGTTTGAGCCCCACGTCAGGCTCTGTGATGACAGCTCGGAACCTGGAGCCTGCTTCAGATTCTGGGTCTCTCTCTCTCTCTCTCTCTCTGCCGCTCCCCCCGCCTGTGCTCTGTCTCTCTCAAAAAATGAATTAATATTTAAAATTTTTTTAAAAAGAGGGTAGGATCCAGAACCTATGAAAGTTCTGGAGTTTTTATTTGACTATAAGTTCAACAGTGTGACTGCTACCAAAATAGCTTGTGTGGTCATAGGCTAGGTTAACGAAAGTACAGTGTACAATCAAGGAAAGTAATAGCTCCATTGTAGTCAAAGTTCTTTAGCCCATACCGGTCATGAGTAGTGTGGGAGTCATGTATCAGACTCTGAATGCTGCATTCTGAAGTGTTCTTGAACTCAGTGAAAGGGCCCCAGAGGAGGTAACCAGTACCATGTGGTCCATATCCTTTGAAGGAAAGTTGAAGACACTGGGTTAAGTATGGGGAGAAGTTAGGAGAGAGAAGGCTCATGAGAGCTATCCTGACATAATCGAGGACTGCTGTGGGAAAGAAGAGTTGGTGTCACTCTTTGTTGCTCCAGAGGGTGGAGCCTAGACCTGTGGGTAGAAGTTATCTTAGTTCAGGGGCGCCTGGGTGGCGCAGTCGGTTAAGCGTCCGACTTCAGCCAGGTCACGATCTCGCGGTCTGTGAGTTCGAGCCCCGCGTCAGGCTCTGGGCTGATGGCTCGGAGCCTGGAGCCTGTTTCCGATTCTGTGTCTCCCTCTCTCTCTGACCCTCCCCCGTTCATGCTCTGTCTCTCTCTGTCCCAAAAATAAATAAAAAACGTTGAAAAAAAAAATTTAAAAAAAAAAAAAAAAAAAGAAGTTATCTTAGTTCAGTATAACATGAGCTAGTAAGTTCCTTTCCAGTGTACAGGCTGGAAATTTTACAGGAGCATCTAGTGTACTTGGACTTTTATATCTAGGGCTTGGATTGTTTCTGCTTTCTTTTTTGGTTGCTCCAGAGGTAGCACCAAACTCTGCTCCACCCAAAAGTCCTGAGATCCCTTGTGTCTCTGAGTCCCAGAGCCGTCCTTGGTGCTTTATGGTCACATGGTCATGGCTGCACTGAGGCGGCTGCCCCAAAGGTACCATCTCCGCTGAGCGGCTGGTAGGAAGCAAGGGTAGGTGTCCTCTAGCTCACCTGCAATGCAGATAAAGCCCTTGAAGCTCCCCCACAACCTCCTTTGGCAAGTCCCTCTGGACCTTAACGGACACTGGAGTTCTTCTCTGCCAGCCCTGGTCTTTAATCACTGCTTTTATTTACCAGCAGAAGACGCCCACCCACCTCTCCCCAAATAGAGCTAACACATTTTTTTCCACATTTTGTATTAAGGTATAGTCTCTAACTCCAAGCAAGGTACAAGGACTCCCCCCTTATTTCCCTGTGTGATCTTTGTTTTTACTTTTTTAAGTAACCTATACCCCCAACATAGGGCTCAAACTGACGACCCTGAGACCAAGAGTCACATACATGCTCTACTGACTGAGCCAGCCAGGTGCCCCTCCCTGTGTGATTTTTAATAAAGCTTTTCCTAGATGTGTGGACTGGTGGTGGCAGTGGTGGGTGTGTAAGGAATCAGAGATCTAGCTGGTAGTCCTGCCTCTGCTACTTTACTGTGTAGCCTTGGGCAAGTTACTTAGTCTACTGGGGCCTCTCTTTATCTCCTTTATCAGCAGTGAGTATTCTGTCCACCTGAATCTTAGCTCAAAAGAGATACCATGATGATTGAGTAGGTGTGAATGCGCTTTGTAAAATGATAAGTAAGCATCCTACAAATGTTAGCTCTTAGCCACCTCATCTGTACTCTGAATGGCAGGGAAAGGGAACAGTGTCATCCCTTATCTCCCACAGCCCTGTTCGAGTCATGGGAACATAGAATGTGTCAGCCAATAGATTGCTGGTTGGATGAAAGTTGCAGGGTGATAGCTTAACAATCTATATGACTTGGTTTTATCCCTCAAGCTTGAGGAACAAGAGCTTCCTGGCCATGTGAAAATGTGTCTTTGAACTTGGGTCTCTAAACAGCCACAGGATTTCACAACCTGCCTGAGATGAAAGATCAAGCCTCCTCCCTGAGCCCTTGTCCTCAGGTAGCATGTCACAATAGTTTATTGGGCTTGGGAAGGTACCAATGGCCCCTTGACTGATAATCCCCTGCCTTTGGGGGAGGGGCTGCCCGGGATTGAGCTCCTGTTCAGTCTGCCTGGTAGCCTGGCATCCTAGAATGTGTCTACCTGCTTCTGCAAGACTTCCTGCCCTCCGATTCTCCTACTTTGATAGCATTCACCTCCCGAAGCCAGCCATGTGGGCTGAGAAACATGTCTAGGGCCAGGCCGCATCTGTGTGTGTGCTTTGCTCTCTATTAGGTGAATCAGCCTGCTTTCTCAGTGGCAATCTAGTTAGCCAAGTTCAGAGCCCAGAGAAGAGGAAATAATGGCTGCATCACACCCATGGTGGAGGTGTGTGTTTTCAGGAACTGGGTTCCTCTGGCATCCCTCGATGGAAAAGTTTCAATTTCCACCAAAAAAAATTTTAAGGCAGTCACAAACCTGAAATGTCATTTGCCTGAAAAGTCCAGACTTCAGTTTTTCTAATATACAGTTATCTTCCCCATCCCCACCCTTAATTTGTCTGGAAATGACTATGATCTAATACTTTTTGTCCAGAGAATGTCATACAAATTTTTAGAAAAGGGTGGGGCAGATAAGAGGTTGGTGTGCTGCCGGGTGCTGGACCAGCACCCTTTTCCTATTTTATCAGATGACCTTTGATCACTCCCCAAGATTCCCACAGTACATTCAATAAATTCTCGGAGTCCTACCGTGTGCCAGCTCTGAGATCAAGCATAGAATCTTCCATAATGAAGCTCACAGTCTAGGGTTAGTGCTCACAATGCTCTCCTGCCTGGACTGTTAGAACATTTCCTCCCTGATTTCAGTATGACATCTGTCTACATGACTATCAGACATATTTTCTTTCTTTTTTTAAAAGAACTTTTTAATAGTTCTTTTTTTTTTACTAATAAAATAAGAATATGCTTATTCAAGAAAAATTGGAATAATAACAAGAATATAAACACAAATTATATCTCTGATAATTATCATCTAGACATATTCAGTGCTAAATATTGATACATTTTCTCCTAGACCCTTTGAAAAATAATGTAGTTAATCAGAATACAGACAAATCCTTTTTTGCCTTACTGTCATATCAGGGACATTTTCCCAAGAGATGAAAAGCCCTTAGGAATATTAAGAGTGATCTTCCTGGAGCGCCTGGGTGGCTCAATCTGTTAAGCATCAGACTCTTGACTTCGGCTTAGGTCATGATTTCACAGTTCCTAGGTTCCGGTCCTGCACTGGGCTCTGTGCTGTCAGCACAGAGCCTGCTTGGGATCCTCTGTCTCCCTCTCTCTCTGCCCCTCCCTGCTCACACTCTGTCTCTCTCTTCTCTCAAAATTGTTTGAATAAACATTTTAAAAAAATTAAAAACCCTTTTTTCATTCATTTTAGAAAGTACAGTCTCTACTTATTAATGCTACACATAAGGCTTTACACATATGATTTATCCCTGTGCACTTCCCCAGGGTTATCTACCTCACCCTTTACCTCTTCCTTCCCTAGCACTCACTCACCCCAACTCACACAACACACAATCACTTGCCACCAGCCCCCACATCTCGCCCTTTCATACCCCATATCCCATCTGTGTCAGGCTGCTTCCAGCTTCCCAGGCTGCCCTGGGAAGGTTCACAGCTTGATCCTTTACTCAGAGTGCTGCTCCCACCTGGGATGCTCTCCCATCAGTGTATTTATTTCTCAATACTCACTTCAAGCATTGCCTCTTCCATTAAGCCTTTCCCTTCCCTCTCCACCCCACCATAGAGCTGCCCACCCCCCTTTTCATCCTCCTTGATACCTTTTCCATCTAGAACAGCACCCAGGATAGGTAAGGTAGGAAGCCAAATCTTATTCATTTTCATTTCTGCAGTTACTTGGCAAATATTCAGCATGTAGTAGCTGTTCAATAAATATTTATTTGAGTACAAACAAATGATCAATTGCAGTTCTGTGTAATGAATGCTGTGCAGGGGATGTGTAAAGGGTGCTTAGAGGAGCCCAGACGAGGGGGGTTTTATGGGTGTGTGATCCACGATCCAGCAGACAGGAAATGTGTTCATTTTTATTGTGGTGACAGCTCTCCTCTCTTCTTAATCTACTGCTTTGAATCCTATTTGCATTTCTGTTCCCTGACCTTGGACCAGCTAGAGGAACTTCTGTTGTTCTCTTCCTTGTATACTTTCTCCTTTGCCTCCTGAGACTGTTGTGGGCTGAGCCCCAGACAAGGCAGAAGTCTTCCCTGTGGCTACACAGCCCACTACTCATCAGACCTGTGCCTGCTTCCCACCAGAAGCAGCACAGGCACTTGCAGGTCGCCCCCAGCTGCCCTTGCCTGGGACCCAGGATCCCCACTGTAGCACAGGTAGCCAGGTCTCAGAGGGAATCGTATTTGAATTATAAGCACTGATAGCTAACACCATTATTTGAGGCAGATTACCCAGACTACAGCTTGGCCAGACCCTTTATTTCTCTCTTCCTTTCTCACTGCCTCTGCTCTGCTCACCCTCTCGCAGAGAGACTTTCCCCAGAGATAATTTGGGCTTCTTTGCTCATAGAACAGGTCAGGCAGGAGGATATGGAACATATTTCCCCGTGTGACACTTTGGACTCCACAGATGTCCTTCATTCCACAAGGTTGAAAATGGCCCACACCAAGCGGGATGTTGCACAGGAGAACATTGCAGGCAGAGATGTAAGTCTGTCTCCCCTGGCCTTGCAGTCAGCATCCTGCCAGCCAACAGGCTGCAGAACAAAGGTTGTAATAGGACAATGGGCCAAGGAGGAGGGGAAGTAAAAGGCATGTAATCAGATCAATCACCAGCTGGGTCCATCTGCCTGGGGAGCCTGTCTCTGGTGATGCCACCAGCAGACATGTCACATGTCTCAAAAAGCCTGCCTGTCCACTGGTTTGTCAGACCTCAGCACCAGACATTCTCATTTCCTTAATAACTGGTTACAGATCCTGAATCTATAAATTTTTCTAAACTCTCCTTGACCTTTCTGTATTTTTAGCCTATGCTGCTTCTAGGGATAACTTCCATGGTTGATTACTTGTCCTGTAAAATAACTTGTCAAGTTAAAAGAAACTCTCTCTCTCTCAAACTTGAAGACACTATCTTCTTAATTCTGGTTTCTACTGTTGTTAACAAATTCATGCTTGGCCCTTGGTACACTTTGTTGGTTTCGGGGTGGGGTGAGGGGCAAGAAGGTTGACGTCTCTTCTCAGCTTTAAAATTTTCACCTTTAGGGGCACCTGGGTGGCTCAGTCAGTTAAGTGTCCGACTCTTGATTTCAGCTCAGGTCATGATCTCACGGTTCATGAGATAGAGCCCCACGTTGGGCTCTGCACTTACACCACAGAGCCTGCTTGGGATTCTCTCTCTCCCTCTCTCTCTGCTCCTCTTCTGCTCACACATATGCTCTCTCTCTCTCTCAAAAATAAAAATAAATATTTAAAATTTTCAGCTTTAAGTCTTAATATTCCCCACCTGTTCTCATATAATGACTGGCCCATTGGGCACCTCATTTGCTTTTTGTTTCATTCCCCTGGACTTCTCCTACTTTTCTTTGGCCTATCTTGAAATAGAGCAGCTGAGAGAATTTGGACAGATACTCTAAGTGCAGGTTGTTTAAGACCATGCTGAAGCCTTTTGTTTCTCCTACCTTTTTGGACACTTCTTGATTTTTGTGATTTTAACCTTAGGGCTGATGTTTTCAAAGACTACCAAAGTGAAGCCTTCCCTTTGAGCCTCAGAGGCTGTTGTAAATAGGCCCCTTGTATGGATAGTTTGGACTAGACTCCCATATTTGTTTTGGAGTTGCTCACCTTGACCTTCATCTCCAGTCTTACTGTTTATCCACATTGCTTCTGCCAGTTTCCATAATGAAATGCTAAGCGTCACTGTGTGATCTTTCTTCAAGGACACCTGTAAAAATGCTAAGATCGGCCCCATTTTTGAGTATCCTTCTTGTTAACAGTTCCATCCAAGGACGAGGGTGAACATTTTTAATTTTTCAAGGGATCTACAACTTTTATCTCTGTCTATTCCGTAGAAGTCTGTAGAAAGGAGAGATCTGATCTGAAAATTGAAAAAAACTAAAGCATACATGGGATAACTGTAGCTGTCTCACTCAAGATCGTCCAGTGACTAGGAGATCTGGGGTTAGAATCCTTTGCCCTTAACTCTTGCTAGAGAACTGTAGTAATCCCTTTACTTTGTTTCTCAGTCCTGCAGCACCTTAATTAAAAGAAAGGGATTCATAAATGAAAGAAAACCCTTGGTAAATAACCTTAGCAAAGATATTTTTAGGAAAGGCTAAATCTATTGCTCTCTTCTTGTCTACATCTCATCGGCTCTTGGGGGGGAAATGTAGCTAATTTAACACACGTGGATTTAGCCAACTAGCTCTCCTATGACTCCTCTCTCCTTATCAATTGGATAAGGACCATCAATTGATGGTTCTACAACTGATTAGCATTACCTCTGGCGCTCTTACCCAGAGATGTCACTTTTGACAATTTTCATCATGGCAGGAAATTGGTAGCCCGTGACGCCAAGTTCCTCCTGATTGCCCAAGAAGACGGCAGTTCTGGGCTGTCTGCTGCTGGAAGAGGAGAGTACCTTCAGGTACCTCTTGGTACCTCACTGACATTCAGTGAACACAGCCTTGGCCACTGACCGACCAACTCAGCTGCTGCTAGGCTGAAGGGGGACAAGAGGACTTCCAGATGACTTTTCAATGTACAGTTCTCTAAGGCTATTTTTCTCCTCTTTCCAGAGTCTAGAAGGAGGCTCATACCGGGGAAGCCTGAAAGACCCTGTAGGCTGCCTGAATGAGGGAATGACCCCACCCACACCTCCTAGAAACCTGGAAGAAGAACAGAAAGCCAAGGCCCTTAGGGGCAGGATGTAAGTGACTCCTCCAGATTCTATCCTGGTGCGCATGTGTGTGGTGAACAATGGGCTAAGGTCGGAGAAATTTGGGGGAGAATTACACTATGTTTCCATTGATATCATTCATTCTAAGTAAAGGTGACCTAGATCTGTGCAGTGTAGCATTGTGAACAAGGCACTGTAGTGGCACCGACTTTAAGAATTTTAGGCTGAGGTATTTTCTGGGAGATAGCAGCTATGGCTGACCAAGTGTGGTTATAACCAAGGTCTGTTAGAAATTTAAAACATACTGATAAAAGGAAATCAACAAAGTTTAGGAAACTCTGGGACTATTACTATGCTCCCATATTAGAGAATCCATGGCAGAAAGTTGGAAGAATTTCATCTGAGGAAACATTTCTCAAAATGAAGGGACATAGTATATAGGAAAAGGGAGCCATTGTGCCAGCCAGCCAGGGCCTAGCTCCACTCCTTCTCTAAAAGTTTAGTTTTGCATCCATTTGTGGACTTAGCTCCAAGAGAATCTTTTCACTTTTTTTAATAGTTGGGGGGAGGGGCGCAAATACAATTCACATTGCAGTCCATTTCACAAAAACCCATATATTATGCAAGGTTTGAGTGATCCACCCTGATGTGAAGTCAATCTTCTATTACTTGGGCTGATCAAGAAGATATCGGATACCATGAATGCAAAACCACAGTTCCTCAAAAACTTTAGTTTTCTTATTTAGGGTTTGACTCCATGTTGGAAGCAGGGCTTCATGAGTCTTGGACATTGCCTGGTGTGTGTGAGATAGTAAGCACAGAGAACTGGTCCCTCCCTGTTGCTAATTAGTCTGTTTTCTCCCTCAGACTCCTCATCCCTTTAACCTGGTCACAGACATGAGGATTAGCAAAAGTGAGTGAGACCAGGTCCTTCTGTTGCCTGGAAACAGGCCAAGTGAACATTTATAACTTTCTTTCCTAGGAAACTGAAGTAGAAATGTCATAGCCAAGGCCTGGCCTCAGAGCAGGGCTGTCACCTCACAGTGGAGCTGAGCAAGTGTCTTTTCAGTTCCATATTTACCCCTCAACTTTATGGGTACTCAGGGGAACCTCAAGAATGGAATAGAGATAGAAAAATACCATCTGCAAATGGAAATTTCCTAGGACTTGCACAAAGCTGGTTCTCTTTCACTTCTAGGGTTGTTTTTACATAGATGAGAGCTGGAGCCAATGTTCCAGTCCTTTGCCAAGCCAAAGTAAAACTCAGGTCAGGGAGGAGAACTTTGGGGTAGCAGGTGGTCCTTGGCAAAGCCTGTCACTGCTCTTGTCACTTCATTTGGAAGGGCCCACGAGCAGTCATGGAAGCCATTGCCCTGCTTCCAGATGTGATATTATCTGATTTTGCTCCAACAGGCAAAAGTCTGTTGCCTCTTTAACTCACTTTACCCATTTCTTCTCCCTCTTCTTATTCTCTTGTGTGAATCTACAGCTCTCCACATCCTGAGCTATCCTGAAAATCCAACTATTAGAGTATCTCATTGCTCTTGCTGTAACTTATGGCCACAATGAAAGAGAGGATATATAGGTGTCTAATTGTGAAGGCTGCGTGAGGCTAGAGGCTGGGTCGGGCAGGCAGGTACAGAGAATGGAGACAGACATTGAAGGGTTAAATGGGAGCTCCATGGAGAAAAGATGAAAACAAAAGGAGAAGAAAAAAGGCTGAGAGTGGACTTGATTGTCCTGAAGTTTTAGTCACCCATTCATTCCATAATAGGTGTTGAGGGCACCTGGGTGGCTTGGTTGGTTTAGCATCTGACTCTTGATTTCGGCTCAGGTCATCATCCCAGGGTCATGGGATTGAGCCCCTCTAAAATTAAAAACTAAAAAAAATAGATGTTGAATGCCTATTATGCACTAAAGCATAGGATATATCAGTGAATAAAATAAACAACAACAACAAAAGAAAAGTCCTTGCTCTCATGGCAAGTTTGTACCATAAAGGGAGAAATAATACAATAAGCAGAATAAAAATAAATTATTTAATATATTAGAAGCTGGGAAAAGAAAAAGTAGTGAGGGAGATTCAGAACATGGTTGGGGCCATGCTGCACTTTTAGATGGTTCTGACATTTGCACGAAGGTCAAAAGGAGGTAAGGAATTAGCCATTAGCCATGGAGGAAAAGTGTTCTTGGCTGAGGCAACAGCCAGTGCAAAGGTTCTAAGAGATTTTCTGTGCAAGACCCGCTCTTCCCCACCATTGTGAAACACAGAGGTTAGAAGGAGGTCTGAGCTGTAGCTGGTAGAAGTTTTGTTGGACCAAAGGATAACATTTATCTCATAAAGAATCCTTACTAGTAAGAACTGAACATTTTCTAAAATTGCATGATTATCAGTTCAGTTTTTTTGGCAATTGATCATGCATGGTCTTGTGATGCCTGTAACTTAAATCTTTTATGTACCTCTTCAGACTGTCTGGTAATGTGTCATTATCTCCCCAAGTATTTCATCAGCCCTTCAAGGGAAGTGATGCCAGGTCCACTAGCAGCACCCAGTTTAATCAGTCCCCTTCCCTTCCCTCGAGGCTGGAAAGCCGAAGACAGCCCTCAATCTGTCAGCAGATAACATAGGATAAAAATATCCCCTGGGGACAGAGAGCTGGACTTCATCTCCAGAGGGCCCTCCCAACCCCAAATTCCGACTCCCACTTTCCTGTGGGTTTTCTTTTACCACTTTCTTCCAAGCAGTAACATGGGCCATGCTAAAGATATATTTAAATGCTTTTATTTGGCCTTGCCGGTTCCTTCCTGTGGCCTATAACGCATGATTGTGGATTGTGTGTGTTAGAGAGAGGAAACTGGTTGGAAGTACTGGACATGCTGATAAAGAAGCACATGTTCCTTTTGCTTTCTCCCTGTCACCCTGAGGCCCAGACCTGGGGATTCGTTGGCTTTTCTGTGTGGTATAGACCAAGAATTTCAGATGAATTGCTTCCTGGGTTCAGAACAGTTATAACCCTTATGCCGGGGGTCCCCTCTGGACATCTCAGAACCTTTTCCCTTCTGCCATTTTGGCCCAAAATGCAGTTGTGTGGCTCCAGGTGAAACTCTTTCAAACTTCATTAGGATGAGTCAGACTCCAGTAAGCTGCACAGCACCTACCCTGGCCTGCTCCAGTACATGGCCCTGAGTGTTTTATGTCCAGCTCTTTACTCTCTGGACAGAAAGAAAGAGAAGGGCTTGGTTTTGAGGCCTTGGGGACTCCAGAGAGCCAGTCTGAATAGTTTGCCAGGCAGCAGGTGACAATGAAAGAGCAGAGTCTTTGGACTCTGGTACAATAGGTTCAAATCCCAACTCTGGTACAGACTTTGTCACCATGGGTAATATGGCCTCAGTAATTTTCATCCATATGAAATGGGGCTTATAGTACCTACCTTGATATAAGCATGAGAAAACCTAGATAAAGCACTAGCACAAAGTAAATGCTCCAAGAGGAGGAAATCATTAACAAGAAAGAAACCACGAAAACAAGTGTCCTTGTAGTGGTTAACCACCCCCCCCCCCCATCTGGTGGGTGAGGGGAGGCTGCTGCATGGAAAGTTGTGATTATGAGGTGTCGGCAGTCCATCTTTCTGGCCTTGACTGGGGGTTTTGCAGGCCAGTTACCAGGGACACCTCTCTGAGTAATTGTAACTTCTATATCTCAGAAGCCTCATTTGGTATTGGTATCTCTGAGGCCTCAAAGGTTGTTTATCAAGCAAATGTCTTTCTCCTCTTGATAAGCAAAGAATGGAGTTGAAAGAAAGGAAGAAAAGCCTCACATTGATTCCTTAGCCACAAAGCTTTCATAACTCAGTTTTGCCAAAGTGCCTATTATTCCTCCTGTCTTGTGTCAACTCGACTGTTCAGTTATAGGCGAGAGAGGAAAGACCATTAAGAACAGAAAAAAAGGGGGGCGGGTGGCACCTGGATGGCTCAGTCAGTTGAGCATCTGACTCTTGATTTCAGCTCAGGTCACCATCTCCCTGTTCGTGGGATAGAGCCCCGTGTTGGGCTCTGTGCTGACAGTGCAGAGCCTGCTTGGGATTCTCTCTCTCCCTCTCTCCCTGCCCCTCCCTCCTCAAAATAAATAAATACATTTTTAAAAAGAATGGGAAGGAAAATGAGGAGTCCTGAGCATTGGTGTCCCTCTGGCTATTGTGTGCCACCTGGGAAAGCCCCTCTCAGCTCGGTGCCCTCCCCTCTTCAGCAGGACCCTGTCACAGGGAGAGCAACAGTAAGAGCCTTCCAAGGGCTCCCAAGTGTGAGGTTTGGGGTGGTCTTCTCATAAAGGTGCCAAAGTAACTTTCCTGTCAACTTTTGTGCGAAGGTTTCTTGCTTCACAGTGAAGAGGGCCCTCATTGTTCTTAATCTCCTGCTCAGGTTTGTCTTGAATGAGCTGGTACAGACAGAAAAAGACTATGTCAAAGATCTGGGGATTGTGGTGGAGGTGAGTATGTGGCTTGGGGTGGGTCTGCAGTCACCCAACCAGGGGCATTTTGGACCCTACCTGGGCCGAGGGGTTTGTAACTTGAAGGTTACATGTTTTTAACTTAGTGTTGTTTACTCTCTCTGGGTATTTGCAGAAATTAAACGAAAAATGATAATAGATCAAATGAACTATGTAGGGTGTTTTTCCTTTTCTCTTTTAAATATCATGAGACATTCAGAGAGAGATGGGTCCCAGATGTTGCAGCATTTATGGGAGCCTCTTGGTTAGAGTTGAGTCCTTTCACCTTGTTTTTGGTGACCAACTTTCTAACTTAAGAGTTCTTTGGCATTTAACCATGTGGACATATATTCTTCAGAACTACCAGTCCCCATGGGCACTAAGCAGGACACTCTTGGTGAGAGCTTGAGGCTTAGAGTCTCCTTAGATTTTAAGAAGGATGTTTTGGCTACCAAGAGGACAAGCAAAAGTCCACGCGTAAGACCTTGGACAAGTCCACAGTTAGGAGGCAACTTGGTAGTATATAAAACAGCTCTCTCTCCTCAGGGATTTACTTTAGGGGCATTTAGATACTTGGGTGAGAAAGACTTTCTCTTAAGGGGTTGGAGACAACAAAAGGGACCCAGAGCTCCGTCAGAGTTGTGTCTGTCACTCTGCACGGGGTAAAGTCCTGGCTGCACACTGAGAAACCACAGAGAGTGGGCACTTACGCGGAGCTGCAGTATGGGGCTTGTCAAGAAAGCTGTCTCCTGAAAACGCCCTGCTGACCGCTGCCTCTGCCCTACAGGGCTTCATGAAGAGAATAGAAGAAAAGGGTGTCCCTGAGGACATGCGAGGAAAGGATAAAATCGTGTTTGGAAATATTCACCAGATTTACGACTGGCATAAGGAGTAAGTGCTATGTTGTCCTGAGGACCAGGGGACATCCTAGGAATCCAGGACCCTCCCACCCTCCCCCTGCATCTGGCCTTAGGGGTAGGGTAGGGTTTGGGGAGCCTCTGGTGTTGTTTATCTCCTCACTGAGAAATAATGCAGTTCTGAAGGACGTGGCTTCCTTCCCTTACCCCTTCCCTCCTTTTAGTTTTTTCCTGGCTGAACTGGAAAAATGTATCCAGGAGCAAGACAGGCTGGCACAGCTCTTCATCAAACATGTGAGTTCTTCTTTCCCCCTCTCTGCCTACCCCCTCCACCCACCCTCCTCCAACCCCCAACCCCCACCTGCTCCTTGCTTCCTTCTCTCTCCTGCTCTTCCTCGACTTGCCTTCCCTCCTGTCCCTCTCTGAGTCGTTGCCTTTTTTGTAACCTCCTTGGCAATTTGAAAGATGGGCTCTTGCCTAGCGCACGTACTCTCCTACCGTCAATATTACCTGCCTTGGCGTGTCCCCAAAGTGTGGAGCGTGTGTGTTGTTCTCAGGGTGAGCAGACCAGCACCCTGGGAGCCCGAGGTGCAGGGTGCCTGAGTGCCTTCTTCCCTGCCTCTGCAGGAGCGGAAGCTGCACATCTACGTGTGGTACTGCCAGAACAAGCCGCGCTCAGAGTACATCGTTGCGGAGTACGACGCTTACTTTGAAGTAAGCTGCTCAGGCTTTGCTGGGCCGGGTGGGGGAAGAAAGTCAGGCCAAGGC
The DNA here is from genome assembly GCF_028018385.1 of Neofelis nebulosa. Taxonomy (NCBI): domain Eukaryota; kingdom Metazoa; phylum Chordata; class Mammalia; order Carnivora; family Felidae; genus Neofelis; species Neofelis nebulosa. The sequence goes on along the minus strand of NC_080786.1, from coordinate 89,248,298 downwards.
AGCCACATTCAGAAATGCCAGCCTTATCTATCCCCAGACCCCCCCATCCAGTGCCGTGACCCCTTTGGGACAGGGAGAGCTGGCTCGACGGGGCTGTCAGATTAGCTAGATTCCCGATGACCACCTTTCCTCGAGAGGAGCTGAGGCACCCAGGATGTGGACAGCTCTCAGAAGCCTCTGTCTGCGGAATGACTGTCAGCCAGAGACTGCTTCAGAAGCTCCGTCCCCCTTTGGTGACCCCAGCTCAGACCGTGCCCACACACTTCCTGCCAGTCCCTGGACACTGTATGCAGAGGCCCCTCCTCCTTGTCCCCATGCTCCAAGTCACCCCATGCTCTCTGCTCTCGTTCCCAGAGGTTCTGTCAAGCACCATAAAGTGTTTGTTTTGCCCCAACCTGGAAATGCTTATTTTGCTGGAGGAGAGGCAAGGCTGTCCCTTGGAAAGAGCTCTCAGCTGAGTGTTTGCAGATCTGCATTGAGGGCCCAGCCCGTGAGGCCTATGTCCCAGGAGAAGCCCTTCATTCCTGATGTGGGCCCTGGAGCAGCAGAGAGAACAGAATACCCATCCCAGCTTGTCCCCAGGGCTAGGGTGAGGACACAGGGTGGGAAAGTGCTAGACGTGCAGAATGGTGTGGCAATGTGTGCTGCGTGTTGTTAATAACACATTGGCAGTTGTGTGGGCAACTCCACCTCTCGCGTGGGTTGAGGATTCTAAAACTTTATTGGCAAAAGCGAAGTCCTGTCTGTGTCACCTCGAACCCTAATCCCCAGGACCCCAGTTCTTTGGCTCTTTTTTTCCCCTAACATATCTCCCTCGCGTTCCAGGAGGTGAAACAGGAGATAAATCAAAGGCTGACACTTAGTGACTTCCTTATCAAGCCCATTCAGAGAATCACAAAATACCAGTTGCTCCTCAAGGTAAGAGAGCTGTGAGCCCGGGTCAGAGCCGGAGAAGGGTCTTCTCCGGCTCTGAGACGGTGAGCAGGTCAGTGTGAGGCTCAGTCTCCACCACACTTTCCCCGTGAACTAGCGGGGGCATCTGTGGGCTCTTACCTTGCCTGTTGGTTTCTTGTGTCAGCTCTGCCTCCAAATAAATTGCACGCAAGCCATTCCTGCCTTTAAGGTTGGTTTTTCGTTCACTGTCTTTCTTTCAATTCACTTTCTTCCTTTGTCACCATCACTGACTTGGGACTTTTAAAAAATAAAAAAAATAGTAAGAGCATAAAAATAGAGCAACCACAAGGAGAAAGAAAAGCAAAGGCAAGACCCTCCCTCAAAAGCTTAGATGAGTAATACCTACAATTTGATCATATTTTACTTTTTTACAATGGTTTAATTTCATTTGTCTTACAGAATATGAGGTAAATGGAAGAGAGAGGTTGAGCTTTCCTTTCTCCCAGCCTTTCTGGACATAACTCCCCCTCCCCCTTCCTGCTCACAGTCTCCCTCTCCCTTCTTCCCTCCCTCCCCACCTCCTTTTTCCCATAACTTTTAATCTCTGAGTATTTGGGGTTTTTTCTCCATGTTGTTGTTTCCAATATGACTCATAAGTTCATATCTCAGCTTCTACAATGCACTGTCATGTCTGTTAGGGAGGAAAGTAGCCTGGGTATCATCACAGGTTTTATGATGCTGGGTTTTTTTTTATAGTGCTCTGTTTTCCTAACTGATGTCACCCTCCCGCACCCATCCCCGCTTCCCCCACTTGCTAGGACTTCCTGAGATACAGCGAGAAGGCTGGTTTGGAGTGTTCAGATATCGAGGTGAGTCTTCTGCTCACAATGCTGGCTGCTCTGGGAGCCAGTGTTGGATATCTGTCTCTAACGGGGAAGAGCTGGCTCTAGAGGACCAGCGGTCCAGGCTAACTCCTCTCAGTGAGAGCCCCTTGCAAACAAGTGCTCCACAAGATGAGAAATGGCAAGTAATAATGAACACATTGAGTCTTTTTCTGGAACCCAAGAATTCTGTCCTGGGACAGAGCAGAGTTTCACCCCACTCCTGTTCTCTATGTGGCTCTAGTGACATAGGATAAGAAAGGGGGGTATTTAAGTCCCCTGACATCCTTCAGAGATTGAGTGTTTCAGTGTGCAGTTTTATCCATGAATCCAGGTACTATTGAAGTTCAAAATATAACATATCCCATTTTCACTCCCTCTTCTACCCCCAAGGATTACTCCCTAAGTGAAGTCCTTTGAGACAATGTCGCCATGGGGATTATTTTAAGCCAGAGAGATTATAGACCATTCTGGCATGTTATTTTAGGTTCAAACCTCTAGTGTTTCGCAAACCAGGCTAAGCTGTTGCTTAGGCAGCCAAGAAGCAACAAAGAAGAAAGAAAATATGAGAAGGAAAGAGAATTGCTAAATGAAAGTGGGAAGGAGGAAAAGGCAGACTGGGTAGCGTGCCCCCCACAGGTGGTCACTGGTTCATTTGGAGCCCTATACTGATGACCAACACCCAAGCTAGAACAGAAACCCCTGCCCTTTTCTAGGAGTGGGTGGCAGGGACCAATGTCCTTTCCTAGAATGAAGGAGCCGCTAGGAGGTCCCTGACTTCCAGCATGGAATTGCCTTAAGCTTCCTGCATGAGTGTTCATCCCCTTCCTGAGCCACTGTTGTTCTTTCCCACAGAAAGCAGTGGAGTTAATGTGCCTTGTTCCAAAACGCTGCAATGACATGATGAATCTGGGACGCCTGCAGGGCTTTGAGGTGAGCCCTTAAGAATGCTTCCGAGCCTCTCTCTTCTGGACAGCGGGAGCCTGGGCTGTGAGGCAGTTTCCCTTTGAAGCCCTGTGCCCGCCTCCGCTGCCGCCTCCACTTACCATCTGTGCCTTTGTTCCAGGTCTCTCTGGCTCACGGGCCCAGAAGATTTATCTAATTAGGATATGCAGTGATAGGGCAGTGAGAGAAAGTTACAGAGCAGTCCACAAAGCTGGAGTCACAATTCCAATGAGGCTGGAAAGACCCAAAGTTCCTTGTAACTGTGGACCTGGCAGCAACCTCTTTCCTTTCTTGCTTGCTTGAGGAGTGAGCGCTGGGAATTTGAGGGAGCACAGAACTATGGGATGGAAGTACACCTGAGGAAAACTGGAACACATTTTTTTTCTTAGGGAGGATGCTTCTAATAAAGAGATGCACATATTGGCTGGCTTTTCAGTTAAATGAACATTTAAAGCTTTAACACATCATGTGCACATTTCTATTCTTTGAAGAAGAGAACCAAGTCTTAAGAGAAACAGCTAGAAGTCCCCAAAATTTTGGCTTCTGTGAATGAACTAGTTTGCTAGGGCTGCTATAACAAAGTCCCACCGGGTGGCTTAAACAACAGAATTTATCGTCTCATTTTTCCGGAAGCTAGGAGTCTGAGATCAAGGATAGGCAGCGGTGGTTCCTTCTGAAGGTTGTAAGAGATGGATCTGACCAGGCCTCCCTCCTTGGGTTGTAGATTGCTGTCTTCATGTTCACATGACATTCTTCTTGTGTCTTCACATTGTCCTCCCTCTGCACATTTTTCTGTGTCCAACTCTTCCCTTTTTATAAGGATACCAGTGATGTTCGAGTAGCACTTACCATAATGACCGCACTTTAACTTCATTCCCTCTGTAAAGACCTTATGTCCCAATATGGTCACATTCTGAGATACTGGAGGGTTAGAACTTCAACATATGAATTGGACAGGGGGAGTAATTCAGCCAATAAAGGTGAACCTTTGAAGAAAAAATTGACTTTCCTACTTTAAGCTGGCTAAGTGGCTGCTGTTAGTTTATATCCAAACCTCATATGCTAACTACATATAATCTGAGAATTAATGTGATAAAATTGGAACTGACACAATTATTGACTGGGATTTAATAATTGTTGAACGACTTAGAGAAAGGTGGGGATCTTCTAATCCTGTTTCCTGATAATCCTGCAACCTAAGACTTTATTACTTTCTAGAGAAAAGGGGTTCCTAGAAGTTGAGATAATAAAGAAAGTAAAAGCTTTTTTTCCTTAGCTAAATTAAAATAGAAAAGAAAAGAAAAGAAAAAAAAGAAAAGCAGCAGACTTGTCTATAAGTAAATTTAGGAGATGGCTACATTCAGGTTTGGGTTAATTAGTTGGATTCATGATATTCTGGAGCCAAATTCTCTTGTCCTCCTTGCCCTACAAGGCCTTTCTGGTGTCCCTGTCTGCCACTGCTTTGTTATGACCAGGAACTATGTGGAGTTTTTCTTTGCTGTTTATTTTTCATAGATTCCTGATTCTCCACGGTACACCTGTGGCATTAGAGTAAGCAGGGGTTTGCAGCAGAAATCTACTCTGCGTTCTTACATGGTTTTCCTCTAGTCATACTGGATGAACTTTTACACTTTTTCCCTTGGGGCTATGCTAGGTCTGAGGCTATTCTGAACAAACCAAGTAATCCCTTTTGGTCTTAAGCCTTGATGTCCCCGTGTTTCTGAGGAGGAGTCTGGCTTGACCTTCTCTGAGTCTTTGGAGGTGCTGACCACTAACAGGGGAAGAGCATCTGACTGTGTTGGCTCAAGTTAGACTCCACAGGAGCTGTGTCGTGCATGCACGTGTATGTCCACAGAAGGCCACACACAGACTACAAAATTACCTTCTCTTTTCAGTCAAACACCACCATCTCCTTTTTCCTTCCAGTTGCAGGGAATCTTCTTTGCATTCCTTCAGCTAATTAAGAAGGGCCATGAATGTCCCTACGTCCTTTCTGAAGCCAAGGGCTTTAGACCAGGGAGAAGTTAGCCTCCCCACTTAGAGACTCTCTGTCTTTTAAATCCTCTAGCTTTCCCTTCAGCATCAGCAGGGCTATCATTCATGGGTCAGGTTCTTATGTAATATTAATAGAGCTTTTAGAGCTTTCCTGGCTAGCTGGTCACTGGCTTAATATTAACTCTGGACCAGGAGAGAGATAAGCCTGTTTGGCTGCCGACCTTGGCAATAAGGAGCCATGATCCAAGCAGAGGGCAGGCATTTCTCAGGAGTAGGGAAGAAAAATGACCCATGTGCCAGGTACTATTTGGAATAAGGCATCATGTGCAGCAAATGGCCCACATTTTTACTGAAGGGTGAAAGTCGTCACCTGAGAGAGTATGGTTCAGAGGTGGCCCTCTGGCTGCTATCTCAGGTGTCGGCGTGTTCTTGCTGCAGAACAGTAGAGAAAGCAGGGGTCTCCAATAGCATCTCTGAAGACCTGCTGGGCTGGGCCATATTCCCTTTGAAGATGTGAAGATGTCTCTGAAAATCGGGTTAGAAACTGGCAAACCAAATAGGCTCCACTACCTAGGCTGGCAAGTGACCTGCTAGCTGGAAGCATTTTAAGAAGGATCACAGGACCCAAAGAAATATCTATCAGCTTATAAAACATGGGCACCTGTGTATGGTACTCCAACTTCACCTGTTGATCGGTAGCAGGAGACTAAGACTTCAGAATTAGACTAATTCTAAGACTTCATCCTGAAATAACAGATGGAGAGGAGAGCGGCCCAATTCAGATTACCTGTGGTCCTGCCTGTATCACTTCCCTTGGCCACAGGTTGGTTTGTGGCCATAAGGGTAGCCGAGGTCCTTGGCCCATGCTGCGAGGGAGCCAGGAAGGCAACAGTTCTCAGAGCCCTAGGGGCAGAAAGGCTACAGGTGTCCCCTACTTTCTGCTCTCCTTTTAATAAAAAATAAGAAGAGCCAGGATAATTCCTGAACATCGTTTTAGCTAATAATTTTACTTTTCTTCCTTCTGGCATTTTCTCACAGCTGCTTCTTAGTGGTTTCTTTCCCTTTTCCCCCAGAGCTCTGTATCTGCCCTAGCTGAATGGATGGGTCTTAATTCAATCTCTTACTAGAGTCCTGGGGCTTTTAGTGCCAGGTCTGTTGTCTGTGTCCTCAGTGGGGCAGGTCCTGTGGACCCAGAGCCCCCCTGCCGGGTTTTCACTTCCTTCACCCCAGCACCTCCTTCCATCAGGGCACCCTGACCGCTCAGGGGAAGCTGCTGCAGCAGGACACGTTCTATGTGATTGAGCTGGACGCGGGCATGCAGTCCCGGACCAAGGAGAGGCGCGTGTTCCTCTTTGAGCAAATCGTCATCTTCAGTGAACTGCTAAGGAAGGGATCCCTCACCCCGGGCTACATGTTCAAAAGGAGCATCAAGGTAAGGCTCCCAGTGGGGATGACAAAGAGCAAGGAAGAGCCGGGGCGCCTGGGTGGCTTGGTTGGTTAAGCATCCGACTTCGGCTCAGGTCACGATCTCGCGGTCCATGAGTTCGAGCCCCGCGTCGGGCTCTGTGCCGACAGCTCAGAGCCTGGAGCCTGTTTCAGATTCTGTGTCTCCCTCTCTCTGTGACCCTCCCCTGTTCATGCTCTGTCTCTCTCTGTCTCAAAAATAAATAAACGTTAAAAAAAAAAAATTAAAAAAAAGAGCAAGGAAGAGCCAAACCCAGGGAGCTGCTTCCCTGAGACAGAGACCTGGCGTGAGTACCAATTCACAACCTTGACAGTCTTTCAGCCCAACATGCAGGGGGCATGAAGGTTAAATATTTTGGAAGAAAAAGACAGGCTGAGTGCAGGTCCTACAGATCCTGCAGGCTCTCCAGTACCATGTCATTCATCAAAGACAGAAACCAAAGTATTTAGCTATTAGATCCAGGACAAAATTGTGGAAATGTCTCCTGAAATAAAAACTTTGAGGAAGTATAATATGTTGTTGATTTTTTTTAATATAATTTATTGTCAAGATGGCTAACATACAGTGTATACAGGGTGCTCTTGTTTTTTTTAAACCACTTAAATACCAAAAGAATCAACTTGGGTTCTTCCAGATGAATTACTTGGTCCTGGAGGAGAACGTGGACAATGACCCCTGCAAGTTTGCACTCATGAACAGGGAGACTTCAGAGAGGGTCATTCTGCAAGCTGCCAACGCGGACATCCAGCAGGCCTGGGTGCAGGACATCAATCAAGTCTTAGAAACACAGCGAGACTTCCTAAATGGTAGGTATCAGTGGGCCTGGCTTCCAGCAGCCATTTTCAGGGAACCCCATGCCTCTGAGCTTCCTTGTGTCTGGGCTCATGGTGACTTCATGAGCCCAGATGACATTTTATATGGATGACAAACTTGTAGTTTTCAGGAACACTTTGTTTAGATTTGTTCTAAGCCTGAATACACCAGTGGAACAGATGGAACATGATAAAGAAACCCCAACTTTCCAAAAGAAGAGCTATTCTCTAGAGCCTAGACATAGGGTGTATGCTTTGTGGCCAGCTGCCAGTTGGTATTAATTGTGGCAAAAGGCTGAGTTGGGCACATCAACAATCAGTGACCTATGTTTTCCCATTTGGTGGCTAACGGCTGGTACTTTCTCAGGTTCTCTGGTGTTACCTAGCAAATACTGGGAGTTTGACAGATCAGTGCGAGAGCCTAGATGAGTCCTCTTGCTGGCCAACCTGAGCCCTTTCAAATGAGAGGTGATCACTGAATTTCGATAATACTTTGAAACTTTTCAGAACAGATGACTACACACAGAATATAGCTCGCTATGGACCCTGCAGGAGCCCCCTAACCAGAAATGGCATTGCTACCTTGTTTACATTTCTATATTTTTTTCACTGCTGGGATTGTCTTCATGTTGAGCTTGGCATGTGAGAGGAAGTATAGGGTGTTAAACTAGCACTCACCTCTCAAGCTGATGAGCTCAGAAGTTTCTCTGAGCAGAAACAGAGCTTGAAGTTGAAGGCAGAATATAACCAGTAATGAAGTTACCCCAGAGACTCAGCAAGCCCATATGGCTGTATGTACACACACACACACACACACACACGTGCACACACAGACTCAGTAAGCACATATGCCTGTATGTACACACACATACACACACATGCACAAACTGAGCAAGCATATATGCCCATATACACACACACACTCACACACACACACATACACACACACACACGTGCACACACAGACTCAGTGAGCACATATGCCTGTACGTACACACACATGCACACACATGCACAAACTGAGCAAGCATATATGCCCATATACACACACACTCTCACACACACACACACACACACACACACACACACACATCCACTATCAGATGTGTCACCTCTTGCCAGTACTGGAATCTGGAGTCTTTCCAATGGTGCAAACAGCACTTGCTGGGTGTCCGGCATGGACCTGAATGCTATGGGGGAAAGATGAAAGGTGACATGCCATTTAGGACTATGGGCAGGTCACAACATTTCTCTGGGCCTCTGTTGGCTCATTGTGTGAAAAAGAGGGACGATCTACTCTGCCCACGCTGCACATACTGTGTGCACCTGCCAGCGGTACTGGGAGCAGGCAGACACGGCCAGCTCCCTATAGCGTCAGTCTTACTCCTAGAACTTTGAATTAATACCTTTGTTGATAAAACAGTTTTGTGCAAAAAAGAGCACATATATAAAATATGTCATTATATTGCATTCTATTAGTTAAGCATTTCTGATTCTAAGCCACAATGAGATGTTTATCAAGTCAGTACAAAAGACAAATAAGAAAAAACTGAAACTAGAAATAATTGAAGTAACAATAATGGCTCACACATGTTGAGTCCTTTCTCTGTACCAGACACGATGCTAAGCAAGTATTCACATGTATCATCACATTTAATCCTCATGTCAACATGGAAAGGCAAGTCCTATCACCCTGTCGTTTTCAGGTGAGGAAAAGGAGTCACAGAGGTTAGTAAACTTGTCCAAGATCACAAAACAGTAGGTGATAGAAAAAGGACTTGAACCCAGAACCGTATAACTTAAAATTAGGCTTTTAACCACAAACTACAGATAGTTGCTAATGGTAGGTCACGCATGTATCTATGAACTCCCTAGCAAACAAAGCAAAGAAAGAAACAGGATCAGGCATAAGATGCTGTTTATCAGCCAGAAACAAACCCTCTCAGGAGGGATTAGCTTCCCTGATCCTAAGACCTGAGCTATACAAACTGAGACTGACTAGCAGAAGAACAGAGGCTCGCTGTGTCATTCATTTAAAAAGCCATATTACTTTGAAACACTTCAGCACAGTTATTACACCTAATCAAGTAATACCCCAATTCCATGTGATGGGTACTGATTCATGAAGTTAGTTCAATAAGGCCTGCTTCCAAACTCCCTGCTATCTACTTAAAACTTAGAATTGCATTTCTTTGGGCATAATCAGTGATTCAGACTTTTACATGGTTCCAGGAGATCTTTCTCTTAATTATAGTGAATTATGGAGATATTACTGAACTCGATTATCAATACCTAAATATTTAATGCCTACAGAACACCAGGGAGAAAGGCTGAGCTCTGGCAAGAGCCTTTGACACACTCAGGAGACAAGGATGTGATGATAGAGTAGGGCTAGCCTTTTACTTACAGAGGCATATGCAGGCATCTCAGGGCCAATCTTTCCCTCCTGAGACCTCAAAGAGAAGTGTGAACCCTATGTTGAGTCCTACTGAAGCACACACTTATTGCTATAGAAATATCCCTATAATTGAAAGTTCTCTGGGCCCCAGCTGTTAACCTACTTAAATATTTGTTGCAGAAAATACTGATAAAAATGACAAAATTGGGCCAGCTGTGGAAGTCATTATTACAGAATTTGACCTGTATGACTTTTGCCTGGCTATACCTCTTTAGCACTCAAGCCTTTGAACTTTCTTATTTTAAACTCTGTAAAACAAAGCTCATGTCTTTCCTCTGTCTCCTGAGTTCCACTGACGACCATTCTGCCAGACCCCAAACCGGAGTGACCATCAGTTCTTGGCTTCTTCTCCCATCCAGGCTGTGGCAGAGTCTAATCTCCCTCTGAACACCTGCCATGTCATATCCATTCTACATTTTCATTGGCTCTGCTCTGCTTGGGTCGCTGGCTTGCCACCGTCTCATGGTTTCTGAACCGGCCTCTCCAGCCCTCCTCCCAACTGCTGCTCCAAGGCTAATATATTCCTCAAAATGTGGCTCTGGCGAGAGAATTTCAAATGTTCAAGTTCATTTAATCCAATCACTTCTCAAGATCTTTGGAATTAAACCCAGCCTCGTTAGCAGGGCTTTGCAGATTTTTCAGTCATGGTGCCAACAACCTCCCTTATGTCTCATCTCTTCCTCCACCGATGGTCTTCTGCTGCAGGTGATCTGACTCCATCCTGTTGCCCAGACACACTTCACACTTGCCTACCTCCTGCACAGTCTGAAGCTTAGTACCACCACCACCCCCATAGAAGTGTCCACCCACACGCATGCACACACTTCTCTCCATCCTTTTGCACAGCACTTTGTACCTCATATATGGCACCATTTCGTTTTTGCATTTCCATCGTTAACATAGGTTTCTTCGTCCTCATGGTAGATCATAATTTCCTTAAAAACAAGAATAGTGTCTTCCTCGTGTATTACCATTATGCCTGGCATAAAGCCTGTGTGTACTAAGCTTCCAAATCCTTGTGAGATTCCTAGACCTCAGAGTAACTGTCTGCTCTTACCCTGTAGCACTACAGTCGCCCATTGAGTACCAGCGGAAAGAAAGGAACACAGCTGTGATGAGGTCTCAGCCATCTAGAGTTCCCCAAGCCAGCCCCAGGCCCTACTCCTCTGTCCCCGGGGGCTCTGACAAGCCCCCAAAGGGCTCCAGCTATAACCCGCCTCTGCCACCCCTGAAGATATCTACCTCCAATGGCAGTCCAGGGTTTGACTATCACCAGCCTGGGGACAAGTTTGAGGCCACCAAGGTAAGTGACAGCCTATTACCCCCAGCCTCACCACTCTGAGGGCACAGCCTCTGTGCTCACTTTAGAAAAAAGAAGTAGCTTCTTTTTATGCTGCTCATTTACCAGAACAACCCACTGAATACAGCCTAGTCTCAATTATTTCTCTTTCTTCCCCTACAAATTGAGTGAGTTAGACCAGCTCCCTGTGCTCAGACATTCTGTGTTAAAGAGCTATTGTCATCTGCAGAAACCCTGCAGATATAAGGTAATATTGTAGTGGCAATGATGACTTATACCAGAGTAGTCGTGCTTTGGATCACCTAAAAGTCACAACTCTAGTGTTTGACGTCTGAAAGAGATCATGCTTTCTAATGATGAGCTGCTGAAGTGAGCTCACAGTCCTTTGCCCTCCACTGACAGATGCAGTGTGGGGAAATGGCTCATCTGTGTGTGAATGGGAAAAGCAGGCTTGGATTAGACATTTATCACAGATAATCCACAATTTAAACATCACTGTGAGGACAGCATAGAACTAACTGTAGACCCGTCCACACAGCTGTGTAGGACCCTACAAAGTGGTAGGCATGGGAATAAATGGGAAAAGTGCTAGATTAGGAATTCAGGCAATCTGGGTTCCAACCCAAATTCTGTAACTCACTTGCCCTAGAACCTCAGGCAGTTCATTAATCTCATTAGGCCTCAGTTGCCTCTAGAACTCAATGGGTCTGTGAACAGGAACTACATTTTTTTTTACTTACATGTTCTGATTTTATACTTTTATTTGTTTTATCCGAATTGGATGATATTGATTTTTTAATTATTAATGAAAATATTTTTAAAAAATCAACTATTAATATCCAAGTTCAATTCTGTATTAGACTAACTGTACTGACCTATTTCATCATATTACCTGGAAATGATTTTCTACCTTAAAAACTCCTTGTGAATTAGGTGAAGTCATAACGGCCTTTTGTCAAATTTATTGAAGAATTTCTGGCTCTCATCGTGCTCTGTGAGGTAGCCAGGCCTCCATGGGAGGTACAGGTCTAGAAGTAGCTTTCCTGGTATAGTCATGTGAAAAAGCCACAGAGGTATGACCTCTTGTTTTAATGAACACAGGCAGGACCAGAGGAGTTTTGTTCCCACTAGAGTTGGGTCAGGGTAGGTCATGGTCTTGCCATTGAACTGGGCAAATGTCTCATTGTTACTTCTGTCTCAAAGGAGATCAGAATGTAGCAGGAAACTGATGCTTTTTCACAAAGAAGAAAAAATGTTTCAGGTCTGTCTTCTTTCCATTAGGGGGGGTGACCCTGACCTGACCTTTGCCCTGACCTCACTCTGCCCAACTGCTTATGTATCCCTGTGCCACCCTCTTCCTTACGTTAGAGGATGCTGGCAGGAAGGTTGCATGCTAGTGAGGGGCTTCCAGGTGGAAGGTGTGTTTATGCTTTTCCCTAGGCTGGACAGTTCTCTACCCATTCACCCCTGATTATAATATTATATACAACATTGCTGTAACAAATAGATTTTCAGAGCACATTTGTACATTAATTTTATTGCTCAAGATAATCTTCTGCCTGCTATTTACCCTGCTGGTGGGAAATTTGGCCTTTAAGCACGCAGTAGGATTTGGCCTTGAAGCACGCAGTGGGATATGAGGCTACCTGTGTGAACCAGCCTTCCTGTATCCATGTCCCCCTTGCCCTTGTCTCCTAGCAGGGCGACCTGGGGGGCTGCAATGGGACCTCCTCCATGGCCGTGATCAAAGATTACTATGCACTGAAGGAGAACGAAATCTGTGTGAGCCAAGGTGAGGTGGTCCAGGTCCTCGCCGTCAACCAGCAGAACATGTGCCTGGTGTACCAGCCGGCCAGCGACTGTTCCCCTGCGGCCGAGGGCTGGGTCCCGGGCAGTGTCCTGGCACCCCTCACCAAAGCCACCGCGGCAGCAGAAAGTAGTGACGGAAGCATCAAGTAAGTGCCTCGTTGGCTTCCCCGGGAGAGGAGTGTGTGGATTAGAAAATCAAAACCAAACAAAGAACACAAAAATGCAAACACACGCTAGGGAATGACCGCTGCTTATTCTCGACAGTGCCACCGGAACCAATATTTGAGTGCTGGAACCGCACGCAGCATGGGGCATCCAGGCTGGATTGTTCCGGGCTTTTTTTGTGGTTGTTGACGGTAGTGGCTGTGGGTTTTTTTCCTTTTGGGTTATAATTTTCTGTTCATTTTTTTTCTCCCCCTCCCCCATTAAGAAAAGAACCCTACTGAAACCCTAGATGACAAAAGGCATGCCTTCCGTTGCTCCATTTGACCCACCACAGGATTCACTGGACTGGACTTTATTTATATTGTATTAAGTTACTGATATATATATATTTTTTTTTTTTTTGATTGACACCAAAAAATGACCTTAGCACCAATGCCAGACCTGTGTAGGTCAGAGGCCTGCTGCTTCTCTCAGGAGAGAGGGAACTTTTTGGTTGTCTATGGCAATTCCTCTGTACAGATTGTAACTTTTTTTTTTTTTTAACTTCTCCCCTCCCCTGTCACTTTAATATATGTTCATGGTAATTTGTAAGATATTTCTTTTCCTTAGTTTGGTTGCGAAGACCCTTTCGAACACATTCCTGTATAAAGTATTTTGCACTATTTAAAGAACCCCATATGGATGAAGTCAGGTTGTGCAATATAAATGGAGAGCCACAATGTTCATCATTGTACCTGTAATGTAACTAATAATTTTAAATGTACTATTTTAAATATGTAAAATAAATTTTCACCATGAGCATGTTTTAATGAGGTTAAAGACTAGTTGACCCTTTTTCCCCTATTTCACTATTCTGGGAGTTTTAAATGTGCAAACAATTCTTTTTTTTTTTTTTTTCCTTTCTGTATTTTAGGAATTGGTTGAATGCATTGGCAGTTTTTCCCTACACAAAAAGTGCTTTTGTCACCCAAGCTCCAATACTAGGCTTCCCTTCTAAACAGCCCCTATTGTTTTTCTCTAACCTCCGAGATGTGGAATGATTCCGATTGGATGCTGTCCCGCTGGGCGCCTTTGAGGTGTTGACATGAAGTGGTGACTTGAGCACAAGACAGTGTTTAGATTGCATCCCCCACCACTCTCCAAGCTCAGTGGTCATCCATGGCACAGGTGGAAGGGACTCCCCATGACATAGCTGAGCAGGGGCACAACAGGACACAGTGCTTCTTTGGCATTTCTCTAGTTTGGAGGATAGAGGCTACCAGCCTCACCCTGGCCTTTCTAGGTAACCACAGGCCCAGCTGGAAATCAGTGGGGGTCTCTAAGGCACCATAGACCCAATCCAGTTTACTTTTAAGACATTTGTTTTGGTACCATTTAAGAAGGCTTGGAAATAAAGGCCCTCAAAGCATTGAAGTTCTTATTAGTCAACGGCCTTCTAGAGCTCACTTACCACGATTTGTGATCTAATTATCCAGGCACCCAGCACTTCCTCCTCACTTTTGCACCTTTTTCCTGCCTTCCATGGGAGGGATGTGAGCCTGGGTGAAAGAGAACAGATCCAAATACAATTGGGTCATTCTGGTTCCTTGTCAGCCTCTCTTGTGCAGGGGTTGGTGGGGATGGAACAGAGCGTCTGACTCAAAGTGGCCGTCAGTATTTATCAGGGAAGGACACTCACCGCACCCTCCCCAGGGACTGCTGTGACCACAAGGGGCAGAGTTGGTTGTGATGCCCACAGCATAAATGTCACTGAAACCCTGTCTCCACATCAGTTCCTGGGCTTGTGGCCAAGAGATGGAAGCTCCCCAAACCATGATGACGACTTCTTCTGGAAAGAAGAATATGAAATTGACCCTGTCCTGCCACTGATACTACTGAGTCTTCCTTCTGAACATTATTTGTCACATTTCTAGTCTCTCACCAAGCACACTGAATGACCCAGAGGGTTGTGATAAATGCAGGAACACACCCCCACACTCACGCACGCACGCACCGTGCTGTTCGCCCTGGGAATCTTTTCAGCATGGGCCTCCCTGACTCAAGATGTTCTCACACTGGGTCAGGGATGCGGATTTGGGGGGTAAAGATATGAAGTGAATGTTGGAAGTTAACAGTGATATTATCTAAGGTTAGTTTCCATGACTGGTTCTTGCTCAGGTACAACAACTGAAGCGAGTTGCTGGTGTGCTTAGAGAGCCTGCCTATTCGGGAGATACAAGAGAAATTCTGGCCAAGAGATTCTTGCTTTCTGGTGGAGCCCACTTGACCCCCAAATTGAGAACATGACTGTTCTTGCCCTTTCCTCTTCAGAAGGGTGATCATTGAGCATGTGTGTTAGTGATAAATATTTTGGGAACACCGTCAGGACATCCTAAAATTCCTGACATATATGGAGTTTTATGGAGGAGATGCTATGCATTTTGAAACATTCTCCTTTCTCCTAAATCTCATATGCCTCTCTCTCTCTCCTCCTTCTCTCCTCCCTCCCTTACTGAAGGCTCTTTTCATCAAGCTCTGTCTGCAAAGGACCAAATTTGACAAGGACACACTGAAGGAAAGCCAACCTCACTTATTCCAGGCAATGATAGAACTTCATCCAAATTCTGTGACCACACCTGAAATTGAGGATGCCTGCCCAGGGTCACTAATGTTCTTTGTGACTTGGCTTTTGCTGTCTTTGTCTTTTGAGTCCTGACATATATGCAACTCAAGAGCTCTGCTCTGAGTTTTTCTTTACAGGTCTGTGAAGTAGCTTCCAACCCCCTTGTGGGAAGGAAGAAGTTAAGGGTAGTGTGAAAGGGGATTGCTGCCCTCACCTCCTTGAGAGCACACATTGGGTCTTCTCCCAGCAGGAAAACTCTAGGACTTCTTAGTGGTCGACAGAGCTTTTTATTCACAAACACTGAGAGATGTGGAGGACATAGACCAAGAAGCACTTCATCCTAAAATGTCCAGATAAATGAGTGGTGCTCAACCATGTATCAAGTCAAATGCCCCAGAAAAAAGTCCTATCTGTACTGCAGTGTGCAGAAGTGGCCACAGCCCAAATACAAATAATGGGATGAAAACCTCAAAATCATCCCTTTGGGTCTTTATATCTGGTCCTGGGAAAGTGCCAGTAGCTTATACACTATAAAACACACTTATCTTTTCTGTTTTACTCCCCACCCCCACCCCCGCCCCGACCCTGTTTTTCCACCACCTACCATACTGTTCAGGAAGGGACTTCCTCAGTCCTCGAGGGATTCATCATCAGTATGATATAAAAACTTTCCTTGGTAGATTTTAATAATCCAGTACTCATATTTTCCTCAAATGCTGCGGCCAACCTGGCACATCTCTCAAGAGGGGTCAAAGCTCATCCTCACTCACTTCTTATTGGAGGTGAGATCAACTAGCTACCAGCCACCACATGAGCTGGCACACAGATTTGGGGCCTCTGGAGCTGGGGCTTGACTGGAGCACCTCACCTACTGACTCACCCAAGGGTGGTGAGCCCACCCACCGCCTCACTCTGCCCTGACCTGCCATTTTGATTGGTGCATTTTTTGGTACAACAGGAAGTCATGTTCATGGCATACCCTACGAATGAGAAAGCGGGCGGAAGTGGAGAACACGGGTAAAAATGAAGCCACAGGGCCTCGTAAACCCAAGGATATTCTGGGCAACAAAGTCTCTGTTAAAGTGAGTAAGGTATTCCAGAGCCGTGCCCCACCTCTCATCTACTCCCACCCTGCAGCATTCTCACGAGGCAATTTGGGTGGATGGGGATTTTTTTTTCCCAGTGTGGGGACCAGAGGGGAAGTAGTTTAGCAGGATTTTGCATGCAAGATCAATTTATTTTTTATGTTTTGTTTCTCCTGGCAACTTCAATTCAAATACGTAAGTATCTTTTATTTTCTTTTATACCTTTCTCTTTATACCGTGCACATGTTTTATAACAAAATTATCTGCAGCATTCTTTTTGTAAAAATGCAAGATGCTTGATTCATACTAAAGTTCCCAAAGCTGCCCATTCAGTATCCTAGGTTTGAAAATACACACAGGGTAAGGAGATTAGGAGTGCCTGCCAAACCTTCAACCATGTGAAGTCTGAGGTTTGGAATTTAAGGGCCACTGTGGCTTTGGTAAAGTTTCATTTCTTTTCCCCAGAATTCAGACGATGACATTTTCAGGCCTACACGTGGGCAGGAAAGGGAGGCACGTTGGCGAAGCCCAAGTTACTGTTTTGTAATAATCCACCATCTTACTGTGAACCCACTGATTCTAAGCTTTGGCAGACCCTTGTTGTCCATCTTGAAATGATGGGATCTGTTTTTCTTACATTGGGCCTTCTGGAAAGATCTGACTCTGGACCATGGGAGTTAGACTGCTCTTGTTTAACATTGTTATAGCGTGTGATTATCTACCTGGCACTTTTCCCCCTTCCTGAGCAAAAAAAAGAACAACCGAAGCCCATTCTAACGTCCTTCTTGGGGAAAAGAAATTGTGTTCCCTCCTTCACTCTCATCTGGGAAGTCCAGCCTCACAGCAGACAAGAGTTTAAATTATCCAGCATTCATGCTTCATGTGGTTGCTTCCACTGCTATTTCCTGCGAGATGCTCGGCCGCACACAATCCCAGCCTCCTCCCCCTGGAAAGAGCATGCTGCCACCCTTGGTGATCAGCACCCCCTCCTTAGAAGCACCTGGGGTTTTTTCTCTGCCCGACTTCCCATTGCTCATGCCTTTCTGAAGTTCTCCTCACTCCCCAGCAAAAGCTGCCTGTGTTTCTAACTGTTTTCTCTTTCTTCCCCCTCCTCATGCTGCCCTTCAAGGAGACGAACAGTTCCGAGGAGTCAGAGTGTGATGATCTTGACCCTAATACTAGCATGGAGGTAGAAGCAGCTATTGTTGTCCTATTTCCTATAATGATTGTCTTTTTAAATGTGTTCTATAACAGTGACCTTGCTGAAGTGATCAGCCAGTCAAGGATAAATTGTGATCTTAGGGCATATCTGGGTGTCCCATCCCAACTTAAAAACAAAAAAGAAAATTCAGCTCAATTCTGATAGAAAACTTGACCTAGATTATTTAAAAAAAAAAAAAAAAAAAAGACTAAAACTTCTGGTTCTCTTGAATGCTTACTTAATATTTCCTTCCTTGGCGGGTATGGCTTTGTTTAGAAGATATTCAACTTCATTACTGGAAACTTAGAGCACATTTTCCCCCCGTGGAAAGTGGCATTATAAAGAGTGGCTGGTTCCCAGTTGAAAGACAACCCTTTTAGTTATAGTTTCTCCTTCATTTGTTTCTCCTTCCTCCCTTTTCCCTCTTTTTCTTTCCCCTTTATCCTCTTCATCTGGTTCTTCTACTAGAACCTATCCCTCCCTTGAGGCCCCAGCAAAATTATGGACTAGGTATAGCCTGGTGGATGATCTGGCCCCTAGTCACTGTGTATCGCTGGCTGAGAGCAAGTGAGTGATTGCAGCCTCTGCCTGGCCCTAGGGATCCTGGGTGGTGGCTGTCCCACCAGGAAGTAAAAGCGGCCCTGGAATGGCCTCCTTCTGTAGCCTTAGCAGAGGTCTCTCTAAAGATTGAGAGACTAGAACGTTGTCAGGGGCCTCTCTTACCTTGGAGGATTCCGGGGGTATGGGAGTGGAATTAACACCTCCACCAACAGGAACACCAAATCAAATCAACTTCTGACCCCTTCTTGGCTAGAAACTATCTTGGGTTAGAGAAACAGGACTCCTACATGGCTTGCCACTGAGTGACAACCCTCATGAATTTGCAAACCCTAGACAATTAGAGCAAATATGGAGCTGGCTTTCCCTGCCATTTCGTCTTTTAGAGGAAATTGACATGTTTTTCTCCGAATCTGTGTTCCCATCACCAGGAATAGACAAAAGTTTAAAGGTTTCCTCTAAGTACAGAATAGTATTTTTTAAAATTCTTTTCCTTTGTATAGACCTAAAGTTTTCACTTAACTGGATGGACTTTTATTATTCTTATTCTAATTTGACCTGATCCCAAAACCCAAGAAACCCAAGAACCAAAAACCCAAGAAAGACCATTCTTCCCAAGAAGGGGTAAATGAGCTGTGGAAGATGCCAATTGTGTTGAATGAAGCCAGAGACAAGTGGTTGAAAGCAAGAGTTTTGCCAGGATACAGTGGTCACCTGTGGCTGTGGGTATTGCCACAGGCCTAAATTCGGCATGTGTAGGTCAATGCAGTGCTCCCCCATGGGAGGAAGTGGGTACGGCACTCATAGCCTAAATGTATCTTGGAGAATGAGGCAGCCAGGGGAGATTTCTTGCTCTGCTTTCCTTGCATCCCATGGGATAGGCACCTGCTCCCATGGAGCCCACGCCTGTCAGCTTGTAGCCCCCTTGTGACACCTGCATCCCCAGTTTAGGTGTTGCTGGCCCGTGTCAGGGATGTCATCCGTAAGTAGAGGAAGTCCAGGCAGAAGGAGGGGGACAGCCAGGTATTTGTGATCTGGAGGGCAATTTGGGACCTTTTTTCAGCTCAGGTGGACCAGGGAGAGAAGAGTGGCTTTCCCACTCTTCAGTGTAAGAAGTGGGCCCAGAGCGATGCGGGGCCAGGGGAGCAATGCAAAAGGAGAAAGTTAACTGATGTGATCAGACGCTCCATTCTACGTTTAGGGAAGCAAAACTATGTAAATGCGCACATACACATATGTCAGCCCTGCTTTGTGAGTTGAACACATTTCTGAGGTTCTGATTCATCCAAGGCTTGCAGCCCTTTGCATAGACTAAATAAGATGGGTCCCAGGGAGGTGCTTTGGGATGTGTAAGCAAAGGCATTAGGATGTTAGTGCTGAAGGGAAGAAAGCCATGAATTTTGTTGATGTATGTCTGAAAAGTTTTCAAATACAGTGCTCGAGGCAGACATTTCAATTAACTGGCACTGTTGAGGGGCATGCTGTTAGAAACCAACCAAATATTCTGGTTAATCCAAGTTTTCTGTCATAGGTATGTATGCTGCCCTTGCACATTCCCTCCATACAGATCCTCTTAAGCATCAGTGAGCTCTTGTGCGCTGTAGTGCCATGTTAAATTTGAGCACATAAGCAGGTGCTGCGGGAAAGCAGGCATCTTGGCATTGCTAGCTTAAAATTTTCAGACACAAATAGCAATTATGGTATAGAAAGTCAACCTGTTCAGCATGAGTTGAGAACTCCCCCACAGGATAGGTAAGGAGAACTTTATCGCAGTGTTCATTGCAGAGGGTAAACGATGGCCAGGGCTGTATGCTAAAGAGAGCTATTCTTTAACGACTCAGCTTGAGAAACAGGTGGCCTCCTGAAGGCCGCTGGCTGCTAAATTAATAATTTGGGGCATCATTAGCAGGCCCATCCTGGCCCCCAACCTCACTCCTAATTCCTGAACCTGATTACTCTAATATGTGTTGTCTGATTGAGAGTGTGTCCTGTGCCCTTGAGCTGAACTACAACTCCCGTGGCTTATGCTCTGAGCCCCTGTGCCTGGAACCCCAGCTGACATGCCGACCTATTCACCCTGTGCACTGCTCCATGCTAGGTGTCTGAATGCTAAGTCCTGCCCTCTTGACTGCCTACCCCTTGACCTGATGCCAGCATGTTGATTGCAATCCCAGCTGTATTTAGGCTCTTTTCCCCTGCTTCCACATGTATATGACTATCAAATTGTTTCCTTTACTATTTTTCTCAGTTGGTGGATTGAAGGGTTCTCTTAAGGAGCAGTTTCTTTGGGTCTTTGCATATGTCCCACCATATTGTTTTATGGAGGTTTATAGGCACATCCTTGAATGCTAATTAAGAGGAAAATGAAGCACCTTGAATCCTAAGAATCTGGCTTACAAAGCTTTCCAAGAACATATAGTTATGTAAAAAGAGGCAATTCTGCTCTAATGTATCCATCCTTTTTCTTCCCCTATAGAGAAACACTTGTGAATATTCTCAGGTACAGCCCCCACTTCCCACTCCCAGCACACAAGCCACACCACCATTCACTGCAAGATTGGCTCCCAGTCTACATGATCCTCTGGTGGTCTGGCACCCCCCTCTCTCCTGCTGATCTGCAACCACACCTTAGAGATAACTATTCTAGAAAGGGCAAAGGTCTGCCCATAGTTCACCTTACTTTATCTTGTATTGATTACACTTTGGGGCTAGAGGAGATTATATATGAGAGAAATGTTTCTACGTGGAAGAAGAATCCAATCAGGCCGAAAATCAGACACTAGACTGTTTGAGGAACAAGTTAATATTCATTTATTTCCAGTACAGCTTACACTGCTGACTGCCTCTTATTGATGAGGACTGCAGTTGTGATGGTGGGCTGAGCATCATATCCCCACCTGCCAGCTTCCCAGTCCTGCCTCTGCCCCAGTATCTGCACTGATGCCCAGGTTAGAGCCAGGGTGCAAGGGTCAAGGATCTGCACCCACCCTCTGAGCCAATGCCCACCTCCGAGAAGGCTGGATCCTCCCTGAGCTGTACCAGTTTCCCTTAGGACCCAGGCTAGGCAGGTCCCCACACCCATGCAGCTCAGAAAATCATCCGAGGACCATGTTGAGACTTGAGGTTTTGCACCTGCCCTCCAGCCCCAGAACTGCCACTTGCCTACATCATGTGCTGGAGTAGAAAGGCCTGAACCAGCCTCCTAGACTTGGGCCTTCATCTTCAGGGATGAAGTTTCTCTGTCCAGTTTTTGTGTCAAGCCCAATTAAATAAATGCATCTTAATTAAAAAAAAAAAAAAAAAGCCCAATGCCACTTTTAGCAGAGAACATCAATCTGTCAAATTGAGGCGTCTCAATTCCAAAAATGTTCCATCTCTGTCCCAGCCATTTAACAAGGAGCCAACCTCATCCTCATCCACGACACAGTCTAAATGTAGACATTACCCTCAGTCATTATACCAGCTGCGAGACAGTTAGCTTGGGGGGGTTACTTTCTGCATAAGAACAGCTTTGGGGTCTTGTGCGAGAGGGTTCTGAGAGACGAGGGGGAGAAAGTACCTGGAAAGGCAAATATACTTTGGAAGGAAATTTCCAGTCAGGGTAAGAACCCTAGACTTGGAGAGTTGACAGAAACTTAGAAACCTTCAGTTAACCCTATCCCCTTAATTTTCTCATTTTTTATTGTGGTAAAACATCCATGACATAAAATTTACCATTTTAACCATTTTTAAGTGGCATTAAATACCTTCACAATGTTGTACCACTGTCACCGCTACTCATTTCCAGAACTTTCTCTTCATCCCAAATTGAAACAGTACCCACTGAACAATAACTCCCCGATTCCTTTCCACCCACATCCTCCCCACCCCTGGGCCCTTCAGAGACTTTTAGAAGGGGAAACTGAGGCAGAGAAGTTGTAACTTTCAGTTTGAAAATGAGAAGCTGCCCTGAGGGCAGATTCTGGCTTCTCCTAGCCATTGTCCCCCCACCTACACCATCCTGCTCCCTTCTTAGAATCCCCCATCTCCAGGTTGTTTTTAATCTAAAACACAGATCCTGGCAGATGAGAAGACCTGCCTTCCAGTGCCAGTTTTTCTATGTGGATTTCAACTTATTCAACTTTCCAGCTCAACAAAGAGGAATATCATTTCTGCCCAGCGTTCCAGGGCAAAAGTGTGACTTAAATAAAAATCACAGAAAGGTGGGGTGCCTGGCTGGCTCAGTCACTAGAGCATCCGACTCTTGATCTTGGGGTCGTGACTTCAAACCCCACATTGGGTGTAGAGATTACTTAAAAAAAAATCACACAAAGGCAGCACCACACGGAAAGAACACTTTAACAGGAGTCAGAAAGCCTGGATCGCAGTCTGCATGCTGTCAACTGTGAGGCCTTGGCCGCTTAGCCTTTCTGAGTCTCGGGTTTCTGTGAGAGGTCGCATAGCTCTGAGGGTCCAGGTGTTTATGTCTGTGGTGTGGAATGAGCACCGTGCAGATCCAAGGCATGATGTCAGTGGACTCTGAGACCCTTCGCTTTCCTGAACTTCTAACTGAAAACACTGAGACCCTCCAACAGAAGAAGTCGAGATTCTGTGCCTTGACCCTGGAACTTGCTTTGAAGCGGGTATGCCAGAAATGGCCTGGGTACATTTCCTCCTGACACCGGACTGGAACGTCCACCACCAGCCCTGGGAAGGGTCTGGGTGGCCAGCACTGACCGTTCTGCCCTTGCCCCTACCCACAGTTCCCCAGCCCCTGCTTCCACATCCTGAAAGAGTCAGCCTGCTGCTCCCACCTCAGCTGCTTGTGCTCCTTGTCCCAGGCTCATGCCTTCAACATAACCTGGCCACACAGATTGAAGGAAACTTTTACACCCCTAGTCAAGTGACTGGCCTCCTGGCATCACCAGTGTGTTTCCACCCATGCCTGGTAATGCATTATATAAAAAGAATTTTTTTATGAAAAGAACTCTGGAGAAAAGAGAGTGAAGCATCACATTCCTCTCTTTATTTTTACAAAATATTTTCTTTGTAATATATCTGATAGGTTTGGCCTGGACACTCCCTTGTGTTGCCTAGCTTTGTTCTGACTCTACGTGTAGACTGATTTATATTCTACCACCGAGGAAAGGTCACTTTGCTTGCCAGAGCTGGCATTTTCTCTCTCCTAGGAGAATTACAAGAAAATCTTCCACTGCATATTCATTTCTGTTATGTTTTCTGTTCCTTCCAACGATCATGTCAAGATGGGGTTTTCTTACCCTCCTAGAGGAAACAGTGTCAGAGAGGTCATGGTCACACAACCAACAAAAAGAACAGGTCTGAGGTGGCCTATCTGGCTCAGTCAGAAGAGCATGTGACTCTTGATCTCGGGGTCATGAGTTGGAGCCCCATGTTAGGTGTAGAGAATTCTTAAGAGAGAGAGAGAGAGAGCAGGTCTTGAATATGGTGAGGTGAGAGACCAAACCTGGCATGTGATATGGAGGAAATCTGCTCACTGAAGCTCAGGTACTTTCTTAAGAAGGTTCAGGCCCTCCCTTGTTGCACATCTGCTTGTTGGAGGAGAATTTCTTCCTCAACAACCTTTTCAATCCCTTGATGTGGCCTCACCCACACCCTACCCCAGTGACTCAGGAGTTCAACCACAGAAGCCAAGAAAGGAGACCCAATCGCACTGGTTGGAAACGTCTGAATCGGTTTCTCAGGCCAATACAGTCACCCAGCAACCCCCAGTCATGTGTGTCCTGTGGTATTGTCACCCTTGTCTAGAGGCCTTAACCACCTCATTTATGTTGTACATTAATGAGATTATGAGGTGCCATTGATCCAGGAGAAATTACTGTAAGAGCCAACTGTTAGAGAAGGCCACCACCTCCCTCCCCAGCCCAGCGCTGTCAAGGTTCACCTGCAGGCTCACTCAACATGATATCCTAGTCAATTCAATTTATCAAAAGTTAATAACACAAAGCACTGCAGTAAGTACTATGGAAAGCCAACAAATTACATAAGATTAGGCCCCATGCTTAAGAAGCATGCAGTCACGTAGAGAGAGGCAGTTTTGATTAATGTTCACGTTACACAGCAAACTTTACATGCTCTATTAAGAGTCATGAGGCCATTATTCATTCAGTGGGAATTTACACACCCACTCAGGCACTGGGATAATAATAATAGCAGCTACTGTTTATCAGTGTTCCCTGTGTACCTGGCTCTGCTGAGTCCTTTCCTCCCAACAGTGTCAATACATAGGTACTATTATCATTGTTTCTGTTTTACAGATGAGAAAACTGGAGCACAGAGAGAGAGGTTAAGTATCTTCCCCAAGGTTGTATATTCACAGCCTATCTCCTAGGAAGGCTGTGAGAACAATCATTGGCTTCACATGATGGTAGTGTTTGGGTTGGGTGGACTACTAGAATGTAAACAGTTTTGGAGGAGGGTAAAGTGGGAGGAAAGAGCATGAGCAAAGGGCCTGAGGTATGAAAGTGCCTGGCACACTTTGAGAAAAACATATGGTCTGTAGCTAGAGTTCAGATACATGAGAAGACCTGTAGGAAATAAAGCCTAACAGATGAGTTGGGACCAAATTATGAGGGCCTCGAGGAATTTGCTAGGAAGCCTGGACTTGACCCAGTGGTCAACAAGAACAAAAGTAGGTTTTTAAGCAGAGTCTGTGTGTTTCATTCTGCACTTTAGGGAGATAGCTGGCACCTGAGTAAACAACAGGTGCAGACCTATTAGAGAGCTGTTGCAGTAGACCTAGTGGTAGGTGAAAAAAGAGTAAAGATAAAAAAGTAAAAAGCAAAAGAAGTTTTGGGGATAGGAATGTAAGGACGGTCAAATCATTAAGGGATGAGACCTCAGAACATTCATCCATAAAACCTTTATCCAAGGTCAAGATCTTGACTTCCAGGTGGGACATGTGCCATATGAAAAGGCAGTCCTAGCAACCCCCCTTACCCCCAGTCCCCTCTGAGCAGAACTGCAGGCTGCTGAGAGCACGGGAGACCCATGCATGCACAGTAATAAACCACCTTCTGCTTTAACTATTTTGTGGGATGGGCGGTAGATTTTCTTTTTCATTATTCTGTTAAAAGTCAAATTTTTATCCTTTTTATTTTCAAGGACATGCCAAATGTTCTCTAACCAAAATACTGAGAAGGGGTGGAAAGAAGAGTCAGACTAGCAATCCCCATAAAACAGCGAATGTGTTTGACATGTGAACATTCATAGAGACCTATATCCAACAGCTAGTGCTTATACATTCTTGTCAAGAACACAACTTTTTGCAAAAATCAACCATGTACTGATAAAGCAGGTCTCATCAAAAATCAAGGAATTAGTATCCTATAGAGCAAGTCCTCCAACCACAATGCCATTAAGTTAGAAATCAGTCACAAAAATAATTTGTAAAACTCACAATTTGGAAATTTTAGAACATTTTATTACAGCCAGGTCAAAAGGGGAAGAAAAGTCAAAGTTGAAGAAAAAATACTTAGAACTAGACAGTAATGAAAATACTCGGGGGTAAGAAATGCCCCACCCATCCCTGCCCCACCCCAGAAAAGCCTGGGGGGGTGGGGGGAGTTGGTTTGCCTGAGCCCAGTTCCCTTGGATAGAGCAGCTTTCCTTGAACCAGGCTACATGTTGATTCATGTAGCTTTCAAAACTCCCATTGCTGTCTGGAATTGTGTTGCATTCACAAACTTTTTGTATTGCAGCTTGCTTAATGTCCACTTAGAAATAAGCAGAGGTAGGGATATTTCCTAAACATTCAAAAAAATTATGTCTGGTTTGACCAGATCGAAAATAGGAAGGGTTATGAGGTGCCTAGGTGACTCAGTTG
The DNA here is from genome assembly GCF_028018385.1 of Neofelis nebulosa. Lineage (NCBI taxonomy): Eukaryota > Metazoa > Chordata > Mammalia > Carnivora > Felidae > Neofelis > Neofelis nebulosa. Next base: position 89,222,285 of record NC_080786.1, on the reverse strand, counting down.
AGTGTCTGACTCTTGACTTCAGCTGAGATCATGATCCCACAGTGTGGGATTGAGCCCCGTGTTGGACTCCACATTGAGTGCAGAGAGCCTGCTTAAGGTTCCCTCTCTTTCTCCCTCTGCCCCTCTCCCCTGCTTGCACTCTCTCTCTCTCTAAAACTTAAAAAAAAAATTTAATTAAAAAAAATTAGAAACAAGAACCTGTTAAACCTCCAAACCAGAACTCATACCTAAATTTTTAAAAATTGGTTTTCTTCTATCTATTCCAAATGTCCTTGCCTAAAATCATCTAAAATCCCTCCCTTCCTCTTTTGAACAGAAATTCCCATGAAACAAGCACAAAAGGAATAGAAAAATGAGGCAGGCTATACAAATTCTGAGTTCATTCAAGGTAGTTGAGTTGAGCTTAGAACATCTGGTTTGAGTTTCTTTGGGCCATTTTGGTTCCTAAATACATGGTTTTGAACTGTGCTTTGTGACTGATGATGAGGGATTGAGAAAGAATGGGGTGGGTGTGCTTTCCTTCTGGAGTCTGTTGACACCTGGTTATCTAGACAAGGATTTTGTCCTCACTCTCAGGACATGGGGTCAGAATCTTGGACATTGACTGGCAAGAAAAATAGGCTCAAGATTTCTTCAGAGCTCAGCTTCTTATTCAGTGCTGGTTGATTTTACCTATAACTCTTTCCCATTACCTTGCTGCCTTCCCATTTTGAAGACAATCAAGAAAACATTGGAATTCTCCCCAGAAGGAAGAAACTAGGTTGCCAGTGGACCACATTGTGGTGGTTCTTTTCTCCCTGAGGAGGAAGCGCTACCACCTGCCGCCCTCTGCTGTTCAAATAAAACCAGATTCCCAAGCAGCTCTTTGCCTTGCTGTCTATACCAGCCTTGCCCTCTTGGATTTGGGTCTCCCAGAGAGAGAACATGTGCAGTGTATGCAACCGGGTCATCTTCCTCCGCTACCACATCTGTCTCGATTTCCATTCTCTCCTCTTTCCCATCTACCACTATCCATGAACTCTCAAACTGTTTCTAAAGAAGGAAAACGTGAGGTTTCAAGAAATATGTGTAGCTTATGATGAACCCTTCTGGCCCCAGGGGCTGATACCTCACGTCTCTGACACCTTAGACAAGGTTGTCAGGAGGCCTAAATTCTAGTCTATTAATTGGGTGAGTTAATTTGATTCAGCAAATACTTGGTCTTCCACTATGTGCAAGATGCTATGTGCTACTGTCTTCAAAGGGTTCATGAGTCTGGTAGCATAATAGCATGCAGGGAAGATGTCGTGATAGACAGAAGCATGTGACCATATGTACCAGCCTCTGGAAGAGCGGGGAGGAGGAAAAGATCACTGTTGCCTAAATTTCAGGCAAGGACTGACTGATGAGATTGTAGAACAAGTCACATTCCAATTGATGGAAATAGGAAAACACTCCAAGTTCATGGCAAGACATTTTCTTAACTCCCCGCCCCCCCCCAAAATTAGGATCCCACCACTTTATTATTTATTTATTTGTTTATGTACGTATGTATGTATGTATTTTAGATATGACAAATATCAACGGAGCTCTTATGTGCCAGATATTGTGCTAGGCTCTGAGGCAACAACAGTGAACAAGGCTCTTGCCTACATGGATCTTGCAGTCCATAGGGAGCCACAGACAAATACATAGACTGTTCCACTACCGTGTGAGAAGGCTGTCATGACCCTCCATACTGTACCAGTCCATGCTGCACATCGCTTAAAAGCAGAAAGAGGAAAAAGGAGGGAGGAATCTTCGATGGGCATAATCCAGGGTCAGAGTTAGAAAAAACATTAGCATGGATTTCAGCCAAGCTCTTGGTCCTTGCCGGAGGAGTTTAAATGGGAGGACTAGGTAGAAATGGGATGGAGAGCCAGGTTAGGGAGCAAAGGGAAGCAGGCCTTTGACATCAACGACAAAGTGTCACAATGCTTTCCCCAAGACCTTGCTTGTACATGGAATGGTAAGGTGGAAGGAGCCTTCTGTGACCTTACAGGCACTTCTCTGTCTCATCTGGAAATGGGAACAAATAACACCTGCTTGGCACATCCCCCCAGAGTTTTGGGTGAGCAAATGAAGGAGTTTGTGAATAGTTTATGCCAATTATATAATACTACACAAATCACTGATGTTATTACCATTATGAGCAACACTTGGGCTGCCCAAGAGGCAGAGGAATGAAGACTGATGTCTTCCACAAGCCCCTTCCAGATAGAGAACCTGCAAGGAAGCCTTGTTGGCAAGCTTTCTCTCCAACTTCCCCACCAAAGTTTACCTCCAAACTCGGAAGATTTGCTTTTTAAATAGTGCGTGTGTTTAACAATATACTAACCGCAGTTGGTATTGATGAGAGAGAGGAATAAGGCAGGAAATTCTCTAAGCAGTGATTTGGGGTGCTATTTTATTAAGACATACTGCCACAGTGCAGGTTTATGAAACCCCACTTAAAATGTTATGATGTGGGAAAGTGCCATTTGCCCCTTCCAAGTGTCATTTGTCTCCTCGCTGGCACTCCTGGCATGCAATCACTGCCTTACTCCCTTGTGGGAGTAAGGATGGGAAATACAGGCCACTGGACAAACCTGGCCGCATTCCCGTATCGTTTCTACCCTAACTGACAGGGGAGGCGGGACGAGTGAGAAGGCTGTGCTCCGTGTCTGCTGCAGGCTGGGCGTTAACAGCAGCCAGGCACCATCCTGGACACTGTGCAGAGGTCTCTTAATTGCATCTTCCCCACCAGACTTTTGGCCTAACGAGGGTGGTGAGCATATCTGCTTCACTCCCTGCTGGCCACAACCAAGGAGCTGCTCAATAAATCTTCATCAAACAAATGAGTCCTTGTGTCAAACAAGCTTCCAGGGGGGCACCATTATCCCCAATTTACAGCTAAAACTGAGGCCGAAGCTTCTTAAGAATGTTGTCCAAGGTAAGAGAGCACGTCTGGCTTGGGGTCTGGATTCTCTGTGCTCTGTCAGCTCCTGGAGTTTATATTCCGTCCTGCATGGAACGCCGCTAAGATCCTCCTCTCACAGAGGCAATGGATTTTATTGTTTTTAAATCATTTTCCAAAAAGCTTGGAACCCATCTGTGTTTGAAAACAGGCCCTAGTCAAATATTATTAGTAATATACCCTGAAGTAATTATTTTATAGATCTTAAGGACCTAGTGCCTCAATTCTTGGAACCAGTCCTCAATTCTTGGAAGAACTGAAATGAGGACACAGGTCAAATATTCATTCAAGCAGCATGTATTAAATTCCCATTTTGCAGCAGAACCCAGGCTAGGGGTCTGAGGACGTGCCCCTGTCCTTGAAGAACCTACAGTCTAGTGGATCTGACTGTGCCTTTTTTTGTCCTTAAGAAAAAATTACAAAAGTGTAAGATACTAATTGCAGAATATTTGGAAAGCCCAGGTAAGAAGACAAAGAAAAAACTCACTACAAATTCAAACACTTCCTGACTCCCGAGGGTAGGGCCTCCGTCCTGCATATCTGTATCCATAAAACCTGACACCAGCCTGGAGGAGGAGGCCATGTTTTCTGAACAGGGAAAAGCCACCCTTGATCTCAACACCTTGTGATAAACATTGATAATATTTAGAAAATAGTCCTCATCTCCTTTTCTTTGTGAAGTGACTAGTGCAGGCATCATTCTTTGCATCCCCTAAGCCAGGTGGCCTCCGAGGCCTCCTTAGCCTTCTGCAAGTGATATGCTGCCACCCTCCCACGTTCCCTGGCTGCACCACCCCCCCCCAGCCATGGCCCCGCGTCTCCTCACAAAGTGGGGGTCTCTCAAGGTGTGGGAAAAGCAGCTCCACCAAATGCCCTCACCTACCCCCGCCCCACCCCAGAAAAGCCTCAGAGGCAGGGAGTTGGTTTACCTGAGCCCAGTTCCCTTGGATAAAGCAACTTTCCTCCAGCCAGGCTGCATGTTGATTCACCTGCCACAGCTTTCAAAACTCCAGATGCCTGGCCCAGGCCTGAGGCTTTTTCGTGCTGCTAAACCTGCCAGGGTTAAGGACTGCGAACCACTGATTTAAAGGAAGGCCAGGCGGTGGTATAGTGGCCTCTTGAGACTAGCAGAGGACACTGCAGTGGCCAGTCTCAACACACACAGCCCCAGGACGTGGCATTGCAAGAGTTTTCTGCAGCTCACTTCATGAAAAAGCTGGGTGGTATATGTGGGCAATTGGTTTGCAAACGGAAATCCAAAGGGGGGAGTAGCATCTTTGTTCCAAAGGGCCCATATGGATCCTGTATAAGGGAAGGACAGAAACTGTGTTCACTTATGACACATGTTCACATAAATACAGGGAGATAAGTATGAATGCCCCAGGGAGCCGTTTGTAAGACACATGAGCTTTCTGGCTTCATTAGGAAGGAAAGAAGACTTTTACAACAAACGCTTAAGAGAAAAGCCACTGTCACAGTAGGCTGCTTTGCAGAAGGGAGATGTTTAGAATTAGATAATCGTTCTTTACTTAAGTAGTCACTGAATACTTGTTATTGGTCAAGCACTGTGCTAAGCACTTGACATATGTTGCTCATCTAATCTTTGCAATAACACTTTGCAATAGGTATTATTTATCCCCATTTTAAATAATTTTTTTTTTAATTTTTTTTTCAATGTTTTTTATTTATTTTTGGGACAGAGAGAGACAGAGCATGAACGGGGGAGGGCAGAGAGAGAGGGAGACACAGAATCGGAAACAGGCTCCAGGCTCCGAGCCATCAGCCCAGAGCCTGACGCGGGGCTCGAACTCACGGACCGCGAGATCGTGACCTGGCTGAAGTCGGACGCTTAACCGACTGCGCCACCCAGGCGCCCCTATTTATCCCCATTTTATAGGGAAGCAAATTGATGTCATAAATCTTAAGTGATTATCATAAAATCACATGAAACAAAAGAGATGAGCCCCATCCTCTCTGACTCCAAAACCCATGTTTCGTTCACTCCGCCAAGCTTTTTATAACCTGGACCCACACAATTAGAGGTAAAACAAAAGATGGCAGAAAAATCAAGAAGGGATGACTTTTCAGCATGGCTAGTCAGCTGGAAGTCGATCTTTTGTGAAGATGCATGGGGTCACGAGGCAGCCTTTACAGTGTGTGTAAAGAATCCCCCCACCCCGCAGTGCCTCTGCCAACCAGCCATATGACCAGACAAGTCATTTAGTTGGCCTAAGTCCGGTTTTCTCACCTAAGCAGCAAAAAAAGGGCCAGAACCTCCAGGTCGGTGCTTTTCAATTTGGCCTATGGAAGCTTGGGCTATAGGAGGCCATGCTGGGGACAGGATGGACAGGTATGACCTCTCTTTCCCCTTCAACCAGACAAGCTCTGCATTTAACTGCTTGGAGAGAACTCTCTCCTGTTTGGGGGAAGGGGGTACATTTGGTAGGAAACCATTAGGCTAATGGTTAGTGGTTAAGGTCAATGACCATTCCAGTTCGATAAATGTCAGGTGCTCTGTTTTTGAAAATTTGTGATGCTGGGAGGAATCAGTGCCAACACATTGCTTGAGTGCATATTGAAAGGGGGGGCAGGCAGGGAGAATGACTTTTATGCATGTGACAGAGAGGAAGAGCAATAAGGAAGTAAAATGCAGGCAAGAGAGGCCAGCTGCAGCCAGAAGAGCTTTTGTGGTCATGATACACCTGCTTGGGACCCTGGGTCACCCAGAGGCACGTGAAGAAGCAGAGTAGAGAGGAAAGTAAAGCAGGTGCCCTGGGTTGTTACTGCAATAGTGATACAGTCACAAACAACAGAGGCTGGGCTCCTGGCTTCATCTCCCTAAATGGTGCTTCCTTTTTACTCAATAGGGTCAAAGTCTCCTGCTCTCTTTCAGTAGCTTAGGATTTAAGCAGTTTTCTGTCTCTTTGTGTTTTTCAGATCTTAAATCCAAATTTCATCCAAGAAGGTGAGTTAAAAAGTAGAACTGTGAACACGAGGATTGGCTAAATAAATTGTGGCAAATCCAGCAGTGAGGTAGAGGCTGTAAATATTGGTGATGTCATTTTGTGCTATGGACAAGAAAAGGTGTTTAGAATAAACTGTTGAGGTGGAAAAGACTACAATTTGCCATATGTATAATTCGTGTAATAAAAAGTGTGTTGATAAAAGCCAAAAAGACATACACCAAGATGCTCACGGTTGTTAATGTCTGTATCAGGACATCATGGAGCTTTTCATTCTTTCTATTTATCTGTACTTCCTAATTTTCTACAATAAACATTTATTACTTTTAAATACTTGTTAATGGGACATGGATGATTGAGCAACATAAGCTGAAGGATATTTGAATCATTACACGTGGGTAGGGAATGAGAGGGTTGTGTTGTAAAATGGCTGTGTATTCTGTTTATTCTAAATGATGTGAATTTATGTCAATTTGACCACAGTGGCCCCAGAATTCCTTGTGCCCTTAGTGGATGTGACCTGCTTGCTTGGGGACACAGTGACATTGCAGTGCAAAGTCTGTGGGCGGCCGAAGCCCACCATCACCTGGAAGGGTCCAGACCAGAACATCCTTGACACTGACAACAGCTCGGCCACATACACCGTCTCCTCCTGGTAAGCTGATCACCCTGCATCGACACTCCCAGCTCCTTGGTGCAGCTCCCATGCTGGTTACTTAGTCTCTCCAAGACAACAGCTGCCGTGGGTCCTATTCTAGCACAAATACTTGGCATTGATTAGGAAAGAAATTGAGTCAACAGTGTACCCAGGGCTGGGAGGTTTAGGCACTGCCTCCACCGCTCACTACAACCTGCCATGGAGCCTGTCAAACATCTGGCTGATGGCCAGCACATAGCCGCATGCTGCTCAACATCACGTAGACATGGCTTAACAAATGAGAACAGGTTGGAAAGACTGCATTCTGGACCCACATTCAATAAATTAAAACGTAAAACTTTATATGTCACGTCAACCATAAACCATACCTTCAAAGAGCTCTGGCAGTCACTGACTTACATTCACCCAGTTGATCTTTCCCAAAAGGATCCCCAAGAGAATCTCTATGTTAGTGGAAATGGCAAAGGCCCCAGACTTGTGGAAGCAATGTGGGTCTCCCATCCCAACATCCCAGTGTTCTTTGTGCCCCTCAGGATCCTGTGAAACAGTGATCTATTTAATTCCTTCAATAACCTAAGAATAATTTTCTTAGAAGAATAAAAAAAAAAAAGACTGGCTCCAAAATATGCAATGCTAAACAGAAAATCTAGCCATAAACATGCTCCCACACAGAAAGGCTGTTTAACAAAACCTAGTTGACTGCCTCCCAATCATTGTGTTAGCATTTATTGTTACTAATGATGAACTTTATTGTGCACTACCCTTTACAGTGGACACGCAGTAACAAGCCCTAAGTGCTTAAACATTTATCAAAGAATCATTTAGAATCAAACTCCTATCCATTAACTTAATTTTTGTGCATATGAAATGGTATTTCCAGCAAAGATGGCAAGGGCTGGCCAAGCCCTAAGATTAGGGGGCCCAAGGAATTTAGTGTAAGAGCCAGTGCTTGGTGAGGATCCTGAAGACCAGCAGGCTCCGTATGTCTCAGCTGGAGGGAGGGAGCGGGGTTGAACATGACTGCTGCATTTCACTCTTCCTGAGCAGTGCTATCCCTTGTGACTGGGACTACTAGGGAAGTTAGCATTTAGGAGAGGAATTTGCCCTTTACTTAATTCACTTAATTGTTTTGAGGGTCCCATATGTAGAATTTGAAATACTTAAACATTTTCATTCTTCAGTCTATTTTCTTGTATGACTTATTATTGATGTGTGACACTGAGAATATTTTAGGACAGAGTTGCTCATAGTAATAAGACTAGTAATATTGTATAGGGCTTTATATATTTCAAACCCTGCTCTAATTCTTATCTCATTTTACTTCTTTTCTATCCCTATGCCCCATATACAACAAACATGAGAGTTGGGGGTGACAAGAATTCCCCCCCATAAGGAAATGGGAATATAGAAAAATAAGGTGATCGCCCAAGGTGTGTAGGAAAATAACAGAGCTGGGATGAGACCTTGAGCCTGAGGATTCAGCTCAGCACACCTTGTGCCCACCCTGGGGATTTTACCCATCAGTCAGTTGTCTCATTATTGGAGTCTGAAGAGCATCTTTTTGGTGTCTCTAGTGATTCTGGGGAAATCACCCTGAAGATCTGCAATCTGATGCCCCAAGACAGTGGGATTTATACCTGCATAGCAACGAACGACCATGGCACCACATCTACGTCTGCTACAGTTAAAGTGCAAGGTACAGGGTCTTTGTTAGTCAAACGCTTTTTATACTTTTAAGATATTTTTTTATTATGGTGAAATACATATAACATAAAATCTATCGTCTGCACCAATGTTAATTGTACATTCTGTAACGTTAAGTACATTCATATTGTTGTGCAACCTATCTCTAGAACTCTTTTCATCTTGCAAAACTAAGGTCTATATCCATTAAGCAACAGCTCCCCAACCCCCCTCCCCACTGCCCCTGGCAACCACCATTCTACTTTTTCTCTCTCTGAGTTTGTGTTAATCGAATATTTTATGTGGACATTACAAGGGTTCCCTGCAACCTGGGGAAGAAGAGGTCCATTGTGAAACTCCAAAGTAAAGGTCTAGCAAATGGAAGAGAAGGCGTCTTCGCTAAGAGCTATCTGTGGTCCCCCATAACTTCCCGTATCGTTCCCTGGCCAAGCTCTAACTCCAGTGTGCAGTCTTTAGCCCAAGGAAGAAGTTCTAACTCCAAAGTGTATCTCCCAGGCTTCCCCAGGGCCTGGAGAGAGGTGTGCCACTTGGTAGAAAAGACCCTAGGAAAATTTTGAGACACGGGGCAGGTAATGTTTCCTGGGTAACTTTCAACCTTGGTGTAAAGTGCCAAGTTCTGCAGAAATAACACTTGACCGTAATTTCTGTCCCCAAAGGTGTTCCAGCAGCCCCTAACCGCCCCATTGCCCAGGAGAGAAGCTGCACTTCTGTGATTCTCCGCTGGCTGCCTCCCTCCAGCACTGGGAACTGCACTATTTCTGGTTACACCGTGGAGTACCGGGAGGAAGGTACGCTCGCTCCCCTGCCCTTCTGTTTCTTCCTTCTCTTCCTCGAAAGGAGATCCTTCAGAGTCATGAACTACTTGCCTTCATGCCTTTCATTAGCTGTCCCTTCTTGTGTCTTCCAACTCAGCACAAGGACCTCAGCTCCAGGCCACAGCCGCCTCCTGCTCTCCAACTTCGCCCAAGGGCTGATGACTCTTGGCAAGTTTCAAAGTGCCTTGGCGTGCACTTTTGTCCTTAACAAGCCTAATCACCCAGACAGGAGCAGTCAGGCCCGTTTTACACATGAGGAGGCTAAGGCCTGAAGAAAGTTGAGGAACACGGAGGCAGGAGTTAGTAAGAGACAGGACTGGCATTAAACCCAGGTATCAAGTTTGCTAATTTGTGACCTTTCTCCCAGAGTAATAACTAGGGTAGCATGAGCAGAGCTTTACCCCCATCCCCAGATAAAATTTAGAGATTTTATATATATATAGCATATGTATATGTGTGTGTGTATATATATATATAGCATATGTATATATATATATATATATATAGCATATGTTATATATATATATCATATATTTTGTGTGATATTTAAATTTTATATATATATATACACATATGTATAATGATTTTTTAAAACCTGTTCATTTTTTAATTTTGTTACATTTATGTGCTAGGGACGCATGCATTAGTTCAGCAGTTAGAAACACCTAAACCTGTCACCTATTATCAAGAAGAATTAGTTAAATAAGAAGCTTCCAGGTAGCTCTAGTTGTTAACACATCTCTGAACCACATAATGAATTACAGAACTGAATTTCAAACAACTGCTTGCTGTGGCCAGAACCTAAATCATTTGTGTTACTCACCATTACTCGTAGTTTTTTAACTCTTCTTTCTTCTACCAAACAGGCCCTGTGCAGTTACAGAGCTGTTCATTTCTGCATCTTTCTGAAGCTGTTCACTCTTGGGTCTCCCCACTCAGCAGAGAGGTGTTCGTGCTGAGCTGGGAGACATGTCTCACAAAAGCTTGCACTTAGTTCCGCGCTGTTCGGTTCATAGTTCATCTTGTTAACACAGTTCTCTTGAGAAAATCACTTCCTCTTTCTGAGCCTCTATTTCTTCACGTATAAAGTGAGATCTGTGTTCCCAACCTCACCGGTTTCTGGAGATTTAAGTGCGAAAGTTAAATGAGAGAATTCTGGGAAGACGCCTTCTGCGGTATTTTACATGTATGGCGTGCTCAAGGCATGTTCACTTCTATTTTGTTTCCATTTCCAAATGTGTATTTTCTCTCATTTTGTTATTTATAATATATTTTTATGCCTTATTAAGAATTTGCCACACGTCCTTCTGTCAATTCCGTATGATCTACGTCTTTTCCTTCTCGCACATACACATTTGGAAATGACCAGAACCCCTAGGCCAGCTGCTTCCACACCCCTCATGATATACGCAGTCATTTAGGAAACTGAGCCCAAACCTGCCACCCTTGGCCCACAGGCTTTCAGAGCCCACGTTGTAACCCCTTGAATGGAACAGAATGTGTCAGCTTTCCTTTCTTTGTTTGCTGAAGGTCTTTGAAACAATGTCCCTCTGGCGTTTTCTTCTTTCCCTCTCCTTGGAAATTGTGTGCTAGGTTCCCAGACCTGGCAGCAGTCTGTAGCTTCGACCTTGGACACTTACCTCGTCATCGAAGACCTCAGCCCTGGGAGTCCTTATCAGTTCAGAGTCAGCGCCAGTAACCCCTGGGGGATCAGCCTTCCCAGCGAGCCCTCAGAGTTTGTGCGACTCCCAGAGTACGGTGAGTCCCAGCCATGCCCAGCAGCCCTGGTGGAGGCAAGGCACCTGGCCAGCTGCCACACACTCACTGGTGCCGGCCACCCTGCGGGAGGTAACCTGGATTGTCCAGTGTCTTCAGTCAAGTAACATTTCAGAGACCTGATGAAAAGTGTGATTTCAACCATTTTGGAGCAAAAGTGTGGTCTGCCACCAGTGTCTGCCCTGGGCCTGACAGGGTCCCTGGACACCCGCATGTGTCTCCAGGAACAGAGAGGGGTGAGAAGGAGTCATGAGTCGTATGGATGCTGTCTGCCCCTTTTCCTGGATGGGAACACCAGCCCTCCTCTCCCTGGGAACCCCTGTCAGGCCTAAGTGTGCCTCCCAGCATCAGACACAGCCCCACTCACCCATTTAAACTGGGGAGAGGAAAGCAACCTGGTTGAAGGATTGGAATCAGAATGACTATTCGATAGTTTCCCCACCCCTAGCCTTCCCACAATGTCTTACTTCAAAGTGGACACATTTTTATGTGGATGTGTTGGATGATGAAGATGTATCCATAGCTACACATGAGTATTTCACAAATGTGGTTCTCGTTTTGGCCCCCACATTCACTGTCTCACCAAGCTGCTTTGGTCCCAAGAACATTTGAAAGAGGACACTTGCTAGCCCAAAGAAATCTCCAAGTGGTGAGGTATTCCGTGGTGCAAGGGGGTGGGGGGTGTGTTGGGGTGGAGGAGGAGGCCACCACACTGAGAAGGCAAGAAACCCGTGTCTCTCCAGGGTCAGAGAATCCCAGAGTACCCAGGGGGCTTCAGAAACCCTCTAGGGCCCTTGGCTATAGCCCAGCCCCCAGCTGAGTCTGGAAGTGTTCCCCAGCGCGTCCTCAGGGGCTAAGCTCCCTCCCAGTCACCCTGCTCCCTAAGACCCATGACTCACTGGGAAACCTGGGCCCTGGGTCTCTATTGTGTCAGAATTCAATGTAGGTAAGGCACCTGAACCTCAGCCCAGCTGTGGTCAGAAGACCCACGCTGCGGGGGTGGTCCTCTCCTCTGGAGCTACTAACTAAATTCTGTCACATGTTTTGCTTCTTGTGAGCCTTGTTCCCCAGGGACCACACAAATACATACTGGTGTGCATGTGTGCATGCGTGTATGTGCATGTGTGCGTGTGTGTGTTTAAATTATTGCCAGAGAATGAACACCTCTTAAGGTAATACTGCCACATTCTGCTCAGGCACGTGTTTTGGGTTAAGCTAAATCATTCAGCATTCAGTATACCAGATAGGCTTGTTAATGTCTGAGGACAGCAGGGTGAGAGAGAGCAGTGGTTAGGGTATTTCCAGCACATTCCTCTCCTTTCCTCCTCTGGGCCTTGTAACTCTTCCCTTCTCCTCTGCTGCCTTCACCCTCAGCCCTGATTCTCACTGGCTTTTCTAGGCCTTCCATGTGTTTCTCTCTCTCTCTCTTTTAATTTTTTCTACCAAATTTCTATTTTTAAAATATCCGGAGGTTGTGTCTCTGAATGTCCCAAGTTTTCTTTTGTTTATGTAGATGGCACAGGGAGGGGGAGTCTGCCTCTGTCATGTCAGTTTCCCCTGGGATGATATTTTTAAAAATAACATTTCAGAGAATCCTGGCCTTTTCCCACTGAGCTAGACTCCGTATTTGGCCATGAGAATTGCTTTGGGGCAAGGCGGGAGCTTTTCTGTCAACCTTTTCTTTATTCTTACATGACTTCCTCAGTGTCATAAATGGATTCTCTCTCTTCCAAAGATGCTGCTGCTGATGGTGCCACCATTTCTTGGAAGGATAATTTTGATTCAGCTTATACTGAGCTGAATGAAATTGGAAGGTAACGACCCCATTTTCTATTCCTTCATGAGCACTTAACAACATCACATCCGAATAATGACTTGCTTTTACCGTTTGTTTCTTTTCCTCCGTGTACTCTCTCTATAGTAAGAAAACGCTAGAATATTTATGTGTACTTTTATTGCCCTTTTTTTAACTTTTTACGTTGGAGGCCTCGCTCATCAACTATCAGCCTTTCTTCTGTTCTAATATAAGAATTTAAAGCTCAGCCTTTTCTTTAAGGTACAATTTTAGCTACCTCCCCTGAGTTCTGGTATGTGGCAGTTTCGTTATCATTCAGTTCAACCATGATTATTTTCTTTGACCTAATCGTAATAGAAATATTTTAAGTTTTTCAACTGTAGGGGCTCCATCGGTTAAGCTTCCGACTTCAGCTTAGGTCGTGATCTCGAGGTCCATGAGTTCGAGCCCCACGTCATGCTCTGTGCTGACAGCTCAGAGCCTGGGGCCTGCTTCAGATTCTGTGTCTCCCTCTCTCTCTGCTCCTCTCCTGCTCATGTGCGCTCTCTCTCTCTCTCTCTCTCTCTCTCTCTCTCTCTCAAAAATAAATAAATAAATAAATATCCTTTAAAAAGTCAATTTTTCAACTGTATGAGAGTTTTACAAACTATCTACTTGTCACTGATTTCTAACTTAATTACACTGTGGTTGAAGAACTTGATTTATATGACACCGATGCTGATTTTTGTTGGGACTTCATTTATAAGCAGTACATGGTCAGTTTTTGTTAAAAGTTCCATGTGTTCCTGGGAAGAAGGTATAATCACTAATTTTTGGTACAGGTTTCCATTCTTGTCCATGTTTCAAGCACAAGTGCATTGTTTCATGGATGTTTTCAATCCAGTGCCCCCTACATGCACACACGCGCACACACACACACACACACACACACACCTCTGTCTCTGTCTCTTTCTCTCTGTCTCCGTCTCTCTCTCTCTCTCTGTTTCTGTCTCTTTCTTTTGGTTAGAAAAGTATGCCCCCAAAAGTAAAAAAGATAAAAATATAACTTTTAACAAAATAATGAAAAAACTCTATCACCTGGCCCACAAAATAGTTAATGGGCCGAAACGAAAAGGGGGCTCGTCTCTAGATGTGCATCAGTTTGCACGTGGTCTAGGTGAGAGGGTAGGTAGCACTGGCAAGTCTCCCACTCCCTGAATGTGTAAATAAAAGAGCACCCACAAACAATGGGCCATTAGCATCTTCTCCATCTCTGATTGACGTCTCTCAATGAAGCATAAAATTTCCTAAGTGAGGTGGTTGCGACAGAGGTTGTGGAGAGAGCCAAAATGCTTATTATTCCCATTTCTTAGACAGGATTTAAATGTAATTCACTGCCTTTCATTACAGCGCTTTTCGTCAAAAACCAACTTTATCTCTGGGCGCCTGGGTGGCTCAGTCGGTTGAACGTCTGACTCTTGATAAGGGGCTCAGGTCATGATGCCAGTGTGGTGGGATTGAGCCCCACATCAAGTTCTGTGCTGAGCGTGGAGCCTGCTTGAAATTCCCTCTCTTTCTCTAAAAAAAACACAAACAAGCAAACAAAAAACAACAACTTTAGCTCAGCTTTCTCTCTTCTTTGTATGGCCAGAGGGGCAGGGAAGGGCCAATGGAAATTTCCAAGGTGATAATGATGGTGCTTATTGAGTTTCTGCAGTGTTCCAAATACTATGCAGGTATTATACAAAAGGCATTAAATCTAATCCTTATAACACGTGAGGTGTAGTGTTTGAGTAGATTTCCAGGAAAGGAACTCAGGCTTCGGGAGGTAAGTAACTTTTTCAAGGTCCTACAACTAGGAAGTAGAGAGCCAGGATTCCAGCCCTGGGCTACCCAATTCTTAAGCCTGTGTTTGTTTTACTAGCATATGTGGTTTCTCATTGTAGAAATTTTTGTCAAAAATAAGCTCTAGCAATTGAAATCTAGTTTGCCGCATTATATTGAAGTTTGTGAAGCTAGGCATGACTCCAGTAGTGAATCCCCACCTGGTTCTTTTTTTTTTTTAATTTTTGTTTGTTTGTTTGTTGAGAGAGAGAGAGAATGAGTGCTCACAAGCAGGGGAGAGGCAGAGAGAAAGGGAGACAGAGGATCTGAAGCAGGCTCTGCACTGACAGTAGAGAACCTGATGCAGGGCTCAAACTCATGAACGGTGAGATCATGACCTGAGCTGAAGTCAGACACTTAACAGACTGAGCCACCCAAGTGCCCCTCCCCACCTGGTTCTAAGTGAAACTGGTGGCATCACCTGGATGTACCAGTGAATTCCTTCCCAAGAGATGCATTTACTATTGATAGCCATGGGCTAAGGCATGTTTTACCTGGAAGAGATGGATGCTTTCATATTTCCTGAAGGGGAGATCAAGTTTCTGATTTGTTCAAAGCAATCAGTGTTTTATGAAAAAAAAATCTCATCTCCAACAATCTGAAGTTTTGCCTCTCTTCCAAGTATAGTCCTCATGGTTTCAAGAGATCCTTTAAAAATGCTGTATGTTAACAGAAAGGAAATAAAACATGTAGATACTTACATGAAACACATGAAAGGTATTTGTGGGCCATAGAAGTGAGTCAACTTTCTCCATCACACCTAAACCTAGAATTCTAGGCTTCTATGCCTATCTTGTTAAAAATAATTCTCTGGTGGGGTGCCTGGGTGTCTCAGTTGATTAAGCATTCGACTTCAGCTCAGGTCATGATCTCATGGTTCGTGAGTTCGAGCCCCGCATCGAGCTCTGTGCTGACAGCTCAGAACCTGGAGCCTGCTTGGGATTCTGTGTCCCCCTCTCTCTCTGCCCTCCCCCACTCACATTCTGTCTCTCTCTCTCTCTCTGTCTCTCAAAAATGAATAAACATTTAAAAACTAGTTCTCTGGTAATAAGATATTATAAAAACCATGGTGCAGAAAGAAATATCTTCTCTGCTAAAGTCCATCTGAAGGAAAGAGCACTTGAGCATAGCACGGTTAGCTGGAAATAAACTAGATGGGCACCTGTATAATATAAAGAAGTCAGAGATTTATCCCTGGGAATGCTGACTGGTTACCTGCACAGGATCCAACAAGGTAGCAGGGCCAGGTCTCCAGGTAAGGAAGGCAAGTTGAACAGAGCCATCAGTTTTTCCTCCCTCCGGAGACTTCACCGAATCTGCACTAAAGGACTTTTTCGAATCAGGCACATGAGGATGAAGACACTGGACGAAGAGACAACAATAATAACAGGTTAGAGGCAGAAAACAAGTGACAGAGTGACAAATGACCTAGCACTCAATCCGAGTCAGTCGTGGGGTCAAGTGAGAGGCAGTGCAACTTTTGCAGCAGAATTCCCCCAAAGGCTCGGGTACTGGCAGCACAAGTACTTCTGCAAATCGGTGTAAAGAGGATGCTGAAACTGGAGGGTTGGCTGAAACTCTGTGTGAGAGGCTGCGGCTCCAGATCTCCAAATTGTCCTTCCCCATCCAGGAAGATGCCGGAGGCTCATTCTCTAGACAAGGTAAAAGAAAGTGTCTTTGTTCTCAGGGACACCGGCACAGCTGGGGACAGCAGAACCTGACTGCAAGTGGACCAGTTATGAGACCATCCTTGCTTGGATAACTCAGGACCCCAGCTCTCTTAGCCAGTGGGCTCCAGAAGCGGATAACCGGGGCTTCACCACTAGGCAGGGAGGAGGAGGATCTTTCTCTGGGAAATCTGACCAGCCCAAGAGGAAAGTCTTAAAGATACTGTCTTCGGAGCTTTCCCAAACAGTCCACTCAGATCACCCTACTGTGAAGGTCGAGTTGACAGACACCACACCCCTGATCAGAGCTTGCAAACAGCTGTTTAGTCCCCAACTTTTAGAATGAGCCAACCCCCAGTGCCGGCCAGGACAGAGTAAGCCCAGGGTAGCCTATCCCACTGATGACGACCAGAAGCCCTGGACAAAATCCAAAATAGCAACTACCTCAGGATTCTGTAAGTCAATAACATGGAGAATGGGGAACCAAGTTAAAACTTGAAGAAAGTCAAGGATTGTAGCAGAGAGTTCTCTGGTTTGTTTGTTGGGCTTTAGCCCAAGCGTGGGTCAAAGCAGGGAACTGGGCAGCATGCACAGGGAGCAACTCCAAAAGAAACCCATCTTTCTGGCCAAAAGACAGGAAAAGAGGTCCCTTTGAGCTGAAGAGAGCAGGAAAATGCTTTTCCCTCCCTCCCTTCTTTCACTATGTTATTCCAAGCCAGAGGCTAAAACTCTGAGGGAATCCCATCCACAAAAATGGGCCCTTGGGAGCCAAAGAATGAGTGGGAAATCTCTAGCTAAAGAAGGAGATCCCCTAATTCTGTGCATGGAACAACACAAATCCCAGGCCACGTTCAAGCTGTGCATGGATAGAACATATCCGCAGAAGCAGAGCAAGGCTCTGAGAATGGAACCGTGAAAAAAACCACCGCTCAGTCACACTGTGGTGACTTCTTAGTCCCAGACTAATCTTTGAGTGGTGCTCATAAGGGACACACTTTGTCAGAAATGATGATTGAATTCTATCACAAGGAAAATAGTCATAGTTTACTGGAGCTTCATCTGTGAATAGCCCTGATCTAGTCACAAGAATGGAAACACTGAATATTGATTAAGGTGTCATTCTGTTGGGGGCGCCTGGGTGGCTCAGTTGGTTGAGCATCTGGCTTTGGCTCAGGTCATGATCTGATGGTTAGCACGTTCAAACCCCATGTCAGGCTCAGTGCTGACAGCTAGGAGCCTGGAACCTGCTTCAGAGTCTGTGTCTCCCTCCCTCTCTCTCTGCTCCTCCCCTACTCACACTGTGTGTGTCTCTCTCTCTCTCTCTCAAAAATAAATAAACATTAAAAAAATTTTTTTAATATTCTGTTGAGAGGACAGGGGATGGGAAAAGTGGTCACGTGCTGGGGACAGGGAGGGAGAGAGACTAATATCTCACTCCCCATGGTAGGTATCAGCAGATTACAATGAACACTGAAACACTAAGAAGTAGCCACACAAACATAGACTACCTGAATAACCAGCTAAATATAACTTACTGCTATATTAAACTGCCTCTAGTGTAAGGGAAAATGGGGGTGGGGGTAGGAGAATGGGATACTATTAGTTTTAATAAGAAAACTTGTTAAAGCTAATTGACTTTTTAAATCATGGGGATGCATAACTCAGATAAACACACATGTTTTTTGTTTTTTGTTTTTTAATTAAGGTGTAGCGGGGGCAGCACCTGGGTGGCTCAGTCGGTTAAGTATCTAATTCTTGATTTCGGCTTAGGTCACGATCTCATGGTTTGTGCGAGCCCCATGTTGGGCTCTGCGCCTGCTTGGGATTCTCTCTCTCCTCTCCCTGTCTGCCCCTCCCCACCTCAAAATAAATAAACTTTTTTTTTTAAGTGTCCAATTCTTGATCTCAGCTCAGTTCATGATCTAATGGTTCATGGGATTGCCCCCACCCCCACCCCGTCCCATCAGACTCTTTGGGATCCTCTCTCTCCCTCTCTCTCTGTGCCCCTCCCCACTCAAAATAAATTAATTTAAAATTTTAAGGTACAGCAGTACCTCAACATGACCACTTAGTTCAGGAGAGTTCTCCCCAATATTCAATTGTTCTCATGCATCTGAAGTCCTCTGGAAGGAGTGACCTCTAATAATCAAACAAAAGAATGCTGTTAAAAACCAGAATGGAGGGGCACGCACTTGGCTGGCTCAGTTGGTATATTATGCAACTCTTGATCTGGGGATCATGACTTCAAGCCTCATGTTAGGCATAGAGACTACTTTAAAAAATACGAGAATGGCAATTTTTTTTTAGAATGGCAATTTATTAATTTATGATGTAGAATAGAGCTGCCAGTTTGACCAAATATTTGCTTACTATGCAAGAAGAATCATGTCTGCTATATAATAGGCATTCAATTAATATTTACCTAATATGTGCTTTATTTATTAGCACATTATTTCTTTTGTGAAAATCTATGGTGGAAAAACACTTATTGTCAGAAAATCACTTGGTGAGCACAGAGTCAGGTCAAGGAGTCAGTTGGACAATCTTCATGGTGGTGTCGGATACATACATTTCCTCTAGAGGAATGGATTGCTCTTTGGACCATTGACTTCTCTACTCGTGGGTTAAGGTGCCTCAGGGACAGGCCTAGGATGGCACTGTCTTGTCACCTCTTTGACTCTCCCTTTCTCTGACCAGTTGTTGGTAAGTTCCCTCTTCTTCCCGTTCTTACTACATCCTATTGGGCTACTGCTGAGTCTGGAAACCATTCTATTTTAGATGTGGCAAATTTTGTTAGATGTGAAAATGGCATGGTGGTTATACATTTTTTTATGTTTATTTATTTTTGAGAGAGCACAAGCAGAGGAGGGACAGAGAGAGGAGAACAGAGTATCTGAAGCAGTCTCTGTGCTGACACAGTGAGCCCGATGTGGGGCTCAAACCCAGGAATTGTGAGATCATGACCTGAGCTGAAGCCAGAAGCTCAACCTACTGAGCGCCCCAGGGCCCTGGTGGTTATACATTTTTAAGTATTCTTGTCAATCAGAGATGCAAACTCAAGAATTACTGAATTAAATAACATGATATCTGGATTTTGCTTAAAATACTACAGAAAAAAAGGCAAGAGGTGGGAAAGGAATAGATGAAATGAGGTTGGCAAAATGTTGACAATTAATGAAGCTGGCTTCTGGGTGCACAGATCTGTTATACTATTCTTTCTACTTGTGTGTGCATTAGAAAGTTTCCATAACACCAAGATAATAAAAATAAAATTAAATTTAAAAATTGACTCTTAATTTTTTTAATGCTTTTATTCATTTATTAGTGAGAGAGTGAGAGAGAGCACACACACTCCCGTGAACCGTGAGACCATGACCTGAGCCAAAGTTGGACGCTTAACTGACTGAGCCAGACATCCACCCCAAAAATGACTCTTTAAAAATGTTTTTGAAATTATCACAGACTAGAATTCCTCCTTCTTTAACATTACTATTGTTGTATTTTATATAAATATACTCTGCTTGGAAAATTGAACCTGTGGGACATCTGGGTGGCTCAGTCGATAGAACGTCCAACTCTTGATTTCAGCTCAGGTCATGACCCCAGTGTTGTGAGATCGAGCCCTGCATAGGCCTCCACACTGACAGTGAGAAGCCTGCTTGGGATTCTCTCACTCCCTCTCCCTCTGTCCCTCCCCTGCTTGTGCTCTCTCTCTCTCAAAATAAGTAAATAAACTTTAAAAAATATTAAAATATAGAAAAGGTAGGATTCCTAATAAGATGCTACTGTCTAACCACTTCAGATAAAAATTTACACACCCTTGAATAAAATAATACCTAATTGATCAATGAAGCTTGGCAAAACGCTTTCTTCCCTTTCGCTTTCCAGAGGCCGTTTCTCCATTGTAAAGAAATGCATTCACAAAGCTACCCGCAAGGATGTCGCTGTGAAATTTGTTAGCAAAAAAATGAAGAAAAAAGAGCAGGCCGCCCACGAGGCTGCCCTACTTCAGCACCTGCAGCACCCCCAGTACATCACTCTCCATGACACTTATGAGTCCCCCACATCCTACATCCTGATTTTGGAACTGTAAGTACAGGTGTCTCTTAGTGGTCCCCAGCTGTCTGGGGTCTGGGTCATTTATTGTCCACTGGAAACAGCAGTTTCATTTTATGCAACGTCTTATAGTGTACAAAGTGTTGTAAGTAACATGCATTCTCCCATCCATTTATAAAAATGCGGTTCCCATTCATAGATTAGAAAAAATCAAGGATAAGGAAGGTCCTTACAACTAGGGGATGGAGAAACTGGGACTTGAACCCATATCTCTCCCACTCTGATTCTGATGTGCTTTCTATTATGGACTCTGGGGCTGGGCAGGAGTTTAGGAAAAGCTTCTTGACAATAGGGGGCGGAGCTGAGATGAAAGAGGGGTTTGTGCATCAATTTACTGTCATGGCATGGTCTACCACCCAAGAAATTCTTATAACGTGGACACTTGCCTTGAAAATAGTCTACTCATTCCAGATTTTCTAGGAATCCAGGCAACCATATACTTAGCTCCAGAATACATCAAATAAAGCACATTCTCCCCACTGCTACCCCAAGCTAAGGATGGAGATCATGCTCTGTGGTTTACAGAGATTTAACAGAGGCTAAAGAGAACAAAGTCCTTTCAGAAGTATTGAGCCCTCCCAGCAATGTTATCAGATGGGTGTATGGCTGTGTATGGCTCCACATGAGCCTGTGTTCAGAAGAGAAGTGTCTTCACTTACAGCTTTTCAGGTGCCATTTTAGTGTTGCTCTTATGTGCTTGTTCGTCTAGGTGTTTGTGTATGAAGGCCTTTAGAAGCAATAACTTATAAATTTGTTTATGAAAAAAAGACAGCCAAAAGACAAACCTCTTTGGCTATACTTTTTGATTGGTTGCCAAGAAACAAGAGAAGACAAAACCAACTCTATTAATACTTGTAATTCTTGTTTGATGCTTTATATAGCTGTGTAGTCGCTGGTCAATTGTCACTTTGGACTTAACAAATGATACTTACAAACAGCCTTCTGGAACCTAACGTTTTGTTGGGACAGCTTCCTAACTCAAAAGGTATATTCTGTTGGCAGTGAACTATTTTCATTTGCAGGTGACAATGTGTTGTGCCCAGGTTCCAATAAAAGCTATTATCACTCGCATATCAAAGTAGTACGACTGACTCAGAAACTTGGCCTCTTCAGATTCACTAACTGTCATTCCAAGGGAAGGTGCTGTTTACCAGGCTGCCACAGTGCAATGGAAGCAAACCATTCTTGGAGTAAAGAGCCTGGGCTCTAATCCCCTCTCTGTGATTTGGGGCAAGATCTTTAGATTTCTGGTCCTCACATCTTCATCTGTGAAGTCTGAAATAATCTGAAGTCTGAAATAAGTCTGAAATCTGTGAAGATTTATTTCCACTTCTCAGACTTGTTACAGGGATTAAATGAGATGAATAGTGGATTGAGCTTGTTTAGCAAATATTTATGAGTACTCCCGTGTGCCAACTGCCGTGTGGACTTGGGCCAGGGTGGAAGGAACAAAGATGGAAAGGTGTGGTTCTTGCCCTTGAGGAGCTCAAAGTCTGATGAGGAAGACCAGTCACTGAGTAAATGATTTCAGTTTCATGTGGCAAATGTTGAGAAAGAAACACACATTTTGGGGAGGGTTGTTTTGAGACCATGGAAGGGTGTTTGTTGGACTTGAGGTTTAGGAGATGAATGGAGAGACAGTGTCTGAGCTAAACCCTGTGCTAAAGCTTGGTAACGCTCTGACCAGAGGTCCCCCCTCGGTGACTATCCAAATCTCTGGTAGAGCTTTTCTCTGCTGGGCAACTGGGGTTCTGATCCCCTGGTCTAGGGTGGAGTCTGGGTGTCTGCATGACCCAAAAGTTCTGAGAGTGAACTTAATGCTGAGGCTTTCAGGTCTCAGAGCAGTGCTGCAAGAAGTCCAGGGGTGGGGTGCATCTAACAAACCCAGTCCTACTCCACTCCACTCCACTCCACTCCACTCCACGCTAATCACTCCCACCCCACCCCTGGCAAGGCCCTAGGCTTTACCCCCATCCAGGAGAGCAGGAGAGACCAGTGGGAAGGAATAAGCTAGAGAGGAGAATGGAAGCATGGCTGGGGGTGAGGCTCAGCTGTGCTCAAAGGTTGTTTCTGCCTCTGGTTCAAGCTCCTCTGCCTGAGTATTTCCTGGGGATGTGCCTTTGACAGCCCAGTGCACATTAGAATGTCAGTCTGACATCTGGTCACTCCTTGCTAAAGAGGTCACAGGGTACCTGAAGATACTTACTATTTATTGAGCATTTACTATTTCTACCAATTATGTTTAAATGCCACATTGCCTCACTTGATTCTTGCACAACGCTCATAATGAAGTAGGTGTTATTGCTGTTGTTGTCATTCCCACTTGAAAGATGAAGAAACTCAAACACGGAGTTTAAATGTCTGGTCCCAAGCCCCTAGCCTGTAGGTGGCAGAATCAGGATTCAAATCTGGATCAGACTGGCGCCCCCCACCATGTCCTTAGTCAACAGTTTTTAAGATTGGAAACTTGCTCCAAAGGCAAAGGATCCAAAAAGGGGTCAAGAATGCCAAGGACAAACTTTGTTCACTTTCCATTTTCCCCAATGAAACATGGACAAATAAAAGCAATTTGCAAAACATATTCGGGGCGGCCTGCAGCCACCAAGTTCCAGTTAATTGGAATATTGAGGGAAAGCAGCTCTCTCTTTCTTTCTCAAGACTTTCTTTTGCAATCTAATCTCTTAAGAGTGTCAGACCTTTTTCCTCGTGAGCGATTTTTAGCAACATAAAATGTGTCTTAAGGTTACACAGATTTCTTCCGTGGGGCACATCACATCTATAATTTTTTTAATTAATTAATTTTAGTTCTGAGCCTTAGAGTAACTTTGGGCTCTAACTAAAATATGCACGTGTGGCAAATAGATCTTCATTTCTAAGGGGGATAGGAGAGATTTTAGAGCTCTTGCGGATTTGTATTGTGTTACTTTTCCATTTCTTTCCAAATGTATCTCCTCTGCCTTTTCCTTCCTCCCTGCTTCCAGGATGGATGATGGCCGGCTCTTAGACTACCTTATGCATCACGATGAGCTGATGGAAGAGAAAGTAGCTTTCTATATCCGAGACATCATAGAAGCTCTGCAGTATCTTCACAACTGCAGGGTGGCCCATTTGGACATCAAGGTAATAAGAAATAGCTACCCTTGCAGGGAGATGGCCTATTCATCATTACGCTTGAGAGATGTACATTCTAATTCATTTCATTTCCTTAGATTAGAATCCTTAGGAATAGTAAACAAACTGGGTTGTCACACAATTTGAGTGTGTTTCTCGTGAATTGTGAGCACTCACCAGAGTCACAGTGACATCCGGGGTGAGAAAAGGTAGGGAAGCTTTTAGAAGGAAGCCAGTAAATGTCAGTTTTTTGACGGTGCTCCCAAAGAAGGCTCTGTTTTCCAAAATGAATAATTCATTCTTTTTTTCTGAATCAGTGCAGAAGTAAGGGGTGGTTGAGAAGACATGATTTTCAATGTCAAACAGCTTCTCTGAACTGCCACCCAAACTCCGAATTTAGTCTAGTTTGGAGCCCCCTGTGCACTTTGCATGGGCAATTTCTCATGCTCTATAGGCTTTTTCAAAGAATAGCAGAACCGTGTTTGAACCACCAGAGTCGTACTGGTAGTCAAGACAAGTCAGAGAGCTGAACTTGCCTTCTCTTCTCCCTCACGCCTGGGTCTCCTCAGCCGGAAAACCTGCTCATCGACCTTCGCATTCCAGTACCTCGAGTGAAGCTCATCGACCTGGAGGATGCCGTCCAGATCTCGGGCCACTTCCACATCCACCACCTGCTGGGGAACCCCGAGTTTGCTGCCCCAGAAGTGATCCAAGGCATCCCCGTCTCCCTGGGCACAGATATCTGGAGCATCGGGGTGCTGACATATGTCATGCTGAGTGGGGTGTCCCCCTTCTTGGATGAGAGTAAAGAGGAGACATGTATCAATGTGTGCAGGGTGGACTTCAGCTTCCCGCACGAATACTTCTGTGGTGTGAGCAATGCCGCCAGAGACTTCATCAATGTGATCCTACAGGAAGACTTTCGGAGGAGGCCCACGGCAGCCACCTGCCTGCAGCATCCCTGGCTGCAGCCCCACAATGGCAGCTACTCCAAGATCCCCCTGGACACCTCCCGCCTGGCGTGCTTCATAGAACGCCGCAAGCATCAGAACGACGTGCGGCCTATCCCCAATGTCAAGAGCTACATCGTCAACCGAGTAAACCAAGGGACATAGCCATCTCCTGGCCCTTGGGGTTTCACATGGAAGTGCAGTGTGAACCAAAGCAAGACTGAATGTCTGTAAATAATTCTGTTAGTTCACTCCATGCAGTTCTCTGGATCGAGCGATGTACCTCTTAAACCTTGTCAGTGGTTATTCAGGGTCTGGGCAGCCGTAAAATTACCCTAAATCCAGGGACATTTCAGAAGGTCATTTGGAAGAGGTAAAGATGCAAAGAGTCACCCAAAGCATTAAAGAGAGGGCCAAGGAGGACAAGAATATTAGCTGTTAGACAATTTTAATAGAGTGTTCCAAAATGAGTGGTTAACCGGGCAAACCCAAAGCTCACTGTAGTGAGTATAAAAGGTTTCTAACTCTGCTGAAATTTTAAGCAAAAAGTTCTATTTAACAGAGACATCATGTATGCCAACTATTCTGGTTTAGATTACTTAGATATAGTTTCTTAATAGGATACATATACACATACAGTAAAATATATCCCATTCAGGTTTCAGAGTTTTATAATATAGAGGTATATATGAAATCAATCATAAGTAACTTTGAGTGCTCCAGTTAAGACAGTAATTTATTTACCGAAGCATTACGTTGTTTTGACTAAGCACAATTAGATGACAAGTTTTTTAGAGCATTTTATAAATCTTGTATAGAAATCTTTTACCAGAACCCGTGCATTAAGAGAAAGCAATGTTACCCTTTTGCAGTCCGTGAATGAGAAGATTTTTCTCTCAGTCACAAGTATTTGATTAACATAGGTTCTGTATATGAAATGCTACCCCCAAATTCACTGGCAGCTCAGAGTTCATCTGGCAGGCAAGCCTGCCAGAAAAGAAGTCCAAATACAGTAAGAGTTTTGGGGTTATTTTTATGTCTACACTCGGTCTGAACTAGGTAATGAATATAACAGGTTCATACAGAAGGGCAAGTAGAAACCTTTCCTACGGTTCCTAAGAACAACGTAACAACACTTTCTGACTTCTTCTACAGCTGTAGAAGGCAGTCCTCAGAAAGCTGGCTTGCTTTATTTCTAACCCCTTCTGGAAGCTAAGGGGTGCTTACCAAAAGGAGGCAGCCATATAGGCCTTTTAAAGGCCTGGTCCCAAGTCCTTTTTGAAGCCATGGAATAAAATCTGATATATCACTCTAACAGAGCATTGAGTTCAACTGTGATTGCAATACCTGTCACCACTCAGCCGCTGATATTTCCCTGGACCAAAAGGACTCATTGCACTTTGAGGCCAATGCTGCTTTCTGGCATGTATTATCCACACACAGTGATTCTGAACTGCCCTTTCCCCTGCTAGTGGGGAAAAAAAAAAAAAAAAAAAAAAAACTTCAACCTGGGCATTTCATGGTTGTTTTCTTTCTTTGTTTTTGAGGAACAATTTTGGGTTTTTTGTGTTGGTACATGACCCACCCTTTGTTTTCTAGGATGTGTTTTAAAAGTTGCTATTATGCAAATAATATTTTAAAAATATAACTCAAGTGTTTATCCTCCAATCAGGTTTAATGGCATTGCTTCTCTCCTGTGATAGGATTGAGAAAATTAAAATCGAGCTGCACAAAAGTGCAAGCAGAGAGTTTAAGAAGGATAAATAGAATTACAAATCTGTCTAAATGAAAAAGAATGGTGGAAATGAAGCCTGAACTTTAATATATTAAAACACTTATTCCCACAGCGGAAATATAGAATTAAAAATACTCATCTGTCTTTTCCATTGGTCTCAGAGCCAACTTCCTCATCCACCCTCCACCTCATCCCATCCAAGATTATAGATTAATCAATTAGTAGAATGTACAAGCAATAAGACTAGATAGCATTTCGTATTTTTAGGATTAACCAAATACGTGGAAACTGATTCCGACTGTTATTTGGTTCCTAGTTTCGAATGGCCCTGGGTCACCGAGGTGCCCTCCCTCAGACCCTGCCCTTGACCAACCCTCTCTAGTCTTCGTTTAAACCTACATGTATATACAAATACTATCTGGTATAATATTTTAAAATTTAAAACATATTTACTAAAAAACCTTTTAGTAAACATGTCTTCATTGTGAGATCTAGCCTAAAAGAAGAAAGCCTGGTCCCTAGGGCTAGTCACGGGATGGAGGGCAGGTGCTGAGGATTCCAAATACCCATAAAATGTGGCTTGGCAAGGTCTGTTTCATCCACTGTGCACAGCAACTAAAGAACTCTCTGCCGAGTCCTTTTGAGTTTGTATGACCATGTAAGAGATGGGTTGAGTTTCTGCTGGAGAAGATTTGGGCCTCGGACAGTGGTGCACAGAGGGCACAGGAGAGCATTCATGAAATCATGTTGTGGGAAGGCAGCTGACAGAACGTTATAGCCAAAGGTTTTATATCAGCTTTTACATCAGAGTTGGGATAGCCCAGGTGTGGGGTTGCGTGAAATTTCCCCTCCCCGCAAGTACACATGCTGGGGAAGTGAGGAGACAGGACAAGCAGGACATAGAAATGAAAAGTAGGATGATTCTGTTAACTGGAGCCAAAGTACAATCATTAGAGTAGAATTCATTTAATAGAGGCCCCAAGAGAAAGGGTGTGTATTTTATATAGTTTGATAACGGAAGAAAACTAACAGAGAGGTTCCCTGTCTGCAAAGCCCCTTCTCACTCCCCTGCTATCCCAAGTAAGAAAGCAGTCCTGGTTCAAGATTTCTCCACAGGGCGTTGGAAATAACAAGGAAGGCTTTAACAAGGAAGCCCAGAAGGTGGGGCTGGGAAACGTACTTGAGGTTGCGCTGTAGGCAACCATGGTGAGGGACAAAGGATTAGTAACCACTTTCTTGTACCTGTTTTAGCAGATATGACTTTCTGGTAGAGAGGGGAAGAAGAGAAGATGGTCCACTTCGACCGCAGTTCTTAAAATCAAAACTTAACTGGGAATTAGTGAAAGTGAGCTTCTAGTTGAAATGGGAAAAATTAATGTTGGTGAAAGTCCTAAGTTTCTTGCTTGTTGTTTTTCATTGCATAGAGTTTTGAGGTTTGTTTTGTAAGGGTGGGATGCAGAAAGAAGAAAAGATCAGGGACAACCCGTAATAATTTTTTAAAGATACCATGATTTACTGCATCTTCTACATTTGTTTCAGATTAAATAGATTTATATCCACTTACAGCTGAATGTGGGAAAATTTTTAAGAGAAAAATTGTAATGTGGAGGTGTCCTTCAGGACTCTCACAGCCATAAACACTCGTGGGTGAGTAGAGGAAGCAGAGGAAAAGCTGGCTTCACCGCTTTGTTGTTCACAAAGCCTTTATAAATAGTAGTGCCTTTCAGAGGGGAGGTGGGGAGATAAGAAGTTCATTGTATTTAGACTGACTGATACTGCAGCATTTTTTTTCTTTATGTTAAAGTATCTTTTAAATGAAAACATCTGAATATAGGGTGAGGCCAGGAATGCTTGAGTTTCAACCTCAACTATTCCTGATTCGTCCTTTCTTACAGAAAGTCTTTGTTTTTTTCTGTCCCAAATGTCCCCATTGTTGAAATGGGATGGGGGTGGGGTGGAGAGGAGGGACTTTAATCTCATAGGAATGTTGGGAAAATAGCATAGTTGGGATGCCTAAAAAAACACTTTGATTTTTTTAAAGTGCTACACACTGCCAGTGCTAAGAATTTTATTGATAGTAACTTTGAACATTCCAGGTTTTCAATATCCATGTTTTAGGATACCATTTGCAAACTCATAAGATTAAATTCTGTAATTTGATTTTAATTGGAAGTACCAGGTGCTCTTTGTCTAAATGTTATTTGGTCTTAGCCTGTAATTTCAATCATTTAAAAAGCATGTCTACAGAAAAAGGTTAGGAGACCTGATGGTCTTATGTGAATAAACTGTTTTCTCCAGTATTTCTGATGGCAGACACAGATTAGGGTGCCCTCCAAAGCAGCTGCTGCTCTCTCTTCTCAAGCTATATGCTTGGGAAACATTGACAGAGAAGAACCCAAACAGCCACTTTCCTCACTGGGAGGACAGAAGTAAGAATAAAATATTGTCTGATATCACAACTCATTTCTTCAGAATCTCACTGGCATCCACCGTAAGAAGCAAATTACATGTACAGGTGTAGAAATGAATAGAACTGTTGGATTTTAGAGGGGAAACCTTGGATTTCTCTCTCTCTCTCTCTCTTTTTTAAGATACTTAAGGGTTTCTGGAGTAGCATATTTGCTTTCTTATAGTCTCCATGATTTAGTGCCCAGGAGTTAGTCCTTCCTGTTTGCTTGCCTATGTGAAAGAGCATGGAAATTTAGATTTGTGAGAACATGAGGGAGCAAATACGTTATAAACTAGGTGGTGGTCATTTCTGTGTATTAACTAAAACTTGGTCCCACAAATTTGATAGAGGAGGAAATATTGCAAACATAAGGGGTCTCTGCAGTAGGGCAAAAGTGCAAACTCACCACTCCCCTGTTTGGTTTTGAGGAACGTGGGCTTTATTCCTTTTTCTCCTGTGTAGCATGTCTGTGGAGTCTGGGTTAGGCTAACACTGTCTGTGGGCTTCCAGTGGATTTATTCGCATTATGATTGTTCTTAACTATTTAAAGTCTAGGGGTCATTTGGAAATTAACAATTAAACCTGGGGCAGGTTTAGAAAAGATAAAGTTCAAACATACTCCACTAAGAAAAGGGAAGCTACCGTGTTAATATTTATTTTCTAAAAACTATAAGGCTCTCAGTTGTTTCATTAATTCTAAAGGATTGGAAAGAGCTGAAATTTGTGCATAGCCCTAGACATTTTGATAGGAAATATTATTCATGTGAGAAATCTATATAGAAATAGAACACAGAAATATCATAGGCTGTATCTTCTATGAAAGGCATTTCTGCATTTTTCATATGTGTAGAAGTTAGAGGAGAGGAGAAATCAATTACTCTTAAGACAAATTTTCATCTTTAAGGGTCATTTTTGGGAAGCTTGAAATTAATACTCGTGAAAGCCTGAAATACTCATAGGCTATTGTGTTTTGTCAGCCTGTTTGTTGGGAGATTCTAAAATGTGGTCAGATTTAGTTTTATTCAAATGATTGAGATTAATTGTTTATTCAGATGCCTGTTATTTCAGAGGGTGAGGATAGCTGAGAAAAAAGTGGGTAGTGGGAAAACAGTGCAAATAAAATTTAACAAGCTAATTTGCTAGCCCAGGGATAGCTAGCATTAAGAGTTCCATCAATGCCTGACTTCTATCAAGAGATGAATCCACATCGTGGAGTATTATGGGGACTGTTACCATGCTCTCAGAGACTGTGGTTATGAAGTTAACAAAACATATATCTCCTCTTACTAACTTAAGCCATATCTGTCATCTCTGTGTCTGATTTTTTTGACCCTGGTGCTTTTACTTCTGTTTCTGCCAAACTCCAGCCTGCTCTATGGGGAAGGTGAGTAAAACCAGTAGTTAGGACCAATGTGAAGACTGTGAAAAACACTAAACATACCCGTCAGAATGAGATCCTAGTCAGAAAACAGTAGTGAGCAAAGTGCAAACTGTTGGAATATAAGGATATATGTACATCTGTACATGTATATAGTGTATAATATGTATGTATATGTTATTGCTCATATGCAGAAATCTATCCAGTTGAAGACAGCCCAGGTCGGTCAGTTTTTCTACTGGAAAACCACTTAGAGCCATTCAAAACCATTAGGGCTGATGGGTGGAGTTAGGGTCTACTCATTTGGGAATTACTTGCTGTCCTTTAAAGTCCACAGAGCCAAGTGAACAAAGCCTGAAACATAATGGGGCCATCATTTAGGTTATCTGTTTACCTGGGGTCAGGAGTATCTTTATATTTGAATTATTAATAGTTGGTTTGCAAACTGCATAGGTATGTCTTGGTTTTGAGTGACCCATCCCCACCAAGTCTTTTGAGAGTTTGGGGTGGCTTCTCTGGCCCTTGAGACCAAGGGCCTTATCCATAAGTGGATAGGTTTCCCCATAGGGACCATTACACATATACATATAAGTACATACTTCCATCAGGCTTGTAACAATTGATTTAAAACCACTCCACAGTATTGATAAATAGCTCTATATTTTCAAGGTGCAGAAGACTTCCACAGCCTTAATTATTTCAGTGTCTTGCTGGTCTGCCTTAAGTGTATCTTCTGGGTTTTTGGTTGTCTTATTATTTTTAAAATTTTCTGCAGTTCATTTTGTATGCACACAATGTCGTTTTGTAAAGGTAGGTTGTAAATATTTTATTTGTAAGTCAAAATCACTCATGTGTAATGTTGTAAAGTGATGACCTTCTGTCTTGTTATTACTACAGTAAATGTTATAAGTCATGGATGAAACTTCAAAATGTACATCTCACAAGTTATGCATTCCTATAAATACACTATACTAAAGATATTATTTCTGGTGGTCTTTTTCTTTTCTTTCTAATTAAAACCATTGTTCAAAGGAAAGAGTAATTTTTTTTCTCTTTCCCAAATATATGAAAGCCTTTGACAAGATGAAAATATCACATTATTATTACAACACTTTTTGCCCAGCATTTTGGAAAGAAAGCAACAATTTTGCAGCCTGGAGAAGTATCCTAAGGCATTTCCCTACCTCCCCCCCCCCCCCAAAAAAAAAGGAAAAAAGAAAAAAAAGTCAAGTAAATCTCAGGTGTGTGTTGTTAACTTCAGCCTTGTGTTCCAAATGCCAACTTTCTTAGAAAATTGTCAGGCCTTCTGAGCTGGATCTCAGAAATTTGTGCTGCTGAATCATGGTCTGCTCTCAGAATCTGGATTAGCTGATACAGACATGAACAGGTCTGGGTGAGCCACCCAAGGTTAAGTGAGGCTAGCTAGAGTATTACAGATCAAGTGTTTTGATTAGCTTACTTTGCCAACAAGAACAAAACTGTTATAAACATTTGGCTTTTCATCAAAATTTTACTGTATTTATTTGAAATGAGAAACAACTCTCAAAAGCATGGGTTCTTCATACTGGATGGTCAGCACAATCTCTTCAGAGAACATACAGACATTAGAAATATCGAAATATAGAAATGAAATCAGAATCACTTTAATGTGTAACCATCATGAGCCCTATGGTTTTAAGGGTTATTTCCCTTAAAGTACTGCCTTCTACACATAATGGGAATTCCCCCACATTCAGAGATTTAGTTGTAAGGACCAAATACGCTTGCATTTTCAGATTGGCAAGATTATCCTCCTGGATAACCTTGATATGGAGCAATTTATCCTCCTCTCTTCTCCCTCCCTTCCACATCTGCTGTACACTTACAACGCGCCAAGCAGCTGAGCTATTCTAACAGGAATTAACACAAGTCCTCCTCCAGGACACAGTTCCGACAGAAGAGGTAATAAACAATTACCTAAGAGCTTTATGGTCCCATGTACGAATTGCTATGACATTGTCATGTGCCAGATGCCATGAAGTTAACAAGAATTAAGACATATCCCTGTCTTCGAGAGCTTTCAGTCTATTTGGAGAAACCAGGGTCGAGGCAGGGATAGGTACGCGGAGGGAGGGAGGCGGGAATCATGGCTAACATTGGCGATTAACGACAGGCTCAGCCAGGAAGTAGATTAATTAAGGGGCCATTGCACTACAAAGTGGGCAGGATTTACACAAACTCTCTAGAGAGCCTTGGCTTTATGACTCGGGAGTCAATCTAAGTATTCGGAACTTTGACTCGGGAGTCAATCTAAGTATTCGGAACTTTGAACTCCAGCGACCCGATCCAGAGGCAGCCATTAGAAGCAGAAGCCACTGCATCAACCTCGCTTCCACCACAAGACAGCCCGCGCTACTTTTAGACGGGCAGAGATGCGCCGTGACCGCCGGAAGTCAGGGAGGAAGAGGCGGGGCTTTCTCGGGTGACGGTATCGGGGCGCTGCAGGCCTGGCGCGCTTTGGAGTTTAGAACAGGATCGGGAGCGCGTGGCCATGGCAGCCCAAGATGCGGATTTGGAGTCGTTGGTAACGGGTTTGTACGACGTGCAGGCTTTTAAATTTGGGAACTTCGTACTGAAGAGCGGGCTCTCTTCCCCCGTTTACATCGATCTGCGCGGCATCGTGTCTCGACCACGTCTTCTCAGTCAGGTGCCAGCCGGGGAAAGGGGAAGAACGGGGCTGGGTGGTCGGAATGGGGACCTGGAGGTGGAGAGGGTGAAGGTGTTGGACTGTGGATGAGAGCAAGAAAGCCGAACAGGCAGCCGACACTACTTACTGTCGGTTTGGGGAGTCGATTTGAGAAGCCCAGAGACCAGGCACTGTTAGGCTTTTGCGGAATGTTGATGCAAAATGAGCAAACCTTTCTTAAATTTTAAAGGAAAAGAGTTTTATTCGGACCCAAGTTAGCCGCTCTGTATACAGTCTTCACAAAGAGAGAGCTCCAGGGAAGGAACATTTGGTGCAGGGTTATACATTTTTTCTTTTTTACATAAAGAGTTAGGAATTACCATGGCCAAAGGCATTTCAGAAAGTTACAGATTTTATCTTAGGTTTTTAGTATGTAGAAGGTTGTATGACTTTAATCTTATAGGAACCTAGGAACCAGGGAGGTTTGTAAGCTTTTTTCCCCCCTCATGAAGCAGATGTACAAGGTGTGCTTTGGGCAGAAATAGAGCCCATGCGGTGAGGATTTGCTTCCCTGGGAGCCCAGAAGCAGGGCCCACAAACAGGAAAAATTGTTTCCTTTATTTTATCAGGATGTAGAATGCAGCCTGCTCCTTGACACGCCTGCTTTGACACGTGCTTTGCAAGAGAGTCAGGAAGCCCAATTTGGGGCACTGTCCATATGTAGCCCTGAGAAAACTAGATGTGGGGATAGAGGAAAAGATGGGTGGGGGAAGAATTTTTGGAAGGGCTTAAATATTTGGAAGGACTGTTGCTTAGAAAGGAGGATTTGATTTTGCACTTTGTGGCCAGGAGGGAGAATGAAGGCCAAAGGATGGCGTTTCGTGGAAGCACTTTTTTGGTCAATATAAGGAAAAACTGTACAAATTAGAGGTTTCTAGCACAGTGCTTCTCAATCTCTGAGTATATTTGAATCACCTGGGAATTTTGTTAAACTGTGTAATCTGATTCAGTAGATCTAAGGCAGGGCCTGAGGTTATGTCTTTCTAACAAGCTGTCGGCCAAAGCTGCTGACCACACTGAGTAGAAGGGTTTGTCCTGTCCGTTAGAGTTGCTACTAGCCTCATCTGAATACTGAACATTACGAATTTTAAAGTTGAAATAGTCACATGTTGGACAGTGCAGATGTAGAACATTTCCGTCCTCACGGCAGTTCAGTCAAGAAGACACATATATTTCCTCCACCGCCTAAGGGTTTATTCTCATCCTTTGGGAACCCTATTTTGTGAGGTTATTTATTTACTTATTTATTTTTAATTTATTTTTTTTTTTAATATATGAAATTTACTGTCAAATTGGTTTCCATACAACACCCAGTGCTCATCCCAAAAGGTGCCCTCCTCAATACCCATCACCCACCCTCCCCTCCCTCCCACCCCCCATCAACCCTCAGTTTGTTCTCAGTTTTTAACAGTCTCTTATGCTTTGGCTCTCTCCCACTCTAACCTCTTTATGTGAGGTTATTTATTATACAAAGGATTGAAGCACTAGTTGAAGCGGGTTGGTCTATTCTCACCGTCCAGAATCATACTATGGTACATCTGTCTCAGTCCTGAGAAGGTAAATGACTAGGGAATCTTCTAATGAAAAATTTGGCTTAGGTTTTATCAAGTCAATTAGTTGATGACTAAAAATTGCTTTTTGATACTAGATCTTAGTGTGCATGTGTGATTTTTGGTAGTTAACTCAGGAATTGAAAACGTTGAGAAACCTGGCTGTAATGGAACTCCTTTCGTATCTACTTATTTATGCGAACAGTATGTTTCAATATTTATACCCCCAAAAAACCCGATTGAATTTACACTGAACTCTGACTTCCTGGTTGTAATACTTAGCGTAAGTAAATACATAAACAGATGAGGGGGTACCATTCCTCTCACTAAGAGAGAAGTATTTCCAAAATAATCCATTCTTCTGCTTCTATCAAAATTTGCAAATTTTTATGTTTTAATTAATTTCATGTTTGTAGTAATTGTAATAATACATAACAGTTTTCAACACTTAAGAGATTTATGGTCATAGGAATTGTTTTAATTTACAGTTTTAAATTTGAATTTCTATACATTTTTGTCGTGGAGAAATATGATAGAGTGATCACTAAGAGTTTTCCAAGTATAAACTTAATTACATTAGAATAAAATTCTGTGCACAGTGGAATGAAAAGGAGTTCCAAAAATGTAAAATTTTCCACCTTTCTTACTGCAGCATTTTCATATTTTTTAAAAAGGAGATGTTCAGTATCAAATCACTACAGCATTTGCATCCTATTGTGTTCACTTTTAAAAGAGTGACATAACAGTTCTAGGAAAATATAATTTTTTAGTACTCCAGAAATTATATCTTTTGCAACTTAAAAATATTCACGGAATTTTCAAATCTTTAGCAGTATAGGTGCAAAAAATTTTGAAGACCTGATCTAGTTCACTAAGCAATTTGAGTGATTGTTTGCTTTCCTTTTTTTTAAAAAATAAGGTGGATGAGAGTGTGCATTCTCGCATTAAAATGTGATGATTTATGTGGCAAAGGATATTATAGTACTTCACACAGTAGGCACTGTACTTATGAAACTTTTTCTTTTTTTAACATTTTGGTATGTAAGCTTCCTGTTTTTTGTTTTTTTTTTTCTTCAGTATTACTGACTATAAACTCTATGCTGTTCATTACATCTCCATGACTTATTTATAACTGGAAGTTTTTGTCATTTAATCCCCTTCATGTATTTCACCAGCTCCCCCCAAACCCTCCCAACTAATAACTGATAGTTACTTAGTTTGTTATCTGTGTCAGTGATTCTGTTTGTTTTGTGTATTCATTTTGTTTTTTAGATTCCACATGTAGATGAAATCATATGGTATTGCTCTTTCTCTGTCTTGTTTAACTTAGCACAGTAAATATCCTCTAGGTCCATCCATGTTGTTGTAAATGGCAAGATTTCGTTCTTTTTTTATGGTTGAACGATATTCCATTGTGTATATGTGTGTATTGTATATGTGTGTGTATACACATACACCACATCTTTATCCATTTCTCTACTGATAGACACTAAGGCTGCTTCCACATCTTGGCTATTGTAAGTAATGCTGCGGTGAACATAGGGGTGCATGTATCTCTTCGAATTGAAGTTTTTGTTTTCTTCACATAATTACCTAAAAGCAGAATGGCTGGATCATATGATACGTCTATGTTTAATTTTTTAAGAATCCCCATACAGTTTTCCATACTGCCTGTACCATTTTGCATTCCCACCAACAGTGTATGAGGGTTCCCTTTTCTCCATATCCTTAAGGACACTTGTTATTTCTTGTGTTTTTGATAACAGCCAACCTGACATGTATGAAGTGATACTTCATTGTAGTTTTCATTTGCCTTTCCCTGTTTTCATGTGCCTGTTGGCCATCTGTATGTTTTTGGAAAAATGTCTTTTCAAGTTTGTGCCTCTTTAAAAAATGTTTTTATATTGTGTAAGTTCTTTATATATTTTGGACATTAACCCCATATTGGATATATGATTTGCAAATATCTTCTCACACTAAGTAGATTGCCTTTTCATTTTGTTGATAATTTCCTTCACTGCACAAAAGCTTTTTAGCTTGATGTAGTCCCATTTGCTTATTTTAGCTTTTCTTGGCCTTGGCCTGAGGGGACTGGTCCGATTACTAGGGGCACCTGGGTGGCTCCGTTGGTTAAGTATCTGACTCTTGATATCTGCTCAGGTCATTATCTTGGGCTCTGCACTTACAGTGCGGAGCCTGCTTGGGATTCTCTCTCTCTCTCTCTCTCTCTCTCTCTCTCTCTCTCTCTCCCCCTCTCTCTCTCCCTCTCTCTCTCTCTCCCTCTCTCTCTCTCTCCCTCTCTCTCTCTCTCTCTCCCTCTCTCTCTCTCTCTCTCTCTCCCTCTCTCTCTCTCTCTCTCCCTCTCCCTCTCTCCCTCTCTCCCTCTCCCTCTCTCCCTCTCTCCTCTCCCTCTCCCTCCCCCTGCCTCTCCCTCTCCCTCCCTCCCCCTGCCTCTCCCTCTCCCTCCCTCCCCCTGCCTCTCCCTCTCCCTCCCTGCTTCTCCCTCTCCCTCCGTCTCCCTCTGCCTTCCTCTGTCTGCCCCTTTCCTGCTCACCCTCTCCCAAAGTAAATAAACATTAAAATACATTAGTAAGGCCAGTGTTAAAGAGCTTAATTGATTTTGAAGTGTAATTGACATACATTATATTAGTTTCAGGTGTTCAACATAATGATTGGATATTTGCATGTATTGTTAAATGATCACAGTAAGCCTAATTAGTGTCTTTCACCACACATAATTTTCTTCCTAATTGAAGTTGAAAGATTAGTCTCAGGTAAACAACATACTGATTCCACATTTAAATACATTATGAATAGCTTACCATGGTAAGTGTAGTTACCAACTGTTGCCTTACAAAATTAATGAAATATCATTTATTATATTCTCTATGCTGTACTTTACACCCCCATGACTTATTTATGTTCTAACTGGAAGTTTGTATCACTTAATTCCCTTCACCTGTATTTCCCATAGCCCTATCCCCTTCTCTGCAACAAACAGTTCACATTCTGTATTTATGAGTCTGTTTTGTTTTGCTTTTTAGATTCCATATATAAGTGAAATCATATGGGTTTTTGTCTTTCTCTGTCTAGCTTCACTTTGCATAACACGCTCTAGGTCCATCCATGTTATCACAGGTGGCAAGATTTCATTCTTTTTTTAGGGCTGAGTAATATGCTGTTGTGCATATATACAACATCTTTATCCATCTATCAGTGGACACTTAGGTTGCTTCTATATCTTATCTATTGTAAATAATGTTGGGGTGCATTTTCTTTTCAAATTAGTGTTTTCATTTTCTTCAGGTAAGTACCCAGAAGTGGAATTACTGGATTGTATAGCATTTCTGTTTATAATTTTTTGATGAACTTCCATACTGTTTTCCGAGTGGTTGCCGCAGTTTACATTCCTACCAACATTGCATTGCACGACATTGCACGAGGGTTCCCTTTTTCTCCCTATTGTCTCCAACTGTTGTTTCTTGTCTCTTTGATAGAGGCATTCTGACAGATATGAGGTAATCTTATTGTGGTTTTGATTTGTATTTCCTTGATTAATGATGTTGAGGATCTTTTCACTTGCCTATCGGCCATCTGTATGTCTTCCTTGAAAAAATGTGTATTTGGGTCCCCTGCCCATTTTCTAATTGGATTGTTTGTTTTGTTGGTGTTGTGTTGTAGGAGTTCTTTATATAGTTTGGATATTAACCGTTTATTGGATATATCATTTGCAGTTATCCTCTCTGATCAGTAGGTTTCCTTTTTGCTTTGTTGATGGTTTTATTTGCTGTGCAAAAAGCTTTTTATTTTGATGTATTCCCAATCGTTTATTTTTGTTTTTGTTGCCTTTGCCTGAAGAGACAGATCAAAAAAATATTGCATAAAAATTAAGTCTTTAAAAAGAAAAAAAGGGGGGTCCTGGCTTGCTCATTCTATAGAGCATGTGACTCTTGATCTTGAGCTTGAGCCCCATGTTGGGTGTACAAATTGCTTAAAATCTTAAAAAAAAAAAAAAAAAGACATTGCTAAAACTCTTGTCCAAGAGCTTATTGCTGCTGTTTTGTTTTAGGAGCTTTATGGTTTCAGGTCTTACATTTAGGTCTTTAATTCATTTTGAGTTTATGTATGGTGTGAGAAAGCAGTCTAGTTTAGTTCTTTTGCCTGTAGCTGTCCAGTTTTCCCAACAGCATATATTGAAGAGACTGTCCTCCACTGTATATGCTTTCCTCCTTTGTTGTGGATTAATTGATCATATATGAGTGGGTTTATTTCCAGGCCCTCAGTTCCACTGACCTGTGTATCCACTTTTGGGCCAGTACCTTACTGTTTTGGTTACTTTAGCTTTGTACGATAGTTTCAAGTCTGGGATTGTGATGTCTCTAGCTTTGTTCTCCTTTCTCAAGATTTCTCTGGCTATGCGGGAGTCTTTTGTGGTTCCATACATATTTTAGGATTATTTATTCTAGTTCTGTGAAAAATGCTGTTGGGATTTTGGTAGCGATTTCACTGAATCTACAGTTCCCTTCAAGGAGTATGGACCTTTTAGCAAGAATTAATATTGCTAATCCATGAACATAATATATCTTTTCATTTATTTGTGTCATCTTCAATTTCTTTTCATCAGAGTCTTACGGTTTTCAGTGTACACCTTTCACCTTCTTGGTTAAATTTATTCCTAGGTATTTAATTCTTTTTGATGCGATTGTAAGTGGGATTGTTTTCTTGATTTCTCTTGTGTATAGAAACACCACAGCTATCTATATATTGCTTTTGTATCCTTCAACTTTACTGAATTCACTTATTCTAATAGTTTTTTTGGTGGAGTCCTTAGGTTTTTTTCCTTTTTTAAAAATTTTTACTTGAAGTATGGTTGACATATTAGTTTCGGGTAGACAGCATAGTGATTTGACAGTTGTATGCATTGTGAAATGTACACCACAGTAAGTGTAGTTACCATCTGTCACTGTACAAAGTTCTTATGATATTATTCATTGTATTCTCTGTGCTGTACTTTTCTTCCCAGTGACATTTATTTTAAACCCTCAATTCCCTTCAGCTATTTCTCCTACCCCCCCCACCCCACTCTGCTCTGGTAACCACCAGTTATCTATATTTATGAGTCTTTTTCTTTTTCTTTTTTTTTTTTTTTTAATTGTAATATAGTTGTCACACAACTATAGTTTCAGGTGTACACCACAGTGATTGAACAACTCTACTTTCTGCTGTGCTCATCGCAAGTGTAGCTACCATCTGTCACTATTCCCTACCTGTACCTTTAATTCCCATAATTTATTCAGTCCATAACTGGAAACCCATATTTCCCACCCCCCCTTCACCCACTTTGCTCATCTCTCCGCCCTCCTCCCCTCTGGCAACAACCAGTTCCTTCTCTGTTTTTGTGGGTCCGTTTCTGCTTTTTTGTTTGTTCTTTTATTTTTTACATTCCACATATAAGTGAAATCCTATGGTATTTGTCTTTGACTTACTTCATTTAGCATCATACCTTCTAGGTCCATCTGTATTATCATGAATGGCAAGATTTTATTCTTTTTTTATGTCTGAGTAATATTCCATATGTATATATACCAAATCTTCTTTATCCATTCATCTATTGATGGACACTTGGGCTGCTTCCATATCTTGGCTATTGTAAATAATGCTGCCATAAATATAAGGGTGCATATATCTTTTCAAATTAGCGTTTTGGTTTTGTTTTTTTTTTTTTTTTAATAAATACTCCAAAGTGAAATTGCTAGATCATATGATAGTTCTATTTTTAATTTTTTGAGGAATGTCCATACTGCTTTCCATAGTGTTTGTACCAGTTTACATTCCCACCACCAGGACACAAGGGTTCCCTTTTCTTCACATCCTTGCTGACACTTTTTATTCTTGTCCTTTTGGTGACAAGCCATTCTAACAGGTGTGAAGTGTACCTCACTGTGGTTTGGATTTGCATTTCCTTGTGGCTTAGTAATGTTGAGCATCTTTTCATGTATGAGTTGGCCATTTGTGTTCTCTAGAGAGAAGTGTGTTTGAATCCTCTGCCCATGTTTTAATTGGATTGATTGTTTTTTGCTATTGAGGTATGTGAGTTCTTTATATATTTTGGATATTAGCCCCATAGCAGATAAATGATCTGCAAATACTTTCTCCCATCTAGTAGGTTCTTCATTTTATTGGTGGTTTCCTTTGCTGTGCAGAAGCTTTTTAGTTAGATGTGGTCCCACTTGTTTACCTTTGCTTTTGTTGCCTTTGCTTTTGGTGTCAAATCCAAAAAATCATTGCCAAGACCTATGTCAGGGAACTTACTGCCCATTTTTTTCTAGGAGTTTTTATGGTTTCAGGTCTTACATTCAAGTCTAATCCATTTTGTGTTATTTTTGTGTATGGTGTAAGATAGTGGTCCAGTTTCATTCTTTTGCATGTGGCTGTCCACCTTTCCCGACACCATTTTTTGAAGAGATTGTCCTTTTCCCATTGTATATTCTTGGCTCCTTTGCCATAAATTAATTGACCACATAACTATAGGTTTATTTCTGGGCTCTGTTCTGTTCCATTGATCTATGTGTCTGTTTTTATGCCAGTACCACATTCTTGATTACTCTAGCAGCTTTGTAGTATAGTCTGAAGTCAGGGAGTATGATGTTTTCAGCTTCATCTTTCTTAAGATTGCTTTGATTGTTTGGTGCTTTTGGGGTTCCAATCACATTTTAGTATCATTTGTTCTATTTCTATAAAAAATGCCATTGGAATTTTAATAGGGATTGCATTATATCTGCTTTGGGTAGTGTGGACAATGACAATTCATAAGTAAGGAATACTATTGCATTTATTTCTGTCTTCACTTTCTTGCACCACTGTCTTACAGTTTTCAGTTTACAGGTCTTTGATCTTGGTTAAATTTATTCCTGGGTATTTGATTCTTTTTGATGCAAATTAAACAGTATTGTTCTCTTAATTTCTTTTATGAAACTTTTCACTGAAGACTTCTTTCAGGCAGAAAATGTAGCTAGCAGGTTATAGAAAGGTTTAGATAATCAACTCATAATGGATTACTAAGGGAAACTGGGAGGACTGGGAACCCTTCTTGGTCTTTGGGGTCAACATCAGAGCCTTCCCTAACACATACCATGTTGCCCTCAGAGTAGACCCTGAGTCGTCTAGACAAGTGGGTTCATTCTTGTGTTTTCATATTTGTAAACTGGGATTTATAGAGAGGGAACCATTTAACAAAAAGGCATACATATTTTTCTGATCAAGTTTGAGGATATCCCCTATGGGGTTATTACTGTCTTTAATGTTCTGTTAACATGATTTATATACCATTCAAGATAACAATAATATATAGTTTATGTGTTCATTTTCTTACAGGTTGCAGAAATTTTATTCCAAACTGCCCAAAATGCGGGAATCAATTTTGACACTGTGTGTGGAGTACCTTATACAGCTTTACCATTGGCTACAGTTATCTGTTCAACCAACCAAATTCCAATGCTTATTAGAAGGAAAGAATCAAAGGATTATGGTAAAATAAAAGTAGTATAAACTTTAAGTTGATATGTAACCTAATAATAGAATTTTTTCATCTTCTGGGCACTGATGTTTTACCAAAGTCACCTTGAATATTCTTCATATGAAGGTCCTTTAGAATTGGTTAACTATTACTGTAAATCACCTTCCTTTCCTTTAGATTCTAGGGGTGAAATGTTTTGTATTGACTTAACAATTTAAAAAAAAAATGCTTGTTTTGCCCCGCATGTATGAAACCCAACATTTTTAACCAGTCCTTCCCTTACCAGCAGAATGTTCTAAGAGATTGTACTTTCCTAATATGTTTGTTTATAATTTAAACTGCATAAAGAGAAATGCCACATAAAATTCTCTAAATGAAGATATTTTTTTCATGAGTCCTTGGCAGGAGGTTATCAGGTGTGTGTTTTATACATATGAGCTTGCTTTAAAAACAAAACAATCTAGGGATGCCTGGCTGGCTCATTTGGGAAAGCATGAGACTTCTCATCTTGGGGTCTTGAGTTTGAGCCCCATGTTGGGTATAGAGATTACTAAAGAAAATAAATCAATCTAAAAATATTGGAACTGACTTCATATTTTTTCTTATTTGATTACATTAAGGAATTAATAGGTCTTTTTGCGTTATGTTGGTGTGATAGTGTTTTTAATAGAGTCCTTACCTTTTACAAGCTGCATTTAAAATTTTTTTATGATGAAAATCATATGATATCTGGAGTTTGCTTCTAAAAATTGTAGAGGGAGGGAAGGGGGGGTGGGGATGTAGCTGAAACAAGATTGACCTTGAGTTAAGTGGCGAAGTATTTATGGGTGTTTGTTATACTTTTTTTCTAGTATTGTTTGAAATTCTCCATTTAAAAAAGCCTGTATGAGTCCTGCCCATTAGGAAACTGTCGTTTGTCTTTATTATGTTTTTAAAAATATTTCTTAGGGGGCGCCTGGGTGGCGCAGTCGGTTAAGCGTCCGACTTCAGCCAGGTCACGATCTCGCGGTCCGTGAGTTCGAGCCCCGCGTCAGGCTCTGGGCTGATGGCTCGGAGCCTGGAGCCTGTTTCCGATTCTGCGTCTCCCTCTCTCTCTGCCCCTCCCCCGTTCATGCTCTGTCTCTCTCTGTCCCAAAAATAAATTAAAAACGTTGAAAAAAAAAATATATTTCTTAGAATAATACCAGCAATTGTTAAATATGTATATAAGTATCATAGGCTTATGTACTAGTCTAAGCTGATTCACTTCAACTTGCTCTTTCAAGGGGAGGAAAGGAATGGGCAAGGGCAAGGATGGTACCTGTGATAAAGCTCAAACATTGGGCAAATTGCTCACCAATTCTTAGGTTTCAAAGTAAGACAAATTTGGTAGTAGAAACTATAAAATGAGTCTATAAAGTCTATAGCCTTAGATACTTAACATTTTGTAGATTATCTGAAAGTAGTCTATAGTAGGGGTTGGAGTGGGGAAGTACATTCACTCACATTGCATTGTATATTCGTAAAGGTGTAGTGATCTAAATGGTTGCTGAATATTTTTTTTCCTGAATTTATTTCTCAAAAGGCTAGTTAGTTGATCTTGAGTAGTGAACTTGTTTGTTGATGGAAGAAAAAGGAATGATTTCATTGATGGTACTGGGTTATTGTTTCATAACTTCTTGATCTAGGTCGGTTATCTTGCATTAAGAAACCCCATATTTGAAATTTTGATCATGAACATGTTAAGTGGTCTATTTACACTATAAAGTAATTTGCTAGTTTTACTGAAAATATTCTATACATGTAACTTTGGCAATTTTCAGATACAGGGACACTGAACAAAATGGTGTCATGGCTCATTGAAGGTTTGTCAGGAATAAAGTTAAAGTAGCTCTAAAGTAGATTATCAGAAAATAAGATTTAGATCATCCACCTCTTCATAAATACATGCTAAATTTATAATGTAAGATACGTCTTGAGTTGGCTGAAATATATAATTTTAAATTGAAATGATTGTTTTTTTTTTCCTAGGTACTAAGCGTCTTGTAGAAGGGGCGGTTAATCCAGGAGAAACCTGTTTGATCATTGAAGATGTCGTTACCAGTGGATCTAGTGTTCTGGAAACTGTTGAGGTTCTTCAGAAGGAGGGTTTGAAGGTCACTGATGCCATAGTGCTGCTGGACAGAGAGCAAGGAGGCAAAGACAAGTTGCA
The DNA here is from genome assembly GCF_028018385.1 of Neofelis nebulosa. Classification (NCBI taxonomy): domain Eukaryota; kingdom Metazoa; phylum Chordata; class Mammalia; order Carnivora; family Felidae; genus Neofelis; species Neofelis nebulosa. The sequence goes on along the minus strand of NC_080786.1, from coordinate 89,178,349 downwards.
GGCACATGGGATCCATCTTCACTCAGTGTGTACATTGTCCAAAATGCTGGAGATTCTCGAGCGACAGAAAAAAATTGATGCTGAGATGGTCGAGAGAGTGAAGAGATTTATTCAGGAGAATGTTTTTGTAGCAGCTAGTCATAATGGTTCTCTCCGTTCTGTAAACAAAGCTCCCGCTCCTGGAGAACTCAGCTTTGGTGCACGTGCAGAGCTGCCCAGGGTCCACCCAGTTGCAGCGAAGCTTCTCAGGCTTATGCAAAAGAAAGAGACTAATCTGTGTCTGTCTGCAGATATTTCAGAGTCTAGAGAGCTGTTGCAGCTAGCTGATGCTTTAGGACCCAGCATCTGCATGCTGAAGACTCATGTAGATATTTTGAATGATTTTACTCTGGATGTGATGAAGGAGTTAACAACTCTGGCAAAACGCCACGCGTTCTTAATATTTGAAGACCGGAAGTTTGCAGATATAGGAAATACAGTAAAAAAACAGTATGAAGGTAAGTATTATTTAGGAATCTACAAAAATACAAATTTAGCTCCAACTGTCTGAAGAACTAAAGGAAATGCACTGGCTCACATCACAGAGTCCGGCCATAGAACGGTCTGTTAAGCGTGGTTAGATCTAGGAGCTCAAGTGCAAGTCCTTGGACTTGCCTTCTTGCCATTTTTTAGCTCTGCTTTCTTCTCTCTTGACTTCTTTCTCAGGTAGACAACACTCCTCATTCCTACCCCAAAGTAATCACTCAGGCCTGGGTTATAGAATACCTTTATTAGCTTGGTAATATATGCCCCACTTCTGGTGATGTGAGGTTGTTAACTATAAATTTTTTGAACCAGAGTGTGGTCAAAGGTAGTTTCCCCATAGAAAATGGGTGTGCTGATGCCAGAAGAAGGGGCTGCAGGTCCTAGGCAGACAAAAATGACAGATGTTGGCCCTGGCAGAACACACCTAGTTCTAAATATTTGAAAAATGAAAATTGCAGGTATGGGAAACAATGAAATAGAAGTGTAAAGTTGTAACATTTGCTTTTGGCCAAAAAAAGATCTGTTGGTGTGCTTTTTTGGTTGTTAAATAGGAACTCAAAGCCAGGTATATTGGTTGAGAAAGAAAAACTATTTCTATCCATTATTTTATGCAAGTTTCTGTCATTGTATATGACAGCTTTTTTTGTTTAAATAATAGGATAAAATGTCTATTAAAAGGTTAATGCTTATCAGCATCTTTAGAGATAACAATTTTTCTTAAAGTAATAACATGTATGCGCTTAAGCTGTTTCTTCGGGATAGATTTGTGTATGACTTTCTTCCTGTGCTTTAAGGTGTTCTACTGGGGCGCCTGGGTGGCCCAGTCGGTTTAGCGTCCAAGTGTCCGACCTCAGCTCAGGTTATGATCTCCTGGTTCTTGGGTTTGAGCCCTGCATCGGGCTGTGTGCTGACAGCTCAGCCTGGAGCCTGCTTTGGATTCTGTGTCTCCCTCTCTCTCTGCCCCTTCCCCACTCACACTCAGTGTGTCTCTCTCAAAAATAATAAACATTGAAAAAATTTAAAAGGGTGCCTGGGTGGCCCAGTGGGTGAAGTGTCTGACTGTTGATTTCACCTCAGATCATGAGCTCAGTATTTGTGGTTGAGCCACACATCGGGCTCTCTGCTGACAGTGTGGAGCCTGCTTGGGATTCTTACTCTCCCTCTTAACCCCTCCCCACTTGTGCGCTTGTGTGCACATGCGCGCTCTCTCTCTCGTACATGCGTGAAATAGATAAACTTAAAAAAAAAAAAAAAGATCTTCTATCATCACATTGCTTAGTTTTGACACGTTTACATACTGTTTTTTCAGAAATCAATTAGGGGTATTGCTGTCAGTTTTTTTTTTTTTTTTTCTTTAACGTTTATTTATTTTTGAGACAGAGAGAGACAGAGCATGAACGGGGGAGGGTCACAGAGAGAGGGAGACACAGGATCTGAAGCAGGCTCCAGGCTCTGAGCTGTCAGCACAGAGCCCGACGCGGGGCTCGAACCCACGGACCATGAGATCATGACCTGAGCCAAAGTCAGACGCTTAACCGACCGAGCCACCCAGGCGCCCCATGCTGTCAGTTTTTAAAATGAATACAATTGCCTGCTGAAATTAAGAGACCTAAGGAACAAGTAGAACTTTTGAGAGATAGTAAAGTTGCTGAGAGATTCCTGCAGAATGAAAATTTGTCATCTTCAGGGGAATTTCAGAATGTTGGTATCTTTGGCCTCAAATGCCCATCTTCACTGGAGTCCCATTTCTTTTTTCTTTTTAAGTTTATTTAGTGTGTGTGTGTGTGAGTGTGAGTGAGTGAGAGAGAGAGAGAGAAAGAAAGCGAGTGGGGGAGGGGCAGACAATCCTAGGCAAGGTCTGCTCTGCCAGCACTGAGCTCAACGCAGGGGTCTATCTCATGAACCATGAGATCATGACCTGAGCCAAAATCACGCATTGGACGCTTAACTGTCTGAGCCGCCCAGGTGCCCCTGGAGTCCCATTTCTAATTACATAGGTTTTATTGGTGGTCAGAAGTCAGCCTGCAAGGAAAAGCAGTCTTAATTAGTGTTATTGATAAACTAAGTGCAGAAATTGTAAGACATTTTTCTCATTATGATCTTTTAGCCAGCTACCAGGTGAATAGTTTTTCATAGATGGAACCATAGGTCCACTGATGAGCACTAAAATTTTTGAAGTGCTTCACTATGACATTAGCATGTTACTTGGAGATTATTTCTTACTGTAGTTGGTTGGGCAAAAAGTTAGTGGTTTTTATTTGAAAACTTACATTTTTCTTTTTCTTTTTTTTTTTTGCCTTCTTAGGTGGTATCTTTAAAATAGCTTCTTGGGCAGATCTGGTCAATGCTCACGTGGTGCCTGGTTCGGGGGTCGTGAGAGGCCTGAGAGAAGTAGGCCTGCCTTTGCACCGGGGGTGCCTGCTCATTGCAGAAATGAGCTCTGCTGGCTCCTTGGCTACAGGCAACTACACGACAGCAGCGGTAAGTGACAAAATGGCTGGGGTGACAGGGGGCCCAGGCTGTTGTGCTAGAAGTTACAGGGGAAGAAAACATCTGACATTTAAGATTTATGGAACCTCTGCCAAATTAAAAAAAAATCAAGTGTTGTTAGGGTGACAGTAATGCTAGGTGGCTAGAGTTTCCTGATAATAGCATTTTCTATCTTGTAGTGGACACTTAAGAGATATAAACACTGAAATATAAATATTTGGTTAAATATCTACCTATTCTTGGTCTTTAAGATACAATTGGTTTTTTTTTTTTTCATTTTGCCATGAGTTGAAGTTGAAAGGCTTCTTGCCAGACTTGCAGTTTCTCAGAATCCCCTAGGTCCCACAGAAATGCACGTTCTCATGACAGCAGCCCAGATGAAGTACTTTTATCTTTTTCAGTCTTTGCTATTGATTGGTATTGGGTGGGAAAGCTGTAAACTAGAGTTTGGACATACTGTTTTCTCCAGTAACTCCCCCATTTTTGAAAGTTCTTATAACACTACATGTTAATACCCAACCCCTACACCTACACACCAGAATAAAATTGAATGGATAATTATTTAGTTAAAAAGTTTCTTTACAGGGGTGCCTGGGTAGCTCAGTCAGTTAAGTGTCTGGCTTTGGCTCAGATCATGATCTCCCATTCTTTGAGTTCGAGTTCCGCGTCAGGCTCTGTGCTGACAGCTTAGAGCCTGGAGCCTGCTTCAGATTCTGCGTGTCCCTCTCTCTCTGTTTCTCCCTGCTTGTGCTCCGTCTCTCTCTCTCAAAAAATAAGTAATCATTAAAAAAACCAAACTTCCTTTATAAATATGTTCAAGACTATTACTTTTAAAAGTAATAAAATTTTAGTAAAATGTTAATTTTTAAGCGGGAATTTATTATATTATTTCAAAGACTGGAACTCTGAAAAAATCACATGGCCCTCGGGCCAGGTTTTAACCTCACCCCTATATTGAACATAAATGTGATTTCCCAGATCTCATAGCGGAGGGTCCATGAATCAGTGCTAATATTTGGCACTGGGGTTCTGGGTCTGCCTCAAGTACAAGACATGGCTTGATGGGTGAGAATACTTGGTGGCACGAATGGAACAGTATGAGCCTCATGGAAGAGCCTTCTATAAATGTGAGGAAATGCTATAGAAATTGTGGAGATCAGTTATTGGCAAACGTAGATGAGATTTCTTTAGCCCTTGACAATATGGTAGGTATCTGGATATGGAGTAGTACCCTGTGTGGGTAGGAATTAGTCTTCAGTTTGGTTTCATATCATCATAAATGTATTCTAGAGTACTTTCCACATACCCTTTTTAGAAGTAGGTGGGTTCTCAAGCATGATCATGCAGCATCTCAATTTTAGATGCACATGGTATAGGATTCTGTAATGTTTTTAAGGTATGATTAATTGGGAGAAAGGGTTATCTCAGGGTCTTATTAGATAAAATATAGAGAGTCATAAATTACTTGTTTTAGATATAATGAGTTTAATATCAGGTGAGATAAGACATACATAAAGTAGAAGTTTCTTATTAGTTAATAGAATCAAGTTTTTACTTGTAGAGCTGTTACTCTGTGTAATTAACTACTTTCTTGTAATCTGTGTTACGTTCCTTATAGGTTAAAATGGCTGAAGAGCATTCTGAGTTTGTGGTTGGTTTTATCTCTGGCTCCCGAGTAAGCATGAAACCAGAATTTCTTCACTTGACTCCAGGAGTTCAGTTAGAAGCAGGAGGTAAATCTGTTTATTGGTCATGGTTTTTCCAAAATGCTTCTTTACCCACATTAAAATTTTGTTATTACAAAGTTACTAAAGAGAAAGCTTGTTCGCCCAGAACAGTAACGAATGAGCCCTTTGGCTTGGTAATCCTGACCTAGATGTGCAAAATAACTTGCAGGCTAATTTTAGGGTGAAAGTTTAGAGTTACTTTTTGTTGAAATATGCCTAGAAACTGATAATTTTAGTTTAGTCTATCCCAACTAATGTTCTGAATATGCTGCCATAAAAGGTATTCTATGATCAAGGAAGAATGCTCTAAGCTAACAAAATCCAACATTTATTTCTTTGTCAGAGGACTTTGCAGAACTGTTGACATGTTAATGCGTATTGTGCCTTCTGAGTGTGGAGATAGATGGTTCTTTCACATCTCCCAAACATAAAACACTTTCAGCAGTCTGAGAAAAGTAGTTATAGTGGAAAAACAGGACAAACACAGTCTGTAGTGAAGGGAGTGATCTGGGTTATAAAAATATGCATTTTTTTTTTAATTTTTTTTTAACGTTTATTTATTTTTGAGACAGAGGGAGACAGAGCATGAATGGAGGAGGGTCAGAGAGAGACACAGAATCTGAAACAGGCTTCGGGCTCTGAGCTGTCAGCACAGAGCCCGACATGGGGCTCGAACTCACAGACTGTGAGATCATGACCCGAGCTGAAGTCGGACGCTCAACCGACTGAGCCACCCAGGTGCCCCATAAAAATATGCATTTTTAAATGTCCTGTGGGACTCAGTAAAATGGCTTTGGTTTTGAATGGGGAAGAAATGATGACCTAGAAAAATTTTTCCTGGATTTATTTTTGTCCAAGAAAGATTGCTTATCACAGGTAGGGGAGTTCATTCTATCCCGTTTTCTCTCTCTTTCCTTCTTTATGGGTTAGTCTTAAGAAGTTGGAGTTGGAAACTATGAGTAGGGTTCTTCTTAGTTAGCAAAACTATTTAAAATGACAACAGCTGTGCTTGTCTCCCCTCAGTGCAATTTGTCAGGTGTTCAAAAGGTACCTGTGAAAATATTGTGAGCAAAGTAGGTTTTGTATTAGTCATTCTTGTATACATCATGCTCATCTTTCCATTGCACCCTGCATTCCCCAGTCTAGCTTTCCCCTCCAATTGGTGTGTTACGTATCCTTCGAAACCTTTGGCTTTGTATATACTCACATATGCAGGTAAAGTTTAGGAGAATGTTTTCTGTATATGTGGCTATATTACATTTTTACATCCAGAGTTAACCTTTTAACAACTACATAGTGTTTCCTAGTTATAACTGGGCTAAAATTGTTTAACCATTTCCCCTGTTGATAGATTTGGACTGTTGTACAAACAGTGAACATTATTGTATATATTTTTGCACATGTGGAGTATTTCTGGAATATTCTTCTAGGCTAAAAACTCCTTGAGGATGAGAACTCTTTCTGAAGATTGCATATCCTCCAGCACAATGCTCCTGTGCTTCATAAATGGTCTGTAAATACTCGTATAAATGTTGAAGGAGTGAACAATACGCTGTATAAGAACAGTTGAAAGGGTTGGTGTGACTGAGACGATAATATGAGAACGTGATGATTGAAGGTATGAGTTTGGTAAACCTTGGTTTTCTTTTTAAACCCTGACATACTAGGACTAGTGGATTCCCGTTAGGTCCTTCAAGGTTAATTATTTTATATAATACAACCATACTTAAGGAAGGTGCCACCTTTTGGGGGTTTGGTGGTTTGTTTTTAATTGTGTACTTTAAGCAGAAAACATTATAGAAAGTTAATCAGGAAGAAACTCATAGGCTAATGAAAATTCAGGTAAGTGAATGAATGGCGGCTGAATCCGTGGGGTTAACAAGTATTGGGGGTTTTACAGATTGTATTTGCCACAGAGCAGGCTGCAGCAGAATGACTCACCCAAGTTTGCGACAGCTGCCTTAGTGGTGGACAACTTTGACATTTTAATTTTGCACTAAATGTTTTGAGTCAGATTTGGATTTCTGGCCCTTCCATTTAGCAGCCATGTATGTTTGGACAAGTCACTTCACTTCTTCTGGTCTCATTGTCAAGTGTAAAATGGGAATAATAACAGCGTTGACCTCTTACAGTTGAGAGGCTTACATGAGATAGTGATGTATAGAATGCACTTCACCCAGTGCTATGCTTGTCAACTGTTAATGTTCATTATAAGCCGCCCTAATTCTTTGACTAAAAAGGATCTAGGCTTTTAGGAACATTTAAAGCATCTTGGATTTGAAAGATAAGCCATTTAGCAGAAGAGTTCAAGAACAACAAAATTTAAAAAGAAAAATGTGGGACTCTGGTTCAAGATGGTGATGTAGGGAGATCCTGAACTCCCCTCCTCCCACTAACACACGGAGTCTACAGCTGTGCATGGAACACTTTCTCTGAAAAAAATCCTAATGTCTGGCTGAGCAAGAACTGTGTATGTGGCAAATGAGAAGAAAACCACATCGAAGTGGGTAGGAGATGCTGGGACTCAGTCTCACCATAAAGCAAACTTAGGAGGGAAGTCAAAACTTGGAGCATCTCCCTGAGGAGTGAAGGAGTTGAATTGCACATCAGGTACTCCCAACTTTTAAGACTTATACCCAAGAGACACAGTTTTGTAAACCAACAGGGCTTATATCCATAAGGCTAGTGGGTGGCTTAGTCGATTAAGCGTCCAACTCTTCATCTCAGTTCAGGTTTTGATCTCGGGGTCTTAAGTTCAGGCCCTGCATTGGGGTCTGCACTGGGGTGAAGCCTACTTTAGTAATCTTAGAAATGTCTCTTAAAGGGCTCAGAGATAGCTGATGGTGCCCAGACTTTAAGTAAAAAAAGGCTCATTTGCTACTGTTAACGTGCTGCCCTAGGGGCAGGCACCTAATTTAACACATACGTTTGAGAGCCTACTACAACACTTGTCGGGGACAGAGACTGGTGAGCGCCATCTTCATGCTCCTCCCCTGACCACACTGCACAGTACCAGTATCTCCCAGAAGGGAGTTTTTACACATACCTGGTGTCCTGATTTTTACACCTGCTGCCAAGGTGTTCCCCTTATTTACTCGGATTCACTATATGTATTTGATTTTAAATTGGGATTTAAATAAAAACTTGGAGGAAAAAAAGTAAAAAAAAAGTTAAAGACCAGGAAGACTCTTAAAAGCAGCAAGAGCAAAACAACTCCCTTGTATGTATACAAGGGAAGCCCCATAAGATTAAAGATTATCTGTAGATTTTTCAGCAGAAACTGCAGGCCAGAAGAGTGGTGAGAGATTCAAAGTGCTTGAAGAAAAAAAATCTTCCAACAAAGAACTCTCCTCAGCAAAGTTTGGAATTGAAGTATAAGAGAGTTTTCCAGAATAGCAAAAGCTAACAGAGAAGTTCATCATCCCTAAACCAGCCTTATAAGAAACTATTAAAGGGGTTTTTTTAAGCTGAAACAAAAGGATGCTAATTGGTAACAAGAAAACATATGAAAGAATAAATCTCACTGGAAAGGCAAATAGAAGTAGATTAAATGAACTTATTAAAAGGAATTATTTATTTGAGAGAGAGAGAGTGAGCATGAGTGGGGTAGGGGTAAGAGAGAATTCCAGGCAGTCTCCATGCTGACACAGTACAGAGCCCGATGCAGGGCTCGAACTCACAAACTGTGAGATTGTGACCTGAGCCAAAATCAGGAGTCAGATGCTTAACCGACTGAGCTACCCAGGTGCCCCTAGATTAATCCCTTTTAAGTTAAAAGACAAAAGTAATAAAAAAAAATTCTTTAATTCTTGTAGTTACAATTATAAGATAAAATGTGATATTGAAAATGTGAAAGGGAATAAAAATGTAGAGCTTTATTATTATTATTATTTTTGAGTTTATTTTGAGAGAGAGCACAAGCGGGGGAGGGGCAGAGAGAGGGAAAAAGAGAGAATCCCAAGCAGGTTCCACATTGTTAGGGCAGAGCCTGATGTGGGGCTTGAACTCACAAACCGTGAGATCATGACCTGAGCCAAAATCCGGAATCAGACATTCAACTGACTGAGCCACCCAGACACCCCCCAAAAATGTAGAGCTTTAGAATGCTGCCAAACGTAATTTGTTAAAATAGATGTAAGTTGTTAAATGTAAGCCTTATTGTAACAACAAAACACATCCTTAATTAGATGCACAGGATAAAGAAATCCAAGCATACCACTTAAGAAAGTCATCAAATTACAAAGGAAGAGAGCAAGAGAAGAACAGAGAGCAGCCAGAAAACAATTTAACGAAATGGCAAAAAGTATATACCTAACAAGAATTATTTTATGTATGTATGTATGTATGTATGTATTAGAGTGTGGGGGAGAGGAAGAGAGAATCCATGCTCTGCACGGAGCCTTATGCAGGGCTCGATCCCACGACTCTGGGATTGTGACCTGAGCCAAAATCAAGAGTTGGATGCTCAAGTGACTGAACCACCAGGGCTCCCCTTAACAATAATTACTTTAAATGGACTAAATTTTCCAGTCAAAAGACAGAGTGGCTGAATGGATTTTAAAAACCAGACCTATCCTTGTGCTGGCTATAAAAGACTCCATTCAGGTAGAAGCAAAGTATAAGAACTCACTTCATACATAGACTGAAAATAAAGAGATGGGGAAGATATTCCATGCAAATGGAAACCAAAAGAAATAGACCCTTCTCAGACCAAATAGACTTTCAAACAATGACTAATGAGAGACAGACTAAGGCATTACATGATAAAGGAGTCATTCCAACAAGAGGATGTAACATTTGTAAATCTTTTTGCATCTGGCATAGGAGCACCTAAATATATAAAGCAAATATCAATAGGCCTAGAGGGAGAACTAGTAATACAAGAATAGTAGGGAATTTTAATATCTCACATCAGTAGATAGACCATCCAAACAGAAAGCCAGTAAAGGAACATCAGCTTAAAACAACACATTAGATGAGATGGACTTAACAGATATATACAGAACATTCTGTCCAAAAGCAGAATAGAGGTTTTTCTCAAGTGCACATGGAACATTCTTCAGGGTAGATAGCATGGTAGGCCACATAATAAGTCTTAAACACCAAAACCAGATAAGAATGCCACAAGAACAGAAAATTAAAAGCCAATATATTCCTGATGAACATAGACGCAAAAATCCTCGACAAAAGAGCAAACTGAATTCAGTGATATCTTAAATGGATTATGCACCATGGTCAGCTGGAATTCTAAGGACACAGGGATGGTTCAGCTTCTGCAAATCAGTGTGATATACTACATTAACAAAATGAAGGGTAAAAATCATATGATCATCTCAACACATGCAGAAAGAGCATTTGACAAAATTCAGTATCCATTTATGATAAAGGCCTAAGGTGGCTATAGAGGGAACATACCTCAACATAATAAAGGCCATGGATGACAGGCCTACAGCTAACATTGTATTCAGCAGTGGAAAGATAAAAACTTGCCCTCTTAAATCAGGAACAAGACTTGGATGCCCACTTTTACCACTCTTATTCGACATAGTACTAGATAGAAGTCCTAGCCACAGAAATTAGTCAGAAAAAAGAAACAAAAGTCATCCAAATTGGAAATGAAGATGTGAAGCTGTCAGTCACTATTTGCAGATTATATGATATTATTATATAGAAAACCCTGAAAGACCACCAAAAACAGGTTAGAACTAATAAACGAATTCAGTCAAGTTGCAGGATACAAAAATCTTGCATTCTCTGCACTTAATATCCTACTGTCAGAAAGGGAAATTAAGAGCATCGCATTCACAATGGCATTAAAGAGAATAAAATACCTAGGAATAAATTTAACCAAAGAAGTTGAAGGCCTGTATACTGAAAAATGTAAGACATTGATGAAAGAACTGAAGAAGATACAAATAAATGGAAAGATACTCATGCACATGAATTGAAAGAATTAATATTGTTAAAATGTCCATACTACTCAAAATATATCAACAGATTCAGTGCACTCCCTATCAAAATTCCAGTGAGATTTTTCACTGAAGTAAAATAAACTACCCTAGTACTTGTATAGAATCAAAAAAGATCCCAAATAGCCAAAGCAATCTAGAGAAAAAAGAACAAAATTAGAGGTTTCGCACTCCCTGATTTCAAACTATAATTACAAAGCTATAGTAATCAAAACAGTATGGTAGTGGTTTAAAAACAGACACAATGATCAGTGGAATACAGAAGAGAGCCCAGAAATAAACTCATGCAAATATGATCAATTGATTTATGACAAAGAAGCTAAGAATATACAATGGGGAAAGGACAGTCTCTTCAATAAAATGGTGTTGAGAAACAGATGTTGGCGAGGATGCAGAGAAAGAGGATCTCTTTTGCATTGTTGGTGGGAATGCAAGCTGGTGCAGCCACTCTGGAAAACAGTATGGAGGTTCCTCAAAAAATTAAAAATAGAACTACCCTATGACCTAGCAATTGCACTAGGCATTTATCCATGGGATACAGGTATGCTGTTTCAAAGGGACACATACACCCCCATGTTTATATAGTAGCACTATCAACAATGGCTTAGCCAAAGTTTGGAAAGAGCCCAAGTGTCCATCGATGGATGAATGGATAAAGAAGATGTGGTATATATATATATATATACAATGGAGTATTACTCGGCAATCAAAAAGAATGAAATCTTGCCATTTGCAACTACATGGATGGAACTGGAGGGTATTATGCTAAGTGAAATTAGAGAAAGACAAAAATCATATGACTTCACTCATGAAGACTTCAGACAAAACAGATGAACATAAGGGAAGCAAAAATAATATAAAAACAGGGAGGGGGACAAAACAGATGAGACTCATAAATATGGAGAACAAACTGAGGGTTACTGGAGGGGTTGTGGGAGGGGGGATTGGCTAAGTGGGTAAGGGGCATTAAGGAATCTATTCCTGAAATCATTGTTTCACTATATGCTAATTAATTTGGATATAAATTTTAAAAAGTTAAAAAAAATAATAAAATGGTGTTGAGAAAACTGGACAGGCAAAAGGATGTAACTGTGTCACTGTCTTATACCATACACAGAAATTAATACAAAATGGATTAAAGACTTGAAATAAGGCTTGAAACCATAAAATTCCTGGAAGAAAACATAGGTGATAAGCTCCTTGACATCAGTGTTGGCAGTGATTTTTCTAATCTGACACCAAAACTAAAAGCAAGAAAAGCAAAAATAAGTGGAATGATATTAAACTATTCTGTACAGCAAAGGAAATCATAAACAAAGTTAAAAAGCAACTTACTAAATGGGAGGAAATATTCACTAATCATATATCTGATAAAGTGTTAACACCCAAAACATATATTAAACTCATCATGTACATCAATAGCCAAAAAAATAATCCAATTAAAAAATAGGCAGAAGATCAGAAAAGGCATTTTACACAGATGGCCAACATGAACAGATGCTTAACATCACTAATCAGGGAAATGCAAATCAAAACCACAGTGAGATATCACCTCACACCTGTCAGATTGGCTACTATCAAAAAGACGAGAAGTGTTGGTAAGGCTGTGGAGAAAAGGGAACTCTTGTGCGCTATTGGTGGTACGTAAATTGGTATAGCCAACATGGAAAACCATGTGAAACTTCCACAAAAAGTTAAAAATATATGTCAATCAGCTCAGAGCAGGGAGCCTGCTTCTGCTTCTGTGTCTCCCCCCCCCCTCTCTGTTCCTCCCCTGCTCTTACTCTATCTCAAAAATAAATAAAGATTTTAAAAAAATATATATATATATGTCAATACTACCCAAGGCAATCTACATATTCAATGCAATACCTATCAAAATAACACCAGCATTCTTCACAGAGCTAGAACAAACAATCCTAAAATTTGTATGGAACCAGAGAAGACCCCAAATAGCCAAAGCAATCTTGAAAAAGAAAACCAAAGCAGGAGGCATCACAATCCCAGACTTCAAGCTGTATTACAAAGCTGTAATCATCAAGACAGTATGGTACTGGCAGAAGAATAGACACTGAGATCAGTGGAACAGAATAGAGAACCCAGAAATGGATCCACAAACGTATGGCCAACTAATCTTTGACAAAGCAGGAGAGAATATTCAATGGAATAAAAACAGTCTCTTTAGCAAGTGGTACTGGGAAAACTGGACACGACGTGGAAGAATGAACCTGGACCACTTTTTTACACCATACACAAAAATAAACTCAAAATGGATCAAAGACCTCAATGTAAGACAGGAAGCCACCAAAATCCTCAAGGAGAAAGCAGGCAGAAACCTCTTTGACCTTGGCTGCAGCAACTTCTTATTCAACATGTCTCCAGAGGCAAGGGAAACAAAAGCAAAAATGAACTATTGGGACCTCATCAAAGTAAAAAACTTCTGCACAGCAAAGGGAACAGTCAGCAAAACTAAAAGGCAACTGACAGAATGGGAGAAGATATTTGCAAATGACCTATCAGATAAAGGGTTAGTATCCAAAGTCTATAAAGGACTTCTCAAACTCAACACCCAAAAACTAAACAAGCCAGTGAAGAAATGGGCAAAAGACATGAATAGACACTTCTCCAAAGAAGACCTCCAGATGGCCAACTGACACATGAAAAAATGCTCAACATCACTCATCATCGGAAATACAAATCAAAACCACAAGGAGATACCACCTTATACCAATCAGAATGGCTAACATTAACTCAGGCAACAACAGATATTGGTGAGGATGCGGAGAAAGAGGATCTCTTTTGCACTGCGTAGGAACACAAACTGGTGCAGCCACTCTGGAAAACAGTATGGAGGTTCCTCAAAAAATTAAAAATAGAACTACCCTATGACCCAGCACTAGTAGGTATTTATCCAAGGGATACAGGTGTGCTGTTTCGAAGGGACACATGCATCTAATGTTTATAGCAGCACTATCAACAATAGCCAAAGTATGGAAAGAGCCCAAATGTCCATTGATGGATGAATGGATAAAGAAGATGTGGTGTATACGGAGTGTTACTCGGCAATGAAAAAGAACGAAATCTTGCCATTTGCAACGACGTGGATGGAACTGGAGGGTATTGTGCTAAGTGAAATTAGTCAGAGAAAGACAAAAATCATATGACTTCACTCATATGAGGACTTTAAGAGACAAAACAGATGAACATAATAAGGGAAGGGAAACAAAAACAATATAAAAACAGGGAGGGGGACAAACCATAAAAGACTCTTAAATATGGAAAACAAACAGGTTAGTGGAGGGGTTGTGGGAAGGGGGGTGGGCTAAAAGGATAAGGGACATTAAGGAATCTACTCTTGAAATTGTTGCACTATATGCTAACTAAACTTGGATATAAATTAAAAAAATAAAAATTTAAAAAAATTTAAAAAAAGAACTGTCTGACCCATTAATTCCACTTCTGGCTATTAATCCAAGGAAAACAAAACACTAACTCAAAATGATATGTGTACCCCCATATTCATTGCAGCAGTATTTATAATAGCCAAGATATGGAAATAACCTAAGTGTCAATGGATGAATAGAGATGTATACGTGTGTGTGTGTGTGTGTGTGTGTACCATGGAATATATATACACACAATGAAATATTATGACATAAAAATAATGAAATTTTGCCATTTGTGACAACATGGATGGACCTTGAGGGCATTATGCAAAATGAAATAAGTCAGAGAATGACAGATACCATATGATCTCACTTGTATGTGGAGTATAATACTAGAACAAGTTTCATAGATAAAAAGAATAGACTAGTGGTTGCCAGAGGCTGGGGTAGGAAGTAGGTGAAATGGGTGAAGGGTGTCGAAGGTGCATACTTCCAGTTATAAAATAAGTCACAGGGATGTAATGTACAGCATGGTGACTATAATTAGTAATACTGTATTTCATATTGGAAAGTTGCTAAGAGAGTCTTAATTCTTATCACAGAAAAAAAATTTTTTTGTAATTAAGGTGATAATTGTCAGGTAGTCAATGTGATGACTTGGCAGTGTATACAAATACCAAATCATTAATTTTGTACACCTGAAACTAATGTTATATGTCAGTTATACCTCAATAAAAAAATATTCATCATAGCATTGGAAGTCCTGCTGACAGCATTTAGGCAAGAAAAATAAAAGTCATCTAAATTGAAAAGGAAAGAAAGTAAAACTCAGTAGTTGCAGATGACATGATACTATACACAGGAATACTTCAGAGATAGTGTGGCTTCAGTTCCAAACCAGTGCAATAAATAGTGCCAATAAAGTAAATATTGCCAATAAAGCAAGCCAAGTGAAGCTTTTGGTTTTGCAGTGCATATAAAAGTTGTGTTTATACTGTAGAGTATTAAGTATGCAGTAGCTTTATGTCTAAAACAACAAAGTACATACTTTAACAATACTTTCAATTTTTTTAACGTTTATTTTTGAGAGAGACAGAGCATGAACGGGGGAGGGTCAGAGAGAGAGAATCCGAAACAGGCTCCAGGCTCTGAGCTGTCAGCACAGAGCCTGACGCGGGGCTCGAACTCACAGACCACGAGATATGACCTGAGCCGAAGTCAGATGCTTAACTGACTGAACCACCGGGGCGCCTCTAAAAATATTTTATTGCAGGAGCGCCTGGGTGGCTCAGTCAGTTAAGCCTCTGACTTCGTCCCAGGTCATGATTTCACAGTTTGTGAGTTCGAGCCCCGTGTCAGGCTCTGTGCTGGCAGCTCAGAGCCTGGAGCCTGCTTCGGATTCTGTGTCTCTCTCTCTGCCCCTACCCCGCTCATGCTCTGTCTCTCTCTCAAAAATACATAAACATTAAAAAAAATTTTTTTAAATAAATAAAAATATTTTATTGCTGAAAAGCTAACCGCTATCTGAGCTTTTAGCAAGTTGCAATCTTTTTGCTGGTGCAGAGTCTTGCCATGATGTTGATGGCTGCTGAGTGATGGTGGTGGTTGTTGAGCATTAGGGTAGCTGTGGCAATTTTTAAAAATAAGACAGCAGTGAAGTAAGTTGATGGACTCTTTCATGAACAATGCTCTCTGCATGCTCTCTGGAGCATGCAGTGCTGTTTGATAGCATTTTTAACCACTAAAAATTGGTGTCAGTCCTTTCAAACCCTGCCATTGCTTGATCAACTAAGTTGAGGTAATATTCTGAATCCTTTGTTGTCCTTACAACAGTCTTCACAGCATCTTCACCAAGAGTAGTTTCCATTTCCAGAAACCATGTCTTTGCTCGTCCATTAGAAGCAAGTAACGGGGCGCCTGGGTGGCTCGGTCGGTTGAGCGTCTGACTTCAGCTGAAGTCATGATCTCTTGGTTTGTGAGTTCAAGCCCCATGTCGGGCTCTGTGCTGACAGCTCAGAGCCTGGAGCCTGCTACAGATTCTGTGTCTCCCTCTCTTTCTGCCCGCCCCCCCCCTCTCAAAAATAAACATACATTTAAAAAAACTTTCTTAGAAGCGTCATGTGTTATAGTTTTATCCGGAAACTGCAGCAATTCAGTTGCCTCTTCAGGCTCCACTTCTAATTCTAGATCTCTTGGTGTTTCTACTACATCTATAGTTACTTCCTCCACTGGAGTCTTGAGCCCACAAGGTCATCCATCAGGGTTAGAGCCTGTGAATGCTGGTATTTTGACCTCTTTCCATGAATCACAAATGTTCTTAATGGCAGCTAGAATGGTGAATCCTTTCCAGAAGATTTTCAGTGTACTTTCCATCAGAGGAATCACTGTCTGTAGTAGCTATAGCTTTATAAGACCTATTTCTTAAATAATAAGACTTGAAATTTGAAATTACCATTTGATCTATGGATTTAGAATGGATATTGTATTAGCAGGCATGACGACATTGATGTCATTGTACCTCTCCAACAGAGCTCTTAGGAAATCAAGTACATTGTCAGTAAGCAGTGATTTTTGGAAAGGAATCTTTTTTTCTGAGCAGGTCTTAACAGTGGGCTTAAAATACTCAGTGAACCATGTTGTAAACAAATGTGCAGTCATCCAGTCTTTGTCCCATTATAGAGCATAGGCAGAGAAGATTTAGCATAATTCTTAAGGACCCTAGGATTTTTCAGAATGGTAAATAAGCATGGTCTTCAGGTTAAAGTCACAGACTACATCAGCACCCAACAAACTTTGAAACTTTGAAGCCAGGTATTAACTTCTAACTATGAAAGTCCTAAATGGCATCTTCCAAAAGAAAGCTGTTTCATCTACGTGGAAAATCTGTTGCTTAGTGTAGCCACCTTCACTAATTAATGAATTATTGATTACCTGAGCTAGATCTTCTGGATAACTTGTTGCAGCTTCTACATCAGCACCTGCCTCTTCACCTTGTACTTTATGCTATGGAGACGGCTTCTTTCCTTAAAACCTCATGGGCCAACCTCTGCTAGCTTCCAGCTTTTCTTCTGAAGGTTCCTCACCTCTCTCATCCTTCATAGAATTGAAGAGAGTTAGGGCCTTGCCCTGGATAAGGCTTTGGCTTAAGGGCTGGTTCAGTCTTTGATCCAAATCACTAAAACTTTCTCCATATCAGCAATAAGGTGGTGTTGCTTATCTTTCATGTGTTCGGTAGAGTAGCACTTTTACTTCAAGAAATTACTTCAAGAATTTTTCCTTTGCATTCACAGCTTTGCTGTTTGGTGCACGAGGACTAGTTTTCAGCCTGCCTTGACTTCTGACATGACTTCCTTGCTGTTCTTAGTCATTTCTAGCTTTTGATTCAAAATGAGAGACATGCAACTCATCCTTTCACTTGAACACTTAAGAGGCTATGTAGAGTTATTAACTGGCCTGATTTCAATATTGCTGTGTCCCAGAGAATAGGGAGGCACAAGAAGAGGGAGAGAGATGCTGGTGGAGCAGTCAGAACACACATTTACTAATTTCACCATCATATATGGGCAGTCTGTTGTGCCCCACAACAGTTATGTTAGTAACATCAAAGATCGCTGATCACAGATTACTATAACAATGATGAAAAAGTTTGAAATATTGTGACAAGTACGAACATGTGATAGAGATACAAAGTAAGCACAGGCTATTGGAAAAATCAAGTCAATAGACTTGTTGAATACAAGGTTGCCTCAAACCTTCAATTTGTAAAACAAAACAAAACAAAACAAAACAGTATGTGCAAAGCACAGTAAAGTGAAATGCAGTAAAACAAGGTATGTCTCTACAGAAAATCTGAGAGTCCACCAAAAAATTACTAGAATAAATGAATTCAGTAGAGTTGCAGGATACAAAATTAACATGCAGAAATGAGTTGTGTTTCTATGTACTAATAATAAGCTATCAGAAAGAGAAGAAAACCCATTTACAATTGCATCCAAAGAAATAAAATACCTAGGAATAAATTTAACCAAGGAAGTCAAAGACCTGTACTCTGAAAACTGTTAAGACATTGGTGAAAGATTTGAAGATGATACAAATGTAAAGTATTATGTGCTCATGGATTTAAAGAATTATAAAATGTCCATACTACCCAAAGCAATGTACAGATTCGGTACAATCTCCATCAATACCAATGATATTTTTTACAGAACTAGAACAAAGAATCCTAAAATTTGTATAGAACCACAAAAGACTTTGAATAGCCAAAGCAGTCTTGAGGAAGAGGAACAAAGCTGGAAGTCTTATGCTTCCTGATTACAAAGCTATAGTAATTGAAGTAGTATGTTATTGGCATAGAAACAGACACATAGATGAATGGAACAGAAGGGAGAGCCCAAAGATAAAGCCACTCTTAACCTCGTCAACCTATGACAAAGGAGACAAGAATTCACAATGGGGAAAAGATAGTCTTTTTATTATTTTTTTAAATGTTTATTTATTTTTTAATGTTTGTTTTTGAGAGAGAGAGACAGAGTATGAGCTGGGGAACGGGCCAAGAGAGAGGGAGACACAGAATCTGAAGCAGGCTCCAGGCTCCGAGAGCCCGACGTGGGGCTCGAACTCACAAGCCATGAGATCATGACCTAAGCGCAAGTCAGACGCTTAATTAACTGAGCCACCCAGGTGCCCCATAATGTTTATTAGAGAGAGACAGAGTGTGAGCAGGGGAGGGGGCAGAGAGAGAGGGAGACACAGAATCTGAAGCAGGCTCCAGGCTCTGAGCTGTCAGCACAGAGCCCAATGCGGGGCTCGAACCCATGAACTGTGAGATCATGAACTGAGCCAAAGTCAGATGCTTAACTGACCGAGACACCCAGGTGCCCCAATAGTCTTTTTAATAAGTGGTGCTGAGAAAACTGTACAGCTACATGAAAAAGAATGAAACTGGACCACTTCTTAAATCATACAAAAATAAATTCAAAACGTATTAAACTTGAATGTGAGACCTGAAGTTATAAAACTAGAAGAAAACATAGGCAGTAAGCTCTTTTAGCACTATATTTTTGACAGGTCTCCTTAGGCAAGGGCAACAAAAACTAAAATAAATGGGATTGCATCCAACTAAAAAGTTTTTGGACAGTGAAGGAAACCATCAAATAAAAGGTACCCATTGAATGGGAGAAGGAATTTACAAGTAGTCCTATATCAGATAAGAATAAAAGGTTAATATCCAAAATATATAAAGAACTTAAACATTTTATTAAAAAATGGGCAAACGACTTGAATAGACATTTTCCCAAAGGAGACAGGTAGATAGTGGTCAGCAGGTAGACGAAAAGATATCAGCATCACTAATCATCAGGGAAAATACAAATCAAAACCATAATGAGATAATACCTCATGCCAGTCAGAGTAGCTAATATCAGAAAGACAAGAAATAACAAGTGTTCACCAGGTTGTGGAGAAAAGGGAACCCTAGTCCACTAGTGTTAGTAGGAATGTAAATTGGTACAGCCATGGTGGAAAACAGTACTGGTTTCTCAAAAAATTAAAAATAAAGCTGTCATACAATCCAGGAATTCTAGTTCTGGGTATTTATCAGAAGGAAAAAAATCCCAGTTTGAAGAGATATATGCACCCATATATTCATTGCTGCATTATTTACAATAGCCAAGATAAGGAAGCAACCTAAGTATCCATCAATAGATGAATGGAGAAAGGTGTGATATATATCTATAATGGGAAAAAAAGGTGAAGTCTTGCTATTTGCGACATACTGAGGGTATTATGCCAAGTGAAATAGGTCAAAGACCAGTACCTGATGATTTCACTTATATTAGAATCTTGAAAAATCAAACCAAACAAAGCAGAAACAAACTCATAGATACAGGAAACAAAGTGTTAGTTACTAGTTGAGGGAGCAGTTGGGGAATGGATGAAATAGGTGAAGGGGGGATTAAGAGGTAAACTTCTAGATATAAAATAAACCATGGAGATGTAATGTATAGATATAGTCAATATTGTAATAACTATATGGTGACTGATAGTAACGACTTATTTTGGGGATCAGTTCCTAATGTATAAAAATATCGAATCACTATGATGTACACCTGAATACTAGGGTATTCTGTATAATTATACTTAACTAAGAAACAAATTATTGGGTTGCCTGGGTGGCTCAGTTGCTTAAGCCTCCAACTCCTGATTTCTGCTAAGGTCATGATCTCATAATTCATGAGATCAAGCTCCACATCAAGTTCTGCTGACAGTCTGGAACCTGCTTGAGAGTCTCTCTTTCCCTCTATGCCCCTCCCCCACTCATTCTTTTTTCTCTCTCAAAATAAATAAACAAACATGAAAAAAAACCAAGTGAAAACAAATTGTGATAGAGTAAGAAAGGCAGTAGTCAAAACTAAGAATTGGGATTTGTACATAATCTGGTACTTAATGGGTGCAGAAAGGCTCACTTTGGCTGTGGTCAGATTAGAGGTTTGTGAGGAATTTTTCAACCGTGTCACAGTGATTCTAAGACGTATAGTATAAATGTCTGATTGCAAGGTCAATTTTTATTGGGTTTGCTATTTTGGTAACGAACCTTTTTTGGCAACATAGAAGATTTATGGTTTTTTGATACTGTTAACCTATAAATGCTCTAAAATTAGACATTGAAGAGGAGTTGGCTAGCATCGTTCTCTGCCCTGGGGGTCTCTGGCCTATCCAAAGAGTCACTTCACCTGCTTTTACTCACTTGCTGTCCAGCCGGGGCGTGGAAAGCAATGGCACATACTGATTTAAAATTGGCTAGGTACTTGACAAATTTCATATTAAAAAAAAAATTGGTTAGGTACTTTTTCAGAAAAGTCATGATCAGTTTCTTGATTTTTTTTTTTTTTTAATGTGTTATTAACGAACAGTGACTTTGGTGTTTTTGCAGGGGATAATCTTGGCCAACAGTATAATAGCCCACAAGAAGTTATTGGCAAACGAGGATCTGATATCATCATTGTAGGCCGGGGCATAATAATGTCATCAAATCGTCTGGAAGCCGCTGAGTTGTACCGAAAAGCTGCTTGGGAAGCTTATTTGAGTAGACTTGGAATTTGAGTGTCTTGGATACATGTTTGTGAAGACCTTGAAGATACATGGTCTCCTGAGAAGCGTGGCGTGAAATAATAAGCAGCATTTAATGGATTGGATTCTTTCATGGGTTCTGTGTTGGAGTGACTTCTGGATTTCTAACAGTCTTTAGGAAATAATGATGAGTAATCACTGCGTTGTTACTATAATAAATTTATTTTCAAGCTTTTTTTTATTGAGATTGATGTTGGTTAGGCAGTCACAGTCCTGCCTGTGTTGGGATCTTTCATATTTGAAAGATCAGACTTTCTTTTAATTGTTGTGACACAAAAATTTTAAGACATCAAAAGGCCCAAACCGTTGTAGTATTTCATGTGCCTTATGTGATGCCCAAATAATATTTAAATATTTGCTGTTCTCCTTTTCTATTTAAAAGTGATAGTCGAGGTATCCATAGGGAAATAGGAAGTGGGGAAGGTGATGGTAACTGCAACCCTGAAGCCAATATCTGACTTTCATTTCGATCACAGGCAGCAGTTATGGACCTGTGCTGAAGCAGGCAGAGCTTCCTCATGCCTTATTGGATTACAAGTGGACAAGCTGCTCTTTCATTTGTTTAAAGACAATAGTCAAGACATATAAGGTTCCATTTGAAGGTTTGCTCAGATCCTGCACAATTATCCCAACTACCCTGGACAAGGAAGTCTGCCTTCACCAGAAATAGAAAGGAGCCCAGCAACAGAGCTGACGCTGTTACCAACATTTCTGGGTTTCCACTGAGGTGTAGGGCCAGGGACATGCACCTTCACAGGCCCCACCTGCACGCATGTGCCATAACCAGTTGAGCAGCCCCTCTCTGGTCCCAAATACACTATTTTTCCCACCAGTTCTTCTGAGTTTCTGCACGATCCCTCTTTTCCAGTAGTGACAGAGATTTGCCCCCATTCTATATATTTCTTTTCATCTTTTCAGGAACAGTCTTGGGAGTAAAGGGTACGAGCTCAGATGCCCATTTTGAAACAGGTGGCCCCACCCTGTATGTTCAAGGTCTTGTTTAGGAGGGTCAGTGTGGCAATTGCAGCTGAAGGCTCTCCGTCCTTAATCCATCAGCGTGTTGAGAAGCATGCTAAGAACTACTGAACTGGTAAGATATGTTTTTCAGATACAATGAGACATCTTGGGGTGTCCCATTCCCGCTGGGTCACCTACACCCGGCCTTCACAGGTATAAGCTCTGGCCACATCAGTATACTAGCACTGCCTCTTCTACTGAAGCTCATCCAAGACCCACTAGGTGATGAAATTAGAGGCCCTGACCATGCATTTAAAATGCAAACTCTGGGCTCCACCAGAGATGCTGCCTCAGATTTGGGGTAAGGCATTTCTAACAAGTGCTTCCTGTGATTCTGATGTTTGAGAAGAAGCCCAGCGGTTTTGCAGGCCTTTTATCTAAGCAAAAACCCCACCTGGACTCAAAACTTTGGAACACAAACTGATTCAGATAAATAACTTGGCTATCTCAGAAACTATGAGAGTACTTTTCAGCTTGGAAGTATTTTGGAGACATTAGATCATGTAGCCCTTTCTTAGTCAAGGCATATTTACGGAACATAAGTACTGAGCATTATAACCTATCCTAGTAACAAAAGGGAACAGCCTTCACAGGGCACCCAGAACACGTGTAAGACTAATGGAGTGGAGAATTCTATCCCCTGGCTTCTTCCAGTATTCTAGGCATTTAGTAATGCATAAGCCAATTGCTTTGTAGTGCTGGAAGTACCTAAGAAATCTGGTCTGGCTCCATTACTGTTCAGCTACAGGAGTATAGACCCAGGATGGTAACGAAATCCACTCACTGCAGCTTGTGGCTAACACAGTCCTGGAGTCTCAGTCCCAACTCAACCTTAATCATTGATTGTAGTTACCTCTAGGAAAAGTCCCCTAACGTAGCCCCTAGGGACTGACAGAAGGCACCTTCAATGTTACTTCCTCTCAACTCCCATTCACCCATCTCTCTGAAGAAAATGGCTGCTGGGTTCATTCAGGTAAGGCCTAGAAGCATGATTACAGGCTCTGCCAATATCTCCAAGGAAGAGAGCAGGTGCCAGGTATTGTCTCCATTAAGGTAGAAGAAGGAACAATAGTGAGGAGGCTCAGGACTTGTGGAGGAGTGTGTGTGTGTGTGTACATCCCAGCAGGTCAACTGGAGTTTCCTTGGCTAGGGAGGAACTGAGGTTTCTGACAGAGATTATCCTAGTTACTGTAATGCTGGCCCTTAGAAGTCTGTAGGCCTCCTACCAGCCACAGGTTTGCTGTTCTAGGAGCATCTGGCCCACCTCTCAAGGTGTACAGAGCCAAGGGTAGACAAAGTGAGGAAATCCAGCAACCTGAGGAGGAAAGCAAATAAAAACCACCCATAGTAGCTCCAAGAGAGCAGGGATTCAATCTTGGATTCATTGCAATACTCTCTGTACTTGGGATGGGGCCCAGCAAACTTTCTGAATGTTCACACAAGGCTTCTGGTAAGAGTGAGCTGCCCCAGGAAACACCACACTTCAGAGACCAAAGTACCAAAAACGAGACCTGAGTTTTGGGAGAACTTAAATAATTTTAGTTTTGAATTTGAAAGTGGGATGGAAAATTTTAAAGATGGTATGATAATATTGAGAACTACATTCATGGGCTGGAAGAGCAAGTGGAAGAAACCATTAAAATTCAGAACAAGGAGACAAAAAAATGGAAGTAGTAAGGGAGTAGATGACAGCCTTAGAAGACAGATGCAGCAATAAAACTGGGAGGAGAGGCAATCATTTTAAAATAACTGACCTCTCTTGGGGGCGCCTGGGTGGCTCAGTCGGTTAAGCGTCCGAATTCGACTCAGGTCACGATCTTGTGGTCCGTGAGTTCGAGCCCTGCATCGGGCTCTGGGCTGACAGCTTGGAGCCTAGAGCCTGCTTCCGATTCTGTGTCTCCCTCTCTCTCTGCCCCTCCCCTGTTCATGCTCTGTCTCTGTCTCAAAAATAAATAAACGTTTAAAAAAAAAAAAAAAACCTGACCTCTCTAGTTTGAAAAAATACTTGAGTTTGCAGATTAAAAGAGCCCACTAAGTTCTAGGCAGGAGTTATGGACAAAGGCATAGACTTAGGCATATCCTATGAAAATTATTGAATTTCTGGGATAAAGATTACTAAAAAAAAAAAAAAAAAAAATCAGACCAGTAGCAGACTGTTACCTTTAACACTGAAAGCCTGGAGACAGGTAGTGACACATGCGGGCCCCAAGAGGAGAAGACGGCCATAACCAATAATCTGAGCCCAGCCATATGATCCCCTGTCAGGTGGTAGCAGCCAGTTGTAAGTGTTTCTTAGGCTTCCTGTTCACAGGGTACTTTAGGACTCCGACTCAATGTCTACATCTAGATATTAGAATAGAATTGTAATAGGATACAATACAATCGCCACTTTAGTTTGGTACTTTCTATCCAATCCTGAGAAGATTCAGTATCTTCCTGGAAGAACATGTCTCTTGAGGCTGATAGGAAGGAAAATCTGGCTGATGTCTCTTATGATGGTATGGAAGTCCTTTTCAAAGTCTAAAAACTAAGTTCCATGATGACCAGGACAGTGATAGTCTGGTGCACTTCCTGTATGCAAGAAATACTTGGTTGATTAAATGATGAAAGAATATACATATAGCTGCAAATCTACATATAGACATAAAGGGGTAAAAAAGCTGAATGTATCTACGTCTATAGAAAGGGGGTAAAGAGTATAACAAAAATACCAAATTGTTAGTCAAGAGACAGGGATTCTCATCCTAAACTCTGCTTGTAATTAGCTCTTCTGCAGCCTTGTGCAAATCATTTCTCATTGGTCCTCAATTTCTTCATCTGTGAAATGGGATGATTGGATTAGAAGATCTCTAAGGGGCTTCCAATTTCAGTTCCCTAAGATTCTGAGATTTCCTAAGATTCCAAGTCACCACATCAGCTACTAGCAGATCCCAGTTCTATTGGCTAGATACACCCACTCTACCTCTGCGCCACCAGCTTCCACCTGACGGGCCCTTTAAAAGGCACAGGCTCAGTGCATCTCACTTGCTAGTGTAGATATTGAGTAAGAAAAAAGTAGAGTGGAGCCCACACCAACCTTCCACAGGAGACCCAGCTGATTTATAAGCATAATAATAAATGCTTATTATTGTATGCTATGGAATTCTGAGGTGGTTTGTTATGCAATGGTAGCTTAACAATGTGTTGCAGCTCTCCAAGACCTACCCCTGGTTACCAGGAAGACAAAAATTTTATTCCACCAAGAATCAGCCTTCCCAGTCCTCCCCTCTGGGTGCTTTCAGTAATCTCTCTAAAAGAAATGGCTGCCTGACTGTGGCAGACATGCCAACTGCAGACAGTGAGTCTGATGGCTAGCTCTGCCCACCAACGAGAGCCTTTCAGTTAAACAGGAAGGGAGCAAGACCTGCCCCAGGTGTGACAGAAAAGCTAATTGCAGACAACAAGTCTGACTGTTAGCCCTACCTGCTAATGAGCCCAAAGTGGTGGCCTCAAACAGGCTTCTCAACAGCATGGAGATCAAACCCTGTGCAGTGCACCCACAGCAGACAAAGCAGGTCATTGCAGCTGGCTGGGCTGAAGGCCACCATGGCTCAGCCACACACAGTAGGGCACATGCAGCCCACACAGGGGATACCCCAGGAGCACCTGGTTCTGGTGACCAGCGGGGATTGCACTACAAGATGACACAGGACTTCTACAAAAAAGATACTACTTTTAAGACCAGGAGCTGTAGCTGACTTACTGAATACATAGAAACAAACACAGAATTAGATAAAATGAGGAGATACAGGAATATGTCTCAAATGAAAGAACAAGACAAGAATCATAGTAAAGGAGCTAAATAAAATGGAGGTAAACAACATGCCTGATAACTCAAAGTAATGGTCATAAAGATACTCACTGGACTTGAGAAAAGAGTATATGAGCTCACAACTTCAACAAAGAAATAGAAGATTTAAAAAACAAGTCAGAGCTGAAGAATTCAATAACTGAAATTAAAAAATATACTAGAGGGAATCAATAGCAGATTAGAGGATACAGAAAAATGGATCAGTGATCTGGGAAACAGTATAAGGAAAACAACCAGTCTGAAAAGCAAAACTAAACATAATAAAAAAAAAATTAGAATAGGGTAAGGGAACTCAGCAACACCATCAAGTATAATAACATTTGCATTATAGGGATCCCAGGAGAAGAGAGAGATAAGGACACAGAAAATTTATTTTAAGAAATAATAGCTGAGGGGCGCCTGGGTGGCTCAGTCTGTTGAGCGGCCGACTTCAGCTCAGGTCACAATCTCGCGGTCCGTGAGTTCGAGCCCCGCGTCGGGCTCTGGGCTGACGGCTCAGAGCCTGGAGCCTGCTTCCGATTCTGTGTCTCCCTCTCTCTCTGCCCCTCCCCCGTTCATGCTCTGTCTCTCTCTGTCTCAAAAATAAATAAAACGTTAAAAAAAAAAAAATAATAGCTGAAAACTTCTCTAATCTGGGGACGGGAACAAACATCCAGATCAAGGAATCACAGAGAGCTCCCAGCAAAATTAACCCAAGGAGGTCCACTCCAAGACACATAATAATTTAAATGGCAAAAAAATAGTGATAAAGAGATTTTCAAGAGCAGCAAGAGAAAAGAGTTACATACAAGAGAAACCCCATAAAGGTATCAGCTGACTTTAAAGCAGAAATTTTGCAGGCCAGAAGGGAGTGGCATGATATATTCAAAATACTGAAAAGAAAAAAAACAAAAACAAAAACTCAATAACCAATACTCTACCCAGCAAGTTTATCATTCATATTAGAAGGTAAGGTAAAGAGTTTCCCAAACAAACAAAAGCTAAAAGAGCTCATCACCGCTAAACTAGCCTTAAAAGAAACATTAAAGGAGATACTTTAAGCGGAAGGAAAATGCTGTAAATAGAGGAAAATTATGAAAGAAATTCACAGGTAAAAGCAAACCTATAGTAAAGGTAGATTAATCACTTATAAACCCAGTATGGAGGTTAAAACATCAAAGTGATAAAATCAATTATACCCACAAAAATTAGTCAAGAGATGCACAAGGTAAAATGTTAAAGATGACATACATAGAACATGGAGGTGGGGGGAGTAGAAATTTGGTGATCTTAGAATGTGTTAGAACTTAAATGACCATCAACTGAATAAAGACTACTATAAGATGTTGTACATGAACCCAATGGTAACCACATATCAAAAACCTGTAATAGACACACAAAAGTAAAAAGAAGGGAATGCAAGCAAAACATCAACACAAACCATCAAACCACAAGGAAGAGAGCAAGAAATAAAGAAATGGAGAAGTTACAAAAAACAATCAGAAGACAAATTAACAAAACAGCAATAAGTATAAACCTACCAATAATTACTTTAAATGTAAGTGGACTAAATGTTCCAATCAAAAGACAAAGGATGACTGAATGGATAAAAAAAAAAATAATAATCTATTTGCTGCCTACAAGAGACTTATTGCAGACCTAAAGACACATGCAGACTGAAAGTGAAGGGATGGAAAAAACATATGCAAATGGAAGGTGGGGGGTGGCACAGGGTAGTAATACTTCTATCAGACAAAATAGACTTTAAAACCGACTGTAACAGTCCACAGCCATACCACCTTGAACGTGCTTGATCTCGTCTAAAACGGACTGTAACAAGAGACAAAGAAGGACACTACATAATGATAAAGGGATTAACCCAACAAGAGGAGGATATAATAATTGTAAATATCTATGCATACAGCCTAGGAGCACCTAATACCTGAAGCCAACATTAGTGGACATAAAGGGAGAAACTGACACCAGTACAATAATAGTAGGGGAGTTTAACACCTTACTTACATCAATGGATAGATCATCCAGCTAGAAAATCAACAAGGCAGCAATGGCTTTGAACAATACATTAGACCAGATGGACCTAACATACATACAAAACATTACATCCAAGAACAGAATACACATTCAAGTGCACATGGAACATTCTCTAGGATAATCACATGTTAAGCCCAAAGCAAGTCTCAACAAATTTAAGAAGGTTTAGGTCATATCAAGCATCTTCTCTGACCACAACAGCATGAAACTAGAAATCCATTACAAGAAAAAAATCTGGAAAAACACACAGGGAGGCTAAACAACATGCTACTAAACGATGAATGTGTCAAGGAAGAAATCAAAAGGGAAATTTAAAAATACATGGAAACAAAACACAGTCGTCCAAAATCTTTGGGACACAGCAAAAGAAGTTCTAGGGGAAAGTTTAAAGTGTTATAGGCCTACGTCAAGAAACAAGAGAAATCTCAAACAACCTAACCTTATACCTAAAGGATCTAGAAAAATAAGAACAAAGCCCAAAGATAGTAAAAGCAAGGAAATAATAAAGATTAGAGCAGAAATATATGAAATAGAGATAAAACACACACACACACACACACACACACACACACACACACACCCCAAAACCCCAATGAAACCAAGAGCTGGTTCTTTGAAAAGATGAACAAAATTGATAAACCTTTATCCAGACTCATCAAGGAAAAACGAGAGGACTCAAAATCAGAAATGAAGGAAGAGAAATAATAACCATGTGACAACACAAATACAAAGGATTATAAGAGACCACTACAAAAAATTATATGCCACAAATTGGACCACCTAGAAGAAATGGATAAATTCCTAGAAACATACAATGTTCTAAAACTGAATCAATAAAAAATAAAACATTTAAATAGACTTACTGGTAGTAATGAATTCAATCAATAATCAAAACTTTTCCAACAAACAAAAGCCCAGGATGAGATGTGGCTTCACAGGTGAATTCTACCAAACATTTAAAGAGTTAATATTTACTCTTCTCAAAGTATTTCAAAAAATAGAAGAGGAAGAAAAAATTCCAAATTCATTCTGTGAGGTCAGCATTACCCAGATACCCAAACCAGACAAAGACAGTGCCCTAATCCAAAACAAAAACAAAAACACCTACAGGCCAATATCTTAAATGAAAATAGATGCAAAATTCTCAACAAAATATTAGCAAAATGAATTCAACAATTCTTAAAATATACCATTCACCACGATCAAGTGGGATTTAGTCCAAGGATGCAAGAGTTGTTCAATATTCACAAATCTACCAACATGATATATCACATTAACAAGAGGAAAGATAAAAAACATATGATCATCTTAGTAGATATGGAAAAAGCATTTGACAAAATACATCCATTCATGATAAAATTTTCAACAAAATAGGTTTAGTGGGAACATACTTAAACATAACAAAGGCTCTATATGAAAAACATACAGCTAACATCACACTCAATGTTGAAAAATGGAAAGCTTTTCCTCTAAGGTCAGGAACAAGACAAGGATGTCCACTCTCACCACTTTTATTCGACATAGTACTGGAAGTCCTAGCCACAACAATCAGACAAGAAATAAAAGGCATCCAAGATGGTAAGGAAGAAGTAAACCTCACTCTTTGCAGATGACACAATACTTATATGTAGAAAACCCTAAAGACTCCACCAAAAAAACTATTAGAATTGATAAATGAATTCAGTAAGGTTGAAGGATACAAAATTAAGGCACAGAAATCTGTTGCATTTGTATACACTAATAATGAAGTAGCAGAAAGAGAAATTAAGGAAAATTTACAATTACACCAAAACAAATTAAATACCTAGGAATAAATTTAAGGAAGTGAAAGGCCTGTATTCTGAAAACTAAGACACTGATGAAAGAAATTAAAGATTTTGACACAAACCAATGAAAAGCTATTATATGCTCATGGTTTGGGACAATTAATATCATTATAATGTTCATAACCACCCAAAGCAATCTCTATCAAAATACCAAATTTTATCAAAATCCTAAAATTTGTGTGAAACCAAAGACCCTGAATAGCCAAAGCAATCTTGAAAAAGGACAAAGTTGGAGGTATCACAATCTCAGATTTCAAGACATACTACAGCACTGTAGTAATCAAAATGGTAGGGTTCTGCCACAAATGCAGACACATAGATCAATGGATATGTGAGGATAGAGAGCCCAGAAATAAACCCACACCTATATTATCAACTAATCTACAACAAAGGAGGCAGGAGTATATGATGGGGAAAAGAGTCTTTTCAATAGGTGGTGTTGGGAAAACAGCTCCATGCAAACGAATGAAACTGGACCACATTCTTCCACCATACCCAAAAATGAACTCAAAAAGGGTTAAAAACCCAAACGTGACACCTGAAACCATACAACTTCTAAAAGAAAACATAGGCAGTAATCTCTTGGACACTGCCTTTAGCAACCTATTTATGGATGTCTCCTCTGGCAAGGGAAAGAAACGCAAATATGAACTATTGGGACTACACCAAAATAAAAAGATTTTGCATGGCAAAGGAAACCATCAACAAAATGAAAAGGCAACCTACTGAATGAGAGAAAGTATTTGCAAATGATATATCTGATAAGGGGTTAATATACAAAATATATTAAGAACTCATACGACTAAATACCAAGAAAAAAACACTTGATTAAAAATTGGACAGAAGCCCTGAATAGACATTTTTCCAAAGAAGACACACAGGTGGCTAACAGACACATGAAAAGATGCTCAACATCACTAAACATCAGGGAAATGCAAATAAAAACCACAATGAGGTGTCACCTCATACCTATAAGAGTGGCTAGTATCAAAAAGATGGGAAATAACAAGTGTTGGTGAGAATGGGGAGAAAAGTGAAACCTTATGCACTGTTGGTGGGAATGCAAACTAGTGCAACCACTATGGAAAACTGAATGGTGATTCCTCAAAAAAAAAAAAAAAAAGAAAAAAGAAAAAGGAAAAGAAAAAAGAAAAAAAGGAAATATCATATAATCCAGTAATTCCACTTCTGGAAATCTATCTAAAGAAAATGACAACATTAATTTAAAAATATATATGCATCTCTATGTTTGCTGCAGCATTATTTACAATAGCCATGTTATGGAAGCAGCCCAAGAATCCATTGATAGATGAATGGATAAAGAAGATATGGTGTGTGTGTGCGCGCGCGCACACACACACACACACACACACACACACACACAGTGGGATATTACTCAGCCATTAAAAAGAATGAGATCTTGCCATTTGTGACAACATGGATGGATCTAGAGGGTATTGTGCTAAGTGAAATAAGTAAAAAAAGACAAATACCATATGATTTCACTTATATGTGAGCTCTAGGATAAGAAGCCAGTCACACATTTTCCAGAAGGTGCAGTATGGATGGAAAATCATCAAACCAGAGAAGGGGTCCCTGAG
Organism: Neofelis nebulosa; assembly: GCF_028018385.1. NCBI lineage: Eukaryota > Metazoa > Chordata > Mammalia > Carnivora > Felidae > Neofelis > Neofelis nebulosa. The sequence continues at coordinate 89,146,799 of NC_080786.1, read as the reverse complement.
CTGGGGTCTAACACTCGCCCCAGGGGTGAGTGACCTCAATTTCCTCTTTTGTAAAATGAAGAAATGCCTTCCCTGAACACCATGTGGGCCTATTGTGAGTGTCAAATGAGGAGAGGCTGCTGTTAGTCTCAGGGGTTTGCTATTTGAAGCAGGTTAAGACCAACGAAGTTTTAATTGGTGAGCCTTCCAGGGTGTTTCTGGAGTCAAACTAAGATGGTAAATGGTAACCAGTTGCCCTGATAAGTAGGTCCAGACTTTTTTATATGTTACCTATTTATATATTTTATATGCATTATTCTGACAAGGGGTCAGTAGTAGTCACCAGAACAAAAAAGTAAAGTATCCTCCTATCCTAGAAAGTTAGGGCTTATGGTTACTTACAGTTTAGATCTTGCCTTTATGCACCAAGGTGTGAGGCTCTTCAGATGAAGAAATGACACAGAAGGACATGGTCAGAAGGATCCAAAAGTGTGTGTGGAGGGAGGAAAGGTGTGAGGAGGGGGCAGCAGAGAAGACAGTTCAGGGAAGAGGTCAAGGATCTCAATAAGAACCAGAGGCAGGTTATATTTTGTTGCATTTAGTTTCCAGCTTCCTGACAATCAAGATATCCAGACAGACCAGGTCCCATCATATGACAAAATGAAGCATCAGAACTTCCTGGCATTGAACTCTTAAGAGAAATAAATTGGATATGAAGACCTTCTCACTGGGACACATCACCCAACCATCTCAGAGGCTGCTGTCAGGCTGATGGGCGGTGACCATCCAAGAGTTCCTCTCCCACAAACGCGACCTCACCAGGAGGGGCCTTGGGAGCTGAGAAGGGGGGCTCTACAGACACGGCTCTCCCTGCCAACACCACCATCTCTCCCCATCTCTCCTCCCCCTCCACTTCCCATCCTCCCTGGAGGGGCTAAGGCCTGAATGGAGCCAGGTCCTAAGACATCGGGAGCCCTGAGCTGGGGGGGGAAGGACAGAAGCCAGGTGGGAGAAACCGAAGGCCTCAGCCCGCTGCCCCGAATGAGAGGGACCAGAAGGTCTCATTCCCAGCCATGCTAAAAGCCACAGCTGTCGGAGTGCAGCTACGAGACAAGCCTAAGCAGAGAAACTGCTCGGCCCTTGCTCCCGGTCTGCATTTTCAGTGCTGGCCCAACACGCACCACTCAGCATTCCTTGGTGCCTCAGACACAGGTCCAACACTTACCTCCTCCTGAGTTTCATCTGAGCACTGCCAGCTTCCTCCTCTTCACCACTGACCCTCTCAGCCAGTCACAAAGCACCCACCAGCGGCCTAGTGCCCCAGGATGGCCCTTCTCAGAAGCAGGCAGGAGCCAACACACTGGAAGCCCTCTCAAGAGAGGGAGGAGCCAGCCAGTTAAAAGGTGATACTGGAGCAGAGATAAAAGACCCCTTCCCCCTTCCCATTTCCCCATCTGTTTGTTGTTACCTGTAACCCAGCCCAACAGTTTAATGATAATGAACCTCAAACTTTGGTCCTAATTAAACAAATTAAAAAAAAAAAACCCATCTCTCTTCCCCCAAAGAGGTGGCTGTTAGTTACTTTAAGAACTAGTCAGGGGCACCTGGGTGGCTCAGTCGGTTAAGCGTCCGACTTCGGCTCAGGTCATGATCTCACGGTCCGTGGGTTCGAGCCCCGCGTCGGGCTCTGTGCTGACAGCTCAGAGCCTGGAGCCTGCTTAGAATTCTGTGTCTCCTTCTCTCTGTGACCCTCCCCCGTTCATGCTCTGTCTCTCTCTGTCTCAAAAATAAATAAACGTTAAAAAAAAAAAAAAAAAAGAACTAGTCAAACAAGTGGAATGAGGATCCCTGGTCCTTTTAAAGAGGGCAATAGTGGGGCGCCTGGGTGGCTCGGTCGGTTAAGCGTCCGACTTCGGCTCAGGTCATGATCTCACGGTCCGTGGGTTCCAGCCCCGCGTCGGGCTCTGTGCTGACAGCTCAGAGCCTGGAGCCTGTTTCAGATTCTGTGTCTCCCTCTCTCTGTGACCCTCCCCTGTTCATGCTCTGTCTCTCTCTGTCTCAAAAATAAATAAACGTTAAAAAAAAAAAAAAAAAAAATAAAGAGGGCAATAGTTGGGGCACCTGGGTGGCTCAGTCGGTTGTGTCCAGCTGCAGCTCAGGGCATGATCTTATGGTTCATGGGTTTGAGACCAGCATCAGGCTCTCTGCTGTCAGCACAGAACTTCTTCAGATCCTCTCTCTCTCCCCAAAGTAAATAAACAAACATTAAAGAGGGCAATAGTTGAATCCTAATTTGGTGAAAATTTTACACACACACACATACAGAAAAAGACTGAAGTCATACACCAAAAGCTGGAGTAGTTACCCCTGCTTGGTATAATTATAAAAGATTCTCTATGATATCTTTATATTTTTCCATCTTTTCCATGCATTACTTTTGCGATTAGAAAAAGTTGTTTAAAATCAGTCAATAAAGATAAGCACCATTTGAAAACCTATATTAAGTCAGTGTAGATTAATTACAAAGGCAAATAGCCCCCACCCCTCCTTTCCAACAAGTGCATCCCTGACCATCTTTCCAACCAGATACCAGGAGAAGCTTTTCCAGAGACTGCCAGGTGCTCTTTGCAGGTCCCTCTGCAATCATGAGAACTCCCATCTGTGTGCTTTCGCAGCAATGGCAAAAGGGCAGCGACCATCTGCCCACCCCCAGCTCCTGCTCCATTATTTGTATTAATCGAGGAGTGCTGGTGGTGATGCCTATGTGTGGGGGCGGGGCAGGGTACCAGCATGGACACACCGCCTAAGGAAAGGAATAAGAATCACAAATTGGGGGGCGCCTGGGTGGCCCAGTCAGTAGAGCCTCCAACTTCGGCTCAGGTCATGTTCTTGCAGTTTGTGGGTTCAAGCCCCACGTCAGGCTCTGTGCTGCAAGCTCAGAACCTGGAGCCTGCTTCTGATTCTGTGTCTTGCTCTCTCTCTGCCCCTCCCCTGCTCATGCTCTCTCTCTCAAAAATAAATAAACATTACCAAAAAAAAAAAAAAAAAAAAAGAATCACGGAGTGGGTCAGAATGTCAGTAGTCAGGTCTCCAAATAGCTAGTCCCAGGAGCTTCCAGCAGGGGGCAGCAGGGCGCTGTGAGCAGCTGGCTCCCACACTAGCGGTGGGTGTCACAGATGAAATAGACCTAACTTCTCTGTCAGGTGGACGCCAGGAGCAAGTAATCCTTTAGAGTGTGGGGCTCAGGAACTGAGTGCCCTTACAGAACTGCCTGATAGAAAATAAGACTTTCAACAAGTTGACGATTGTCGCCAGGAAACCACAATTGAACAGAAGAGAAACCCAATTTCTTCCAAAATCATATTTTTCTCAATTTAGAACCTCAAAGTCACCATTTTATGCATTTATTTTATATATTTATTTACACTTGGACTTACTACAAAAAGGTTTTAAGGCAGCTTCACCAAGTCACGAGGCCTCTGTTTCATCCTAACTACACAGAACAAAGGAAACTCAGAATCCGTCCATATTTTCCCCAGGTGATAGGCCCTATTTAGTGACAGACACTTGTCTTAGTGTTTGCCAAAATGAAAGAACGGTACAGGGCGCCCTGGTGACTCAGTCGATTGAGTGTCCAACTTCAGCTCAGGTCATGATCTCACAGTTGATAAGTTCGAGCCCCACATCCGGCTGGACGCTATCAGAGCAGACCCCCCCTTCCGATCCTCTGTCCCCCTCTCTCTCTGCCCCTCCCTAGCTCGCACGCGTGTGCACTCTCTCAAAAATAAATAATAAACATTTTTTTAAAATGAAGGAAGGGGAATTTGGTCCAAGGCTGAGAACAGATGAATTTGGAATGAAAGCCTAATAGCCCTGAAGTGATGCCAAGAGCAAAAAAAACTGGTCAGTGAAAGACATCCTACAAGAAAGAGCAGGTATTAGGAGGCCAACACTCTGGCTGTCATCAGTTGACCTCCTGACACGTGTCTGGGCAAGCAACTGCCCCTCTCTCACAGCTTCCTCTTACATAAATAGGGGATAGGATCAGATAATTTGTCAAGTCCCTTCTATCTCAGATATGGGAACCTAAGGGAACTTCAGGGGTGTACAGGGAAAAAAAAAAAGCTGAAATGGGTTTTGTGCTTTAGGCCTGGTTGGGACATAGGAATTGAGTGGGGAAGGCACTGTTCTTTTTTTTTCTTTTAACATTTATTCATTTTTGAGAGAGAGCGTGAGCAGGAGAGGGGCAGAGAGAGAGGGAGACACAAAATCCAAGCAGGCTCCAGGCTCCGAGCTGTCAGCACAGATCCCGACGCAGGGCTTGAACCCACGCACCGCGAGATCATGACTTGAGCCGAAGTCAGACACTCAACCTGAGCCACCCAGATGCTTCCTGTTCTTATTAAGGTGTAGAGAGTGACTATTTGTGGAAATCACATCTTGACCTTTCTTTACGTGCACAATCCATTTCCAGCCTCAGCACCTTGAAACAGGGGAGGCAGGCCAGTGTGGTTTTCACAATTTCTAGCTTGGAAGTCTTCCTTTTAACCAAAACTGGGAGGGTACAAAGGCATAGGCTTAGGTCTCCCTCGGGCATCCCCTGAGGCCCTGTTTGAAGAGCCCTGGTCTGGAATAGGGAATTGGCTCTTGCTGGGTCCCCGGAGGAAGTACACAGCCTTTTCAACCCCCCACCGGGGCACCACTTAAAACCACGTCAGGATAGGAATACGCGCGTGACAGAGAGCGTCAGGCAAACACAAAGTCTTGTTTAATCTTTACTTTCAATCCCAATCTTTTCCCCTTTCATTACAAAAGTACTAAACAAACACAGGCAGAATTGGAAAACTGACATCTGCAACTATGTGCCTTCGGCAGGCATCTCAATAATCCCATCACCAACACCCCTGTGCAAGGACAGACATCAGGCAGATAATTCGCAGTAATCAGAACTATACCATAAATGCATGATCTTTTTATTTTGTACAAAAATGATCAACACGACAAAAGCCAGAGCGCGTGTTGGTTTTGCACACTCTGATACTCCCAAGATCCTTCTCCTCTGGCCAGGCTGGAGGCTCAGCCTTCCTGGAAGGGAGAGACAACCTAGACCCCCAGCAGCTCACCCGAGTCAGCAAGCTGGATGTGGTATGGAAAGCTGAGAGTGTCAAAGTCCCAGGCCTTTCCTCGGCTTGGAGGGGTGGCGGCCTGGTGTGGCTGTGGCCCAGAAGCCAGGTGGAACACTGGCTGCCTTCCTGTGCAGGCAATGGGCTCCTGGCCCAGGCTCACAGGAAGGTGTCTTTGCTTGTCCCTCTAGGGAGCTGTGATCCAGTCGAGCAGCTGTCCAGGGCGTATCAGTCTCCGACTTATCGTCAGCCCCCTCTGGCCCTCCTCGGAGGAGCTGTCAGTCCACTGTGCCATTGTAGGGTTTGTTGAACTTGTTAAAGGTGAAATCCACAGTGTGTGTGGAGATGGGCTTTCTGTACAGAGGGTTGGAAGCCTGCAGAACACAGAAGGCAAGAGGACACGTGTGTGTCCATTCATTTGAACACACACTCTAGGGGTCAGAGGCCCTTCCTCAGTCAGTCACCCCAGAAGGCGGAGCACGCAGGCAGTGGCAGCCCCGTCCTGCAGGACCATCCCTGCCTCCACATGTCATGCCCTGGGAAGGACCCTCCCTGTCTCTAAGATTCCCTCTTTCTCTCTCAGACGGGCTTGGCCAGATGGTCTGTGAAGTTCCTTCCAACTTTAACAGAAACTAAGTGGGGATTCAGGGGTGCTGCTCCCTGTGCTGCTCAGTCCTTCAGGAGCATGCAGTTTGCTTGGGGAGACAAGACTCGCACAAATGGATGCTATCATAGACTCTTAACAACTTGAGTTCATTTACTGAGTCTGCAGTCGCTCTAGGACTGTCCAGACTCTTTCTCTGAGGCTGCATCAAGCACCTCTTCCCTAAAAGAGTCCTGAGCCAGGTCTGGTGTGAGGCTCTACACAGAGCCCCCTGTGCTTCTGGACCGTGCATTCTCACCTTCTAGAATGGGGTGCACACCACCTCTCTTTGATTTCAATGCCAAAGATGTTAGTGGGCCTTAAAGCTTGTCTGACCTCAACCAGATCTCTAAGCTTGACTTTTTTTCTTACTTCCAGCTCCCCACTGGCTTACCATTTCATAGCGGGCCCTGGACCTCTCACTCTGGAACTTTGCAAACTCTCTCCGGTCATGGATGGTGACGAGCAGCTTCCAGATGGCCAGGAGCGCAATCCCAATCAGGAGGATACTGCCAACCACAGCCAGGAGGATGGTCGTGGCATTGGGGGCAGTTCCACACTCTGGAGGGGACCAGGAGAAACCATGAGCAAAGCCACTAGAATAGCATCCCTACCCACTCCCCCACAATGTCAGGCCTATCTGGAACAACAGGTGCGCCTCTCTTCCTTCCACCTTCTACCAAACACCTTCCCTCTCTTCTCTCTTAGATCCTCATGCTGCTTTTGGGAGACCTGGGGGTGCTGGAAATTTTCTCCAATGCACACAAAGGGGAAGAGTCAAAGAGGGATGGTGACTGTTCCAAGGCCACATGTAGAAGAGACCCTTGGTGGCCGCCCCCCTTTCTCCCAGACGCCATGGTGCACTGTGTGCTCAGCAGCACCTCCCCTTACATGAGTGTATGTGTGCTGGCCTGGCCCATTCTCCGCTCTCCAGACTTGATGTGTCTCAGCCTCCATGTAAATGGTTTCAGAGGCAGACTGGGCAGGCAGGAGGTTTCATGAAGCCGTATCCACAAGGGCTGGGCTGGAGGCCAGCCAACGTTTGTAACCCCAGAGTGTGGCCCTTTGGAGCGAATGTGCTTATTTTCAAAGAACCACAAAGACAGCGCTTGGAAACAAAGCCTCATTCTTACAGGCATGCATCTTGGGCTGGTACCACAGCACTTCCTCTGCCGCTGGCCCAGAGAAGGCGTATTATGTGGTCTGGCTCAATTTGGAAAAACAGTTTGCAAGGCTGTAAATTGAAGGGAGCAAAACCTTTTCTCCTCGCCCCTGTCCCCCTCCAGGGAAGCATAAAAGGGGTCATACTAGAAACCCTAATTACTCCAAAGCAAAAGGCCATTAGTCCCAGGGTCCAAAGCATGAGGCAGAATTATCAATGTCTGCACTAAGGCTTGGCCTCCTCAGTGGCCCAGGAGCTGAGCGTGGCAGTTTAACCCAGAGCCCCGTCTGCCCTTCTTGGACTTCACGGTGGCAAGTGCAGCTGCCCCTCCAGGGCTGTGTGTGTGTGTGTGTGTGTGTGTGTGTACCCAGATGGCCTACCCAGCCTTGACCGTCCACGCCACCACCCCCCCCCACACACCCCCTGCAGAGCCTGTAGCTGCTTACGGCCATCAGCGTCAGCTGTGCAGGTGAAATGTGTGCTATGGCCACTTCTACCCCTGTGCTCCGTCTCCTCCAAGATGAGACGCTATAACTCCCGTGCCTCCATGCCGTGACCTCCAGAGCTCTGCCCGGCAGTGGGTCCCCAGGTGTACATCATCTTTCTTCCAAACTCCAGGAACTGGGTAGGGGTGGCCTTAAATCCCGGTCTTTATAAGGAATTGTGACCCTTGTCTCTCTGGAGTTTGGAAAGCCAGTGAGGACAGAAGGGCGACAAGCCTAGAGCAGGGAAAGGTATCAGAAGCCAAGCTCCCAGGGGGAGCAGAGCCGGCCCTCACCCACCTGGCTCCCTGAGGACTGTCAGGTTGGCCCTCCCGCTGGGGAGCTCTGTGTAGGCGAACATCATGACACAGTCCTTGGCGGTTTTGTAGAAACAAAGCGCAGCCTCTTGGTCATCTTTCACTGGAAGAAAACCAGGTACAAGTGTCCTCTCGGAGCAACCCAGTGTGCTGATGGACAGGGTGGGGAGTCAAGCACCTCAGTTAGGAAAGGGGGTGCAGGGAGGCATGAAGCGGAGGCTGGGCCTTCACAAGTGAGTTTGGGTTTCTCACGTGAAGAACGTGGGCCCAGCATGGAATCTGAATTGCTCTGGGAACACGAATCCCCTGAATGGTGAGGACTCCCTGGGGAATGCAAGAGCCCCCCCAGAGTGTTTGCTGGGAGCGATGTGAAACGGAAGAAGGCATTATGCTTGGAGGCGAGGTTGGTAAGTGGAAGTGCCCTGGACATTAAAGGGACACAGAAAAGAAGGAGCCATTCCGATGCCCTTTGGGGCCTGAGATTTCACAGTTGAGTCCACTTGGCTGAGAGCCAGCTGTAGTGGCCAAGCATCAGCAGCTCTTTGGTAGGGTGTAAAACCAAAAGGACCCAAGGATGACGAGGACGTCTGGACAAGAGCTGGGCACCTGCCATGGTGCCTCACCCACAGATGCCACGGGCCAGCGCCCGAGGCCAGGGCCGAGCCCAGACCACCCGCTCCACTCTTCTAGGGAGCAGTGCCCACCTGTCCCCACATGCCGTTAACCCAACATGATGGACTCATAATCCCCTGTCCAGATGTCACCTGCACTCCAAGGCTTCTCTGGGGAAGGGTTAGACTGATCTCTAGGAGGAAAAAGGAGCAGGGAAGAGGAAAGCAAAGGGGACATTGTTCAGCAATGGCCAATCGGTCCTGAAAAACAGCTGTGGATTGATGTTGTGGCGTGAAATGCTTTTTAGCTCTTGCCTTTGTGACCCTGTTGCTCAAAGGAGGGTTTTTTTGGTTGTTTTTGTTCTGTTTTGTTTTGTTTTGTTTTGAGAGCGAGCGTGAGCAGGGGAGAGGCAGAGAGAGAGGGGGACAGAGAATCCGAAGCGGGCTCTGCATGATAGCAGAGAGCCCAATGTGGGGTTCAAACTCATGAACTGTGAGATCGTGACCTGAGCCGAAGTCAGAGGCTCAGCCAACTGAGCCACCCAGGCACCCCTGCTCAAAGGAGTTTTAACCTGGAACCAGACAAATTAGTGTGGTTATCACATGGGAAATCCTGGACTTTTTCTCCTAGGCCCCATCCATAAGCCTGGCCTGGGTGAGTGTATGTGTATGAAGAAAGCCGAGAGAAGGAAGGAAGGAGGATAAACAGTGAATCTGAACAGAAAGCTTCTCACTGAGGATTACACTGAGAGGCAGCTGTGCATAACAGCTCAGAGCAAGGGCCTCAGTCAGGGGGCCACAGGAAGGCAGCATCTCCTTCCGACTGTGTGCACCCAGGCGGTTGGGGCGGGGGAGTGGCGGGCACTGCCCCGGGTCTGCGGGCAGAACTTGCTGTGAGCCAGTCCTGAAGCACCAAGCAGACACGGTGGCAGGAAAATGGCCACGAGACAAGACTCGGTAGGCTCCCGACCGGCTCCCCTGGTCTAACACAAGCCCCGGCACGCAGGAGATGCTCAACGAACAAGTGCAGGCTGAATGCATGACTCAACATACTCGGGAGCCTCATGTGGCCACAGCGGTCGGTCAGAACCAGGGACGTCTACAGAGGGGGTGAGTCAGGACCAAGAGAGAAGGCAGGGGCTGGGAGCCTGCAGCAGCTGAGGTCAAGGTAGAGGGCAAGGCTGCCAGCAAGGGAGCCTCAGAGGCAGAATCCCTTTCATGGTACACAGTCTTGTTCCCCTCCCGCCCCACCTCACCATTTTAAATGTATAATTCAGTGGCTTTAGTATATTTACAATGTTGTGTAACTATTCCATCCAATTCCAGAACATGTCCGTCACCCCAAACAGACACCATCTTTGTTAGCGCTCAGCCCCAGTTCCCTTCTCTCCCAGCCCTGACAACCACCAATCTATTTCCTGTCTCTGTGCTTTTGCCTATTTTGGACATTTCACATAAATGGAATCCTATGATATATATCCTTTCCGTGTGGCTTCTCACACATAGCATAGTACTTTCAAGAGTCATCTCTCTTGCAGTGTGCATCAGGACGCCATTCCTTTTTCCACTGTATGGATGTACCACATTTTATTTTTCCATTCATCAGTTCATGTACATTTGGGTTGGTTCTCATTTTTCACTCTAATGAATAAAGCTGCTATGAACATTTGTGCACAAGTTTTTGTGTTGACGTGTTTTCAGTTCTCTTGTGTATATACCCGGGAGTGATGTTACTGAATTGTGCGGTAACTCCATTTAATTTGCGGGGACCTGCCAGACCATTTTCTAAGTAGATGCACAAATCTACACTACCACCACACTGTATGAGGGTTCTGACATAGGGGCACTTTGATTCGGTGTAATTATAGTGCTCCAGACCACTTCCAAAGCCGGTCACGTGCATACGGGGCTAAGATATGTGATTTGCATTTAGAAACTCCTCAGCCTGGACAGAAATGTCTGTACTAGTAAAGGGATGGAGGCATCCCAGAAAGGGTGAAACACAAAGGTCTGTGCACCTCTGTCTGAGCCACCCTGTGGGCTCCCACTCAGAATGGACTTCTAGCCATTTGTTCAGAGGTAAAGCAAAGGGTTGGATGGATGGAGTCAAACTGGAGAGGTCAGAATGAGAAGAACCCTAAAATGTGATCTGCCACGTAAGATAACAGAACAAGGAGCGAGCGACAGCTGCAGGAACAGGTGCCTGTTGCCGGGGGGACAGTTGGGACAGCACTCAATCCCAGTGCTGGGATCACTGTGCAATCTAGGCCACACGAGACCCCTGCCCCTTCTGATGCCTTGCAGCATCATGAGAGCCACACCAGGCTGAGGCCAATGTGGTAAAGACTAGGCAGCCATTCATCAAACAGGGTTTCCCTGCCTCCTGGGCACACAACTTGACTACATTTCCCAGCGACCCTTACATCTAAATGTGTCCAAACAACTGAGTTGGAGTCGTGAGCACCATTTCCAGGCCTGGCCGATAACAGCATCTCACGTGATCCCTCACTGTCTTCCCCCATTTGCTGACTGAGTGGAGAGGATTCCAGGGACCTTCAGGAGAATAGAACCTTCAGGTAGAGGGAGCCTGGTTTCCTGAATGACCTTATCAACCAAGGCCTTATCAACCAAAAAGTCTTCAATGGACTCTCAGTGAGTGACTTATATTTAGTTAAGTCACTGAGGTCTGGGATTTGTTATAGCAGCTAACGTGACTTGTCCTAACTAATATACCAACTTCTCCGAGAGCCTGGGAGATGTGACTAAGATGGGGCTCCAGTGATGGTGCAGAAAGTTATGAACAAGAAGTCTTACACCCCAGAGAGCCCAGGGACCCAACAGTAGTATCCAGGACACTGACGTCATGCTTCTCAACTCCAGACTAGAACCACCCTGCTCCCTACCAGGTGGCCCTGAGAATCGATGGTCTCCACAGAGGAGGAAGCCTCAAGGTGTCTACCACAATACAAAAGGGAACAGTTACCCAGGGCCGCTTGGACACACTCACCGATGGTGTCCACCCACGTGATCACCTCATCCTTGCACAGGTTTTGGCAGGTCTGGTTGTCGGCCGGGTCCCCCACGTGAAGTAGCAAGCACTCAACACAGTCTCTTTGGAAAAGAGGCAATAAATGAGGGTGTTAGATGCTGTGCGGTGGTTCCCCACAGGTAACTGAGCTCCCAGGGGTGCATTGCCCACTCTTCTGCTGGGCCTGGGCCCTTGAAGGTTCTACTTCACCCTATCTTCAGATTTTTGGCCTCAGTCAGTGTTTCTGCTGGCCTCTGGTTGCCCAAGGGTTCTTGGAGAAACATGTGAGTTTAGAGGCATGCCTGGTCTACACATCAAGTTGCAGGTTAGAGACTTTCCCATTTTTTTTTAAAGTAGGTTCCATTCTGGGTCTTGAACTCATGATTCTGAGATCAAGACCTGAGCTGAGATCAAGAGTCATCTACTTAACTGACTGGTGCCCCAGAAACCATTCAATTTCTGATACCAGGAGCCAAACCCATCTTCACTCAGCTGTATCACATGCCTTTGAAGAGCCTGCTCCAAGCAGGAAACTTTGGAGTGATTAAAAAAATGGGATTCCTGGCCTCATAGAGGGGTCCTCACACCCCCCTGGCCAGTGCTTAATGCTGCCAAATTGCCCCATTTCCCAGGATTCCTACTAGGGGATCACTGCCAGGGCAGGGCCCTTAACCCTCCCACATATTAGACTCTCCAGGAGGCTTTCTAGAAAATACCATCTCCAGGGCCTGACCACACCAATGGGATCCACACCTCTGGGGCAGAGCCTGGGCTTCTGGATTCAGATTCACACAGTGAGGGTTGTGAACCATTGTCCTGGAGCCCTTCTCCCTCCCAGATGGAGCCTGCCTGGAGGGTTCTACCCTCTATGAGTTGGTCTACACTAGACTCTGGTAGAGGCTACAGGGTGGCAGTCTCCTTCCAGGAAACCCACATTTCAACAGGGGCCTTCTGGAGAAATTGGGTTAGGAGCCAAAAAGTCTCATTTTGAGCCCCTTCTCCTCCCACCTCAGGTGCACAGTTTAAGTCAGATATTGTTATTGTGTAAAAATGCTTACGTAAAATGCTCAATTAAGGATCAGTACTCTACTTCCCATAGTCAAACCCAGTTCCAGACAGTCCCCATCTACCTTCACTTTACATCAGTGAGAACAGAATCCCGAGGCTGTGGGGCCAGAGAAGCAAAGCTTTCACAAAAGGTCTGTGATGCCTGCAGTGGTGGGAGAGGGGCCCGACCCCTCTGGGGGACTGTGGGATGGGGGAGCACAAACAGAACCCCAGGGAGGAGCGGGCTGGGCAAGACAACCAGCTGACAGTGAATTCTCAGGGACTTAGTGGGGTGATGGTGCCCGGTGGCGATGGGGGTGGCTGCCCCAGAAGCAGGGGCTTCCTTGAGACTGGGTTAGGGCCCAAGGGCCGAATCTGTGGAACACAGGTGCTGATACCACAGAGCCACAGTGACCCGGGGGATGGCCACTCTGCTCACCCATAGGCCCATGGGGACCAGTGAGGTTATGTGTCTGGAAAGCTCTCTGGCAAAAATGTGGAGGGATGTACAACCACGATGCACAGCCTGAATTACCATCATCTGTTTTTTTAATTCCTTGAGATTGAGGCCAGTTACTAGATTTCCAGGGGAAACTTCAGGGGAGCAGCAGAACTGGAAAGGAGCTGGACAGCACTTCAAGCGCCCCCCTTTGAGGCCAGGGGAGACAGCAGGGCCATGAGACGCTGTGGCCGCAGCTCCAGCACCCAGTGCCCTGCCTCTCGGTAAGCCCCTCCCAAGTCCTCACTTCCCTTTCTGAACGTTGGGGAGGAAAGCAGGCAGGACTTTCTTAGGAATTCAGGGGTGCCGAGGTGGCTCAGTTAGTTGAGCGTTTGGACTTTTGATTTTGGCTCAGGTCATGATCTCATGATTCATGAGATCCAGCCCCACATCAGGCTCATGCACTGACAGCTTGGAGCCTGCTTGGGGCTCTCTCTCTCTCTCTGCCCCTCCCCGGCTTGCGCTCTCTTGCTCTCTCTCAAAATAAATAAACAAGGAAAAAAAAAAAAAAGGAATGCAGCTACCCCAGAATTGGCCATAACATCCCACTCTCCTGGAACACTCCATAGAAACATTCTGGAGTTACAAACAAGTTGGTAATGTTTGCATTTCCCCTGAGGCCAGAGTCCCAGAGTGCAGACAACTGAGACTTGGCTGCAGGCCAGGAAGGGGCGGTTTAGCTCTGGCCCTTTCTCCGGCCTCTGGGATTAGCACACCACAAGTGACCCCCAAGCTGACCCTCCTCTCAGCGAGGATTCGCCAGCCTTCCAACTGCAACCGTTGTTATTAAACCACATTAAACCACAGGGCCACTTCCAGGAAACGTTCCCTAATTATCCATGTGGATTTATCAGTCTAACTTGTGTGCTCCACATACTGGGCTGAAACTTGTGATATATTGTAGTCATGTGTTAAAATAAGTCTGGCCTTTTAAACAAACAAGTTGCTGAGAGAGACTTTACTCAGAGAGCCTGTTAATTGAAATCAGCTGAGCCTGAGTGTGAACTCACCCAAGGTGAAGGGTATGTTTGGTTAGTTCTAGAAAGTGGAGACTGGCTGTTCTGAAACCCCAAGTGGGGAGGGTGGGGAAGACAAGGCATTCAAAACCTGGTGGTTCTTGGCAAACCAACAAGTAGAAAAACATCACATAAGTCACTTTCAAAGGGAATGTGTTTAAAAAAAAAAAAAAAAGAAGTTGCAACTAGGCTTTGAAAGAAACAGAGAGCATCAGTGTGGCCCAGAGATAAAGAAAAAGGAATAGTGAGGTTTCCTTATGGCATTTCTTTGCTCTCCTTGTGTCGTTAGTATTGCTTAATGGATAACAAATTATCAGATACTGTTTCTTCTCGGAAATGAATGCTTTAAACATTTAAAGCTACGGTTGTTGTGCCCTTTTGACCTAAAGCTAAGGTTGTCGGGCCTTTTAACTAACCTACGCCAAAACTGCATTGCCTTGCTGCTCGAGGGGAATGGAAGAAACGGGCTTGATCTACTTTTATTGATTCCATGTGTGTTGTCCTAGCTTGCCCCCCTCCCTCCGCTAACCTCGTGTGTCCCAAGGACAGCCCGAAACAGTTCTGTGAGAGGAGCTGGGGGAGCGCGCCCTGCTCCGTCATAAAACGTGGGTGACGGCTGTGATTCCATGCTCACACGGCCCCAGCTACTTGGGCTCCAGATCCAGGATCCTACCCTCCTCCCCTGGGACGTTGCTATTTGGATTTCTGTCATTTCTCCACTCTTAGCAGGTCTAAAGTGGGTCTGCTTTTCTTCTCCCTCCCTTTCCCCGGCTCTTCTCCAATTACACAAAATAAAATCTGGTCCTGTCTATCTTGTCTCTCGATCTACAGCCAGCTTTCAATTACCCACGCCTGGATTATTTGAGGCAAACATCCAAGTAGGGGTTGTGCCACCCAGAACATTTCTGAGCAAGGACCGACCAGCAGCCAAGGCAGGCTCGGAGAGCATGAACTCCTTTCTTTATCAGCCCAAGCCAGACATGTGGAGGGGAGATCTGCCAAAAGAAAATTGCACAGTTGCGTTCCCCAGCCCAAGGGAAACGACGTCTGTACTATTATTTGTTTCTGATTATCTGTGCCTGTTTCCCTCACGCCGGGCCCCCTAGCGTGGATGATGATGACACAGCTGTTCCTTTAGCAAAATTCAAGAGAAACGGTCACTCATGCCTTCCTGATGGCATAGCTCCTGGATCCCTTTAATTCCCGCCCATTCGCACTCTGGCAGAGGGGCAAGGGCAGAGCTGCGGGGAGGTCAGCATGGAGAACGTGACCCCGTGGCTGAGTCAGTGGAGGCGCGGTGCCCACTGTCCAGACAATCTCTGCATTCAGCTGCAGTGCAGGGCCAGCGTTCCATTATCTGTATAAATGGAGCAGAAAATTCAAAAGCCATTGTGGTTTGTTCCTGGCATGTCTTATCTAGGTCGAATGCCCTCCTATCTGATCCATGTTCTGATTATGTTTTGTTCCAAGCAACATTTGCCATACGGTGTCCTGTGAAACATTATTTGGGAAATGTTAATGTCGGGGAGGGGATCGAACTTGTTTGAAAAACAGAAGCATACTACATCCCCCTGTGAAATACTCAATAGCACTCAAAAGGCTCTGAGAAGCCACTATTTTGGTACCCAAACCAGTTGAAATTAATTCAGTGATCTGGTAACTTCTAAGTTGGGGAATAGAATAACAGTCTTTTTTTTTTTTTTTTTTTGGTTCTGTTTTTATTTTCTTACAAAATCCCCAAGGAACCAGTGTTTCAAAGACACTATTTTAATATACAGTTAAAGTTTAGTTAATGTTCGTATGAGTTTAGCTCCCCAGAAAAGGCTGGGCAGTGTAAAATGCGGGAGATGGGGACTAAGAGGTGGGCCGGCCGCAAGGGCTGACGGGCTGAAAGATGGGCCTGGTCTGGGGTGAGAAGCGGGAGTGAGGGTGCCATTACCTCTTGGTGCTGCAGGCATCTGGGCAAGTCGGGCATTTCTCACACGTCTCCCCAAAAGCTCCTGGCTCTGTGCACTGGCATTGCCCACAGACACAGTGCCCACGGTCGCTGCAGATCTGGCCATCCTTGGCCAAGCACGTGCTGATGTCTGTTGAGCAGTTACAGTTGTCCCCAATGTAACCTGCGTGGCACTTGCATTCTCCACAGTGACACTCGCCGTGGCCTAAAGGGACACACACAGCACATCAGCGCCTGCCTGCATGAACACATAACCAACCACCCAGCGTCTGCCTTGCACCAAGACAATGGGGAGCCAATACAACTGTGCCCTCCAACTCTGTTTGGGCAGACAGACAGGGCCTAGAGCCCACATGCATGCATAGCAGGGGGCCGGGCAGCTTGTGTGGCCCAGCTAGGTCTGGGGCGGTGCTCTACGTTGGTCCAGAATTTGACCAAGTAACACCACAGGACCATGACCCCAGAGAGTTTCTTCCTGTCTCAGTTGTCATGTGAAGAATGGCCACCAAATATGTCCGCTTCCAAATCCCCAGAGTAAATGTTACCTCCTGCAGATATGACTAGGTGAAGGATTTTGAAATGGGAGGTTCTCCTAGGTTCTCCAGGTGGGCCCCAATGCCATCACAAGGGTCCCTAGAGGACGAAGACAGAGGGAGACTGGACCACACTGGTGATGGGACAACAGAAGCAAGATGCTAGCTCCTGCCTTTGAAGATGGAGGAAGAGGCCACAGAGCCAAAGAACGCGAGGAATGCAGCTCTAGAAGCTGGAGACGGCAAGGACATGGATCCTCCCGAGAGCCTCGGAGGGAGTATGGCCCAGTCAGCCCCGTGACTTTAGCCCAGACCTCCAGAATTCAAGAGAATAAATCCATGTTGTTAAACTCTGTGGTAATTTATTACAGCCACAGCGTGCAGTGATGCTGAATTCTGGCTCCGGCCTCAGAGCCGTAGCCCCGAGTGGGATGATTCGGGCACAGGTGCCAAGGTCAGCAGTGGCTAATTGAACAGCACTCCCTATATACACATCAGGCTTTGCAGCATAAACTTGAGCAGTTTCTACAACGGGGCCATGTGGCAGGGACTGTTCCTTCCCTCACATCACAGCTGCCGCAGATGAGACACAGAGATGAAGCTGCTTGTTGAAGATCACCTGCCTGTGGTGGAGTCAGGACTCACACCAGGGAGTCTGAACCCCAGCACCCACTGCCTCTCTGGAGGAAAGACAGCAGAGTAGGCCCTAAGCAGGTGGACAACCAGTGGAAGGTTGCCCTGCTCTCCTTTGTAGGAGGGCGAGGGGCTGGGCATGCCCCTTGCAGGTGTCAAGGGCAGAGGCTCACTGGGCTCAGAGGGCAAGTGCCAGCGTGAGCGAATGTGTCACTCAGGAAAAAAAAAGCATGGAGAGCGCCATCTTCCAAGGGCGCCAAGAGCCTGACAATGGATTCTCGATCCTCTGCACTAACAGAGGCAGAAAGCAGCGTTACGGCACTTAACTTTATAAAATTTCCCTTACACTAACTATTATGACAGCATGCTTTCCTTCCTGATGACATTTTGCTAAGGCTAAGACTAAAAGAACCAAGAATTGGGGCGCCTGGGTGGCTCAGTAGGTTAAGCGTCCTACTTTGGCTCAGATCATGATCTCATAGTTCGTGGGTTTGAGCCCCGTGTTGGGCTTTGTGCTGACAGCTCAGAGTCTGGAGCCTGCTTCAGATTCTGTCTCTCTCTCTCTCTCTCTCTCTCTCTCTCTCTCTGCTCCTCCCCCGCTCATGCTCTGTCTCTCTCTCTCTCTCAAAAATAAACAAACATTAAAAGTAAATTAAAAAAATGAACCAAGAATCTGTATCATTGCGCAGCCAGTTACATACTAGCAGGAGACCGCAGCAGTGGGGGATGGGCATCAGACAGGTGGAGGCCTTGCATTTTACTCCCACACCTGAGCCAGTTATCCCAGTAGCTGGATCCCAGCACCTTCTGTGAGACCGCCAATGAATGTGACCCACAATTTAGTTCAGGACCTAACTCCAGAGAGCTTCTTCACCGGCCACTTACTTCCTGCCCACCCCCCCTCTCCTGCTCTGTCGGCTCCGTGGTGCCTAGAATCTGCAGGCAGGAGGGAGGCCATCTAGAGTGACCAAGTCTCCCAACCTTCCCGGGGCCAGACAGCCTCTCTGTTTGCACCGAGGCTCAGAGCCTCAGCAGATACTGCGCCGGGCGAGAGCCCCCTCCCATTGCCTGCGCAGTGCCGAGGCATATGGCAACCCTCTGGGAAAGGTGAGGAAAGCCAGCAGGAGGCTGGGTGCAGTCTAACTGCCTAGGAGCTGGCATGTGAAGGTGAGGTACAGGAGAGGGCAGCACACCTACTCAAGGGTTACACAAGGTGGGGGCAGGAGGCTGGAGGGCACTGGCAGCAGAGTGCACGGCTCCCACGGGAGGGCGGCTGCAGACCCCTCCTCTAGCCCGGTCTGTGAACAGTGCAGGTTTCAAGGCTTGGCAGGCAGGAAGCCACCCCCCACAGGAAGCCTTCCCGAATGAAATGGATCCAATCTGCACAGCCCCTTCACTCTCCAGCCTCAGGGGCCACACTGGTCAAGAGCCTGTTTCAAATTAAAAATGGGTCACTGTCGAGGGTAATTCCCCCCCCCCCCCAACCACCACCATTTTATTATGAAAGTTTCCAAACCTGCAGCCAAGTTGAAAGGATTGTACAGTGAACATCCATATGCTTGCCACCCACACTCCACCGTTAGCGTGTTACCTGCTGCTCTATCGCACATCCACCCCACCCCCTCCACCGGTCAGTGCAGTTTCCAAAACGCATTTCCAAGTGATCTGCAGATATGAGTGCACTTCTGGGGAAGGTTTTGAACATAGCTCTGGCACTCCCCAGCAGCTTGTATGCCACACTTCCCATAAAGCATGGTCAGTGCCGTATTTACAAGCAGCACGACAGTACCTGGGTCAGAGGGACTGCTTTGCTGGAGACAGCGGGTGCTGTTTTTCTCCCTGCTCTAATTGTGTGTGGCAGCAACATAACATTAGCCAGTAACAACCTGACACCGTATTCCAACGTGCCAACATTCTGGAGAAGAGGCAGGATATCATTTGGTTGAAGAGTTGGGTTTCAGGTGAAGTGTGTGTGTGCTGAAGGAAGAACTTGCTCCCCATGGTGACTGGGCATCGAAGTGACAGAACCTGCTTGCTGAGAATGCCGGCGAAGGCACCTGCTTGAGCCAAGTTCAAGCTCTGTGCTCTCTGCCATGACGCCAGATCAGCAACGAGCCTGGCTATGTTGGATACATCTGACACCACAGAGGCCCGAGAGCCCCCAAACCCAGCCAGAGGTCAAAGGAGTTGAGTGTGTCCCAGATCTAGGGCTCAGGCAGAGAAAGTTAGGGGTCAAGGGCAGGAGAGGGACAGGACTCCCCACCAGAGACATGAGCCATTCCAGAAAGCCTCCCACGACACCTGAGCAGTGAGGACATGACAAGAAACAATGTGTAAGATAAAGTAGACAGAGCACAGACAGCCCCTGCCCACTTAAGTGGGGTGAGCAAGCAGCTGGGTGCTGAGGGGCTGTGGGACATCAGGAAATCCTTATCCATGTGGCTTTTGGCCTCAGAAATTTGACAACTCCAAAGTCAAGTCCCAGCAAGTCAAAGCAGGGCAGCCTCCGGGTCTGGTGAAATGGCGGCGACCTCTCAAAGGCTTGTCCTCACTGGCTCCCTGGCTCCCTTGCCGGCCCCAGTTTGTCCGGCGGTTCTTCCACTCTCAAAGACAGCTTGAAGCAGCTACGGCAAAGATGTGGCCTGTGCTCTCATGTCCTCCTCCCCATCCATGGCACATCATGCCATCTGATCACGGGAGCCTTGGCTTGGTCTCAGGATCCCCCTCAACACAGTACTCCAAGCAGGTTCTACCAACTAGGGGGACTGGCACAGAAGACACAACCAGTTGCCATCTTGGTTTAAAGCTTTCAAGCCTCCTTTAGAAAGCATGACCCATACAGGTTTTCAAAAACTGGGTCAGTATGGTTACACTTTACCCTGATCCAAATGTCTCAGATCCTGTAGTTGGGCCTCAACCTGTATGCACGGAGGTTCCCCACATCTTGTGGTCGGCCCTTAGTCTCTCCCAATGCCCTAGCAGGAACACGTTATTAAAATAACAAGGGTCATTTGGCCCTGTCCCAAGGATCAATAACCTACCAATCACCGGTAAAACTAAATGGGGGACTGGGGACATTATCCCGGTTAACAACACCCAGGGGGCCTTAAGCAAGGACTCTTCGGCAAAACACAGCTCCTTTATAATGCTACCCCCAACACCTTGGCAGAGTAAGTCGAATTTAATGATGCCTGTTTAATACCGTGCAGACATAAAAATATTTTCATTGCACATAGGTAGGGATACTGAAAGGCATGCGAAAGCACTTTGTAAGCTGTGACTTGCTACATGTGCAAGTTATTAATAGTACTACCTTTGTTAGAATGATTGATAGCTAAATGGACAGGAAGTTGTAAATGTGTCTATTTATACAGAATTTCAGCTCTACAGAATTCAACAGCTTTCCATCAGCAAAACAGTGCTTGTGTGGGCTGTGGGCCAAGACGTGGCCCCATGCCTCCCTTTATAAAATAGAATATCGGCGATTTAGGGGGAGGGGAGCCCTTAAAGCAGGCTGGGAAGGAGATGCCAGGGACAAGCGGGGGAGAACCAGTGGTTTGGAAGCCCAAAGAGACATGATCGGAAGCCCGAGCAAGTGCAAAAAGAGATCAGGAAGTGCAAATCCCAGGTGGCTACTGTGGATTTGCCACAATCTGGAGGGGTGAGGGCAGAATCCATGGGGCAGTGAGGTGGCTGCAAGCAGGCAGCTCCCACAAGTGGTCTGGAAGTGTGGGAAGAGATGGGGAGGAAGGCAGACAGGATATTCTGAAGATGGGGTATATTTGTGCCTTCTTCTGACTGCAGACAAAGATTCAGAAGAGAAATGGTTTGGGAGGAAACGGAGAGATGGAGGGCATGGTACGCTCTAAAGAGAAGAGATTACAGCAGAGAAAGAGGCAGAGAGAAAGAGAGGGGACACGCTGAGGGGTGAGGACTGTGGCCAGAGAGCGATGTGCAAGTTTCCAGCTCCAGCCATGTTGAGAGAGGCTGAGAGGCTGCACGGAGCCAAGTTCAAGTATGTCCTCCACCATTCACTATGTCACCATGGGCAAGTCCCTAAACCTGTCTGATGATCTGTTTCCTCATCTGTCAACGAGGACAAATGCCCTCCTCGTAGAAATGTTGTCAAGAAATACGGTGCTATTGCAGGTAAAGCCCTAACTCAGCATCTGGTGCGTGGGGGCACCCAGGAAATGGGCTAGAATTGCTATGAACCGCCACTGGAGCTGAGCAACAAGGCGCTTGGAGACCGATGCGTTGGACAACTGTCTCAGGGAGATGCAGGGATGGTGGGGCCTGAGGGAGAAGGGGGAGCGTGAGGCGGGTCCCAAGGTCTTTGAGGAATGCAGGGATGGCCAGGATGTCAGTAAGGGGGGAGGGAGGGGAGAAAAGTCAAGGTGCACAACTCAAAGGAGGGGAGGGTGTGGGAGTAGGTGGAAAGCAAACATCCAAGGGGTCCTGAGGAGCTGGAAGAGTGCCGACCAGGAGGGGCCAGACTCCCAGGCTCCCCCAACTTCCCTCAGGGACCACCAGGAAAGAGAAGGGAGGGGGGGGATTTCTGCACAGGCCCAGGATGAAGAGCAGCCTGTTTACCACGGAACATGGGTGGTGGAGAACAGGGTGGGGACACAACATTGGGAAAATGAGGCAGTGGTGCATGGTGAACATGTGGCTTCCAGAATCACAGTGCCTGAGCTGGCCTCCTCAATCTGCCACTTACCAGCAGTTACTAACGTCTAACCCATCTGTATCTTGGTTTCTTCATTTTTTTTTTTTAATGTTTATTTACTTTTGAGAGAGACAGACACACAATGCGAGTGGGTTAGGGGCAGAGACAGAAGGCGTCACAGACTCTGAAGCAGGCTCCAGGCTCCAAACTGTCAGCACAGAGCCTGACGCAGGGCTCCAACTCACGAGCTGTGAGATCATGACCTGAGCCGAAGTCGGACGCTCAACCGACTGAACCACCCAGGAGCCCCAGTTTCTTCATTTTTAAATGGGGCTGATACGGGACACCTGGGCGGCTCAGTCGGTTAAGCATCTGACTTTGGCTCGAGTCATGATCTCGCAGTCTGTGAGTTCTAGCCCCACATCAGGCTCTGGGCTGACAGCTCGGAGCCTGGAGCCTGGAGCCTGCTTCGGATTCTGTCTTTCCCTCTCTATGTCTCTCTGTCTCTCAAAAATGAATAAATGTTTTTAAAAAAATTGTTTTTTAAATGGGGCTGATATAAATGCCCCTGTCATTGGTTTGCTGTAGGAGTTAATCACTTAACCTGAATAAAGCACTCACTCAGTGTTCGGCATATAGTAAGTGCTCCCTCACTGTTGAGGAAGCTCAGATCTCGGAGGATCGGAAGAGAAGTACTTTCTGCGAGGTTGGGTCAAAAGCCGCCAGGGTTAAAATCTCCCATGAGGTTATGTATCCATGTCCAGCCCGAAGCAAGCACACCCAGGACCTGGTGCAGCTGTTCTGAGGCCTCCAGAGCCTCGGTGGGAAGGCTGATACCACAAAGGCGCCCGAGGCCCTGTGGGGATGCTCCCTGAGGCATGTCAGGCAGCACATAAGTGGTCCAGGAGGGAAGCCACCGCTCCCCCTCACCCCCAAGCTGGACTTGGACTCAGGGCCTGCAGAGGACCCAGATGGCCATGGAGTGACCTCGGAGGAGATGCCTGAGGGCAGTGGGGCAGGCCTGAGATGGGCAGAACCGAGAAGTGATTCTCTTCTCCCCATTCTCACCCAGCACAGGAGCAAGGGGTCACAACCAGGCAGACGTCAGACCCTTAGGGCACAAGCCAACTCTCCACAGCTGGTCCCCAAGTAGTTTCCATCCAGCTCCGGAACACACTGTGGCTTCCTTCAGCAGCGGCTTCAGGCCCCTCCAGGAGTCCCAAGTCCGGTCCTAGCTCCCAGAAGGCCGGGACGGGAGGGAGGACTAAGCCCAGTTCCTGAGACAGGAAGGGCGCTTCCCTCCTCTTTCTCACGGTCCTGCCTCCCTCCCTCCCTCTCCCCACAGTCAGTGTCCCTCCTTCACACAAGCAGTTCCCTTCCTCTCGCCTTCCTAGTTTCCTCTCCTCACAGACCCTGCACCCCTTCTCTCAGGGCTCTGCGTCTGCTCCCCAGTCTCCCCTCCTCTCAGAAGAGGCAGTCCTGTAAATAGGAAGTGGTGAAGAGGAAAGAAAAAGAAGGGGCGTGTTCTGAAAATCTCTGCTCATTCGGGTGGCTACTGTGTCACCAAAGTCGGGTCTTGAATTCTCCAACAATTGGCTTAAAAAGAGCAGGAGGCCAACTCAGAACGTTACGTGCCTCCAGTCACCCCTGTCTGTGAGACTCGCGGCCCTGAGGGCTGCCAAGCCAGAGCACCAGGGCAACCGGGGTCAGAGGCCACCGTTCTGCCTCCTTCAACATCAGGGGGGGTGTTTGGAGTCCCCGTTCAGAGCCTGTGGACACACAGCAGAGGGCCCTTGGCACACGTCCTGGCACAAACACAAATCAAGGAGAACAAAACCAGACACGGGCTCACCTCTCTGTGGCCAAACACATATGCAGGCTTCCAAAGGGCATGGCCTCTCTGTGTGGGGCTCCTGGGCAGGAAGGGGAAATCCCTCATAGGAAGTACTCTTCCTGGTTCGCTGCTGACAAGCAGGTTAGAGTTACATAACAGGCCCTCGTGTCCTCACAGGCCCTGCTCCGCCTGTGCTGCCTGCTATCCTCAGGGTGTCTCTGAGCCTGGTCCCATGGGAATGTGCCCCTCCCGTATCTTATCTTTCCCTTCTGTACACTGACTTGGTTCTAGAAAAAGTAAAGAAAGGAGATTTGGGATCTTAGCCTGGCTCCAGGCACTTTAGCAACAACTAAATAAACCTCCAGGGGCAAGAGAGATGTCGTTCTTGACAAGTGTACCTTTGCTACACAGGCTTTCTGAGGCTGTAAACACAGCATTCTCCTGCCAAGGACCGTCACTGACTGGAGAACTCGCTCTGCAAGGGCGGCTCCCCAACAAAGAAGCATAGCCCTGCCCCGCCCCACATCAAGCCTGGACCTCAGCTCTCTCTGTCCTATCCTTGTCACTTTACTTGAAATGCCTCAGAAAAGCTCAGTTTGGGGACATCCTTTTTCAGCGGTGCTGCTGTGCAATCTCAGCTACCTACCTGCTATCTCGGGGCAGTGGTCCGGTTTTCTCGTCAATGAAAGAGGGATACTGCCTTGTCCCCCGTACAGGATTGGGAAAATTCTTTGTAATGTGCAATAGAGAATGTGTGGTGTACTGCCTCCAAGAGATTTTTAATTTCACTGGGACATCAAGCCACTTTTAAAATCTCTTCACCTAGAGAAACTTCATGGAATACTTAACAACAGACTAGGCATTGTTCGAAGCCCTTTACATGGATTATTTCATTAGTCCCCTCACGCCCCCCCCCACCCACCACGCTGATAACCCTGTGCCATGGTACAAGCACCACCCTAATTTTCCCAGAGCTGGCAAATGAGGCACAGAGAGGCCAAACGAGGCCAAGTAATTTATCCAAAGCTGCACAGCAAGCAGGTGTCAGGGCAAGGATCTAAACCACATTTGTTTGACTCTGGAGCCCATATTCCTAACCACTGCACACACTGCTTCTGCAGTATCATCCAGTCATGATTACGTGATAACAATTAAAATAGCATATGGGATATGGGGAACCTGGGTGGCTCAGTAGTTTAAGCGTCCTACTTTGGCTCAGGTCATGATCTCATAGTTCGTGCGTTTGAGCTCCGTGTTGGGCTCTGTGCTGACAGCTCAGAGCCTGGAGCCTGAGCTTCGGATTCTGTGTCTCCCTCTCTCTCTGCCCCTTCCCGGCTCATGCTGTCTCTCTCTGGCTCTCAAAAAATTTTTTTTTTAATTTTAAAAAATAACATATGGGATAAATGTTCAAAGAGCCCAGGATGTGGTACAGTTAAAAATGTGCAACACAGCCATCCACAAGACTCGCTCTTTTAACCACTGATCCTTCAAGCACTCTTGGCCTCTTCTGTAAAGCAAGGGTGGTAGATCAGGTGGGCTCTCCAGTTCCTCCACAACCATCAAAATGCTGCTTAAGGTTAGGGCACAGAGAAATGTGGAGAGCCCGAGGTGGGCTTCAGGCTCAGCTGTGGGTTTCAGAATAGTAGAGGAGAGAAGGCATTTGGGATGCAATAAAGCAGCACAAGCTCACACGTGACGATGAATAGGGTGGGCAGCTGGGAAGGGAAGTATTTGAAGAGGAGAGGTTTTGGGGAGCCTGGGTGACTCAGTCGGTTAAGCGGCCGACTTCGGCTCAGGTCATGATCTCGCGGTCCGTGAGTTCGAGCCCCGCGTCGGGCTCTGTGCTGACAGCTCAGAGCCTGAGCCTGTTTCAGATTCTGTGTCTCCCTCTCTCTGACCCTCCCCTGTTCATGCTCTGTCTCTCCCTGTCTCAAAAATAAATAAAACGTTAAGAAAAAATTTTTTTAAAAAATGAAGAGGAGAGGTTTTGGGGAGCCTGGGTGGCTCAGTCGGTTGAGCATCAAGACTTTAGCTCAGGTCATGATCTCGCTGTTCCTGAGTTTGAGCCCTCCGTTGGGCTCTGTGCTGATAGCTCAGAGCCTGGAGCCTATTTTGGGTTCTGTGTCTCCCTCTCTCTCTCTCTGCTCCTCCTCTGCTCATGTTCTGTCTCTCTCAAAAATAAATAAAGATTAAAAAAAAAAAAAGAAAAAAGGAGAGGTCTACTAGGATGGGAAGCGAGGGTGTAGAAATAGATACAGGCCTATTGCATGTACATATATATGAATGAATGGACAAGTAGACGGTAAAAGGGAGGGAAGGAAGGAGATTATGGAGGAAGGAGGCCTGAGCGTTAGACTAAGGAGTTTGAATTTATCCCTTAGGCCCTAAATGGCCTGACAATAGACTCCTATCACTTGAGGTAAGCCACAAGCCTCACCTGGATGCCACAGCATCCTCCTGGCTGCCTTCCCATTCTATGGTCTGTCTCCCCCCCAAGTCAGTTTCCACCTGGGCTCCATAGCGTTTCTCTAAAATATAAACTACGTGGGGCGCCTGGGTGGCTCAGTCGGTTGAGCGTCCGACTTCGCTCGGGTCACGATCTCACCGTCCGTGAGTTCGAGCCCCGCATCAGGCTCTGTGCTGACAGCTCAGAGCCTGGAGCCTGCTTCTGATTCTGTGTCTCCCTCTCTCTCTGGCCCTCCCGCCGTTCATGCTCTGTCTCTCTCTGTCTCAAAAATAAATTAAAATGTTTAAAAAAAAAATTAAAAAAAAAATAAATAAATAAATAAATAAAAATATAAACTACGTGATGATGCTCTTGCATAAAGCCCTTCCATGGCTTCTCATCACCTACAGCATAGCTTCTACGTCTCTACTTTGTGGTGCAACATCCCAGGCTACCCTGTGAGTCTCTTCAGCCGTCCCTGCTTTCCAAGGCATCCCGGGTTCTGGCCATCCCCACATACGTGCAGCCTCTATGAGGTGCTGAACATCAGCATGTTTTGGTTTTGCAACGATCGCCTTGTGGTGTGGAGAACAGATAGACCAGGATGGTGGTCAAGGAGTTGAATTTCAAAGAAATAAGAGGTCAGTGGACAACCTGGTAGCATATGGGATGTAGGTGTTGAGGAGAAGGTGGGAAAAGGATGATTCCTAGGTTTTTGACTTATGCAAACAGATCAAAGGAGAGATTAGGAGAATCAGAACAGAACCACGGCTGGGAGGAAGATCATGAGATCAGTTTGAGCCATCTTGAGGCTGAGGTGCACTGAAGACACCCACTGGAGATGTCAAGAAGGCAAGTGGTGGAGGGAGCTCAGCAGCAGGTCTGAGCAATGGAAGGTGTGGGTGTGATGAGATTCTCAAGAGAGAGTGTTGGGAAGGGACATCCAGGCTATGCCTTGGACAAGTGGACAAGCCAGCATTGAGTGGGTTGCTAGAGGTGAAGGATCCCGCAAAGGAGATGCCAAAGGAGATGGCCAAAGGCTGAACGTGGGAAGAGAGGAGTTCAAGGTGGGGGTGGTCAACAGTGTCAACTGTTCCAGAAAAGTCAAGGGCTAAAAAAAAAGTCTATGAGATGTAGCAGCACAAGGCCATTAAGGATCTGGGAAGACCTATTCTGAATCCAAACTGGACTGAGGTTAAGGCTGACTGGGTGGAGACAAATGTTGTCAGAAATATAGCTGTGAATACAGAGGAAAGAAGGGGACAGTGAATGGGTAGGAGGCTGAGGGTTTCTCTTTCTCTATTTTTTTCTAGAACAAAGGGACCTGAGCATGCTCAAAAGCTGATAGGAGGCTTAGTTAAGAGGAAAGCTTAGATATAAAATCACTTATCACACAGACATATCTGTTTGTTTACTTGTTTGCTTCAACCCATTAGTCAGCAAACCCAAACAAAATCAAAGATGGCATTTTATTTTTCTTTGTCCAATGCCTAGAATCGTCAGGCCCACAGTGGATGCTCAGAACATGGGCTGGAGGCTGAGAATATCATCAGCACAAACCTGAAGCCCTGGAGGAAGATATCCAAAGCCGTAAATTAGAAAGGGAACAGAAGCATTATTGAGGCTTATGAACTTAAATAGGATTCTTGAGGTATTTCAAATTCTTAACATGTGCCCAAGAAATCCAGAGACTTAAAATACCATGAGGAAAAAATGGTTAAGAATTCTCTTTCGTTTGGCAGGTCAAGGTTATAGTCCAGCAGCACAAGCTTTGCACCCCGCTATTGCTCTTGCATATTGTTCAGATTTCTCCAGCAAAAAAATGTCCTTCAGACATGTGAACAATGATGCATCGTCAGTCTCAAGGCCAACAGCTCCTCTGTCTTTGGCTTAGTGCTAATGAACCAGCCCTGACAAGGTCAACTGATGGTGCTTCCCAAAAGTCAATGCTCCAACAAGCCTCTCGCCCTTTGCCTTCATCTGCCGAACCATATGTTGCATTCATGTTGTATCTGAGCAGCAAAATATGATGACCACTAAACAAATAGGGTGACGTTGCTTTAAGCTAAGCTTCTCCAAACCTCAACATTACTTTCGGAGATGACAGCACTGGCTAGAAAGCTAAGACTCCACTGTCAAAGGGAACAGTCCTCCCAAAGGATGCCTTTGCCCTTCTTGTCCTCACACCTGATTTCTCAATGCTGAGGCCCTGTTGCCGAGCCCCTCAAATTACTACTGCATTTCACATGAGGGCAGCAAAGAAAGGACTTGGTCTCTGGCCCAAGTCTATCGATCGCAGGAGACTAAAGCAATGGACGTAAGAGGGCAAAATCTGTGTTCTTTAAGGAACTCATCTTTCCAGTCTCAAAAAAATCTATAAACAGCTAAGCGAGATGAACCACAGTCCTCACAGGACCCTAAGGAATGCTGACTCAGAAAGAAAAACAGAGGGCCTGTGGCCAAAAGAAACCGAGGTTTCTCAGATCAACATCTTCAGTTTGGCTTAACCTGCCCAATCCACCTGGCAGGCACTTCTGGGGGAATGCCAACCACATCCGGAGAGATATAAATTCACTACCCTTGGTCACTGCAACAGGATGGGAGAGTTACTATTTTCAACCTGGAAAACCGTCGTGTTGTTGTGGTTGGTTAACAGCTGCCATGTTCCACCCTCAGCTGGCCACTGTTCAGAGCTGGGTGCAGCACTTTCAATGGACAGAGCTGGTTTGGAATGTCACGTGAGTGGGCCACGTTGAAGCTTGGCTGCCAGGAGCCCGGCTAAGCCACAAGATGGCAGGAAGCAGGTGCCCAGAGAAGAGAAGAGCGCTCCCCTAGAGTTAGGGGAGGTGGGCTTTTATTGGGTCAAGGCTTCGGGCCAACCATTGGTGGGGAGTGTGGCCAACGTGCCAATCTTCTCGGCCGCAGCCTCCTCCACTTGGGTCAGGTCAGTAACAGCCACATCAATCGCCTGGTACAGTAACAACAACTTAATGACATCACTCATGTCAAAAGCATTTTATAAATTAGAACAGGCCCACAAAGGTTCATTTAAGGAAAGTGGGTTTAGCATAACCAATAACAACAGCCAGACACCCACTGAATATGAAGAGGAACACTCTGCCTTCCATCAAATAATAGTCAGAAAAGGACAGCTACCTCAGCCTGTCCCCTGGTCCACGTGTGTCCTTCAGCCTGGTCTGCTGTATCTGATATGTCCTTACGTAACCCAGACAAACACTCACTTAGGAAAACAGACACTAAATGTTTCCTAAAATTTTGACCGAAATAAAGAGCACTTATTAGGTAAGACTTGGAAAATGCAGGCTCAATGCTTGGGTGGTGGCAGAGAAAACTGGATTGGTAATTCAGAGATTTGGGAAGGGCCTCAAGCTAATCAAAATAAGTAAAATTTGGTAGAAATGAGGTAACTATTTACTTGCAAGGTTCTCCTGGTCTGAATCTATAACCAAGAATCCCAGCAAGCTTTAGTCCAGGTTCTGAGTCTCAGTTTCCCCAAATGTACACAGTCAAGCGGGTAGTAAAATGTCAACCCACTGTGTGTGACAGATGCTATTAGCAAAGGCACAAGACACAAATAATCCTACTATTAAGTGCTTGCTCATTATGAGCGCAAAATACTAACAAATGAGCCTCAGTTTGTTTCCAAGGAAACCACCTCAATATAGTGAAAAGGGCATTAAAATAGATGTTCCTTATATTATTACATTTGCCTATTACTAAAGACCAATGTTGTGTCAAATAACATACCAACATGGGAAGGATATTCCTTTAGCTTGGAATGGTGGGGTCACCTGATCAAGACATGGTGGTTGTGGGCTGGAGTGATTGGAGGTCCCCTCTTCTGGGTCCCAGGGTGACCAGCAGGTGTCCCAGACAGGGGAAGCCAAAGGTGCAATAGGTCAGACTCACTCAGAGCAGCTTCCAGACACCAGGGAGTATTAGAATCTGGGTGGGGCTCTTAGGTCAGTTTTCATAGAGTCATGGACGCTCATCCCAAAGGAAAACAGGGCTACTCCTTCCAATTCCACCCCACCCCACCCGAGGCACTGAGCAGCGGAGGCCTATAATCAGTATGTCACAGTTTCCAAGTCGAGATCAAACTCAAAGCCAGGGCTCAACACTGAAGAAATGAAACCAATACTGGAGATCATATAGTTCTCAATTTAACTAAGAATGGAAAATTGCCTAATGTGTTATCCTATAATATCAAAAAACTAATGCCACCCAAACCTATACATGACTAAGATCTTATCTTGGGCATTCTCATGGCCTTTCTAGGATTTTCCTTTGCTTTTTAAGTTTCATGATCTCTTTCACAAGCCAAGTGTCATGCCCTTCAGGATCAGTCCTGAAGTTCAAAGGCATGTATGGGTTCTTCACCACAGGGGCTATGCTTGCACATTTCCCTTTCTAACTAGCAAGAGAAGGGCAGTGAGGTAAGATCCAATGCTTAGGATGGTCCATTTTTCAGAATCACTGGTGGACTGTTGCTTAAGATCTTTGCAGAAACAGGATCTGAGCAGGGAGCAAGGGCAGCAAGAAAACTCCACCCAGAGCTGAGCTCAGAGCATGGAACAAGGCAGGTTCTCAACCCAGTCTCCCAATACTCTCTCCCTTGTCTTTCAAGATCTCATAAAGTCGGATGGTCAAGGTAGAAGTGCGAGTGACTCATATCCTCATTCCTCAGTCTCAGAAAGTTTCTGAGAAGTGGAAAAGTCTAGGGGCAACAAACATTTAGAAATTAATTCAAGACTGCAAGCAGCCCAGCTGTGACCCTGGCTCAAAGCACAGCCCTGGCAGGTGAACAGTGCTCAGTGAGCTCTTACTGCAGGAGACGGAATCAGCCACTCACCTAAAACAAGATGACCCTCAGGCAGAGATCACGGTTTCTGCATCTGCAGCTGCACTAACATCAGGTACTTGCTACGTTCTGGTTTTCCCAAAGAACTCTCTCCAATCACAAGCTGCAAGAAGCTGGCTGACCCTGGGGAGAGCAGCTCAGTGCACCTGGTTCATGCACTGTTTTGTGATAGGACTAGGCCCTAAATGTGGGTCCCTTTGTGTCTTTCAAGTGAACTTGGGCAGTATCTGGATACAGATGGAATTCTTACTAAATTCTTGATCATGGAATGAACTTCTGAAACCGACCTGTTCCGATGCTATGAATGTCTCTGATGCTTATCTCTATGCAAGAAGACGTGCCTCCAAGAAGGGGTGCACGGGGGAGGTTAGGTAGTGACATTTACTCAAACCCCCAACGTGAGGCAGTGTTCAAGGAGCTTTACGGACATTGTTCTATTTGATGCTCACAACCCTCTGGGGTATTTGACAGATAAGAAAATCTGTCAAAAGCTGTTGGTTACCAGAAGTGGGGTGGGTGGGGAGATGGGTGAAATAGGCGATGGGGATTAAGGAGGGCACTTGTTGTGATGAGCACCGGATGATGTTGAGAATTGTTGAATTGCTGTATTGTACACCTGAAACTAATATTACACTGTAATTAGATGGTAACATCTAATTGGAGTTTAAGTAAAAACTTACAAAAAAAAAAAAAAAAGAAAGAAAGAAAAAGAAAGAAAAAATCTGTCAGGGAGGGTAAGTGAAGAGTCCAAGGTCACAGAAGTAGAAAGGGGCAGGGCCGGGTTTAGAATCCAGATTTGAACATGGACTGGTAAATGGAAGTGTCTTTACTAATTAGGGGTATGTCATTCCTTATGATCATAATTATTGAAGAATCCTGTAACAAATTCTGCTCTTAGAGCCACCGTATTCTGAGTGCTCCACAATGGAATAGGACCCTCTCAACTTCTGCTGTCACGTGCATAATTAGGATTTATGTAATAGCAAATAAGGGAAACTGCTATGCAGGACATTCCTGTGGGGGACAAGAGGCCCTTTCTCTAGAAAATGTATATATTTTGCATTTTTATATTTGCAAGTAGCACCCACGTAACCATCAACAAACTAAGAAGAGATTAATATACATGCAAAAACCTGAAGAATTTTCTAGGCTCTCTCACCTGAGGCTCTACAGGGGTAGCAATCCCACCAAGAGGCCCCTTTCTTGGAAAATTAAAGGTGTCAAATCATGGTTCATTCAAAAGGTACTTTTTGAGGCCTCTGTTGTGCAGCCACGTTCAATTCAGTTTTATAACAAGCCATTTATGATCTATACAAATTGCAATGCAGTGGCAGAAAGTACCGTGACCACAGACCCAGGAATGGCACTGGGATACTTACCATGAGTGTGAAAATTACATTTCTGAAGAAAACAGGATAAATATGGTGAGAAATATTGTTATGAACATAGCTGGATAATTGTTGCCAAAGGAGGTGTTTCATTTGGCAAGAATCAAGAAGTCTAGAACCAGGCCTTAATGTCAGAGGTGTTTTTAACTGGAGAGGTTTCACACAGCCTTGTGAAGCCTTCTGGAAGCCATCAGCCCAGCCCCAGCCCCAGCGTTTAGATGCTGGCTCTGACCACTAAAATGATGCCACCATTGTCACTCTCCCATTTTTTTTATGTTTGAGAGAGAATTGCAGATGTCCCTTAATCTCTAACTGCCTGCCACACATTAAAGAATTTTTATATCTATATAAAAATCTGTATGGAAAAGAAAAACATAAATATATGTATATATGTATGTATAACCTGGCCAAAAAGCCTATTAGAGGAAGAAAAATATTTGAGACCTTACTTAGAGGTACTTTTGGGATCTCACAGTCAGAAGACCTAAAGGGCTCTGTTCAAAATTCCCTATCCTATTTGATTTAAATTTTCTCAATATATGAAACCCAAGAAGTAGGCTGACCATTAATTAGCAAGCTATTCACTGCACCCCAGGGCAGTCATCCAAGGCACAGAGAGTGCTGAAATCTTCCATGTGGAGACTGATTTCAACAGTTTACCACAAAGAAGTAACTCAAATCCCAGGGCATGCACTGTTTGGGTATAGAAACCAACAAAGAACAACAAAGTTTGAGCAATAATCTTTTACTACATTAAAAACAACTAAACAGGGGCGCCTGGGTGGCTCAGTGGGTTAAGCATCTGACTTCGGCTCAGGTCATGATCTCGTGGTTTGTGAGTCCAAGCCCCGCATCGGGCTCTGTGTTGACAGCTTGGAGCCTGAAGCCTGCTTGGGATTCTGGGTCTCTCTTTCTGTTCCTCCTCTGCTCATGCTTTGTCTGTCTGTCTGTCTCTCTCAAAAATAAATAAACATTATGTAGCAACGTGGATGGAACTGGAGAGTGTGATGCTAAGTGAAATAAGCCATACAGAGAAAGACAGATACCATATGGTTTCACTCTTATGTGGATCCTGAGAAACTTAACAGAAACCCATGGGGGAGGCGAAGGAAAAAAAAAAAAAAAGAGGTTAGAGTGGGAGAGAGCCAAAGCATAAGAGACTGTTAAAACTGAGAACAAACTGAGGGTTGATGGGGGGTGGGAGGGAGGGGAGGGTGGGTGATGGGTATTGAGGAGGGCACCTTTTGGGATGAGCACTGGGTGTTGTATGGAAACCAATTTGACAATAAATTTCATATATTGGAAAAAAAAAGAAACATGTTATTTGGAAAAAAAAATAAATAAACATTAAAAAAAAACAAAAACAAAACTAAACAGACCATGTCCTACTTCTTATGTTCCACTGGGGGAGGGACTCTGAAGGGTCAACACTTTACGAGACTCAGAAGAATAGAAACCTCACAGTGGCTCCATAAAGCTCCCTTTGCACACACAGGGACCGTCTGTGGACAGAACCATTCCCTAGGTTATGTTGCCTCTAGAAACCAGAGAGAAACACAACACGCACACAGGGCATTCCCATGACAATGTGTCCCAAAAGTCACCGCTTCCAAACCTTAGTCTGATTTGCTTCACTACCAACTTTTATGCTGAATGACACATTACAAACTTGTACTCTCTTGCATTCCCCCCTCGGTCCTCTCTGGGGGTAGGGCAGACAATGAGACAAGGATAGACAAAAAGGCCAGAGAGAAGTGGAAGGAGCTTCTCTAGGATGTCCCCACCAAGCCTGGCCCTGGCTCCCTGCCCGAGCCCCCCCCCCCCCCCCCCCCCCCCGTCTGAAGACAGACCACAACCACACGGCCCCTTGTGGGCAGGCTGCAGGGAAAGGGCGGGAAGGACTGTGGGAGAACGCTGAAGTCAGCTGCTCATGAGCCTCTGAGTCAGCACCTTCAAGACCAGAGTGGCTGCTGGGAAACAGACTTCTCTCCCACAAAAACCCCAAATATAACAGCAGTCTAAGAGCTTGAAACCAATGGACGCAGTTCCAGGCGGGAGTTCCAAGCTGATCATGGGTGCCAAGGAACTGGGGAACGGAACCCATCACCTACCCAGTCATGGCTGCCTTCCCGAGACAGCAGCAGTGTTCGAGAGACAAGGAAAGATGAGTGGGGTGCTACATGGATGTGCAGGAGCGAGTCCTGCCTGGAGCTGGGCTCAGTTTTAAGTCCTTACCGAATAACCAAACACAACAATGACCTCATTCCAGAAACTGTTTTCCCCAGGAAGACTTGGATGGCTTCACGTTTCAACTTAGTTGTTGCTTTTAAAGTGAACGGGTATAGAGGGTAATTGGGGATGCAATGGAAAGAGACTCAAAATGTTCTAATCAATGAGGTATGAAAGTCAGGCAACTTTAAGTACGTCTCAGGATGTATTACCCGAGAAAAGCACAACACAAAATTGTACACAGACACACACATACTAACTTAGAAAAAAAGTTTAGAAGGAAAGATACTGACTGACCTCTCCAAGTATGAGTGAAGGAATTATAAACAATTTATTTAATTTTTTTCTACTCTTCTAAACCTAAGAATTCTCCAGCTATCTGACCAAGCACACAGTTTCACAAAGGATGTACGTTAACCAGTACGGGAGGAAGGAGTTCCTTGTCTGGGTCACCAGATGTTCCAAATTAATCCCAGTGACCAAGACGGATGCAGACAGCAAGGACAGCCAGCACATCTATCGACAGAATTACTTTTCACATTCTCTTTAATGAATGTGTATGGCTTTTCCAACGGGGGTGGAAAACATCCTAAGAAGTTAGTGGCCTGAGGCATCATGCATGTGGGAGCCTTGAGAGCTTCAAGAATCTGCCTCTTCTCTACCCAGGGAGAGTCTCTCAATACTGTAGGATTGTATGGGGTGAAGGGAGGCAGAGAGAAACAGCACCCGGGCAGAATTCTGAAATGCAAGCTTAACTCAGAACTGTGCATTCCGGTGGTTGGACAAAACAGCTGCGTACTCTCTCAACTACATAATACTCCTGCTTCCAAAATGACAAGTTTTCCATGCTGAGGCCACTCACACCTCACCCACACCCGCCCTGCACACCCAGACTCTGCACTGTACGCAAAGAAATGTTAACATCTGTCGGGGAGTGGGGGGAGAGGAGGCATCTACTGCATGCTGGGCCCCTCTCCTAACTAGCACCAGGCCAGGTCCTTCCTCTATGTCTTCTCCTTCGAAGTTCAAAATAATGTAGAAACAAGGGGTTGTGAGCTATTTTAAGACAGGAAACCAGAAGTACAAGACAACCCATCAGTAGGCTGAGAAACTACGGGGATGGAATTGGCACGTGTCATCTGGCTTAGAAGCCCTTGCTCCCAGGCAATGTGGACACAAGCAGCCTTCTGCATAAAGACATATCAGGGGATTGTTTCTGGCTCCTGAAGGAGGGACAGTTTCATGAGAATGGTTGTGAAAGTTTGAAAAAAGAAAAAATGCTGCTAAAAGCCAGTTACGGACACTGCCAGGCTCCTTGGGGCTTTTATGGTGCTGCTAAAGGGAAGCAAGGTCCATTCTGCCATGCTGGCACTCCTTAGGCAAAGCCTGGTGATTCACAGGGGGAGGCCGGCCCCTTCTGCACATTGGGCAGCGGCTGCAGCGACCAGAGGTGGTGGCACTGACTCATAAAGCAGCCAGTGGTCACTGAGCCCTCCTTTTGTTCCAGGCTGTGCACTGGGTGCTTTATTCACATTCTCTCTCGTTTGCAAGAGCTCTATGCCCAGAGTGACACAAGCAGCAGGTGGTGTTATTGGATTCAGACTCAGGACAGCCTGATCCTAAGCACTTTTCCTGCTAACACAGATAGAACCATGTCGCGAATCCCAGACCCTCATCTCTTTGACAGAGGAAGAGTGGATCCCTGCTGCACGGTCAGCACATCAAATCCTCATTCTTCCACCCGTGACATTTCTCTAGGACATTCACATGCCCTGTTCACAACTTGAATTGCTCCAGAAGGTACAGGGCATGTGAATGTCCTAGAGAAATGTCACGGGTGGAAGAATGAGGATTTGATGTGCTGACCGTGCAGCAGGGATCCAAATCAAATCCCAGGAGGCCTCACCTGCTAACCCATGTCCAGGCCACCCTCAGCACCTGCTCCTTCCACAGAGGGATGGTCATTCTTCCACAGTGACAGGTCATTTATATGCTCTGGTTTGCTTCCTATGTTTCTGCTTTCTCTTCCCTACTATACTCAAAGTTCCTTTCAAATCAGTACTTCCCAACTGTAAGACCATTTGCAAGGAGAAATCACAGAAACAACAGAATACACTGCAGAAGAAACTAAGATCCTGCCTAAAATTGTTCCACTTACTGTATTTGCAGGCAGCATGGTTTTGGACGGAGTGACCCCTCTGAGACACGATTTTACAGTATCTCATAAGAATGCAACTTCCAGAACGGGAGCTGCCAATTGTAATTTCACTGGAATCCATGGAAAGTCTTATTCTTAGATTGAAAACTTCAAGCGCTCAAACAGGAGACAACAAACACTTGGCTTGGCCATAGTTCATTTAAAAAATTAAAAACCTTCAACTTTTGGTAGTAATGTTTAAAAGCACCTCAACAGTATCATGTGATTGTTTAACAGAAAATAAAAAGTGGACATATTGTTAGGATGTGTTAATGGAAGTGGAATGTCCAGATCACAGAAATGTGCAGCTGAACTCTGGGCCGAGCCCTTGTTATCCAAAATGACAACATACTCGATGCTGACAAGTGCACTTAACAAACTGCTAGAGTCCTCAGAGGAGGAAGAGCCTTGGTGTCTTTGTGGTAAGAAAAGAGCACAGAGAAACGTAAAGAAATTTTCAGATGTTTGACAGGCTGACATATGGAAGAGGGGGTCTAGAACATGAACCGGTGAGTAGGAATTACTGAGAAACAATGTTCTGTTCAATCAAAAGAAACTTGCAAACTGTGCCTGTGGGAGGCAGAATGACAGCCCCCAAAGATGCCCACGGCCCAATCCCAGAACCCGTGTCTGTGTTACCTTAAGTGGTAAAGGGACTTTGCAAGTTTGATGAAGTCAAGGATCTTAAGATGGGGAGACTCCAGGATTAGCCTTGTAATCACAAGGCTTCTTATAAGAGGGAGG
The DNA here is from genome assembly GCF_028018385.1 of Neofelis nebulosa. Lineage (NCBI taxonomy): Eukaryota > Metazoa > Chordata > Mammalia > Carnivora > Felidae > Neofelis > Neofelis nebulosa. The sequence continues at coordinate 89,109,380 of NC_080786.1, read as the reverse complement.
CAGGAATGTCAGAGAAAGAGATGCGACAACAAAGCAGAGGTCAGACTCAGAGAAAGATCGGGGTGCCACACTGCTGGTTTTGAAAGTGGAAGAAGGGGCTACAAGCTAAGGAATGCAGACAGCTTCTAGAAGCTGGAACAGGGTGGGGAACCACAACGGAACCGATTCTCCCCTGGAGCTTCTAAAAGGAATGCAGCCCCACGGACACCTGAATTTTAGCTAACTAGTATCCACTGTGGACTTCGGACTTTCAGAACAGTAACAGAATGCATGTGTGTTGTTTTAAGCCACTAAGTATGTAGAAATCTGTCAGAGCAGCAACAGGCGATGAATGCCATGTCTAACAAGGGAATAACCACTACCGGCCCCAGTGAAGGCAATCCAGAAGAGACTGAACACCTACCCATCAGGAATGCTGTGCAAGAAGGCCTGGATGACTCACAGCACACACTGTGACCCTGAGAGTCCACATGCACTTGGCTGGTCCTTCTCCTGCCATTGTGTTCAACACACTGGTCTCCACCCCAGCCTGGTGGCAGGCAAGGCTTGCCCTCGCCTTCTCCCAGGAGGACAGCAGCAGTTAGTAAAAGGCACACTTTGAGTGGGGGATGTCCCAGTGGTGCCTGGGCCTGGCTCAGCACTACAGTGCTTGCGGGGTGCCTACCTGAGCAGAGGACCCCTCTGTTTCTGGCACAGGAAAAGTTGTCACACTGGCAGAAAGTCCCGTAGATCTTGCCGAACTCGCTCTCGAAGCAGGAGCACTGGTTGCAGCTGCACTCCCCACGCCCGCTGCACAGGGGCTTGCCCTCTGCTTCCCGGCACAGGTTCTGGTATCCACTCTGGCTCTCCCCTTCCTGGCACTCGCACCTGGTGCCCAGGTAGCTGGGGTTGCAGTCGCACAGGCCACAGACGTAAGTCCCGTTCCCACTGCATCTGGCGCTGTCGGGCTCCAGCCCTGTGCTGCAGCCGCACCTGCAGCTGTAGGTGACCCCCACCTCCAGGCTGTCCCGGAACCCCACTGGCCGCAGCGTGAACGTGTGCTCCGCGTGCTTGCCTGGACAGCTCCGGGCCTCCGCCGACACCTCGAAGGACGCCTGGGCAGAAAGAAGAGAGGGGACGTGGCATGGCTAGTCAAGAGCTCTGGGGTATCTGCACCGGCCTCCTAACGCCCCCGGGGACCCAGGAAACTTCCCCCCACCCCCGTCCTGAGGTCCTTGATGCAGAGCTGCCACTGAGCCCCAAGGAGGAAGAGGACCCAGGCCACCAAGCACCCTCACTGTACCGAGGACGAGAACACTCGGGCGCGCCCATGTTCGACGGGCACATTATCTTTTAATCTGCATGACCCTGAGGAAACTTCGGGCTTCCACAGAAAGGTAGAGACTCACTCCAGGTCACATGGTTCTTCCTGCAGTTCACTTGTATCCTATCCTCTCCCCTGGCCATTGTGGAAGTCACTCAGTCAACAAGTACTTGCTAAGCACGTCTTCCATGCCGGGAAGTTCTGAGGCATGGAAGGGCACTCAGGCCAGGCACTGAGCTAGAAGTGCTCCCTGACCTCACAGGGCATGGAGGTCCATGGACCCTGGCTGATTGCCTGCCCCTCTGAAGAAAGGTTTCCTCTCCTGCTGGAGAGGGGACGGGATGACCCTGGGTCCCTTCCAGGGTATCTGTCTTCCCACAGGTAACACCTGAAGCCTAGCTCACGCTCGACCCAGGTTCCTCCTCTGGCTGGTCCTCGTAGCTGCGTCTTTCACGATCACGGCCCCAAGGTCGTAAACAAGAGTCATCACAGATGAAACACTCCACACACACGGACAATATTTCTCTTTTTAAACAAAGCATGAAGAGAAGTGCTGCTACCTCCCGAGCTTCTCATGGGTTGCCCTGGAAACAGGCAGCAAGGTGGTCCTAGGTGGCAGACGGCGGTGCAGGAAAGATGCCTGTTGGCTGCCCACAGGGCTGCAGTGTGAGGAAGGCAAGGACACCGCTGCCTGGCTCTCCCAGGGGGCGGAGCCTGGCTCCCCGCCCCCCCCCCCCCCACCTCCCACTGAGAAAGGAGCCATGTGCAGTAGTAGTCATCCAACACTTGGCTCAGAGCCCAGCACAGGTGGGGTCCGCAGACAGGTAGCTGGCACCCCCTGACCAAACACTACTCTGAAACGCTCCTCTCAACGGTGGCACTCTGACCAGACAGAGGCCTGTGCCCACTCCAGAAACTGACTCACTGCATCTGGCCAAATGTCTTTATTTTATTTCATCTCATTTCATGTTTATTTTTGAGACAGAGACAGAGACAAAGCGTGAGCAGGGGAGGGGCAGACAGAGAGGGAGACACGGAATCCGAAGCAGGCTCCAGGCTCTAAGCCGTCAGCACAGAGTCCGACGCGGGGCTTAAACTCATGGACCGCGACATCATGACCTGAATTGAAGTCCGACGCTTAACCGTCTGAGCCACCCAGGCGCCCCTATTTTTGAAAAGGTTCCTCAGTTCATTCTGAAGCTCAGAATGGGTTGGAACCAGTTTTAGCTGTTGTTATTTTTAATTCTATTATTTGGGCTGGATTAAAACTGATTTTTAAAAAGTCATCTAGGCTTAGTTGGTTATGCATCGACTCTGATTTCTTTTTTTATTTCTTTCTTTTTTTATTTATTTATTTTTATTTATTTTTTTTAATTTTATTTTTTAATATATGAAATTTACTGTCAAATTGGTTTCCATACAACACCCAGTGCTCATCCCAAAAGGTGCCCTCCTCAATACCCATCACCCATCCTGCCCTCCCTCCCACCCCCCATCAACCCTCAGTTTGTTCTCAGTTTTTAACAGTCTCTTATGCTTTGGCTCTCTCCCACTCTAACCTCTTTTTTTTTTTTTTTTTTTTCCTTCCCCTCCCCCATGGGTTTCTGTTAAGTTTCTCAGGATCCACATAAGAGTGAAACCATATGGTATCTGTCTTTCTCTGTATGGCTTATTTCACTTAGCATCACACTCTCCAGTTCCATCCACGTTGCTACAAAAGGCCATATTTCATTTTTTCTCATTGCCACGTAGTATTCCATTGTGTATATAAACCACAATTTCTTTATCCTCGACTCTGATTTCAATTCAGGTTATGATCTCACGGTTCGTGAGTTCGAGCCCTGCGTCAGGCTCTGTGCTGGCAGTGCAGAGTCCGCTTGGGATTCTCTCTCTCCCTCTCTCTCTCTGCCCTTCCCCACTCATTTCCCCCCTCAAAGATGAATAAGTACACATTTAAAGTTAAATAAATAAATAAATAAATAAATAAATAAATAAATAAATAATCCTCTATTACTTGTTTTACTGTTACTTAGGTAACAATGCATATGTTTAGAGAACACTGAAAACATGTTTTTTCTAAATGTTCTACAGATCCCTATCACTTTGGGGTCTTTAATAATTCTAAAAGGCTTCCCCTCAGATTCTAGGACCTGTGGGGCCACCCCAGTGTAGGGGTAGGTGAGACTGAGCAGGAGGACAGACCCAGCGCTCCAGGCGCCAGAGAGAGGTCCTACTTGGTGGCACACACGGCTCCAAGGGGACTCAACAACAGACATCCAGGAATCAGTGTTAGCCAAGGGGTATCACAGGTGAGCTGAGGATGGTGACCACTAGCCAGAATCACAGGGTTCTGGGAGAGCCAAACCCCAGCAGACAGTAGGGACTGACCCATCCCCTTTCCAGAGAGGAAGCAGGGTTGGTGGGTCAGGGAGCTTAATGCTGGTCACACAGCTGGCGGGGGTGGGACCGGGCCTGTGCTCTCCTTGGCACATCACTTCCTGGAAGTGGGGAATGCGCCAGATGTTCAGTGTCCTTATCTGGGGACAGAGGGAGAGGTGGCCCAGCTCACTGCAGGGACCACTAGATGGTGATCCCCAAGGTGGTGACCAGAGGCGTCTCCAAATCATCCTGCCTTGTGCTAGCCTACAGATAGGAAGTGGGGGGAGGGGGGGTACTTGACCGAAGCCACCCACGGGGCCATCGAGAATGCAGAGGTGAGCATCCCTCCGTTCAGAGAGAAGCCATGGCTTGCTCAAGGCTACTACTTCTGAGGGCTACAATTGTGTGGGACCTATGAAGTGAAACGCCCTTGCCTCCCAAAGGCATCTGTGGGTCAGAAGTGGAATAAGCTACAGAGGAATAACCCAGACCAAAAGCCAAAGGGATTTAATTACTGAAAGACGGTGAGGAGTGTCCGTCTGTGAGCATAACCTTCCCCCAGGGAAACGTGCCTGCATTAAGGGACAAAGTAACGAGAGAATTAAATCTCCCCAGTCTTACCAGTGTGTCTGTGTTCTCCAGGGCCTAAGTGCAGAAGCTAGGGGAGCCCCTGCATCAGTGCAGGGAGCCAGTCACCCAGGACTTAGAAAGGCTCACATGCCGTCCGCCTGGCCAGCAGCACAAGGACGACTGGCTTTAAGCGGTCCCGGTGGCCTTCCCCAGCCAAAGTTGTGGTCTAACCGAGGTCCTAGCTGTCGGGCCCGTGCAGCCAGCCACCTGATCACCAGAGAATGACTCTAATTCAGCCATGGGGTCTCATGTCCTGCAGGGCACAGGAAGGCTATAAAAAGCACTTCAGGAACAAGTAAATCTGTTCTGCTAACCTCCTTTCAGAGTCCATTCCCTGAGGGATCAGGAAGGAATCCAGAGTCTGTCAGGCAGCTGGAATGAGACTTTTCCCTGATTACCGCAGACTTCAACTGATACTGAAAGCTCCCCAGTTCCTTGAGACTTTCCATCTCCCACTCGGAGATTCCAGAGAAAGGTCATGGACACAGCAGCCCTCCCTCCCATCCAGTCTTGTTATTGAAGCCTCATTGGGATGCTCCTGGTTTCCCCACAGGGCTCTTGGCCTGACCCTCGCTTTCAAAAGGGCTGCCCAGCCCCCATCCCAAACCCACCAAACCCAGGGCTGTACAGACGCCAAGTCCACCAGGAACTCACTGAAACAAAGCGCTGGGCACGGGCATGGGGTACAGAGCCTCACAGGAGGTGACAGGAGAGGGGGATGCTGTGGGAAGCCCGTGATGGGCTCACTGCGTCCTTTGTACTGGGCGTTAGTGCTTGCTGCACGGCTGGCCGCTTGCATACTGATTTGTCAAAGCCGGTTCATGAGAAAATCAACTCTCAGCGGCCGGGCCCACTCCATCAGCACTGGCTGGTGTTGGGGCCAGAGGAGGAAAATTAGAGAAAACACAGAAATCACTGGAGAAGAGAACCTTATTGGATATGACACTTTCAACATTTTATTTGAGGCGTGTTTCTCGTTGAGGATGACCTTGTCCCTTACCCCCTGCCATCTTTCCTGCTTCTTGCCCAGAAGAGCTCTCTTAACCCAGAGAACACAGGACAGTCACAAAACCGTGGCCTCTGGTTGGAAGTGACCATAGAGTCCCTCCCTGTGGAAGCTTTAGCTACAGGGGTGAGACCCACCTGGCTGCCACCTGAACCCAGCTGTCCCAAGGCTGCACCCCACACACGTACCCCATGGGGCCCATCTTCATCCATAGACCAGACCCAGAGGTACCCCATGACAATTATTCCCTATGTACTTTCCCTAATCCCGCTTCCCTAAGGTAAGTCCCCGAGCCCTTCTGCTCGCTCTACACTCCTGCCTACCTCATACCATTCGCCACCTTGTCCATGGGGCTCCCAAATCATGGCACTGAGGAAAAACACCCGGCTGCCAAATAACACCAGACACCTTGGCACATCTGTCCTACCCGTATGTCCCGGGCCTGCCTCTGCAGCCTCCACTCCAGCCACCCTCTCCTCAGGCCCCAACACTCCCCTCAGATGCTTCCTCCTACAAAAGGGCAATGCTTGTTCACAGCCTCAGAGCCTCACCTGCTGCTCACCATGCCATGCCCACTCCTCCCCCTCCATGCCTGGAAAACCCCTACTCATGCTTCTTAGTTCGAACAGCACCCCTGTGATGTGGTCCTTCTTCCTTGGGGCCGCAGTAACACCTTGCTGAGCTTTTATAGCCGCACCCATCACCCTCTATGGGGCTGCCTCATCTGCACGTGTATTTCCTCTGTCAGATTTGTCCTTGAGGCAGATGTTAGAGCAGGGAAGTGCCCACATACTCAGTAGCCGGCCTGGTTGCTGAAGCCCAACTGTGAGCCCCCTAGAGAAAGCTCAGTCTGGAAAGAGAGACAGAAGTTTGCCTTCCTGGCCCAGGGCTAAGAGAATCAGATTGGCCTCAGCCAGAAGTGCAGAAATGCATCTCTCAGCAAAAAGGTGGCTGAGGGAGCGCCCCCTCATTCCCTGCCAGGGCCGGCTCCATGGGCCTGTGTCTGTGCACTCCCAGGGCCCCACACTCCGAAGGGCCCTGTGCTGTTTAATCCTCTGCTGTTGTCACCTTCAGACTCTGCATTTTTGAACAAGGACCCCATGCTTTGATTTTGCACTGGGCCCTGCACCTTATGCCGCCAGCTCTGCCCCCACTGCTTCCGGGGCCCTCAAAGAGCTGAGTCAAAGGGACGCTCCTGGCACACGCGTGCGGAAGAGCCATCGAGGGCATCCGTGTGGAGGCAGCGCCCTTCTTTCTCTATCGCAGATGTTCTACCAATCATCCCAAGACAGCTGAGATTTTTTTGTGTTTGCGAGAAAATGCCATTCAAAAATCTTTTTTTTTTTTTTTTGTCCTCTGGACAATGTCCTTACTGTTTCTGAGCTATCCTGGCAAAAAAACAAAATCTGTGCAGCACGGTGTCTGTATGTAAGTGGTGATGATAGCACCTTGGGCTTCCTTGAAAGCTTTTTCTTCCAAAGTGCATGAGGTATATACCACAGGCTTTGGTACCAGCAGCTTCAGTTTCGGCTGCTGGTGTTTGGGGTTCAACAGCAGCAGGATTTCCAGCAAGTTTCTCAGGTCCCCCTTGGAGCCTCAGTCTTTCTCACATGAAGTGGGGAAGTAATGTCTACCTTACAGGCGTTGCAAGAAGCAGAGGAAGCTGCAGTAAACCCCAACGGCAGAACGGGGCCCATTATAAACCCCCGGGGTGGTACTCATGTTATCCCCTCCATGATAAGGAGGACTAGTCAGATGACCTTGGTGTGAGTGGCAAGTCCACTGCTTGCTAGCTGGGGGATCTCGGGCGTGTTGTCACACTCCCAAATCTCAGTCTAGCAGCAATGGGTGCAGCGTCCCATCCCCCACCTGAGCCAGCGGGTGTGTGCACTGAATGAGGTGAGGTGCCTAAAGGCACTCGATGAACTGTGTTCCCCGTGTGAGGGCCCCCATTCTTTGTTATCGTACTTTGCTTCGAAATGAACCCTCTGAAATAGATAGGACAGAACAGAATCATAGGCACTAAAAGGCCAGGGAAAGGTGGTCTAGGGTACCAGCATCAGAGCCAGAAAGCCCCAGCTTTGAATTTTCACTTTGCTACTTATGGTAGTGGAATCTGGGCAATTCAATTCTTTGTGCCTGAGTCTTTCTCATCTGTCAATATAAACAATGGTATCTTCCTCACAGGGAAGTGGTGAGGAACACAGAGCTAACTCACAGTCTAATTTGTTCCTGGTCTTTCCTAAGGCTAACTGCATGTCCCTCTTGGGTCCATGAGGGACCCCAATATTCTCATAACAATTTTCTCATTTTTGCTTAAGGCAGCGTAAATTGCCTGAGTTTCTTTTTTTTTAAATTTTTTTTTTTTCAACGTTTTTTATTTATTTTTGGGACAGAGAGAGACAGAGCATGAACGGGGGAGGGGCAGAGAGAGAGGGAGACACAGAATCGGAAACAGGCTCCAGGCTCCGAGCCATCAGCCCAGAGCCCGACGCGGGGCTCGAACTCACAGACCGCGAGATCGTGACCTGGCTGAAGTCGGACGCTTAACCGACTGCGCCACCCAGGCGCCCCTGCCTGAGTTTCTTGCATATCCCAAAAGAAATCTAACTTTATGCTGTCATTATCAAAAAACACCAGTTCCTTTGACCTTCCTGGTTTCTAGACAATTCATCGTGATAGTTGCTTGTCATTTGCTCTTTGAAAAAAAGAGAACTGAGCACAGAACTCCAGATGTAGTCTTACCCACACGAAGAAGAGTGGAACCATTATCTCTGGGGTTTCAAAATACTTCCGTTAATATGACCTCAATGGCCTTTTTTTTTTTTTTTAAAACAGCATTGTTTATTCACATTAAGCTTTGAGAATCAGAATCTGCCAGGTCCTTATCTTAAAAACTACTAGCAAACTAAGTTTCCTCTACCCTGTTAATAGTCTGAACTAAATGCAAGATATCAGTCCTGTGATTTCAATACTGCTGAATTTTGAAAATGATTTTAAGTCTTGGTTTTCCTGGAGCAAAGATAATCTGTGTTCTCTAGTTCTGTGACCTTTTCATACTTGATAAGCAGTCTTTCGTGAGTTCCACTCAAGCCAGTAGAAAACACAAGTAGATAAGAGACATTTGGAACCTCATTCAAGTCTTCCCTCTAGCTGACATTATGAACACTCCTCAGAAGCAAGTTTACTCAGCTACAAATCTGCCTAACTGTGCTGTCATCAACTCACATCATTTATCTTATCCATAAGGATGTCATGAGACATTGCCAAGAGCCTTCCTGAACCCCAGGCGTCTTGTGTGTGTGCTGTGGGTCCTCTCTCTCACTTCTGTCCCACTGCACCTATTTCTCCAAGTAAGGATTCCTTGCTGGGTGTTTTTCATGTGTTATTCTTGCGCCTTCCTGACACTGCTCCAGGCATTCTAGCCACAGATTCACAGAACTCACTTACATGTCATTTTCTCTGGTTATCTCTACCTCCTTCTGTTTTTCATAGCTGTCTCTCTAAACCCTGTGACAATTAGGCATTGTGGTTTTCAAAAAATCATCTGGATTGATCAAAACAACATAAATATGTTGCAAAATTTGACAAGTATTAAAAAATAAAATTTTCTTGGAAGTGCCTCTTTAATGAGATGACGCTTTCCCCACCTAAACAGTCCATGTATATATTATTACTTATTGCTAAATAAGACAGGGATCAATTCTATTCCAATTTTGTATTGGTCTAGATTAAAGCACAACCTCCAAACAAACTTATTCATCTAATTAGGAAGATGGGAATGGAAGGATTTTTGTACGGCAATGTTACCTTATTCTATGAGTGCCTTCTGAGTTAAATGCCACAATCATTTTTAATTTTTAATGATTTATCATCTGACAACTGATTAGGACCTCTTTCACTTTTTTTTTGTAAATAAACTTGGAAAAAAACATGCTTTAGAAAAAGAGTTGTTACTTAGAGTCCTTCACTTTCTCAACACTGAGCCATGTTCTGAATTTTCCCTTTGACAGGGCGAGGCACCACTGTAAGACTTAGAACAGGCGAGACATCCACCTGTGTGTCATAAATGAGGGCTGCTGTGAAGGGGAAGGAAGGAGAGGATCAGGCATGGCATGTGGGAAAGGCCCAGAAGACCATATGGAGGCTCAACCAGACACATGGCTACACCTACTTTTAGAGCTCTTTCCCCTAGAGCCCTGGGTATAAGTGTGTGTGTATCCACTTTGGCCTTCGTTAGTGCTTAGTGCCCCCAAAGATATGGTCATCTATTTTCAAGGTCCCTATCCATTTTTTTTTGGCTCTAGTCAGATTCTTTTATGTGCGGAAGAGAACTTTCTCTCACTGCCTTTCTGTTTTCTGAGCAATGAAACTATCAACATAGCAAGGAAAGGATCCACGGTCTGCTTCTAAGCAGCAGGAAGCTCTGGAAGACGTGTGGACAGCTCTCCATCACCACTCTGCCTGCCTCTGTGCCTGTGTTTGTTCTTTGTTCTCATCACCCATATATTCTCCCCCTCCCTTAAGCCCTTGGCTTGGCACATAGGTACATATCTTTACATACAATATTTCTTTATTATACCCACTTAACCCACACAGAGCTTCTAGGCCCTCCATTGCTGTGGAGTTATCCATTCCATGTGACCAAATCAGAAGAAATGGATGGCTTTCTTCATATTTTGCAGAAGAGAAAAGTGAGGGTCAGATTATCCGAGACACAGAGCAGGCTGCAGAGGACTAGGAAGGAAGGCCAGTTCTCTTAGATTCCCACCCATACTCGCCCACATGATTTCATCCCTGTCAAATGAAAATAATAATGGTTGAAAACACCAAGGGCACAATGTCAACTTGAGGAAGCCTTAGGTGGCGATGCACTGAACACTGTCGACTGACCAGATCCACCCGGCACCTTAAACACACAACACAGAGCATGCCTAGGAAGGTCCCCCAGCATGTTATGCTGAGTTGGAAGACAGAATATAAACCCCTAAAGGCCTCTAATAAGTCATAAAAGTTACCAGAAGTCAAAGAATGATGACCAATGCTAACAGGTATAAATGGGGGTGAGAACTTACCGTGTCCCCAATCTTCAGGCCTTCACACTTCCTCTGGCCAGGGTAGGACACACCATCCTGGCAGGTAGCAGTAAAGAAGAGATTAAGATCCTCAGGCTGATCCCAGACAGACAGCTCCACTTTAGACCGGATGCTCTGAACAGAGAGAGAAAATGGAACCAGAACCAGTTAGTAAAGCCTGCAGTTCTCCACACTGGTTCTCTGAGGCCCACTTGACTATCTCTAACTCAGGAGTCTCAGGCCAAGGAAAGTTGGGCTTGGTTCACTGCCGGTCCCACATCCTTTCCCTTCTCTCCACACGTATGCCATCTTGCTAGACCTGGCCCAAAATCTCCCTCCATGAGCTCAGAGAGGTTGATAATGGTCCACCCGCCATATGGTAACTTTATCTACTTCACAGGGGTGATGCTCTGTCCCTGCTCACCATTCCAGAGTCACTTGTCATCCCAAGTGACTCTGCATGTCACTCATGCAGACTCAGCTTCGCACATGCAGCTCCTCAAATCTTGCCATGTGCTCTCTAGACTGTGGGCCTTTCCATGAGCCTGGGAGAGTGTTCCCCTGGTCAGTGGCCCTTCTCTCTTCTTTTTCCCTGACTAGCATCTTGTCAACCTTCAACACCAGTTCAGCAGGCACTTTCTCCTGGAACCACCCTGCCAATCCTCATGCTCACACCCACCTCCAGTAGATGAGGGCTACATGTGCTGAGTTTTGAACTGCATTCTGAAAGAGTCATATCTTACATGTGGGTGATGTTCTCAAGATGGTGACTGAAATCAACATCAAGCCAGAATTACCCATCAGAATAGAAAAAATAAAAGACCAAAAATATCAAGTGTTGAAAAGAATGCAGAGCAATAGGAGCCCTCACCCTGCTGGTGTGAGTGTGAATTGGTATAAAAACCTTTAGAAAACCATTAGGCAGTATCTACTGCTGTTTGGACCAACCTTAGATGTACCAATTCATTGTAGCATTATACCCAACAGAGATATGTAGTGACCAGAGATATGTATGAGAATGTTTTTTTTTTCTCTTTTTTTTTTTTTAAATTTTTTTAATGTTTATTTATTTTTGAGACAGAGAGAGACAGCATGAATGGGGGAGGGTCAGAGAGAGGGAGACACAGAATCTGAAACAGGCTCCAGGCTCTGAGCGGTCAGCACAGAGCCTGACGCGGGGCTCGAACTCACGGACCGCGAGATCATGACCTGAGCCGAAGTCGGCCGCTTAACCGACTGAGCCACCCAGGCGCCCCATGTATGAGAATGTTTATAGCAACACTGTCTCATAATAGTTAGAAAACAGAACTACCCAAATGCCTATCAACAGAACAGACTTTGAGCAAACCAAGTTATGGTGTGTTCGTATAGAACACCATATACTAAAAAGTAATGAAACATGACTACATTCCATGACATAGATGAATCTTAGGACACTGCCTGAAAGAAGCCAGACACAAAAAGCATACATACTTGTACAATTCTATTTATATGAAATTTAAAAGTAGGCAAAAATTATTGGTTACCCTTGGGGGATGGCAAAAGAATAGGGCACAACGGGTGCTTCTGGGTGTTAGTAATATTCTGTTTTTTGACCTGGGTCCTGGATACTCAGGTGTATTTAGTTTGTGAAAAGTTTGTGCAATTTTCTGCATGCCTGCAAGTTTAAAAACTTGCCAAATCTCTAAGGACATGCCTTTGGAGACTGAAGCCAAATGAACCAGCTTGTGTCTAGGGGCCACATCTTACAAAAAACTACATCTGTTTATACACTAAATACATTCAGTATGACAGGATGCACACATTCTGAGAGACGAAAGCACACATGGACCCCAAGATCAACTGATGATCCTCCAGGCTCCCACTCCCCTTCTCAGGTGCACTTTGGGGAACATGGCATTGAACAGATGGCAGGCAGAACTTCCTCTTGCTCACGTGGGGTTCTTTTCTTTCTTTTCTTTTTTGCTGAGCCTATAGTGCTAAACTTGAATATGTTACATATGCAGTTTTCCCAACAAATTAATAGCTTGTTGAAAATACTCTCTGCAAAAAATAGTCTCCTCCTTTGCAACAAATTGTTCAAGTGCTTCCACAACTCTAAAAATACTCTTTCTTCAATCCATTTCCTCTTGTGCCAGCCTCAACTGGCAGAGAGTTTGGTGAGCACCTCTCAACATACAGCACTCAACAGCACTCTCCTGCTAAACACAATCAGTTATTTCCAAGGCTGCCTTCCCCACTGAGCTGTGAGTTCCCAGAGCCATACCCTATTTCTCCTTAGGACTGAACACAGCTTCTGTTGAATGAATGGATGGATGTCCTAATGGCAGCTATGCTAACGGGCTCAGACCGAGTGGAAGAAACTTAAAAGTTATTTCTGAAAAGTCAAAAAGTTTATTCCTTTTACTGTGTCTTTTATTCCTGTGACTTATTCATCCCATAAGTGGAAGCCTGTATCTCTCCTGTTCACCCATTTTGCCCAATCCCCTACTTCCCCTCCCCTCTGGCAACCATCAGTTTGTTCTCCTATGTGTAGGTGTGATTCTGCTTTTTGTTTGTTTCTTTTTTTTTAAGATTCCACTTATGAGTAGAATCATTGGTATTTGTCTTTCTCAGTCTGACTTACTTCACTTGCATAATACCCTCTAGGTCCATTCATGTTGTCACAAATGGCACAATATCATCCTTTTATGGCTGCATAATATTCCATTGTGTATATATACAACATCTTCTTTACCCATTTGTCCATGACGGATACTTAAGCTGTTTTCATGTCTTGACTCGTGTAAATATGTAAACATATGGGTGCATATATCTTTTCAAATTAGTGTTTTCACTTTCTTTGGGTAAATACCCAGTAATGGAATTATTGGATCATATGGTACTCTATTTTTAATTTTTTCAGGAAACTCCATACTATGTTCCACAGTGGTTGTACCAATTTGCATCCCAACAACAGTGTATAAGGGTTCCATTTTCTCCACATCTTCCGCCAACACTTGCTATTTCTTCTTGTCATTTTCATGTTAGCCATTCTGACTGGTGTAAGGTACTCTCTCATTGTGGCTTTGATTTGCAATTCCCTGATGATGCCAAGCATCTTTTCATGTGTCCATTGGCTATCTGTATATCTTCTTTGGAAAAAGTCTATTTGGGTCCTCTGTCCATTTTTTAATGATCATTTTTTGGTACCGAGTGGTATAATTTTTTTTTAAGATTTTATTTTTAAGTAATCTCTACACCCAACATGGGGTTCAAACTCATAACCCCAAGATCAAGAGTCATATGCTTTACCAACTGAGCCAGCCAGGCACTCTGAGTTATATAAATTCTTTTTATTTTAATATTTATGTATTTATGTATATGTATGTATGTATTGATTGATTGATTTGAGAGAGAGATAGCAAGCAGGGGAGGGACAGAGAGAGAGACAGAATCCCAAGCAGGCTCTGTGCCATCAGCATAGAACGTGGTGTAGGGCTTGAACCCATGAGATCACGACCTGAGCCAAAATCAAGAATCAGACGCTTAACCAACTAAGCCCCCAGACACTCCTATAAATTCTTTATAGACTTTGATGAATATTAGCACTGTAATTGGATATGTCACTTGAAAATAAATTTTCCCATTTAGTAGACTGTCTTTTTGTTTTGTTGATGTTTTCCTCAAGTGTGCAAAAGCTTTTTATTTTGATGTAGTCCCAATAGTTTATTTTTGCTTTTCTTACCTTTACCTTAGGAGACATGCAGAAAAATGTCGCTATAACTGATGTCAGAGAATTTCCTACCTGTGCTCTCCTCTAGGATTTGTATGGTTTCAGGTATCACATTTAGGTCTTTAATCCATTTTATTTATTTTTATATACATGTTAGAAAGTGGTCCAGCTTAATTCTTTTTCATGTAGCTCTCCAGTTTTCCCAGCACCACTTACTGAAGAGACTTTCTTTGTTTCATTGTATATTTTTGCCTACTTTCACATAGGTTAACTGACATACAATTGTGGATTTATTTCTGGAGTCTCTATTCTGTTCCATTGATCTATGTGTCTATTTTTGTACCTGTACCATACTATCTTGATTACTATAGATTTATATTATACCTAAAACAAGGTCAATTTAAAAAATATATATGTTTGGGGGTGCCTGGATGGCTCATTCGGTTCAGCGTCTGACTTTGGCTCAGGTCACGATCTCACAGCTCATGGGTTTGGACCCTGCATCGAGCCCTGCTGATAGCTCGGAGCCTGGAACCCGCTTCGGATTCTGTGTCTCCCTCTCTCTCTACCCTGCTCCTGCTTGTGCTTGCTCTCTCTCTCTCTCTCTCAAAAAATGAACAAACATTAACTTTCTTTTTGATATATATATTTTTGAATTGCAAGTAACTATGAGAATAAGGCAAATCAATGTATCATAAAAGGGCTAGGTAGACTGGAGCTACACAAAAAATTACTTGGGATCAGTCACATAAAACATGAGGGCCCTGTAGCTCACCAACAAGACATTAGGAGGAAATACCAATCCTCCCTCCCCATGAAGGTCTGCTGGAGCTGCCACCCAGAAGGGTTAATGGGGAATTTGGTAGGGGGAGAAAGAGCACTGGGGACTGGGACTCCTACTGAATGAATTGGTAACTATAATGGATAGAAATTAAATCTATGCTGTAGTCTAGACCCCCAAAGCCTTGTGTTGTGATCTGAAGTTTTTATTACTCCTGGCCCCCATAGGAATCAGAAACTCTTAAGGTGTTGACAGCGGGGGGGGGGGGGGGGGGGGGGGGGATAGGAATCATGAAGATTATTCAGTTTAAACCTATCAGTTTACGGAAGTGGGAACTGAGATCAAAGAAAAGGCATTGTCCAGGGTCATTCAGCGCCTAGAGGCAGGCAGGACAGAACCAGGCCTTCTTGATCTCCCTGCAGTGCTCTGACCTTGGAGAATATGGACAATCAGGTTGTATTCTGATCATAAAGGTCTATCTCCTATAAAAGACTATGGCCTCCCAGAGGGCAGGACTGTATTTTGCTTGCTGTTTTTGTTTTGTTTTGTTTCTCAAGATGTAGACGGTATCTGCCACACATTAGGTCATTATTATATATTTGCTGGACAAATGAATGAATGAATGGAGCATAAAATATAATAAAGAAGCAAAGCTACAGGCAATACATGAAGACTTACAGATGACTCCTGAAATTCAGTTAACTCCTACCAGCCCTGCCCCTGAAGACATTTCCTTACTCCTCATCCTGGGACAAGGAGACAATGTCAAGAATGTCAGAAGTTTAAAGGCTATTAAAATGCTCGGTCAGGCTAGGTCACATCTGCAATTGCTTTAAGTCAGGCCAGCTGTGGAATGGGTGGGCGCAGACTTTATGGCAACAACAAAAAGAGAAACATGTGCTCCACTAGGAGACACATACACCATAGCCTCTGATACCACCCTCCACATGCAATTCTAGCGGTTTCCAGCTCCTTCTGTTCTTTCCCATTCTGAAAAGAGCCCCCAGTGATTCTCTGAGTCCTTGTCCCCTTTCTCAATGTGACACAGTGCTCGTGTTCTGTATGTGTGCACCCAGGGCCTCTCTCTGGGCTCGGGGCTCTCCTTCGCACCTCCAGTACAGCCAAGCTCCAGTTTAGCCAAGCTAAACCCCCTTGGGAGGACTTGGTGATCTCTTGCAATGAAGAATTTGGCAGAGCAAGAAAAGATATATAAATCAAAGCCCAGAGTTGAAGTTTCACATTATGAAAGCTGCATACAACAGACTTGAGTCTACAAGACATTAAACATGCCCTTCCCATTCTGCTCCCTCCGCAGCCTAGCTAAAAACCACAGCTATTTCATCTGTTACATGTGCTTCAACCAAAATCTTTTCAGAATGTCCCCACAGACGGTTTGCCAGCTCTCTGGGGGAGGTCAAAGTCAACACCCATACTTAGTCATGTGTTGCATGACTCATATGGGATCCGCCACAAACTGCCGAGGCGGTAAGGTGACACAGAGAAAAGCAAACAGTCCGGTTAGAGTTGGGCTTAGATCCAGGCCAAGGAGAGGAGCAGGTGAAAGGATAACCACCGCTAAGCTCCCCCACACACACGCACACGCACACACGCACACTCAAGGCCCAGCCTGGGCCCTCCCCTCTGTCAGAAATGACCACAGCCAGTGAAGCAGGTCCTAATCACTGTTGGGCACCAACACGGCTTCCACCCGCTGGACTTGGCTCCAAATACCTTGCTGTCTCACATTCGTATATTTAATAGCTTTCAAATCCCCACTGAGGGAAAGAGGCAAAAGTAGGGAATTACCGACGATCCTAACTTTTTGGGTTGACGCACACGTTCAATACCATGATGGTGGTGGTGATGGTTTCAAAGATGTGTACACGTGTCAAAACTTAACAAGTTTTACACTTTCAATCTGTACAGTTTATTTGTTCCCCATCTCAATAACGCTGCTTTAAATTTTTCCAGTGAACTGTTGATAGCATTCCAGAATCACCCATGTTAAAAGTTGAGTTTTGGGGCGCCTGGGTGGCTCAGTCGGTTGAGCATCCGACTTCGGCTCAGGTCATGATCTTGTGGCTCGTGAGTTCGAGCCCCACATCGGGCTCTGCGCTGACAGCTCAGAGCCTGGAACCTGCTTCGGATTCTGTGTCCCCCTCTCTCTCCGCCCCACCCCTGCTTGTGCTCTGTCTCTGTCTTTCAAAAATGAATAAACATTAAAAAAATTAAAAAAAAATAGTTGAGTTTCAAATGTTCATTCATAAGTTCTGTGTCTCATTTCCTAATGCATTCTTTCATAGGAACCAGATGAACTCAGAGCTAAGCTACAGTCCTGGATTCCCAGACTTCTTCAGGGGTTTCATCCCAGGTTAAATGTAGCTCCTGCCTAGAAAAGATCATTTTCTATACTCATCCCAATCCTGACTCCTTAACAGCAGACAGGGCTCTCGGCTCCTTTCCTAACCTCCACCAACCACACGAAGCATAGCATATTCCCCAGGTCCCTGGATTTTAATTAGGAAAATGAATTTAGGGGCACCCGGGTGGCTCAGTTAAGTATCTGACTCTTGGTATTGGCTCAGGTCATGATATCATGGTTCATGAGATCGAGCCCCACATCCGGCTCTGGGCTGACAGCGCAGGGCCTGCTTGGGATTGTCTCTCTCTTCCTCCCTCTCTGCCCCTCCCCTGCTTATGCGCGCTCTCTCTCTCTCTCTCTCTCTCTCTCTCTCAAATAAATAAATAAACATTACAAAAAAAGATGAATTTATATGTAATAAGCCTGCTCAGAGCCACTGTAACACATCTCAGGGAAAGAACTCCCTCAGTTATATACAAGCTCCCACACAGAAAACATACAATGCCTTGTGCTCCCTGGTTATTAGTGGTCCCACACACAGGTATCAAAGCACAGAACCACCCGGCCACACAAAGCACCGACAGAGCAGAGTGTTTTTTCCATTTCTGGCAAATACCATCCAGTCAGTTCTGTGCAACTCAGAGTCATTATGCTCTCCTTTCTTAAAGTCATGAGGAGCAGAGGGCCTAGGCCTTCAGCAGGTAGCACTCTTAGGGGAGCCCCAGAGGTAGCCCCAGAGGCTCCCGGGGAGCCTCCCAGCAGGATCTGAATTCAGGAGCTGACTGAGGATGAAAATCCTCCCTAGAAACCCAGGAGAAATTCTCACCCACCCTAGAGCCCAAGATGGGCTTGCTCTTCAGCCACTTATTCCCCAAAGGTGTGGGCTTGGCAGGAGGCAAGCTATGGTCACCCCCACCCCCAGTGACAGCAGGCCTAGCAGCAGCCCCTTTCCTTATCCAGGGGTCTCTCAGTCACGGTGCCCCCAGAGGCAGCAGTCCTAGCGCCTATTTTAATTCCTTTGGTCCAGCATCCAGAGCTTGAGGCCAAAGAAGTTCACAAAAAGAGAGGCCCTCAGAAAGGGGGTGACATTTGGCAGGCCTGGGCCCCCTCCCTCACACACACACTCTCTTCCCAGACACTCTCTTGGTAGGTCACGTTTCCACTCACTGTGGAAATGTGAAAACCACCAAAGGTGAACCTGGAAACCCCGGCCCATTGAGTCTGGTGAAGACTTAAATGTCAGGGAACAGAAAAGAGGATGTCAGTATGCAGGGAACAGGGTAGGAAGAGGGGAAGGAAGTCTGGTTTCTCTCAACAGGAAGTTCTAGGCGTGAGGGGGAATCAGAGCACTTGTGAGAGGAAGAGGATCCTTGTGTGCAATAGAAGATGGGGCGAGCAGAGGACAGAAAACCATCCACAAATCCTCACTGCCACTCAGCTCACGCTAGGACCAGTGAGGGCTCTGGGGTCCCCCAGTGGTGAGGACATTACCTCCAACTCCTGGTCTAACTGAGCAGTATTTTGTAACTCAAAAGAGGGCTGCACCAGCAGGTTGACAAAGTCAACCCTGGAAAGGCAGAGTTCCACATACTCATTTGTACATCAGTCATGGTTGGGAAAGTAAGATGGCTTCTCTACCACACATGTGATGCCATAGTGGATAATCAGGTTCCCAGGTCTGCCCACAAATGTCTATTTCACATGAGTTTAGGACCAGCAGTGCTACTTCAACTATATTTGCTTTATGTAGAACTTTGATTTAACAGGAAGATGTACCCTGAATTCCAATTTGTGAATTACCTGGCCCCATAAAGGACTGAGTGGACACTGGAAGCTATAACCTTAGCGGGGCTTAGCAAGGAGGGGAGAGCTGAGGGTATAAAACTTGCCAGCACGAGAACCTGTGCTTGCCATTTTCCTGAGAAAAGTAGGTCTGAGTCAAGTACTCCTCGGGTATCTGGAACTGAGGGAAAGGAGGACAGGAGGGAGAACCTGTGCCCACCCAACCGTGGTGCTCCACTGGGGGGCCCAGGCTGTCAAGGAGTCAGAACCTGAGCATGTCCAGGGGCCACTGGCCGGAGTCTGACTGAGCCATTTGCTGCTCACTGGGTTCAAATTTTGATGAGAGTCAAGAGAACAGAGGTGAGGGGAGAGGATACATCAAGTAGGATGGGGGCCTTCTCCACCACAAACCAGAGTGAAGGAGGAAGGCACCAAACTCAAGAGGCAGGCGGCAGGAAGCAGAGCCATGTATGCAGGCTGCCCATGTATGCATTCACTGCCCACCTGCGTCCACAGCAGCTCCTGGAGCCTCAGCGGGAGAGGGCGGGAAGCGGCAGTGGGGAAGAAACTGGTGACTTACGTTGTACGCATTGATGATCAGCTGAATGATATTTTTGGAGTCTCCATGTAAAATCTCCACTGTTGTTCCAGGTATCAGGGCTGTAAAATTCTTGAAGGAAAAAAAAAAAAAAAGAAAGAAGAGATATAAGCCAATTTTGTCTTTCTATACCATCAGAGTAAACACCGGTCTCCTGAGCTAGACCAGTAAGGGCCCAGCACCACACTCTGCCAGTCTCGCACACCATAAACTGGAGAAGGTGCCACAAGGAAAGCCGAGCACGGACCCTGGGGGACAGAGCTATGCAGCAGGCTGTGGAACATCAACCTTCGAAGGTCTAAGTGCAAAGGGGCCTGGCAAGATCTGTTCCCAAAGTAGAATGTCCTGCTCCTTCTGGGAGGCCGCTCCCGTCTGGCATGTAACAGACAACTCTCTGAAATTTCATCCTCTATGGACAACATACTCTTGATATTCTTGCCATCTTTCCTCAAGTCTACCTAGATCCATATTCCCAGCTTCAGCTCGAGGATGCTCACAATCTTTTCAGCAGGAGTAAAAGGGGAATCTCTTCTAAGTCTCTCAAATATGGCCTCTTTCCTGAATAGGGAACTGACATGTGAATGATGGCCTCCCAAGGACATCTGGGTATCTCTGGGTGAAATCCTGTGGCACAGCAGGCAGCCTTGAAGTGGTTGCCTTTCCTCTTTTCATTTGTCCTAATGACTATGTCACTTATTAAAGTTTCTAGACCTCTAGAAACACCCACTGCCCTCAGCCTGCCTTGGACTATGTGGACCTACTCCCTGAGCAAGGTGTCCTTGGTTCTGAACAAGGATGGCTTAGGCCAAAGTGGATCAATTCCATCTTGAAGTATCTGGAAGCATACCAAGTCTATTCGGTGCAATCGATCCCTCTAAAGAAGTTACGTGTAAATGGCTGGGTTTTATCCTGCTATCTTCCACTGAACAACAAAAAAATAAAACCAACAATCCTCTTCCTTTGTTTTCATCTTCTAAAATTGATTCAGACTAACAGAAGAGAAAGAACTGAAGTTTTAAGTGGAATTTTATCAGTGATAATCTCAGGCAGGAGCAATAGAAAGACATGATCAGACAGAGGTTATTCTGTGGATATTTAAGAGCAGCCCAGAGAGGGGACTGGGGCAGGCAGTCTGAAGGGTGGACAGGGTTGGGGAGGGATTGCTGACTCAGTTCTCATAACCTCTCAAGTCAAAGGAAGTCAGAGGTGAGCCGAGTTTTACATTTAGCTTACATGAACACTCCTTGAGCAACTCAGATAGTTCTAGTTCAAAATGTGACTTGCCTGTGGTTGTGAGGAAGAACACATTCACGAGAGGATTTTATAACGATGGCCCAGAGGATGGCCCAGGAAAAGTCTCTGAGACAGAATAGGTTCATACACAGACTGCTCTATTCGCCCAAGACATTTATTGTTTTCTTTGGGAAATCCTATCTCAGACCGACCCCTTGGTCTGCCCTACTCTGTGAGTAAGGCATAAAACTCTGGGAATACTGGAATTAGTAATGTAACCTGCTTCAATGCCTTAGTTTTCTTTCTGTACACTTTTATTTTATATTGTCCTTCCCTATGGATTACATTGTATATCCATTTCATCATCTGAAAAATGGGAGCTCCTACTGTCTCCAAAGTTTTTCTCAGGATCACATCAGATGCCCTAAGTTTAAATTGCTTATAAAGGCATGTGCTGCTAAGTGAATGTTGAATAGCTTCATCAATACTATTATTTCCCACTAGATCAAGGCAGGGCTATATTTCACTTCTCCCTTGGATCTCCCACATAGAAGAAGGCTGGTAACACTCCTCAGACCACTACCTCACACTTTGCCTCACCCACATCCTAATCTCCTATTCACCTTCGGGTCATCATGGGCCCCAGAATCAGGCCATTGGCTCCCCTCATTCCCTCCAGGCTTACCTTGTAGAGCATATAATGGCTTTTTGTCACTGCAAAGATGAGGTTGATGTTGTTCTCTGCCAATTTCTCTCCAAGCAAGGCAAGAGATGGATAGTCCTAGCGCCAAGGCAAAAGGTCAAGGCTGTAACGTTTCCTTTTTTTTTTTTTTTTTTTAATGTTTATTTACTTTTGAGAGAGAAAGATAGAATGTGAGTGGAGGAGGGGCAGCTAGAGAGGGAGACACAGAATCTGAAGCAGGCTCCAGGCTCTGAGCTGTCAGCACAGGGCCCAACGTGGGGCTCGAACTCACAAACTGTGACATCATGACCTGAGCTGAAGTCACTTAGCTGACTGAGCCACCCAGGCGCCCCAAGGCTGTAACATTTCTAACAGGCCGAGATACCATCCCCAGCTCCAACATGCATTCAGGAACCCACACTTGCTAGGAAAAGCATCTTCCCCTGGCCATCCTTAATAACTAAGCCCCATTGGCAGCTCCAAATTGGGGAAATATGCAGAAAGGATGTCCAGGTAAGGGCCTTTTGGCACTTCCCAAACTAGATGCATTCCCCTCACCCCTCCCAAGCCAGAATGGAGACATAATGAGTGGAAGATTCCCACAGCTGGTCTGTGCCTCCATCCTTTTAGGAAGGATGGGGCATAGAGGAGAGGCCCCCCAAAGTCCAGCCACCATACCCTATAATCTACCATCAGCAACCATTATCTTTATCTTCCTTAGGACTTCTCCTCCCTAACTCCTTGCCCTACTTTCCTTCTCCTAAGCCCAACAACTGGGCCCCGCAATGTCTCTCATGGGTCCTGCTCACTACTCAGAATGGGCAGAAGAGGCTGTTGACCTCTCGCTTAAATGTTGGGCTATGGTGGGGGAGGGGTCCAAGCAGGAGGGGAGGGTGGAGGCTGAGAGGCAGTCTAATAATGTCCTGAAGGATTTTAAGGGCTAATGATGGGTAGAGGGGTCCTCATTAGCTCTACAGTTATCAAGTTCTATAGTTAGGAGTCCTTTTTCCAGACTCCATTATTCTTGGGATAATATGGAAGGCTTGAAATTGGAGAATAGGGGCTCGCCCAGCAAAGGAAATTACAAAGTATTTCTCTCTAGCCAGACACCACGAGAATGGATTTGGGAAGGAAGAGGGTACAGGTTTTTGTTTGTTTGCCTGTTTGCACAGTAAGTGTGGCAAGATCTTGGTAACTATTACATCTGGGCAATAGGCATATAGGGGTTCATTCCAATTTTCTATTTTTGTGATATATGTTTGAAATTCTGCATAAATTCTTTTCAATGACATGGTGATGGTCATAGACTATTGACAGTGGAAGGTCCTTGGGGCCTCCCATTCTGTGCAGGACACCTGCAGCCCCACTCCTGAAGGTGGCAGGACTCAGTGCCTCAGGGAGCCCATTTCTAGAAGTCACAATGTCTTATCCTCATTTATTTTGCCCTATAACTTCTATACAAGTTTTGATCTCTGCAGGAGCACAGTCCCTGGCCTCCTGTAAGTTCACCTCTCCCCTCTGAGATCTATCTGGTCTCCCCAAGTCACTTCTTCCTTAACTAAATGCTTCCATTTAGGTGCACGATGGCAGAAGATGAACCAGCTGCAGAAATCTGTGAGAAATGTTCTGAGTTAATGAGTTCTGAAAGCCTAGCTGGAGAAGATGGACTAGAAACCCAATTTCCAGAACGGACTGGAAAGTCCATGAGTAGAGGGCCAGGTGAGCACCTGGCCCACGGGCAGGATCATGGGAGCGGGGCTGGGACCCCTGGTCCTCACCATCTGATTGGACACTGTGTACTCGTTGGCCTCATTCAGGTGGCACTGGCCATCGTGTGGCTGCACCAGGCCCCCCAGTTTTCCATCCAGTGCAATGTGGGGCACGTCGTCTGTAGTGAACACCAGCAAATGCAGTGCATCCTTTCTCCAGCCGATCTTCTCCTAAGGGACAGAAGTTTGAGGGGGGCCAGGAGCTTCTGATTGCTGCCCAGGCCTGCCCCAGGACATCAGAAAGCGCACTGGCCCGTCTCCCAGGGTCGTGGTCTGAATCAGAGGCATCCTTCTACGTGCGTAGCCGGGGAGCACTCATAGAAACCACTCAAGAATGATCCACAGAACTCAGAAGAGACACAGCCTGAACTGGGGAAGCCTAAATGCACAGAGACACAGCTGCACAGCTGGGCCCGTGCAGGCCCAGGCACCCGGAACCCTCCCAACCACCATATGCTTCCCTGTTCCTTTTGGTTATACTTGAGGGCTACCCCTTCTGGACATTTCCCCTCTGAGCCTCCTGTATTATTCCATCCCCGGAAAAGCCTTTAACCCACCTCAACCCAACCCCTGACAATGCACTCGGGTTAGCTGGCCTTATCTAAGATGACCAGTAAGGGAACATTTCAGTCCCCCAGTGAGACACAAATCACCCAGAATGGAGTGTTCCAATGGTCAATGGATCTTGCCTTCGGAGGATTTGGTAAAATCTGCCATCTATTCTGATAGGTGTAAACCACTCCAATCATTAACTGAAATACGTCAGTGTTTAAGGTCAGTAAGATTAGCTCTGTTCTCCCTTTACTGCTTCATGTATCCACTCCAGCAAAAGGCACAGCTACATACAGTCTGTATTGCAAGAGAAAGACTCTATTTCTCACCTGCAGCCACTGTGGCCCCAATGCTACAAACACCCCAGCCATTATTATTAGGAACAGCTGGACCCTGATACAGAGCAACAGAAACTGAGATATGGCCACTTTCTTACTAACAGTGAAAAGGCATCCCCAAATATGTTGGTGGCAGAGTGAATACGTGCCAAGAGTTATCTACACATGCACCCTTGATATGGAAGCCAAAGACTGGATTCACAGACTTTACAAGTTAAAAGCTGTTGTTCTTCCAGCAGATGAGGAGTTGAAGGCATCACCCTCTTTCTTACCACCATATTGATGAATTTAACAGCCTTTAAGAGCCATAATATTTTCTCACTTGCTCCAAAAGCGGCGTGGAAACAAAACAATAATAATAAATCACAAAAAGTCAGACTAATGCGGGGTGGGGGGGGGGGCGGATGTTTTGTCCCAGATCCCAAAGAGTTTACAGTCAAATGGAAACAGGACTCCAACACATCCCCATTAAGGTGCTAATGAAGGTAAATACAATGTCAGTGGAAACCAGAGAGGAGGAGGCTTGAAAGCCTTCTCAGGGCGCATGAAACTTAAGCTGAGCTGGAAGAATAGGAAGGGCTCTTCAAGGAAGCTGGAGGAAGAAATGCCGGAGAAGGCAGAAGAGGGGGTGGGCATTGTAAGCACTAGCAAAGGCACAAAGAGGAGGCCAAGCACATTTTTGGGACCTGGAATAAGAAACCTAGAAGGTCCCTGACAGCAATGACATCTAAGCCATGACAAAACTGATCTGTGATGTTAGAAGGCAAGACAGTGGTTCCCCTTGACAGCATGAATGGGGGTAGTTAATAACTGAAAAGGGTCACAAGGAGGCTTCTGGGTTGCTGGTAATGTTCTGTCTATTGACCTGGTATTTCTACCTTGTGAAAATTGACCGAGATGCTGCACTCTTTGTACAGTTTTCTGCAGGTATGTTAGACTTTGGTAAAGAGTTTAAAACTGTGAAGTAGTTAAAGCAGTACATTACAAGCCGTGGAAGGGAGGGCACGATGCTTTGGAGATAAGGCATAATCAAGAGGGTGTAAAACAACAGTGCTTTTTGTAGGAAAAATGTGGGTCTGTTATTCACAAGGACACAACAATGTGCTAAACACCCTGACAAGAAAGTAGAACAATCTTTCATTTGACAATGTGTATTAAGAACCTTAAAGGAAATCAGAGACCTAAAAAAATGGACAGAAAGATAGTTTCCATGGATCAGAAGTGTCAATGTCACTGAGAGGTCATCTGCCCCCAGACTGATCTATAAACTCAATCTATAAACACAATCTATAAACACAATCCCAATCAAACGCCCAGAAGGCCTTTTTGAGAAAATGTAAGCTTAGTCTAAAATTTATATGGAAAGTCAAACAATGGAGACCAGAAACAATTTTCTAAAAAGAACAACCAAGTTGAGGGACTCATTATCTAAGGTCAAGGCTTACCATAAAGCTACCATAATCAAGATAGTGCATTAAACATAAAGACCAATGGAGCAAGATAGAGATAAATAGACCCACACATATATGGTCAATTCAACAGAAGGTACTAGAACAATTAGACATCCATATCGAAAGAAATGAAGCTCAAGCCAAAACTCCCTATATATACAAAAATTGATTAGGACTAAGACAGTAAAGTTCTTGAAGGAAACAGGAGAAAGCCCTTGTGACTTTCATATAGGCAAAGATTCCTTACATATCATGATTTATGGGATAAAAATTGATGAATTGGACTTCATCAACGTTAAAAACATCTGCTCTTTGAAAGATACCAATAAGAAAATGAAATGACAAGGTATGGACTGGGAGAAAATATTTGCAAAGAAATAAAAATCTGATAGAACCAATATCCAGAATACATAAAGAATGTTCATAAGTGAATAAGAAAACAAATTGAATTTAAAAAGATAGAGACTTGAACAAACATTTCACCAAAGAAGAGAGAGGAATGAAGATAAGCACAAGAATGGAGTCTCAACATTGGTAGTCACTGAGGAAATGCACATTAAAACCACAATAAGATAGCTATTAGATAGCTCTTCCAATGGCAAACACACCAACCCTAATAATACCAAGTGGCAGTAATGGTGTGGAGAAATTGGAACTCTCATAATTGCTAATGAGAATACAAAAGTCTCAGCAACTTTGGAAACAGTTTGACAGATTCTTATAAAGTTACACATACACTTACCATCAACCCCAAGAGAAATGAAAATTTATGCTCACATGAAAATTTCTACGCAGCTTTATATTTTTAAAGATTTTATTTTTAAGTTATCTCTATATCCAACGTGGGGCTTAAACCCTTTTGAATCAAAAGTCGCATACTCAGGGTGTCTGGGTGGCTCAGTCAGTTAAGAGTCTGACTCTTGGTTTTGGCTCAGGTCATGATCTCACAGTTGTGGGTTTGAGCCCTGCATCAGGCTCCATGCTGCTGATGGAAAGCCTACTTGGGATTCTGGGATTCATTCTTTCTCTCTCTCTCAAAATAAATAAATTTAAAAAATCAATTTATAAAAAAGAAAAAAGAGTTGCATACTCTACTGACTGAGCCACCCAGGTACCCCTCAATGTAAATACTTATTATAGCAGTTATTCATAATCATCAAAAACCAGAAACAATGTGCATCAAGTGGTTTACAGAGAGACACAATGTAGTACATCTACACAATGAAATACTGTTCTGGAAAAAAAAAAAAAAAAGAATAAACTACTGACACATACAACTTGGATGAATCTCCAAAGCATTATGTTAAGTGAAAAAAGCCTGACTCCAAAGGCAACTTACTGTCTAACTCCATCCATGTGATACTTGGGAAAAGACAAAAATATAGGGACAGAAACAAATTGGTAGTTGCCAAAGGCTGAGAGTAAAGGGAGGGGTCAGCAACAAAGGGATGCTAGGAAACTTTCAAGGGTTCTAGAAATAATCTCTATCTTCATTGTGGGGGTGGCTAGAAGACTTTAGCCTAAAAAGGTGAATTTTACTCTGTGTAAACTATCCCTCCATAACCTGGAGGGACCCTCTGTGTAAACTATCCCTCCATAACCAAAAATTCCCTTAAAGAAGTATACATCTTTTGACTCAATTATTCTACTTCAAGAACTCTCTCTGCAAGAAGTATTCTGAAATATGCACAGCAATATTTTCACTAGTAGTGACAAAAAGGGATCTTGTTTAGGAATGGTTAAGTAAATGGAGGTATCTTCTCTCTGGCCAACAGAAATTATGTTCATAAAAAGTATGACCTTATGGCCAACAGGTGTAATGTTAGCTGGAAGACGAAGTATATAATACTTTAATGGCAGTGTGATTACAAACCATGTAAGAGATGAGCATTACTTTCTATTAAAAAGAGAGTAAGACCCATTCATCAGTTGATGGACATTTAGGCTCTTTCCATAATTGGGCTATTGTTGAAAGTGCTGCTATAAACATTGGGGTACAAGTGCCCCTATGCATCAGCACTCCTCTATCCCTTGGGTAAATTCCTAGTAGTGCTATTGCTGGGTCATAGGGTAGATCTATTTTGAATTTTTTAAGGAACCTCCACACTGTTTTCCAGAGTGGCTGCACCAGTTTGCATTCCCACCAACAGTGCAAGAGGGTTCCCTTTCTCCACATCCTCTCCAGCATCTATAGTCTCCTGATTTTTCATTTTGGCCACTCTGACTGGCGTGAGGTGATATCTGAGTGTGGTTTTGATTTGTATTTCCCTGATAAGGAGCGACGTTGAGCATCTTTTCGTGTGCCTGTTGGCCATCTAGATGTCTTCTTTAGAGAAGTGTCTATTCATGTCTTCTGCCCATTTCTTCACTGGATTATTTGTTTTTCGGGTGTGGCAATATGGCCTTTTGTAGCAACATGGATGGAACTGGAGAATGTTATGCTAAGTGAAATAAGTCAGGCAGAGAAAGATACCATATGTTTTCACTCTTACGTGGATCCTGAGAAACTTAACAGAAGACCATGGGGGAGGGGAAGGGAAAAAAAAAGTTAGAGAGGGAGGGAGCCAAACCATAAGAGACTATTAAAAACTGAAAACAAACTCAGGGTTGATGGGGGGGTGGGAGGGAGGGGAGGGTGGGTGATGGGCACTGAGGAGGGCACCTGTAGGGATGAGCACTGGGTGTTGTATGGAAACCAATTTGACAATAAATTTCATGTAAAAAAAAAAAAAAAAAAAGAGAGAGAGAAAGAGAGATTGAAACGAAATACACCATCATGTGGTTGGGGTAGAGATGACAGGCAACATCTTTCTCTTTTTTCCCATTTTTCCCCCCAACTATCTTTCAGAAGCAAGTATTACTTTCACAAGACTGGGTTTTGAATGCTGCTGGTCTGCTGTTTAACTGTTTCAGTCTCCTTTTCCTCCACAACGGCTTCCCAGAGGACTTGCAGGAACATAATGGAAGCTGGCAACAAGGACACAGAATAATGTGGAACCCAGGTGCCCCAGGACAGGCTCTGTAATGTTGTTGCCACCCCTAATTACTCATGTAGCTTTGACCTAATGAGTTAACCCTTCAAAAGCTTTTTTCTTGATAGGAAACCAGGAATAATAAAACTTAATACTTACTCCACCTCCACCATGCCACTTCATCTTCACCACCACCTCTGTAAAGCAGGTAAAATACTGCCCTCGTGCAGATGAGGTAACTGGTGGTCAGAGGCATTAAGTAACCAGTCCAACGTCACTGCACTAGCAAGGGCCAGAGAAGCCAGATTCAGATGATCTGCTTCTTACTCACAAAGCGAAACTACCCAATCATACAGGAGGAGAGGATGGTGCAGGGTGTGTGTGCATGTGTGTGCATGCACGCGTGTGCGTGACCAACGAGGGAATTCATTCAAGTACTTAGTAGGCTCTCCACTAATGATTGCTGGGTCCAAGATAAATGTCTGTCAAGTTGAAAGGTGGCATCTGACACAGAAAAAGCTCTCCAGATGAAGAATGGCACAGCATAATAATAATAATTCTGTTTTCCCTGAAGTGGACTCCTGTTATGTAAGTGATGGCCCAGAGGCTGGGCTGCAGAGCACGAGTCAGAACCTCCTCATTCAGTAACCCAGGCTTTTGGGCTCAGAGATTTTTTAAGCAGTGACTCCACAGAGAATTTACATTAGAAAGAATTTTCCTACTGTCTGCCTGGACTATCTTGAAGGCTTAAGTTCTGTATTCCATGTTTGGAGCAGAAAGCAACAGTGGGAAAATAGATTATGTTTTGTTTTGTTTTTTAAAGAAAGAATAACTACAAAATGCAGTATGGTGTGGGGAGCCAGAGGACATGAGCTTTCGAACAGATGAGGCTAAGTTCAAATATGCTTTGCACTAACTGGGACACCTCTCTCAGCCTTGCTTTCTTAATCTGTAACATGGAAAAAATCCTATTTTGCAGGGTTGATGCTAGGTTTAGACATAATTGTATTAAAAAGCCCTCAGCACATGAGAGGCTACAAAAAGGATCTGTAATTATTACTTTTTTAAAAAATGTTAATGTTTATTTATTTTTGAGAGCGAGAGAGACAGAGTGTGAGTTGGGGAGGGGCAGAGAGAGAGGGAGACCCAGAATCCAAAGCAGGCTCCAGGCTCTGAGCTGTCAGCACAGAGCCCAGTGGGGGGCTCAAACTCCCAAACAGTGAGATCATGACCTGAGCTGAAGTTGGACGTTTAACCGACTGAGCCACCCAAGGCGCCCCTATAATTATTACTCTTAAGACTGGTAATAGGGGCGCCTGGGCGGCTCGGTCGGTTAAGCATCTGACTTCGGCTCAGGTCATGATCTCACGGTCCGTGGGTTCAAGCCCCGCGTCGGGCTCTGTGCTGACAGCTCAGAGCCTGGAGCCTGCTTCAGATTCTGTGTCTCCCTCTCTCTCTGACCCTCCCCCGTTCATGCTCTGTCTCTCTCTGTCTCAAAAATAAATAAAACATTAAAAAAAATAATAGTAAATAAAATAAAATAAAAAGAAGACTGGTAATAATTTCTACATTTCTTCTCTTCACCTTTCACTACTTGATGTGGGAGGCTCCATAATCATTGTAGGGACTATGAAGTATTGCATACTGAAAAGTTTTTTTTTTAAAATTTTTTTTTTTTTTCAACGTTTTTTTATTTATTTTTGGGACAGAGAGAGACAGAGCATGAACGGGGGAGGGGCAGAGAGAGAGGGAGACACAGAATCGGAAACAGGCTCCAGGCTCCGAGCCATCAGCCCAGAGCCTGACGCGGGGCTCGAACTCACGGACCGCGAGATCGTGACCTGGCTGAAGTCGGACGCTTAACCGACTGCGCCACCCAGGCGCCCCTGAAAAGTTTTTAAAAGCCTTGAATTGGGGTGCTTGGGTGGCTCCGTCAGTTAGGTGTCTGTCTCTTGATTTCAGTTCAGGTCACGACCTCATGGGTTTGTGAGATCAAGCCCACATCAGGCTCTGTGCTGGCATCGTGAAGACTTACTTGGGATTCTGTCTCTACCTCTCTCTGCTTCTCCCCCACTCATGCTCATTCTCTCTCATAAGAAATAAATAAACATGGAAAAAACTTTAAAGCCTTGAATTAATACCACAATGAGATTCTACCTACCACACACCTGATAGAATGGCTGAAAGTGAAAAGACCAACCACACCAAATGTTGATGTAGATGTGGAGTCACACACTGCCGTTAGGAATGTAAAATGCTATGTGTACTTTGGAAAACAGTCTGGCAGTTTCTTGAAAAGCTAAACACCTACCAGATGACCCAGT
This sequence comes from Neofelis nebulosa, assembly GCF_028018385.1. Classification (NCBI taxonomy): domain Eukaryota; kingdom Metazoa; phylum Chordata; class Mammalia; order Carnivora; family Felidae; genus Neofelis; species Neofelis nebulosa. The sequence continues at coordinate 89,078,428 of NC_080786.1, read as the reverse complement.
AAATCCACTCCCAAGTCTAGAGATAAAAGAAATAAAAGCAAACATCTATACAAACACTCGAACACACTTAACAGCAGCTCTGTTTGTAATAAGCAAAAACTACCAGCCATCCAAAACAACCCAAACATCTACCAACAGGACAGAACAGATAGACAAAAAGTGGTCCATCCACGCAAAGGAATTCTACTCAGTGACAAAAGGAAAGGATGGAGACACTTGACAGCACAGATAAACTCAAAATAACTGTGCTCAGTGAAATAAACCAGGCTAAATAAGTATTTATACTGGATATATACAATTTTTGCAAATGCAAACTAACGTATAGTGAGAGAAAGCAAATTAGTAGCTGCCTGGGGTGAGGAATAGGAGGCACAGGAGGGAGCAAATGACAAAGAAGCATAAATGCTCACTGTGAGGGAAAGGATATGTTCATTATCTTGATCATGGTATGTGTATATATATATATATATATGTACATATATATATGTATGTATGTACATATCTCTCACAGGTGTAAACATGTCAAAACTTCTCAAACTGTACACTTTCAAGACGTGTAGTGTATTATACATCAAGTATACCTCATGGAAGCTCTTTCATTTAAAGAAGACTTGGTTTGCTCATAAAGTCTCTTATTACAAGAATTTACACGAATAGACGATGTCAGTAATGTGCTGGGAATACCACTCACACACGTTCTTTTGTTTGGTGACACTATCGAGTAGCAGTTAGGGGCTGGTCTGGCCAGTCTCAGGTTAGCCCTACACCTGCCTCAGCTTGTCCTTCTGGCCTAGGCAAGTTACTCAATCCTTCCCAGGCCAGCTTCTCTTCTATAAAATGGAGATGATAATAAAAGTAGCAATAAAATAGGGTGATGAGAAGATTAAACAGAGGAGGAACACCCAGCTCCGTGACTGTATGTGGTAGGCAACTACAAACTGACAGTGATCATCATCAGTATTTCCCTGGACTTGAGAATCTGTGACTTATGTCCGTAATTCAGAAGCATACAATCTTATCTTTGGACTGTAGGTTTATGGGTGATGTTTATTCTCCTTTCTGCTTATCTGCATTTTCTATATTTTTAGATTGAATATATTTTCTCTTAAGAAAAAAATTATTTTAAGTGAAACCAAACCTATTTATTTAGCTAAATTTTCTCCATGTCTCAGAGTAAAAACAAAAATTTAAAAGCCAATTTCATTTGGGGCACTGGGTGGCTCAGTCAATTAAGTGTCCAACTTTGGCTCAGGTCATGATCTCATGGTTTGTGGGTTTGAGCCCTGCATCAGGCTCTCTGCTGTCAGTGCACAGCCCACGTCAGATCCTCGGTCTCCCTCTCTCTCTGTCCCTCATCTGCTTGCTTGCGTACTTTCTCCCTCTCAAAAATAAATAAACATTTTTCTAAAAAAAGCCAATTTCATTAAATGTCACTGAAGTCAGCCCTTAGATGAAAATGTCAGGGGCTGGGCGGGACGGATATGTACCAGACTCAGAAGCAAGAAATCCGGCATCTGGCCAAGGTCACGATTCACTTAACTTCTCTTTGTTTGATGCTCAGACCTGCATCAAATTCACCACAAGGTCTGTTTCAGCCTTCAAGCCCCTAGTGCCCACACTCGCTCAGGAGGTGACCTTGCCTTTTTCATCACCGAAAGAAACAGATAACGGGTCTTGCCTCCTCGTCTACTCCCAGTGGCTCAAAGTGTCTGGTCCCACAGCCTGAGGATGGCTTCCAGTCACAGGGGCATCCTCCTGGCATCTCTGATCTGTCTGTCCCCAAAGAAGAAGTGCTTCTTCCACCCCAAGGAAACACAGCTCATACAACCCGCCCTCTTTGGAGAATTTGTTCTCTTAGTCTCTCTTCTGGTTCCCATCCATGTGCCTAAAATACATGCTCGTGAGCCAATTAAAATAACCCTTTTTGTGACCCGGCGACTCTGCCAATCTCACTTGCTTCTTTCTCTTTGTAAGACTGGCAGATTTATGGCCTCTATTTCCTCTCCTCAATTCCTTAATAATCAGACTTCTCCACATGACCCCTAGACAGCAGTTCTTGGATCCTGTCTTCCTCCCTCATGCACACAGGGTTCTCTGCCCTGGCTGCACTTTAGGGCCCTCTAGGGAGCCTCACCAATACTAATGCCCAGGGGTCCTGACCTAACTGGGCCGATCTGCCACCCTGCCCTTAGGGTTTTTAGGCTCCCTGGATGAGCCTAACGTGCAGCCGAGGATAAGAATTAATCCCATGGCCTTGGGCCTCACTCTTGTGGCCTCTGCACTGACTGGGAACTCCTGTGAGCCCCCTGCACTGTCCTACCCTTGCCCCTCTGGCTGCTCTCCCGGCAGGTGGATGAGGTCAGAGATAACATTCCCCACCCCTCCATCTCCCTTTGTGGAGATTTACTTGCATGACTCACAATCACAGCCCGCACTTGACCTTTCTCCTGAGCTTTACTCCCAGGTCTGCGCCGAAAACCAAAGTGTCTGCTGTGACCTGGAACTCAACTAATCGGAAGACGCGGCACCACATTTACCCCCAGATCAACCGCCCCTCCAGGCGTCCCCATTTCTGACAATGGGGCGATCACATGCCTTCTTTAGAAACCTTGGAATTATCTTTTTTATCTTCTTTCTCTGGTTCTATGACAGCACCAGGCCTGTCCCAAACTGTCAATTCTCTCTTACAGGCAATTCCTGTGTTGAACCAGAGCCCCTGGACAATGCTACATACAATTTCCAGAGTTTTCTCTTCACTTCCTAACACACCAGGTTAGCAGGCATAGCCTGAGGCTCGCCTTCCTCCTGGCCACCCACCTGCACTCTGCCAGGGAGGTATGACTGTCACCCCGTGTATTCCAGCTGTTCCAGGCAGGCAACACACATGGGTAGGTGACCATACTATGTGACACACAGCCATCCACAGACTGTGGCTGGGAGAACCGTCACCAAGCCCCAAATCTCTGACTCCATCCACATCCCAGAAGGCAGACCTTCTAGTTCTATGGGGACCAACCGGCCTGACCAGGGCTGGGGCCAAAGAACTCTTTCCCAGGGTGGAAAGCTCAGTGGGTGGGGAATTTGTCCTCAGAAAGCAGCAAAGATCTGGGGCTGAGGGAAAAGAGAAAGGGGTGCAGGACCCAAGCCCCAGAATCACAAGCGCACTGTGCCCAGCACAGGCTCAGCACTCAGTGAAAAAGGAGCAAACGAACACACAGACAGAATCAGAGCTGGGTACCAACACCCTCCCTGGCCAGGTTAGAAGTCTTCGATCATGACACTCACGGTACCACCAGCTCCACGTACGCTTTCCAATCTAGCAAACACCTTATTTGAAACCCCCAAGTATGGGAAGAGTTAAGAGCTATCGAATCGCTTGCCGTCTGCTAGGAGCTGCAAGAGCAGGAGAGGGGCGAGGCCAGGCAGTCACTGGGGATGGTTCCTGGGACGGCCCCAGGCAGCCAGGCCTGGAAGTCAGCCAGGGGAACCTGGGGCTCTGTGCAACGGTGAAGAGGAGGCCGGAGTCCAAGAAATGGGGAAGCAGGAACGGAGATACTAGACCAGGTCTTCCCAGCTTTGAGAAAATAAATAAAAATTGGCTCCTCCCCAGAGTGAAGACAAACTTGGTTTGTTTACCTCTAACATCTGGCCCAGGACAGCACGGGAACTGGGCAGTAGAGGATGTGGTTTCTCTGTCGTAATCCGGGACTGCAAGGTCTGACAAAGGAGGAAGGTCACTCAAGGGACCAAAAATAGGCTTCCATCTCCCTTGTCCACTTCCAGTCTGTCCCTGGGTCCCTCTTAACAGCTCCCCCACTGTACCTAGACTTTTACGTCATGGCAAGGTGGCTCCGTGGCAAAGCCACTGGGAGCAGGGAAAGCTTTTTTAGGCACCAGGTCAAAGTAAGCTGTGCCTGGCACACAAGTGAGTGTGCATTATAGGGTTCACGGTCATGGCAGCCAAATACAAAGGCGGCTGAGAGGGTACACTGCTGAGAGTAACAGAAAACAAGCTAGAAGGGGCTACTCCAGAACAAACACACCAGGGGCTACTGGGCCCAAAAACTGACTCAGAGGAAATATATAGCACCTGCAGTTTGGAAGGAACCCAGAGGTTATCTTGTCCTCGCTCCTGTCCAGTACATGGAGCTTTCCTCTGGTGCTCCCACTACGTGGGCAGGGGGCCCACACACACAGTCACTGCCCCATCTGGCATCTGGCAGCCTGCTCCACTGCAGAGCAGAGATCTTTGTTAGAGAATTCTTCCTTGCCTTGAACTCAAACCTGCTTCCCTGCAGCTATCCTAGCACCTCCCCACCCCTGAATAGCCAGGAGAGTCTATTCCCCCTTCTATGACGATGTCTGAGGTCACCTATGCTTTTCTCCAGGTATCTCTCTTCCTGGGTAACCTTTAACCATTCCCTCTAAGATATGGCTTCCAAGCCCAGCACCATCCACTTACTCACCCTCTTCCACTCTCTCACAGTGAATGTCTGTCTTAAACACAGCCCCCGGGGCCTATGCAGTTCCTGGGATGTGATCTGAGCTCACAGAGGAAAGCAGGGCTGGGACTCGGGTGTTGCATTTGGCAGCTGAATCTTCTGACTAGCTCAAATTAAGCATGTCAGTCCCCAGATCCATTTCACAGTGACCTGCTTACACACAGGGACCACAGCAGGGCATGTGAAGCGATGAGGGTAGCCTCAATGACGCCCGTACGGGAAAGTGCCAGGAAGGGCCTGAAATGCTGGTTCGTGGGAATGTGGAAAAGCTGATGTCCCTGCTCGGCTGCCTTAGGAAACATTGATGGATGCCTGCCTCAATGTGGGCTGGCCTGCTTGTTCAGAGGCGATACTCACAACACTCTCTGGTAAATGGTGTTCAAACCCCAAGGTGGCCTGAAGTCAATACATCATTCCAGGGGCATTTTCAGTGAAGATGGAAGCACTAGCTTTAAATGACTGAGTGTTCTGATCTCAAGGGCAATCTAATTAAAGTGAATGCTCACCCAACATAAAGGTATTAATACAACACATGGGCCTCAGTTGTCACTGAAGAGTCACCAGCCACATGCCCCCTTATCGCTGGAAAAGACCCACCATCTGAAAAAGTGTCTTGCCACAGCAGAACCACTGAATTATGAATGAGAAGGCAGATTATCAGAGTCCCCATTTTACAGATAATAAAGCCACGGTCAAAGATAAGCATGCTTGCTCAAAGGGCTGGGGTCCAACAGAATTCTGACCTTGGGACGGTACAAGTGGTCCCTCTGGAAAGTGCTTAGGGCTGCCAGAGCCATGTTATAAGTGCTTCCTGATAAACAGGAAACTCTTAGTTCCAGAGAACAGTTGCATATGCAACTCTGTTCTCCTGGGACTGTACCAGTCCTCCTTACCTGGGAAATTGTAATGGTTCCTTAGAGGAGGACTTTCTGTCTTTGGAAGCACACACCTCCCACTGCTCTGCTCCGGTGTGAACACAACAGTCTGCAGGCACTCTAACATCAAGGTTAAGAACTCTGGCCTTAGAGCAAGGGGGCTGGGTACAGTTTCCATCGCCAGCTCTGTCATTTCTAGCTATAACAACCTTGAGAAATTACTCTGCCTTTCTAGGCTTGTTTCTTCATCAAAAGGGGACAATAAAACCACACTTAAAGGATTAAGTAAAATAAGCCCTGTGAAGTACATGGCATAAGGCCGGGCTCTCAGAAAGCACTGAACCAATGGTAATCAATAACATCATCAGCATTGGAAACCAAGAGGCAGGGAGACCAAGGGAGACACTGAAGGAGAAGATGCTGTGATTCAGTCAGCGGCTCCTAAGGTGCCGTCTCTGTGCATTCTGCTGTGTGCTCCACTGGTATCTCAGGTTGTTGGACAAGCACCTGTCATCCAATCAGAGTCATGAGCACAGGGACAGGAGCTGTGGCTCATTCATCTATGCATCCCCGCAGCACCTAACACGGTGTCCTGCACGCAGTAAGTACTCCACAGATCTTCAAAAGTAATGACGGAACACTGTATGGTACCCTTTCGGGCAAGCACTCGGGGAGAGAACAAGTTGTGGGGAGGAAATGAAGAAGGAAAAAGGACTGACCTGACCAGCCAGCAGGCAGACCCCACAGCAGATCTGAACACGGGGACCGAGTCTGAATTCGAACATGGCACATAAGGAAAACCGAGGTTAGTTCTGAGATTGGCTTCCTCTACCAGGCTGACATTCAAGTCTATTTTGGGCACTTTATAAAATAATCGTGTTCCCATTAGTTGTTTTTCCTGCTTCCATGCATACTTTTCAAATGAAAAGTTAAAAAAAAAAATCTTTTCTGTGGTTAAACACAAGGAGGACAAAAGTGCAGTAATTCTTTCCTTGGGGAAAAGAAATCTTGGCCTGTGAGTCAGGATTTAGACATTTACTTTGAGCCCAAGCCCCAACAACACACAATACAGCATGTCTGATGTGGACTCCATGAAAGAGTCCAGTCTGAATGGAAGAGAAACATTTGGAATGTTGGCATGGCTGAACCACATGAGGTTCTTATTTTTGCAGGAGAAATTATTAGTAGTCAAGTATCAATGACAATCAATGATTGTCAAATATCAGTAACTTCATGTGGCTCCCTCTAATGTTTACAAACCGGTTGTTTATAACCTTCCGGTGGATCTACAAGCTCAAATCAAACCCCTGCAAGCTCAAATCAGAAGCCATAGGGACTTTTCCCCATCTTTCTTTAGCTTTCCCCACCATACCTGCCAGTATACACTGACTAGGCTGAGTTGGAAAGTCCTGCCAGCTAATGGCATCTGGTTCTCTTCAGTAGATGTCCATGAAGCACTGTAAATGCCATGGAAGCAGTCTGGTACAACAGGCGGGTGGACGGGCTTGGAGCCAGGTGACCTGTGGGTTCCTGAACTCAGAAGCATAGAGGAATCTGTGAGAACAAAGCATCTGTTTATTCACCAAATGTTTAAGGAGGGCCTGTTATGTGCCAGGCAATGTGCTGGGTGCTAGGGAAATACAGCAGTGATAAAAGAGATGGGGTCCCTGCCTTCAGGGGGCTTACTGTCTCAGAGAGGAGGTAGACATCACTCAAGGAGTGGTCCAAATAAAAACAAAATGGCTACTGAAGTAGCTGTGACCAAGGGCTTTGAGCTCTGATCTCATCAGAAGGCTCAATCAGGGAAGTCTTCCCTGACACATAGACAAGTAGAGGTCCAAAACAGAAGTAGGCAGAGACTACACATTCCAAGAAAAGCAGGTTTGGGGATACGAAGGAAGGAAGGAGGAAGAGAAGTAAAGATTTTTAGGGCAGTGAAACTGTTCCGTAGGATAGAACAGTAGTGGATACATGTCATTGTACATTTGTCCAAACCCACAGAACATGCAATACCAAGAGTGAACCCAGAAGTTAACTATGGACTCTGGCTGACAATGATGTTCATGGACTATAATAAATATACCACTCTGGTGAGGGATGTTGATGGTGGGGGGGCCATGGGGCTGGAATGGGGGGTTCAGGGACAGGAATTATATGAAACACTGTACTTTCTGCTCTATTTTGCTGTGAACCTAAATCTGCTCTGAAATGAAATAAAGTTTATTAATAAAAAAGGAAAAGAAAGAAAGAAAGAAAGAAAGAAAGAAAGAAAGAAAGGAAGGAAGGAAGGAAGGAAGGAAGGAAGGAAGGAAGGAAGGAAGGAAGGAAGGAAGGAAGGAGCGAGCAGGAATATAGGGGAGGAGTATTCCAAAGAGAGGAAATAGCATGTGCAAAGGGCCCCATAGAGTAACTGATTCAAGGTCATTTGGCTGGAATGCAGAGGCCAGGGGTGAGAGGTTTGGGGAGAGAGCAGTTCCAGAAGAGCCCGAGAATAAATCTTTGTCTCTTTGCCTCTTTGCCAAATGGACATGTAAAGCACAGAGGAGCCCATCGCTTGAAATCAAAACTGACATTCTAACCAGATTTGGAAATATTGCCTCAGTCATCGAAGGGGCCTTTCTGCAGGGTGTTTCTTTCCTGCCATATCATTAGTCAAGTGAGCCAAGGGGTGTAAAACACCCTCAACACAGGGAACACAGGCTTATGCTGGAGGACCAAGAGACAAAAACTCTCATCCGTGCCCTGGTGACAGTTCTGAATTGTAACTCAGTCAGTTCCCATCCCTTGTGTCAATAAGCAGCTGTCAGCAGGGTAGTAATACCCAAACACAGTTCATGGGCACGAGGCAGAACAAGGAAACATCACTTCAGGGCCGGACACAGTCAAGTGATTAAAAAATGCACATTAAACCACAAACATCTGCAAAATAGAAAGCCAAGAGAAACTTTCACCACCTCTGGCAAAAAAGCTGCATGGGCATGGGCAGAAGACGTGCATACCTGCACACATGGCCCCTAAAGCTTCACTGGGCCACAGGAAGTTCAATACTTTCATGGTGTTTCACCAAGACACTGAGCCGGAGGAAGAGCAAGCAGGTTGGGGCTGGAACAAGCCCCCCAAACTTGGTGCAATCCGCTAGCAGAAGCAGTTCACGCATGTTGACAGATAACCCAGATGGTGAGAAAACAGAACACGTTAGGGACTCCTTTTCAGGTGACATGAAGTGTCAGGGATGGCTGCCTTCTTCAAGGAATTCCATACATTTCTCAACTCATGCTTGGAAAAACAATGCAAGTCTGAGGTCTAAAAGAAATCAGGCGGGGTGCCTGGGTAGCTCAGTCAGTTAAGGTTAAGCGTCTGACTCTTGATTACAACTCAGGTCATGATCTCAACAGTTCCTGACTGAGCCCAATGTCAGGCTCTGCGCTGACAGTGTGGAGCCTGCTTGGAATTCTCTCTCTCTCTGTCTCTCTCTCCCTCCTCTGCTCATCCTCTCTCTCTCAAAATGAATAAACTTGAAAAAAAAAAGTTCCTAATAAATACATAAATAAATAAACAAAAGAAATCAGGCAACAAGTAAAAACAAAAACAAACAAAAATACCTCAAATTAACTCTGTGGGAGGCTGGGACAGGGGAGGGGGCAGAGTAGAAACTTCTAGCAGTGCCTGATTCCAGGGATGGGGAATTTTCCAACCTCTACAGGTACCTGTGGCAGCCCCTCCCTGGCCTGAGGCTCAAGACTGAACAGGGAGTGACCAAAAAGGCAAAATCAAGGGCTCTGAGCAAAAGGGGAGGAGTCCTTTATGAAAAATAGCACCGACCAGCCCAATGGAGGGCATCCTAGAGATCTCCCTTCCATTCCCACCTCCTTGCATTTTCCAGATGCTCTGCGGCCCAGAGAGGTCAGCTGGCCTCCACAGAGTCAGTTAGCAGCAGGCTTAGCATGATTAGGACAACATGACTCTAAGTTGAGCCTCCCTGCTCTGCAGGGTACTGTCACTACTTCCCAAAGCACCAGGTACCAGGTAACAGAGCATGGGCCTCAGAATCAATCAGATCTGGTTCAAATTATGGCTCTACTCCTTATTAACAGTAAGTTTCATGAATCTTTGTCCTACTCCGTTTCCTTCTCCATAAGCAGGGGACAGCCCCCACTGCCAATACACTGAGGGGCTGTTGTGAGCATCAGAGATAATGTATGTAAAACATCTGGAGCATGGATGAGGGGTGAGCAAGGGCAGCAATTATTCTGTTTCTAGAGGCCCACAGAATTTGCATTCCTACAGAAAGTCTTGCCAGGGTAAAGCTGTCCCCCCAGCAATTCTGCAGCCGGGTCTCCATTTTAGATCAGAATGCTCACACCAGCGAAGGAATAAAGGACTCAGATCATGCTGCAGACTTTTTACTCAGCATGTAAACTTCCTTTGTTTGCTTTGAGACTCACTCATCCACCTATTTCTGAGAGGATATACAATGGTTTAAAAATCTAACATACAATACAAAATTAGAGAATCAAGGTTCAAACAGGAAGTCTGCCTGAAGGATGTGGAGGTTCTAGATGCTGAAACAAAAAGGGGAACATACTGGGTGGCAAAGATCTTGTTTTCTTGTCTAACTGTTGAAAGCAGCCCATAGAACCCTGTGCGGCCAGGATGCACCCAGCCAAGCTCAAACTGGCAGGTCACTTCTTTAAGCACGAACAACAGCAAAGTGGTGACTGGCAACCTGGAAGGCAGAAGTCCTCGGCCACCCCTCCCCTGTCACCCGAGGCCAGGGACAGGCCCAGTTTAGGGAGAGCAGGAAAGCAGTCCTTGCTCCAGTCTGAACCACTCATCACATTTTTATCCACACAATTTCAGAATAAACAACTTACAGTCAACTTCTAGAAAGTTCTGGAAGAACAAGAAAAGTAGTAAAGGGAAATTATTATTTTGACCAAGGAAGGTTCAAGAATAGATTTCTAGGTAAGGATAAGAAATTAAGAGCAGGAGCATTCCCTCATCTGGCCTAGCCAGATACAATGTGTTGCGGAAAAAATGCCTGCATTGATGACAGAGGTGTCCCTTAGCTGTGGACACTGTTAAATGACCTCTCACAGCAATGTGACCTGAGCGGGATAAAGACTTCCTCCCACTCGTAGAATCAGGGTCCTTGTCCTAAATGGAATCCTACACAGAAACAGTTTCCTTCTTTTTGCAAAGAACAGCTTTCTAAGAAATATAAAGTGGGCCACAGAGGTGGGATTTAGGGCCAGTCATATGAACATACTCCTAAATCACACAAGTTGATAACTAACAGTCTATCCCAGGAAAACCAGAGCAAGAAGGAAACCAGAACAAAGAGCCCCCTGTGAGCTGCGACACAGGCCTGCTTATCATCTCCAAGGGCTCAGGGTCGCTCCCTTCAGGGGAGGTAGGAGCACGGGGAGAGGTTGGTGGGGGGGGGGGGGGGGGCACACGCGCTGCCCAGCCAGCTCCAGCCTTCCTGACACCACTCTCCAGCCAGAGCTCACAGGCCTGTGGGCTCTGTCACAGTCAGTTTGCAGGATTCAGTGGAAGCACCTTTAATCTGCCCAAATCAGGAGGCAGCAGAAAACTCAGTAAACAAAGTAAGAAATGCTTAGGACTCTTAAAAAAACAACTCTCAAAATCTAATTATTATTACAAATCTAAATATCATTGAAATAAATGGTATCTGGGATTTACTTCAAATAATGGGAGAGAGTGGTTAGGCACACAAATCAGATCGTCTAGGAGTTGGTAACTGGCAAAGATGGACAACAGGTACGTGGGTTTAATTTCACTGTTCTACTTCCATATGTTTGAGCTGTTTCATTATAAGTAAAAAAAACAAAACAAAACAAAACAAAAACAGGGGCACTGGGGTGGCTCAGTTGGTGAAGCATCCAACTCTTGATTTTGGCTTAGGTCATGATCTCAAGGTTTGTGAGACTGAGCCCCACGTCGGGCTCTGCACCGACAGTGCGGAGCCTGCTTGGGATTCTCTCTCTGCCCCTTCCATACTCAAGTGCTTGTAACTCAGTCAGTTCCCATCCCTTGTGTCAATAAGCAGCTGTCAGCAGGGTAGTAATACCCAAACACAGTTCATGGGCACGAGGCAGAACAAGGAAACGTCACTTCAATGCTGCTCTCTCTCTAAATAAATTAAAAAAAAAAAAAAAAAAAAGTAAAAACATCATACCAAATCATTGTGAAAATGTAGGTAAATATAAAATTTAAAAAAAAAAACAGAGAAAACAAAACCCACACATAATCCTATCACCAGAGACAACCACTGTTAACACTTCAGTCTATATACTTCCAATCTTTTCCACATTCTTCTCTCTTTTGTTTGTCAAGTATGTTGTCATATGTTTATGCTGTTTTATTACTTGCTTTCCCTTCCTCTCTTACTTTATCAAGAATTATTCAAATCCTTGGGAATGCAAGCTGGGGCAGCCACTCTGGAAAACAGTACGGAGGTTCCTCAAAAAACTAAAAATAGAACTACCCTACCACCCAGCAATTGCACTACTAGGCATTTATCCATGGGATACAGGAGTGCTATTTCTAAGGAACACATGCACCCCAACGTTTATAGCAGCACTATCAACAATAGCCAAAGTATGGAAAGAGCCCAAATGTCCATCGATGGATGAATGGATAAAGAAGATGTGGTATATATGTACAATGGAGTATTACTCGGCAATCAGAAAGAATAAAATCTTGCCATTTGCAACTACGTGGATGGATCTGGAGGGTATTATGCTAAGTGAAATTAGTCAGTCAGAGAAAGACAAATATCATATGACTTACTCATATGAGGACTTTAAGAGACAAAACAGATGAACATAAGGGAAGGGAAGCAAAAATAATATAAAAACAGGGAGGGGGACAAAACAGAAGAGACTCATAAATATGGAAAACAAACAGAGGGTTACTGGAGGGGTTGGGGGGGGGATGGGCTAAATGGGTAACGGGCATTAAGGCATCTACTCCTGCAATCATTGTTACACTATATGCTAAGTAATTTGGATGTAAATTTAAAAAAATAAAATTAAAAAAATTAAAAAAAAAAAAGAATTATTCAGATCTTTAAATGTCCTTTAAGGTATGATTGCTACATGGTCTTTTATCAAAAGGTAAGCCAAAATCTACTTCCAATATATGGTTTCTATAAGTAAGGGTGTGGTGAACTAGGAAGGATGACATTTGTTATAAATAGGTGATTCCAAGTAAGAAAAACTGCATGAAATGTCCCCAAGCAGAAACTGACAGTACACATGAAAAGAAATACTAAGAGAGCCACTCCTGGCTCATAGACTACATAATTCCCAGCAGTTAGGAACCTTCCAGGTACTCGCCATTGCAAAGGCCATGGTGGGAAGAAGAGGAAAATGTCAACACCTAAAACTGAAATACGCTCATAAAGTGAGCAATAATTCACACAGTACATTCACACAGTGGTTTAAGAAATCTGCCAGCATCTCTGAAATGCTGGAGTGTTGATATACTGAGTTTTCAAAGGGAAGAAGATTTGCATGGGCTTGGGGTGGTATGGGAAGGTTCTGTAAACACAAGAGTAGATCCTGCGGCTTCTCGGAGGGCCTTTCCGATCACTCTATCAGAATTAACATAACTGGACATGGCTTTGTTTTGTCACTGAGTTCTTTCCCTCAAGCCCTAAGGATGATTTCCTCCCCCATAAAAAGAAAATCCACAAAATCCTCGAGCTGGGGAGATAGATGAGAGGGATCCTGTTTTCCCTGCACTGTTTGTCCCTGCCAAGAAGGAGATTCGGCAGAATATCTGCGAAGACAACGCCTCATATGATCAATGTCTGAATGCCAGTCAAAAATGTGATTTTTCTTTCTGAAGCAAATCCATAAATGGCCTATATTGTGACACACTGTAAAGACTGAGAGCTGAACACATTCCAGCCATGTTCCATCTGGCTTTCCTGGGCTGCTACAAACCACCAGAGGCCTCTGAACCAAACTGTTTAGCTCTGGCCCAGCAGCCAGGAAGGGAGGCACAGCCACCGCAAGGCCATCTCCTCTAGGGGTGGCCCCGAGAACACAGTGAATGACGACAGAGCTGCAGGGGGACCAAGAAGGGAACCGCAGACGACTACGCTTTCTTCCCATTTTTTCCTTCCCCTTATCCCTCCCTGTCTACCATTTCAGTTTTTTATTTCAGAAAGGACAACTGTGGCTCTCTTATCACCAGGTCAAGGATGGAGTGGAGAAAAAGTGGGTCTGTGACACACTGGACACGTGCTGAGGTCAGAAACTATGTAAGTGGTTAATTAAGTGCTTACCACTTGGTAAACGAACAGCATCCTCTCCAAACTGAGTTTTAGCCCCTCCCCCAAACATGGGGGTCCCAGCAATCGCCCTACTGCTGAGCCACCGAAATTTTCAAGAGGGCATGCTCAGTGATAAGCACTCTGAAAAAATTGTGAAAGTATGTGTTGGAATGGCAAATTCAAGAGTGATATTTTTTAAAAATCTTGCTGTTATTGAGTTGTTTTGATAGTAGAAAACTAGTTTAGGAATAAGTTATTACCTAACAAGTGTCAGGGCGGATGTGGAGAAAAAGGAACTCTCATGCACTGTTGGTGAGAATAGAAATTGGTAGAGCCACTGGAAAATCATAGGGAAGTTCCTTAAAAAGTGAAAAATATAAATACCATATCATCCAGTAATTCTACTACTGTATTGACCAAAGAAAATGAAAACACTTGAAAAGATCTATGTGTTCTATGTTTAATGCAGCATTATTTACAGTGCCAAGATATGGGGACACCCCAAGTGTCCACTGAGAGATGAATGGATAAAGAGGAAATGATGTGTGCACACACACATACACATATAATGGAATATTATTCAGCTACAAAAAAAGAATGAGATCTTGACATTTGCAACAACATGGATGGGCCTCGAGGGTATAATGCTAAATGAACGAAGTCGGACAGAGAAAGACACATACCATATGATGTCACTTACATGTGGAATTTAAAAAACAAATCAAATGAACAAACAAATAAACAAAAAGCAGAAATAGACCCAGAGAACAAGCTGATGATTGCCAGAGAGGAGGGCAGTGGGAGAATGGGCCAAATGAGAGAAGGGTCGTGGGAGGTATGGGCTTCCAGTTCTGGGAAGAATAATGTACAGAGATCAAAGGCACAGCATAGGGAATGTAGTCAGTGGTATTATAACACGTACTATGATGACAGAGGGTAGCTACTCTTGTGATGAACACAGCATAATACATATGTTTATCAAATCACTATGTTGTACACCTGAAATTAATGCACCATGTGTCAACTATACTTCAATTAAAACAAAAAGCTATCACCAACGTTCCATTTATCTATTTCACTGGGACTGGAACCTCTCAGAGCATGGGTTCATTTCTGACCTAGGTCTGTGTCCTCCCTCTGGATTCACACACCACAGAAAAGCTGGAGAAAAACAAATAGAAATGCAACCTGAGATGACATGCAGTTCTCTTTTTCAGCCAGATTCGCTAATCCAGCAATCTTTAAGGTTGGCCAAAACTGGGCCAGAAGGCTCAACAGGCCTCATGCATAGGGCTTGAACTTTACCTTTTCCCACCAAAAGAAGCAAGAGTCTAATGCATAAATGCAGAACAGCTGTCTTCTGGCAAAGACAGCGTCCTGTCACACATACATGGCCACACCCTGAAACAGAGACATACACCCGCCCCGACCCATCACTGAGCTCCAGCTGACTTGACTGCTGTAGGTTTCCCCAAAGGTCCCTGAGCTCACCCTCGGATGTAAGAATGGACACGAACCACAGGCTGGGGTGGCTCAAAATCTGCCATCTCCTACCGGCAGGGCCAACGCCTGCCCACATGTAGAGATGAAACAGAAAGAAAAGTTACCTTGCAGACAGCCGCCTGGAGTATTGCATCAAAGCCTCCTTCGGGAGCATCGCGGTTCCGGGACACCCTCTGTTTCCGAACCTCCTCATTGAAGCTGTCAACTCTGTCTGTAAGGGGCAGCAGATGGCGGAACCCAAAGGATGGGACGCAGTTTGGGAATAATTTGTAACTAGAGAGAAAGAAGAGAAGAGTCACTTTCCATCACTGTAGGTAAATCTTAAGCAACCAAGTACTCTGTGTGTTCACTGAGTGCCTTGAGCAGCAGTAATGAATATTTACCCAGCACCTACTGTGTGCCCCTGGGACACACAAAGAGAGAGACAACATGGTTCTTACTCTACAAAGGCCAAGCCCTACACCACAGGCAAGTCAGCATATCCAGGTTGTATGTGAATGGAATGGACAAATGGTTCGAAAAAAGGAGATGATAGCAGACTACTGCTGTCAGAGGAATACGTCACAGAGATGCCCTGCCATGGGCCTTGAAAGATGGGAGGGACCAGTGGCATGGGCACCATGGCCTGGGCAGCACAGCAGGGAAGGATCTTTTGGGCTAAGAAAGGTGGGCAGTGTCGAGTGAGAGCAGCCTGAACAGAGGTACTGTATGAAAGCAGCTTCCCACATCAACTCTGCTGCTGCCATGTGTTAAAAGATCACATAGAATCCCTTTGAGTGAACCCACTCAGAGACGCGCAGGACATCCTGGCACATGAGCAAAAGCTAGTGGAACAGGAATGAAGACATTCTATCTGCTACTTCATTCATTTATAAATATTGTGATGATAAGCCACCAGCTCTCCTAAATGCAACAGAGATCACTCAGAAGCTAACTGTCCTCAGATGGAAAATTAGATGTGGCAATTTGGGAAGAGGCAAGTATTGCATCTCAATAGTAAGTTAATGCCACATCTTTCTCCTGCAATACTGGGCGATCTCATCTTCAGTCTGCAGTAGAGATCCTGAGTGGTTCCATCCCTGGAGGAAATTAGATTCCAATTACAGATCTAGGAGTCTCAGCTTGACATGCAGTCGCTGACACAGGAAGAGAGGCCTTCCATTGTTTCACCAGTGGATTCTCGAGGGGAGAGGGAAGAGGGTCCTGGCCAGAGAGAAGCACACATGCAAGAGCCCCGTGGCAGGAGAGAACACAGGGAGCCCAAGAACAAGGAAGGCCAGTGAAGCTGCAGCGGGGGCAGACAAGGTGAGGATGGGCCAAGGGGAGGCTGAGAAGGCAGACTGAAAGAGACTGTGCAAGTTTGTGGCCACGTTAAGAAAGCCTCTCTTTTAGAACAAAAGATGGAAAAAAAAAACCAACAACAACACTAACAGAGAGGCATGGGCGGGGGTGGGGTGGTTATAATCCAACTTAAGCCATGTGCATGGAGAGGGAAACAGGCTTAGCAACTGCTAGGGAATCAGGCTTAGCAACTGCTAGGGAATCCTGCCTAACTGCAGCCAAGAAGCAGAAGCCAGGGCAGGTCTGGACAGGTTCCCTTCCTCCAAACAAGAGGCAAACTTTGGCTTTCTAAGAGGCCATTCCACTCTCCTTCAGGACCTACAGTGCCTGCTCCATCCACCAGTCACCACAGCAAACCGGCTCTGGACAGAGTCAACCCCACTGCCATTCTGGCCACGACTCTCTCTGGATGGGGGCGGGAGCTACAGGCTTCATCCATCTGCCTTCCCTTGGCTTCACTCGTTCTCCTTCTTCCTCAGACTTCACTTGTACCTTGTGCTTGGACAGGACAGACTTTTCTATATATGATCTGGACCATCAAATTTTTTATTCCCATCTCATTTTTCCATGAAGAGAAGGTCACGGAAATTATATTCCCGGAGAGAAGAAGGAAATGAGCTGAGGTCCTATTGGTAGTTATTTGACAAATGGACAGTGCAGGAGGAAGCAAACACACAAATTTTCCCTTCTTTCAAGCCGCTCCTCCTCTCTGTGTGGTTCTGGTCTACTATGCAGGACTTAGGGAATGTGATTGTAGTCACAGTTGACCGAGTGGGTTGAGGAGAGAAAGGAGAGGAAAAGAATGATAACTGCTGTTCAGCGAGAAAGCCAGGGAAGCTGTGAAAAGCTCACCAAAATTAGCTTGGCATTTTTTTACCTTTCCCCTTTTATTCGTGCTAACAACATTAAGTAGATATATTTTTACTTGGAGAATTACTATTAAATAATCAGGAAATAGAAAATGTGTTTGCCAGAGAGAAGCCTTCATGGCAGAGAATTTACTACAACCAAATCAGTCATCTCTTCGAGGAAAACAGCTTTGTCACACAGATCCTGCCGCATGTCCCATAGTCACTAAAATACGATGTCCCCTGTGACTATTTAATTTAACCTCTGGCAGAACTGAGTGAACTGAAGGTCTGGGCACTTGGGGGTCTAACTCCAGGAAATGCTCCAACCCCCACCCTGTGTCTGTCTGTAGAGCCCTGTTTGGGGCCATGTATAGGGAGTTATTCCATCAAGGATTATAACCAAGAAGGTAAGTAAAATATATATGCTTAAGTTGCTTGGGGGAGCATGTACGTATGAAAAGTGATTCCAATTTGAAGACGCTAGACCCAGGCAAATCCAGAAAACAATCTATGGCTTCAGGACAATATTGTGGGACAAGCTGACTGGAAACAGCTCCGTCTTAGTCTAAATACAAAACTGCCAGATAACATATAATTTTTCAAAATGCTCATATGTAAATGTTAATATGGAAGCTTAGCAGGGAAATCCCAGCTGCCAGAGATGAAGGAAAAAAAAAAAACATTCAACAAATGAGTACAGTTACGAGATGAGGTGGGCCTGGAGTAAGAGCTCATGCCAGAGAGCTCCCGGATGTGCCAGGACCCGACGGAGGTCCTAAGGGTTGGGGGCACGATTCTAACGGGGACGGATGAAGCACTAGAACAGGGCTCTCTTCATAAAGCTAAGCTCTACAAAGAGCTGCCCTGTCACCAAAATGAAAGACACAAATTCCAGCCACTAGCCTGGGAAAGAAGCAAGGAAGAGCCATTCTGGGCCGAGAGCAAGATGAATCACCCATAAAAATTGTTAACTCCAGGCTCGAGCAAGTCAGGATTCACTACTTTATGGTGAAGGAACCCCCAAAGGAACAATAAACAGGAAAACTAGTCCCATCGAAACCCAGAGGATCCAGGCAAACACATAACTGCCCTACAAGGATGGGGCTGTGATCCTCACCCAGAAAACCACCTCGGATGAAGAGGAGCTTATGACAAACTTATGGATCCCGTGAGAAAACAAACCACCATGAAGGAATGTCCACAAATGCAACAAACTGAATGATGTGCCGTTCAAGAAACAGAGATAACAGAATGATTTGAAGCACTATAAACGCAAGGATATTTAAAACATTAAAGGAGAGGAAAGAATACATACCAAAAGTCAGAACAGGATATTATTAGAAGAAAAAAAAACAAGGCTTGAAAACAAAACAATATAAAAAACAGAAGTTTGGAAAAAGAACCAAATAAAAACTATAGTCAGTGAAATTCAAATATGAAACTTCAGTGTATGGACTAACCAACTAAAAACCAAAATGGTAAACTAGAAGAAATTTCTTACTAGGGAAATTAGCGTTAGAAAATGAAGAGGAGAGGAGCCCCTCAGTGGCTCAGTCAGTTAAGTGTCTGACTCTTGATCTTGGCTCAGGTCATGATCTTACGGGTCATGGGTTCAAGCCCCAGGTCGGGCTCAGCACCGACAGTGCAGAGTCTGCTTGCCTGCTTGGGATCCTCTCTCCCCAACTCTTTCCCTTCCCCAACTCGTGTGCACGTGTGCATATTCTCTCAGAAATAAATAATAAACATCTTTTTAAAAAAGAAAGAAAATTAAGAAGATAGAGGAATCAAAGAGAAAATGTCTGAGAATTTTCAAGGATAAAGACGTATTCTCTGATTAAACAAGAAGACCAGATTCTGAGCAATGTAAATAAAAGCAAATCCAATCTAGACACATTCAAATGTGTATCATTATAGAATATGAAAAGCACAGGAAAATATTAAAAGCCACCAGAGAGAAGGAAAACCATTAGATAGACAGCCACCTTCTCATCAGCCACAGGACATGCCAGAAGACAATGAAATAACACCATCAAGGTGATGAAGGAATACTATGACCCTTGGAAGAAACACAGGGAGGGTAAGGGATAACATAAATGATGAAGGACGAACTATGTCAGTTTACTTGCCCAGATTTTTGCATGTGTATTTCCATTTTTGTTGTGTGGTGAGAACATTTAAGATCTACTCACTCTCTTCCAAGTATACAAGTGTATGTTCCAAGTATAATATCGTTAACTAGCATCACCGTGCCATACGCCACATCCCCAGGACATACTCATCTTATAACTGGAAGTCTGTACCTTTTGACCAACATCTCCATGTTCCCCTCACCTCCCAGCAATTACCAGTCTACTCTGTTTCCGTGAGTTTGGCTTTGTTAGGTCCCACCTATTAAATGAGACATGACATGTATTTCAACAACAGCCCGATACCTCGAGCAAAAGGAAATGTCTTCAGGGCCGGGGATAACAGGCTGCATTAATCCTTCAAATCCTCTATCAGTAAATCCCACATGACTTTTCCCAGTGACACTCTTCCTGTTACTCAAAATAGCAAGTAAACAGATCTTTAATCTGGTGATTAAATGATACTGTGCCTTTATTCCGATTATGGCAGCCCTGTTACTACTCCTTACTCCAGTCCTGGCATTTCTAGCACATTCTAAGATAGGAAGGGATGAATCTAGGATTTTGATCCTTTGGCAAAAACGTCTGGAGCAGGAGGAGGGACAAACCTCAGGAAAGCCCCATGAAAAACCAGCTCTCTTTTCTCTGAGGTGTCCTACATAGGTGATTAAGTCACTCCTGACTCTATCTTCCCAAAACTTCCTGGGGGCTCTTGCTGTTCCCACTCCCTCAGGGGAGAAAAATCCAACTGAAGGGGCCATCAGAGCTTGAGGAGAACCCCATGACTCTCCTCTGCGCACTAGCTGAAGGAAAAGAATAGATGAGGATCGCAGGCAGTGTGCACCGGGCCAGGGATGAAAGGCAGACAAGGGAGGCGGGCCAGCTGTGCGACATGAAGAGTGGTAAGGACAGCAGCAGCCGAGCATGTGGTACAAGCCCAGCTCCAATACACCTGCCTGCTGTTCTAGAAAACCTGGAAATCCTGGCTATTCTTGGTCAAATCTTCTAACAAAGCACACACAGGCTGGATCAGGTATAGGGACAGCCACCGTTCGCTGTTCTCCCCAGGAACAGCGGGAATCTCTGGGACCCAGGACACCACATGCATTCCACTGCCTGGCCGTGCGGAGATAAACCTCAGCCTGCTCACTGAGCCAGAATGACTCCCCGATGCGGTGCCCAGCTTACAGAAGAGAGATTTGCATGACTCAGCCCTGCTGTTTCCTTCAGAACTCCCGTTCTTCACTAGATTTCCTACCTTGCGAGTCTTTCAGGGTGTCTGTGCTCACTGAGAAGACTTTCACGTCTACAATTGGTTCTGCCTTCCAGGCCTTCAAGAGGGACTCTGGATAAATTGTGTGTGATAACCCTGAATATCTGAATGCTGAGTCTCCAGAGATAGTCCCCTCCATCCTCTCTGGGCTGCCAATCTAGCACATCTTACAGTGAGTGGAGGGTCCTGGGGAAGTGACCGTGGAGATACACCCTGTCTGTCCAGAAACAGGGCCCAATCAGAAGGCAGAGGTGAAAAGAAGCAGACAGAATCACTCTTAGGGATGAATTGAAAAAGGCTTTGGTTAAGCTGCTGTTGTACCTGGTAAGAAGCAAAACTCCAACAACAGGTCACGGCACTGAGACTCAGATGAAAAGGCCTTGGAGATGGGACCAAAGTAATAATAATGCCAGAGGCCACCTGTGGCCAGGAGGAAGCTAAACCCAGCAAATGATGACACCTAGGCCTCTTCACAGTTAAGGACATTAGAATTGCTTTTGTATTTAAACCTTTTTCTTATCTATTGTCTTCCCCACCATTGTGTCAGTTCCCAACCCCTGGGGAACACCTAAGGGAGCTTCTGGGAGATTTACAGAAAATTAGGAAAGATTCCGGAAAACATACATTACCAGCATAAACACCACTGCATCCTGACCACCCAGCCCAACCCAGGCCTGGGAGCTGTTGAGGTTGTGGAAGATTAGCTGGGGAGCTGGGCAGGCTCAGGGGTTTAGGAACAGCTCTCTTCCCCCCAGGGGCAGCCAAGTAACCCAAGAACTGAAAATGCCACCACAGGTGGAAGGTCCTGGATCCGAGTCACCACTGAAAGGAGAGCTGCCGTGGAAACCAGTTCAGGCCTCATCAGAGTTTGTACAAGCAAGAAAGACACTCTGATGGTGCTGAGTCACTGAGATTTGGGGGCTATGTTACTGTTGGATCACCTAACATTACCCTTAGGCAAGCGCCTTGAAGGTCAGGTCGTTTGGGGATGGGCATTTGTCCTCAGACTCAGGTAAAGCCTCTGTGCGGTCATGCGATTTGAATGGGGAAAAAGCAAGCACCATATTAATGGGAATGCAGACTCTAAAACTAGTTTGTCTGGACTCTTACCCCAAATCCCCCTTACAAGTTGTGTAATCTTAGGTAAGTGGTTTATCCTAAGCCTTGGTTGGCTCACATAAATCTTAGAGACCTCAAAAGACTGCCATCAGACTTGAATGAGATAATCCACATGGTGCAAGGCATGTAGTACAGTGCCTGATGCTTGGTAAGAATCTCAGTCTTAGCAGTTTCTTATCTAGTAAGTATTCTGGGGTCTTACATCCCAAAGCCTAACTAAAGTTGTATGTGGGGATGAGAAAGAAAACTTGGCAGTTACCACTCATTGTAATCCTGCCCACATCATCCTGACATTTACAGGAACACTCATAAGACTAGAAAGGAAACAAACCAACCTTGTAGAGGTTGCCTTGGGGGAGTTGGAGGCTGTGACCCTCCACCCCTCACACAAACACACCATGGCAGAGTCCTGTCCACCAATCCTGTTTCCTCTTCTTCCTGAGCACAACTGAACTGGTTTCCAGCCTCATTGCTAGAACTCCATCGGGTCTGATAAAGTGCAGAAGTGGCAAAGGCTATTCACTGGTGGCCCATAAGCTCCTCCTATGAGCGTCTGCCCAGGCACAACGACCCTAAAAGCCATATGTAGAAGATGGAGGAGTACAGGGTGGGCAGAGCAAGGGTCCCTGAGTCACCGCGTGGAAGGGAGGTGTCCACTGGATTTAGGTAAGCAGTAAATAAGCTTCTATCACGACACACTTTTGGATTTATTTGTTGGAGCAGTTAGAAATTCCTGCTCTCTGATAATCTGTCAAATATTTTCCAATTCAAGTACTTGACTTATGTTGGAAAAAACAAAATCATACCTTTAAAACCCAGGACTTCATTTCATTTTGTCAAGGTAAGTTATATTTACATAACAACAGGGACAGATTTTGAATTCACTTATCCCCAAGCACCTCAGTTCACCCCAAGCAAGAGGAAAGGTTACATAGGCATGTTCTGCCTGCTCCCTCCCTGAACCTGGGTGTCCACTTACTGAAAACATTGTCTCAAATCACTCAATGTAGAGGGACGCCTGGGTGGTTCCGTTGGATTAGCGTTTGACTCTTGGTTTCGGCTCAGGTCTTGATCTCACAGTTTTGTGAGTTCAAGCCCCACTCTGGGCTCTGCGCTGGCAGCATGGAGCCTGCTTGGGATTCTGTCTCTCTCCCTCTTTCTCTGCCACTCCCCCACTCACACTGTCTATGTCTCTCTCAAAATGAATAAATAAGATTAAAAATAAATAAATATGGCACAAAAACAGACACTCAGATCAAGGGAACAGAACAGAGAACCCAGAAATGGACCCACAAACATATGGCCAACTAACCTTTGACAAAGCAGCAAAGAATATCCAATGGAATAAAGACAGTCTCTTCAGCAAGTGGTGCTGGGAAAACTGGACAGCGACATGCAGAAAAATGAACCTGGACCACTTTCTTACCCCATTCACAAAAATAAACTCAAAATGGTTGAAAGACCTAAACTTAAGACAGGAAGCCATCAAAATCCTCGAGGAGAAAGCAGGCAAAAACCTCTATGACTTCAGCCGCAGCAACTTCTTACTCAGCATGTCTCCGGAGGCAAGGGAAACAAAAGCAAAAATGAACTCTTGGGACCTCATCAAAATAAAAAGCTTCTGCACAGTGAAGGAAACAATCAGCAAAACTAAAAGGCAACCGATGGAATGGCAGAAGATATTTGCAAAGGTTTAGTATCCAAAATCTATAAAGAATTTATCAAACTCAACACCCAAAAAACAAATAATCCAGTGAAGAAATGGGCAAAAGACATGAATACACACTTCTCCAAAGGAGACATCCACACGGCTAACAGACATGTGAAAAAATGCTCAACATCACTCATCATCCGGGAAATACAAATCAAAACCACAATGAGATACTACCTCACACCTGTCAGAATGGCTAACATTAACAACTCAGGCAACAACAGATGTTGGCGAGGATGTGGAGAAAGAGGATCTCTTTTGCACTGCTGGTGGGAATGCAAACTGGTGCAGCCACTCTGGAAAACAGGATGGAGGTTCCTCAAAACACTAAAACTAGAACTACCCTATGACCTAGCAATTGTACTACTAGGTATCTATCCAAGGGATACAGGTGTGTTGTTTTGAAGGGGCACATGTACCCCAAAGTTTACAGCGGCGCTATTGACAATAGCCAAAATATGGAAAGAGCCCAAATGTCCATTGATGAATGAATGGATAAAGAAGATGTCATATATATACATACATACATATATATATGTATGTATATATACACACACACATATACATATACACATATATATACATATACACATATATATACACACATACGTACACATAAACACACACATACATAAAATGGAGTATTAGTCGGCAAACAGCAAAATGGAATTCTTGCCATTTGCAACTACGTGGATGGAACTAAAGGTATTATACTAAGTGAAATTCATCAGAGAAAGACAAATATCATATGACTTCACTCATATGTGGAATTTAAGATACAAAACAGATGAACATAAGGGAAGGGAAGCAAAAATTATATATAAACAGAGAGGGGGACAAAACATAAGAGACTCTTAAATATAGAGAACAAACAGAGGGTTACTGGAGGGGTTGTGGGAGGGGGAATGGGCTAAATGGGTAAGAGGCATTAAGGAATCTACTCCTGAAATCATTGTTGCACTATATGCTAACTAACTTGGATGTAAATTAAAAATAAATAAATTAAAAATACAGACATACATACATACATACATAAAATCTCTCAATGTAGAAAACAGTGCTACATCAGGCAGGAAAACAAATGAGCTATGATCGTTATGCCTTCCCACAGCCTTGCAACAGTTCACGTCTTCACACACAGTTGGGGGGACAGGACTAGGTCATCACCGATCAGATTAAACACTGACGCCTGCCCCATCCCCCAATATGCCTTCCCTAGTCCTTTCTTTGGGCTAAGTTTTCCTGCTACTCCATTCCCCCTACACTTAAATACCCAGCAGAAAGATGACTGGTCACTCACCCAATGCATGGATTGGTCTGGTACCTCGGTGCTGTGTAGGAGAAAGGGGAGATGTTCTTGTCTACAAAAGACCCGAACCCCAACCGGAAGTTGCTGGTGAGCTTCCTCATCTCCTCAGCCAGCTTGGTGCCCAGGTTTCGGATGCTGTCCAAGTCATCCTTCATGGACAGGGAGAGGTCCATCAGGTAGTACAAGTCCACAGGGTAATCCTCCACCTGTCGAACCTGCAGCTGGAAGGTAGTCTTATCGCCTGTGCCAACAGAGAGGCCATGCAATTAGAGGTCATCCAACTCACTGGGAGCTGAAGGGATGGATTTTACTTTCAAAGCTGGTCCCCCTCTTACTTTTCTTTAGTGACCACATGCCTCTCAAAAGAAATATTGTTCTTAAAAAAAAAAAAAAGAAGAAGAAGAAAAATTTTTCTTGGAAGAAGAATAACTGAAGGGAATATGGTGTTGAGGGTGAAGTTCTAGGTTCTCCTTCCAAATACTTCGCTCGGCATTTTTGAGGAAACTCCTTAACAACAAGTCTCCCCAGTGGTGTTCTGTTTTGTCAACAAAAGGACTCTTGGGCAGTTGGTGGATAATGGACCAGACAATTCCATGGACACAGATTAGGTGAGAGTTAACCCACCAACCCGCACCAACTTCAGGGAAAGGAGAAGCCAAGGTGGGAATGTGGCCAGGAGGAGACTGCCAAGGTGTGTCTGAAACAGAAAACAGGGAAGAAATAAACAAGAGGAGGTACGGGAATGAGTAAGAACTGAGGGTGAAGGGAGAGAGGTATAAGGCAAGCGAGAGTGGGGACACACTGTCACTTAAAATACACCCAAAGGGCAAAAACATTTTTTGCTTGTGCCATGTCTCCTATTTCTACTTTCCTAGGCATTTATGGGCAACAGTATTTAGTTCTTGGGCATATTTGACATTTTGGGGTATCATAGACACAAATTATTATCATTAGAAATTATATGTACGGGGTTCCTGGGTGGCTCAGGTGGTTGAGCATCCAACTCTTGACTTTGGCTCAGGTCATGGTCCCAGGGTCATGGGATCAAGCCCCTTGCCAGGCTCCATTCTGGGCACAGAGCCTGCTTGAGATTCTCTGTCTCTCCCTCTGCCCCTCTCCCCTGTTCATGTGCTCTCTTGCACTCACTGTTTCTAAATTAAAAAGAAAAAAAAAATAAGAAGTTATATGTATAAAAATACAGGAAGACAGATTCTAAATTTTAGCACCATCAAAACAAAGGGGGGGAAGAAAAGAAAGAAAGAAAGAAAACACTACTAGATTTGTCTACCAGCTACAAGAAAAAGAAAATAATTCTTGGTTGTAAAATAAGAGTCAGAGACAGAGGAAAGAAGAATTAATTCAGAGAAAATGAACAAAGAGAAAAGCCAGTGTCTGGGAGGCGTGGCCATCTGCAATGTCACCTCCCAGGGTTTACAGAAACACCCAAGTCAGTGCAGCAACCAGGGGACCCATGCCAGGATAATTATCCTGCATCATTTCATAGGCTCTAAAAACACATCATTTAGAAGCGACTTCAAGAGGCAATCATACCAAGTAATTCTATCTGTCCTTGAGCTTATTAGTTTTTCAGAGGCACCAAGATGTCCTTGAACTCTCTAGGTAGGATTGCTGCACACACACATTTGAAATCTGGACATACTCATGTATTCAGAAGAGCACAGTGAGGCTGGCCTCTCCTGCCCACAGAGTCCACACCTGGTGGTGGCAGTCACCTCTCAGAGAAGCTGGTCTCCCTGAATGCGCCCGATCTCGTCTGACCTCAGAAGCTAAGCAGGGTCGGGCCTGGTTAGTACTTGGATGGGAGAGAAGCTGGTCTCCCATCTCGAGCTGACAACCAGCAAGCTGAAGCCTTCTTGAACTTGGAGGATAGGGACCCCAATCCCATGTGCTCCTTCTCCTTCTCCCACCCCAGACAAGTCGCATTATATTAACTAGACCATGCAGATTCAGATGACCGAAAGATTTCAATCCAAGTTCCAGCTCGGTCCCTCAACTAGGGGAGCAACCTGAGCCTGTGTCCTTAGATCAACAATGGAAATAATAACAGCACAGCACTGATTAAGCCTATGAAGCGCTCATTTGAAGAGCAGTGTTTGGTAAGCAGTAATGCCTGCACAAATGAAGTATAATTATTATAATTACTATTTTTTGCCTGAGTGACAGCACTGAGCCTGCTTCCCGGGACTTGTCTTTGCATGTCCTGTCCTCGCCTCCTCAAGACTGATGCAGTTTGGGTTGTCTGTTCATAGGAGCCTATTTTTAAAATAAAAACCATCAGAGTCTGACTCAAGCTGAGGAATGTTGGAGATTTCTTCCAGAATGAATTCTAGACTGCTGTAATGTCTGCCTCTGGCTCCCATCAGGCAGACAGAGCAGGTCCCTGCTCTGAGCCCCTCCCAGCCCTGGATGCCACATCACAGTGGGGGAGGGGCAGGAGGGAAGAGAACTTGGGGGAAGGGAGAACCTCCTTGGTCTTTGTGTGGGCAGACCACAGACCCCAAATGGGCAGAGCCTATAATCATGTCTGCTCTGTCCAATCCCATGACCTCTTGGCAGAGTCTTCTACATTTTCTGTCCACCTGTGCCCTTCCCCCCAACTTCCCAACTACATCTTCTTTTATCCAGAATCCACTTCTACCTTTCTGTGGATTATGAGTAATGAACAGATTGAGGACTTTAGGACCAGAGAGCGATGAACAGGCTTGGACTTGGGAGGCACCCCTGGGAGGGAAGAGGGCACCAGATTTGGAGAGCGAGAGCTGGGTTAAAATCCAGACCTTGTCACCCAGAACCTGGAAGACTTCAGGCTCCTCTAAATTTGCTCCTCAGTTTCTGGATCAGTAAAATGGGAGGATGTTAATTACTGTGGGGATCAAAGGACACAATGTATCCTAACACCACACAAATGCTTGTACACAAGGAAAACCTCCCCTGGGTTCCCCCAAAAGTCATTTATTAAAGCAATTTCTGTGGCACCTGGGTGGCTCAGTCGGTTAAGCATCCGACTTCAGCTCAGGTCACTATCTCGCGGTCCGTGAGTTCGAGCCCTGCATCGGGCTCTGGGCTGATGGCTCAGAGCCTGGAGCCTGCTTTGGATTCTGTGTCTCCCTCTCTCTCTGCCCCTCCCCCATTCATGCTCTGTCTCTCTCTGTCTCAAAAATAAATAAACGTTAAAAAAACAAATAAATAAATAAAATAAAGCAATTTCCCCTAAGGACAAAAAGGGAGATAGAAAATTCTGCCAGGAACTTAATTGTGAACGGCTCTAGCCTTGGGTATTAAATTTTAACTCCACATTTTTCAGGCATGAAAGCAAAAAGACAAACAAGGTAGGATATACACATTTGTGTGCATTAAGGTGCTATCTACTCTGAAGTCAGAAATCTCTTTGGCATCATATTCTGAGGGAAACTGATTACTTTAAAAAGCACGCATGGGGGGCTGCAAATATTAAAAAGAAGTATTTCTCCCAGTTTTCCAAAAACTGAAGGGTATAAGAAAGAGGGTAGTATGATTAGGGTTCAGAATGAGGGTTTAGTTGACTGCTATGTCAACTCCACCTGATTTTTTTTTAATTAATTAATTTATTTATTTATTTTAATGTTTATTCATTTTTGAGAGACAGAGAGAGAGAGACAGAGAGCAAGCAGGGGGTGGGGGGAGAGAGAGAGAGAGAGAGGGAGACACAATCCAAAGCAGGCTCCAGGCTCTAAGCTGTCGGCACAGAGCCTGACACAGGGCTCGAACCCACGAACTATGAGATCATGACCTGAGCTGAAGTCAGAAGTTTAACCTACTGAGCCCCACTATACCTGATTTTAAATGCCACAAACTCCTGAGGGGGCCTTGGCAATATTGGGATGTCCCATCAGCAGATTTTGGAAGGAAGGACATTCCTGGACCAATTCTCAGCGTGAGTGCTAAGTGTGGGAGTTAAGCAGCCATGCACTAGCTCCCCTACAAGCAAGGCCTTCGAGGTCAGCCGACTGAAGGAGAGGCCACTGCCACGTGCAGAGAGAAAGTCTGGGACCCATTTTCCATCTTTGGGCACACTTCCAGAACCATGCAAACTTAGATACATTCTGGCAATACATCCAACCACACAGCTCTGTACCACCAGAGACCTGTCACTTCCATGCATCCAGCAGAGCCCTTATCAACTTCACCATGAGCGCTCCATCAGTGCCCGCTTCTGGCGACACCATCCCAGCCCACATGCCCCCCTGCCCCACTCCAGGTCAGACCACTACAAGCTCGTCATCCCCTGTGGCTTTACCCCTCCTCTCTGGGGCCATTCCACAGGACCCCCATTTCACCAGCAGCAGGATCAAACAAATGGGACAAAGCACACCCCCCAAAACAGCCAAGCACCTCGCACCTGCCCTGCAAGCAGGCCCTCTCATGTCCTGGTTTTTCCCATTTCCAAAGCTCCCAGCTCTGGTGGTGCTTTGCACAAAATGCCTGCCTCTTGCTCAGGTTCCCCCACTGTAGTCAAGTATCAACCATCTGCTTGAAATATACTTTCACAGTTTGTTTTCTCTCTGCCGCCCCTTCAATAAGAAGTGGAGACAGTGAAGGTAGGGATTCCACCAAGAACACCTGGTGTGTTTAAGATCGATTTTTGTTCAAACATTCAGACAAAGCAGTATTCCAACTGACAGAGATGCGTGCCATCCCCAAATGAATGTAAGTAGTTTTTGATTCCCCAGAAATACCCTTCTGTGCCAAAAATTGAAAGAAAGAAGGGACACCTTAAAATCAGGTATATTGCAAACAGGACCTACAGGGAATTAGGGCCCAGGTGCATACCTCAGGACTCTCATCTAGCTCTTCTGTTTACTGTAGCTGAAGGTAATTAGCATCCAAGAATTAAATCCAGACATGGAGCCAAAGAATTGCTTCCCTGGTCAAGGACAAGGCTGGTGTTCTGCAACCCACCCCACTCCTCAGCCCAGAATTCTGACTCTTGACAGATGGAACCCAGGAAGGTACCACATGAAGACACAGTTGGCCTCTACAGTGTCCACCCCCGAGCACTAGGGCTTGGCATCCCTAGTGTCCTTGAAAATAACCTTGTCTTGGTCCATTTGGGCTTACAAGTACCATAGACTGGATGGCTTTTAAACAACAGAAATTTCTCTCTCACAGTCATGAAGCCTTCAAGTCCAAGATCAACATGCCAGCACGGTTGAGTTCTGGTGAGAATCCTCTTCTGGGATGCAGACTGCTGACTTCTTGCTGTTTCCTCACATGGCAGAAGGGACAGGGAGCCCTCTGCGGTCTTTTATAAATTCAAAGCAGTAATACCAATCACGAGGGCTCTGTCCTCATGCCTTAATCACTTCCCAAGGCCCTAACACCTCCTGATACAATCACATTGGGGGTTAGATTTCAATTTATAAATGTTGGGGGCAGGGCGCCTGGGTAGCTCAGTCGGTTAAGAGTCTTACTCTTGGTTTCGGCTCAGGTCATGATCTCATGATTCATGAGTTTAAGCCCCGCCACCAGGCTCTGTGCAGACAGCACAGAACCTGGTTGGGATTCTCTCTCAGCCCCTCCCCTGTTTGTGTTCTCTGTCTCTGTCTCTGTCTCTCTCTCTCTCTCAAAATGAATAAACTTAAAAATAAAAATAAATAAATAAACTTTGGAGGGAGGCGACAAACATTCCATCTATAGCCAACCTCTTATCTACCCACCATGAAGTCTTTCTTAGTCTTTTTAATAAAGTATATACTCTGTCATTCTGGGTGGCAGAAGCAATCTGTAAGTCAGGTAACTGGCATCCCCAAAGTAGAACCTGGGAGGAGGGAGAAAAAAGCACAGATACGGACTGGCAGGAAACCCATCTCAAAAGCAACCAATCACCTGTAGTTAATAGTGCTGTACCAATGTCAGTTTCCTAGTTTCAGTAATGTACTTTGGTTATGTAACATGTTATCAGGGAACACTAGGAAGGGTATAAAAAACTCTATTACTTTTGCAACTTCTTGTGAACCTAAAATTATTTCAAAATAAAACACACAAAAAAACAAACTACTGGTCAATGAGTTAAAGGATCGAGGCAAATGATGACTTAAGTAAATCCCTTCTAACTGCCCCAGTGCTTCAACCTACCTATGGCCTTTTATTCACCATTTCAATAACCTTTATTCCAAAGTTTACATCCTTTGTTAAGAATTTTTTAAGGTTGTTATCCCCACATACAGTTTCCAGGACTGAAAACAAAATGGAAAACATGATCCTGTGTTTACACAAACTCTTGCTTAAAGTTGGCAGTTCCTCAAAAAGTTAAACACAGAATTACCATATGACCCACAAATTCTTCTCCTAGCAATGTACTCAAGATTACTGAAAACACATGTCCAAACAAAAACTTGTGCATGAATTTTTACAGTAGCATTAATCATGACTGCCCCAAAGTGAAAATAGCCCCAGTATTCATCAGCTAAAATGTGGTATATCTATACAGACCCAATGGAATATTATCTGGCCATGAAAAGGAAGGAAGGAAGTGATAAATGCTACAACATCAATGAATCTTGAAGATATTTTGCAAAGTGAAAAAAGCCAGACATAAAATGCCATATACCATATGATTTATATATAATGTCCAGAATAGGGACACCTGGGTGACTCTGTTGGTTGAGTGTCCCACTCTTGATTTCAGCTCAGGTCATGATTCCAGGGTCATGGGATTCAGCCCTGGATCAGACTCAGTGCTGAGCGTGGAGCCTACTTAGGATTCTCTCTCTCTCCCTTTGCCCTCTGTCCCCAACTCATGCTCTTCCTCTCTCTCCAAATTAAAAAAAAGAAAGAAAGAAAGAAAGAAAGAAAGAAAGAAAGAAAGAAAGAAAGAAAGAAAGAGAACAATGTCCAGAATAAGCAAAAACATAGATATAGGAAGTAGATTGGAGGCTGCCAGGGCCTACGTGGCAGGGAGGGAAAAGATAAGGAGGGTATGTTAATGCATATAGGGTTTCTTTTTGAGGTAAGGAAAGTATTCTGGAATGAGAAAGCGGTGATGGTTGCACAATGTTGCAAATATACTACAAACCACAATGTTGTAAATATACTACAAACCACTGAATTATACACTTTAAAAAAAATTTTTTTTAAATGTTTTTTATTTTTGAAAGAGAGACAGAGCATGAGCCGGGGAGGGGTAGAGAGAGAGGGAGACACAGAATCTGAAGCAGGCTCCAGGCTCTGAGCTGTCAGCACAGAGCCCGACGCAGGCTCGAATCCACAAACCATGAGATCATGACCTGAGCCGAAGTCAGACACTTAACCGATTGAGACACCAGGCACTCCTGAATTGTATACTTTAAAATGGTAACTTGGGCACCCAGCTGGTTCACTCAGAAAAGCGTGCAACTCTTGATATCAGGGTTATGAGTTCAAGCCCCCTGTTAAGTGTACAGATTATTTAAAAAACCAAATACGCTTAAAAAAATTATTTAAAAACATAAAAATAAGATAATAAAATTGTTTCTTCTACAGTATGGGAATCATGTTTTAATGAAAGAAAGAAGAAAGAAAGAAAGAAAGAAAGAAAGAAAGAAAGAAAGAAAGAAAGAAAGAAAGAAAAGCAAAACAAAAAGTTCTGTATAGAGGGAAATTTTCCTTTCTTTTCCCCAGGCTTCCCCTGGAACAACAACTCGCTCATAATATACCAAGGCTTGCCTTCAATTAGTCTGGTATAAGGCTGGCAAAGGGTTACACTTCACTCAGCAAATATCTATGTGAGGGAGGAGACAAAAAAGCATTTCTAAAAATAAATAATGGAAAAAATCACTATATCTCAAGGGCTTCTCCAGAGTCAGGGGGTGATTAACTTAGGTTAACTATGCACTTGGTAAACTGAATGTTGCTGACTACAACATAGCATTCTCTACCTCCCCCAAATAAATATCTGGGGCCTGCCTGTCCTTCTCTTTAAAAATATTAAAATGTTCAAGATTTTAAGAGGCTTCATTGGCTTCAGGTGTTTCTACATTTCATAAATATATTTACAAGGTTCTAGACCTTTAGGAATTCATATATTCATCAGATCTCCTCCAAGTGTTCATCTCTATAGACAAACATTCTCACAGTTTGGGTATACCTTAACTGGGCAGCCAGTCCCTCCATCACCTTGACCTCCCAGAAATGGGCTCTCCACCACCACATACACAATCAGAGCCCATTCACAGCACCCACAAAATGATTTTGTCTTGAAAAAAGGATCGGGGCACCTGGATGGCTCAGTCAGTTGAGCGTCCAACTCTTGGTTTCGGCTTGGGACATGATCTCATGGTTCGTGGGTTCGAGCCCCACGGTGGGCTCTGTGCTGACAATGCATGGAGCCTGTTTGGTATTCTGTCTGTCTCTGTCCCTCTCTTGCTTGCTCTCTGTGTCTCTCTCAAAATAAATAAAGTTTGGGGCCCCTGGGTGGTTCAGTCGTTTAAGTGTCCGACTTCAGCTCAGATCATAATCTCACAGTTTGTGACTTCGAGCCTGCATCAAGCTCTGTAATGACAGCTCAGAGCCTGGAGCCTGCTTCAAATTCTGTGTCTCCTTCTCTCTCTGCCCCTCCCCCACTTGTGCTCTGTCTCTCTCTGTCTCTCTCTCTCTCAAAAATAAATAAATGTAAAAAAAATTTTTTAAATAAAAAAATAAAGTTTAAAAAAATTAAAAAATAAAAATAAACAAAAAAATAGAAAAAGGAGCACGCTTTCCATTTTATTTCCAACACCAGAAACTGTATCACAATGCTTAGCATGAGATGAGACTCTACCCAGACTGCTAACATCAGTAACCTCAACTAACCCCAGCACTAATCCCTGGCGATCCAGCAGGGCCCCATACACCCTTTTTTTGTTCATTTCTGAGACAGTTCAGTAGGCAAAATAATGCATTTCTTAAATATGTGATGACTTGGAATTCTAACAACAAGCATATTAGAATAAGGCTGACTTCTTTCTTCTTTAACTGAGCATACATTGTGCTTTGTGCATAAATCAGTGTTGTGCATAAATATACTGCCAAGAAAACTTTGCCCAAGGAGGCTACCTTCACTCAAATCACTTCTTTAACTCCTCTTTGAGAGCTGTTGAAAAGCCAGTCGGTAAGTCAAGTCAAACAACAGTTTCTCTGCCTCACAGTCATACCTTAACTCTGATTTTAAGAAGGAGAATTAAAACTATAACATCTCTGGCTTTGTGTGACTTCCAACTCCTTCCTAAACTAAATCTACCCTGAAGAATAAGGATTTGCCACCTTGAAGGAAAATACTTCTTAGAAAACCATGGGCTCTGAGAGCAATTCTAAATGACAAGTTGCAAAAATATAAGTTAAAAACCTCCCTCGTTGGTGACCCTGAAACTATAAGCTGGTTTGGAGGTACGAATTTTGTTCTTTGTTAATTATTGAAGACAGTACATGATTATAAATACATTATAAGTATATGAAAAATATGAACACAAGAATAGAGACAGGATCTAGTAAAAATGAAAAATAATATTGCATTAAAGTACATTTTTCAAGAATTTCCTTTAAGTTACTGTTATACTATAATTAAATAAAAAAGAAGACACATCATTCACATTAACGGCCAGCCACTTTACCCTACACAACGTTCTAATATCTTAATAGTCTACCACAATTCCTACATCCCCTTCTGGGTCACAGCCCCTGACCCTGAGCCCGTCTTCACATAAGGAGATGAGTTATTTTAACCCAGAGCACATCACCAAATAGCTACCCACATAAAGGCTCAGCTGACTCTTCTCTACGCAGGCACACAGCTCTGCCAGAGCTCCCTTCCTTCTCTCTCTCAGCATGGTATCTCACCAAACAAAAAGCCTAAGTGTCACTTACAGTGGACTCATAAAAATAGCAACCTCAACTAATCCCCACACTAATTCCTGTGATCTGGTAGTTTGTGCCTCTCTAAGTAGCAGGGCCACATACACCCTTATTTTGTTTCGTATTTCCAAGACCATTCAAGAGGCAGAACAAAACAATTCTTAACCACAGGATGTCAGCAACAAGCAAGCATAACTTGCTCTTGTTATGCTTATGTGCTTATGATGGCGGTGCTGTGCTAAAACCAATTCTGAGACACGGAGAGTCACTATTCAAACCCAGACCTGACCGACTCCAGAATTGACACCTTTGGCCACTACTCTTTGAAAATAATGCTAATTTAATTAAAAAAAACGTTGAAAAAAAAATTAAAAAAAAAAAAGAAAATAATGCTAATTTTAGGGGCGGCTGGGTGGCTCGGTTAAGCCTCCGACTTCGGCTCAGGTCATGATCTCATGGTTTACGGGTTCGAGCCCCGTGTCAGGCTCTGTGCTGACAGCTCGGAGCCTGGAGCCTGCTTCAGATTCTATGTCGCCTTCTCTCTCTGCCCCTCCCCCGCTCACACTCTGTCTCTCTCTCCTTCAAAAATAAACAAACATCAAAAAAAATTTCCTAAGGGGCACCTGGGTGGCTCAGTCGGTTGAGGGACTGACTTCGGCTCAGGTCATGATCTCACAGTTTGTGGGTTCAAGCCCCGCGTCGGGCTCTATGCTGTGACAGCTCAGAGCCTGAAGCCTGCTTCTGATTCTGTGTCTCTCTCTCTCTGCCCCTCCCCCACTCATGCTCTGTCTCTCTCTGTCTCAGAAATAAACATTAAAAAAAAAATTTTTTTTAAAGAAAATAATGCTGATTTTAACTTTTTAAAGTGTATTTAGGGGCACCTGGGTGGCTCAGTCGGTTAAGCATCCAACAGCAGTTCAAGTCATGATCTCATGGTTTGTGGGTTCGAGCCCCGCGTCGGGCTCTGTGCTGACAGCTCAGAGCCTGGAGCCCACTTCAGATTCTGTATCTCCCTCTCTCTCTGCCCCTGCCCCACTTGTGCCGCCCCCCTCAAAAATAAATAAACACAAAAAAATTTTTTTAGGTGCGTCTACACAAAAAGTCTCATTTGTGACAAAGACCTTGAGATGCTAAGGGAAGGGCTAACCTGTCCATGCCCTCTGAGCTAGGGACAGAACCAGAGCTGGAACCCAGGACAGCCAACCACATCCATGATTCTTGCCACTGGCTCCAAGCAACTCTGAGGTCTATATAAACCCTCTGGAAATAGTTATTGCCAGTGGTTTTTTAGGCAATGACATAGAAGAAAAGGCTAAAACTCAAAGGAATTTGGAAATAAGCTATCTTCTCTTGATAATGTGGTATTTCCTAATTTAGACACATGCATATCTACTCTTTGGCATCATAACAATTCTAATATGTAGAATAATATATAACAAAAGTGATGAACTAGAAAAAACAGCAGTTTTACAGTCACAAAGACCTGGAGCTGACTCAGAGACCATTTCTAAGTGGGAGACCTTGAGTGGGTCGCTCTTCATGTGTAAAATGGTATTAGCTACCTTAGAGTCGGCCAGGTATTCAGCACACAGCAGGTATGCAAAATCTGTTAGTTTCTTCACATCACCATCAATTCTAGGGCTTGCAGGGGCTCTAGGGTTGTAAGACAAAACACCTCTACTCTGAAAGTCTGTCCCTTCAGAATGCCATGGACTCAAATGGAATTTGCTGACAAGAAAGCATACTCTTTCCTGGAAGCAGCACTTTCCTGAGAAACTTGCATTCACTAGGGAGTAAACCGGCCAGTATCCTCCCATAAAATGCAATAATGCTATTTATAATAGCTGAAAAGTGGAAGCAACTCGAGTGTCCACGGATGGATGAACAGACAAACAATGCAGCATACATGTATGAGGGAGTTTCAACCAGCCTTAAAAAGGAAGCAGATTCTGACACCTGCTACAACATGGATGAACCCTGAAGACATTTTCTGGGTAAAACAAGCCTGACACAGAAGGAAAACTACCGTATGAGTCTACTTATATGGGGCACCTAGAGGAGCACCTACAGTGGTGGCTTCCAGGGGCGAGAGTGAGGGTACAAGTGAGAATTCATGTTTAATGGGCAGTGTTTCAGGTTGGGGTAATGAAAAGTTCTGGAAACGGATGGTGGTGCTACTTAGACAACTTGCTGGATGAATGTACTTAATGCCACTGAACTATATACTTTAAAATGGCTAAAATACTAAATTTTCTGCAATTAAAAAAACAGCAAAGCTACCCATCTGTCCACGGGGGCCTTGGACTCTGCTTCCTGGGGTCTGGGCCACACCTTGCCATTTCCCTCTATCAGCTCTGCTCTCAGCCTGCCCGGGCTGGGTTTCTCATTATTAACACGTCCCATCCGTCCCATCCAAGGGCACTCACCGGGCCGCAGGCTCAGGGCAACCTGCTGGGGTGTCATCTGAATGACATCCGAACTCGTGGGACTGGAGCCCTTGCTGCTGAGAGGCAGGCTTCGCAGGACCCGGGTGCTGCTGGCTGGGCTCTCAAACTCGCCTCCGCAGCCGTTTTTGACCAGGTTTGCCTCCAAGTCACACCGGGAGGTGACTGAGCGCAGGCTGCCGAAGTCCTAGGTGCAGAGACAAAGGAGGAGAGAGCACACGGTGGTCAGGCTGTCTTTCCAGAGCACCTCAGGTGGTTGACCCATCACCATCTCGTGGACCTGAAACCCTCTGCACTCCATTTTTATCGTCTAAAAGCGGTAAAAGTGATAGCATAGACCCCAATATGCCTCACTGAGGATTACAAGAGTTAATTAAAGTACTGGATATGACAGCACTTTGTAAACTGTAAATGCATAATGAAACTGTTTCATTTCACTGTTCCTTTAATGGTCAAAATTCTCCTGAAAAAATGCATGTGTCTACATGATTAGCGGGGGGGAAGTAACTGGTCAGTTACACAACTGAAAATTTTTGAAAGATGCTATATAAGTGGACAAGTAATCATTCAGGCAATGAAGAGTTAACTTTTGAGCCATCCACTCATCTACTGTGCAGGACCTGTACATTCTGCGCAGTCATTCTGTTAGACAACATGGCAACGAACACGGTGCCCTTTGACCCAGCAGTCCACTCCTAGGAATTTATCACAAGAAATCAATCAGAAGGGGAAACTCTATAAGAAGATATATACTGCAATGTTATTTAGAATAGCATGATCTTATAAACCTAAATTCCCAAATGATAAGAAAAACATGGTATATGATCTCCAAACACGGTCATTCAAAACTATGAAGACTAAATCAGAAAATAAAATCATATCTGCATTGGGATTCAAAACTAAAGTTTCCTTTAATTAAGGATAGTTGAGGCATTAGAGTGACTAAAATTATATTTTATATTATCTTTACTGTTATTTGAATAAACAAGAAAGGTACTTTCTTTTTTCTTAAAAATTGTTTAATGTTTGTTTATTTTTGAGAGAGAGAGAGAGTGTGAGCAGGCAAGGGATAGAAAGAGAAGGGGACACAGAATCCGAAGCAGGCTCCAGGCTCTGAGCTGTCAACACAGAGTCCGATGCAGGGCTCGAGCTCATGAACCATGAGATCATGACCTGAGCTGAAGACAGACGCTTAACTGACTGAGCCACCCAGGCGCCCCGACACTTTCTTTTCTTAAGCTGGATTTAGGAGAAGGTTGTGTATCAGACTGACCCAACCTTATCTGGACATCAGGAGTTTAGGCCACTCACTTTAAAATGAAATAATATACTCTGTTATAAAATATGGTACTTATAAGTATTCATCATTTTGCAGTAAGGGGATTTTCAACAGCAAAGTAAACCCAAGATTCTCTCTGAACATCCTTTCACTGATGGATGTAGAAAATAAGATCACCTCCACCAGCTGGCTGAATGCCAGTACTCCATTAGATAATCCTTGTAATAGCTAGAGGAGTTACAATGCTGATCTCTTCCCCTCCCCTCTGTAACATTTTGTCAGAAAGCCTCAGATGATTCAAGTGTCCTGACTGCTGTGTTAGGAGCCAGACTGCTGGGAGAAGCACAAACACTCGGAGGACTCGCCGTTCATCATGGTTCAGGATGCCCCAGGACTAGCCAATGCCTATTAGAGCCTTCACAAGGTTCAAGACCAAGAAGTCAAGAACAATTTGCAGTGTTTTTATATAAGTAAAACCAGATGTGTTGTTCTGGGCCTCTGTGATTTTGTTGGTGTTTTTTGTTTCATAATTGATTTTGTGTGTGTGTGTGTGTGTGTGTGTGTGTGTATTGAACCCCTGGGATCTTGCCTGTCAACCTCAGGGCTGGTACTGTAAGTGTAAGTGGCTCCAGACACTTGTGGAACAGGTGAGAAAAATAATTATTCCAGCTAAAACTAATTATCCTTGAAATTATACAGGATTTCAAAGCTAGGCTTTCCAAACTGGGTTCCACATGGCCAAGTTCGGCTCTGATGTAGACATTCTAATGAAGCAGTACAAAAGCACAGGGATGGGGGAAGGGAGAGGTCTGCAGTCCTGAGCTGTCTGCAGCGGAGGTCTAATTGGCTGTCCAGAGCTGGAAGGGCTCAGGGGCTCGCCTGCTCAGAGCCTACTTGGCGAGAATTTCTGAACTTCTTGCTGACATACTAGGCCTTGCTGCCAGCTCCTCCAATTCTGACGAGCTGGTCGTGCTTGGCCCAGTTCTGATTGTCAAGGTACACCGTCTTGAGCTGTCCAGGGCAAAACTCTGCCATCAGGTTGACAATGAAAGCATCTTTGGTGTCCCCAGAGTGACAGGGAGCCCTGACATCCCTCCCATTGGTCTGGAGCAGCTTGCAGTCTCAAACAGACTAGGTTACAGAGCCAACGTGCTTCCTGCAGGAGGTGGTTGCATGATTCCTAGTCCATAGCCTTGGCGATTCATTTCAGCTTGGCCATCGAGATCATGCCCTACAGCCAGACACCAGCATTAGCAGTGAACTTCACCCAAGCTTCCTAGTCATCCTGCTCAGAAGATTTTTGACAGACACTACTGGTCCTTGATGGAGAACTTGTACAGGGCCACCTGCTGGCCAGGGAAGATGCACCTGCTAGGATCATCAGCCGACTTAGAGTCCAGGTCATCCTTCCTAGACCTGACGGCCACACCCGTGCCAAGTACAGCCTTCTCTGTGTGTCTGGCTTTAACAACGGTACTCTAGCGGCTCTGAGGCCTCTTTAATCTCTAGGATGTTAGGAGCAACGCTCTCTTCATTCCCCTCACTGGTAGCAGCTTATGTCTCCTTAATAATATTCTTCGAGGTTGTGGTAAACCTTCACTACAATGCACGTGGCTTCCCGGAAGTTTGCTGCGCAGCCAAGGGAGGGCCACTGACCTTTGTATTGTCACCTGGTTGCCAGTATGAGAACTACCAATGACCATATTAAAACCGCAACTCATGGGGCAGCTGGCTGGCTCAGCTGGTGGAGCATGTGACTCTTGATCTAGGGATCGTGAGTTCAAGCCCCACATTGAGGCTTGCTATAGAGCTTACTATAAAAACAAAACAAAACAAAACTCTCAAGGTGACTTCAGTAGTGCCAACCAAGTCAGAAATGGGACACTACAGAGAGCCCCCTTCTCAGCACACAGCCAGGGACACCCTACAACGGCACCTACACCAAATTTAGACTTAGTCTCAGTGACCTCCATCTCTATTATCAGTTTGTCAACCTTCTCCTATTTCACAAAGTTCAGTATCTTGTTATTTGGGGCAGGCCCAATGGTTTCACTGATGTGTTCAACAGCCTTTGAGACATCTTTCCTATTATTTGAGCCTTGTCATTGTCCCAGGGCTCTAAGGCCTCAAGGACACCACCTGAGGCACCTCTGAGCTTAGCAGGTCTGAAGCACCTTTTAAGAGTAAGGCAGCTCCCTCAGTGGTGGGATTCCCACAGTAGTTGAAGGTCCATCTGGCACAGTCTTCCGAAAATAGCCAAGACTAATTTCCAGCCATAGGTTCTTGCTGGTCAAGCAAAGGACAGAGTGCTGCAGGCCCAACAGGAGTGCTGACCCCACAAGCCCAGGTGAGTCTCCTCTATTCCTGAACTCCTTTCTAGATAGTTTAATTTTGAATGAAAACAGATGCATATTTAAAGACAAGGACCTAGGGGCGCCTGGGTGGCTCAGTCAGTTAAGCATCCAACTCTTGATTTCTGCTCAGGTCATGATCTCATGGTTCATGGGATCGAGCCCCTTGCATTGGTATCCACAATGGCAGAGCAGAGCCTGCTTGGGATTCTCTCTCTCCCTCTCTCTCTGCCCCTCCCTTGCTCATGTGCGCTCTCTCAAAATAAATAAATAATCAAATTAGTTAATTAATTAATTTAAAAAACAAAATAAACACAGGGACCTAAAACCACAGAGATCAGGGGCATACACTGTAGTGGTTATAACCTTCCAGATATGCAAGCATTATAAATAAAAGGAAATGTCTCAATATCTCCATTTTAGGCTTCAATTCTGTGAATGCAGATGCCCCAAACTATAAATCCCTGGAGGAAAGAAAGACTCATGATTGAGAAAAATCTTCCTCACATGAATGACATCCCGCTATCTGATGTGTTAAGAGTCTTCAGATCCCAGAGGCCAGATATTTGGAACCTCTCCAGGTGTCAGAATACAGCGAGTTCCAAGGGGAATGTACTTCAGATGCACCACCTGGTGTCAGCCCCTCCTCTCTACGGGTGAGGAATCAGAGGCCCACATGCCAAAGTTCATGCCAAACTTCACCCAAGAAATTCAAATTCATCCGGCCTCAGCTGCCTGGACCGCAGTGCTCTTTGCATCACCTACCTTCCATCTCAAACAAGGCCATGGTTGAATTCTGCAGCAAGAAACTAACTCTGGGTCCCCGGATTCCATCCCTCTGAATTTAGTACTTCCTTGCTGCCCCCAAGGCAGAGATCTTCCTGCCATCTATCAAACTTGGAGGATAAGGGGCGCCTGGGTGGCTCAGTCGGTTAAGCATCCGACTTCAGCTCAGGTCACGATCTCACGGTCCGTGAGTTCGAGCCCCGCGTCAGGCTCTGGGCTGATGGCTCGGAGCCTGGAGCCTGTTTCAGATTCTGTGTCTCCCTCTCTCTGCCCCTCCCCCGTTCATGCTCTGTCTCTCTCTGTCTCAAAAATAAATAAACGTTAAAAAAAAAATTTTTTTTTAAACTTGGAGGATAAATATTCTCTCTTATGCAGAAAAACAGGTACGGAAGGAGAGTGGGGACTTCATCTCAACTTGGAAAAATGGAAACTAGTTTCAGGAAGGGCTTCTAATTGGGCACAGCTCGACCGTTGCAGGTGCTCCCGATGCTCGATGCTAAAAGTTTCACTTCATGGAGGAAGCATCTGTCCATGGTCTCCAGAAACGCATCCATCAACCCTCCAAGGACTCATAAAAGGAAACTGCATTACAGGCAAACTTCCAAAAGAAGCAACAGAATGGGAACAGGAACTTGAAACATCTTTTATGGCTTTTAGTCACTATGCATGATATAAAAAAGAAAACGGAAGTGTTCCAAATTTAGATCCCTTTTAATTTGCTACCACATTGGCCTTTGCAAGTTGTTTTAACTTGCTCCCTTTCACTGCCTCCATCACCTACCATGTAGAAGATACAGTGAGCTCCACTGTTTGTAACATTGTAACACCTAACTCCCTGTACGATTGGCTCACCAAAATCTCTCTCCCTGCAGTGAAGGCCTGTGCCTGCATCGCCGCCAGTGCGATCAGGTTCATTCAGGTTCTAGTGATTGTGTCATAGCAGTCATTACATTATCTGCACCCCATCCTGCCTACTCTGGCTGAAGGTTGAAAACTCTAAGAAGATGTGGGTGGTGGTTTGGGGGAAAGGGTGGATTTTTGTTTGTCTCTGAAACAGCAGGGGTGGGTGAGCTGAGAAACTTGCAGGCCCTGGGAGAAGAGGAACCCAGGCAGGAAAGAGACAGACAGTCCCGATTTCTGGGATGAAAAGGGAAGAAACAAACTTGTGAATGGGCAGAGAGCCTAGCAGAGAAGTGGGCACAGGTGGGGAGCTGACCACCATCTGAGGCTGGCCTCTTCCCTGGGATATGGCAGGGCCAGGCCAGCCCCTCAGAGCCCGAGTGGATGTGGGGGCAGTGAGGGGAGAGGGTAAGCGATCCAAACCGAAATCTGTGCATGAGCAACACCCTCCCACATGTACCCTCTGCCCCGGGGATGGAGAAATCCCTCCGGCAGCTTTCAGGTGGCTCATTTAATTCACTGAACAAATATTTATGAAGCATCCACAATAGGCCAAGATTATTCCTTTCATGACCACAAAGAGATGCTCTCAAAGAATCTATATTTTATTGTGAGCTGGAGTAAATGCTCATTTTTTTTTCTTCATTTCCTCCTAGCTCAAAGGAAAATACAGGCAATGTCTCATTTATGCCCCAGCCACCATAATTTCCCCAGAAGGTCCGCTTGGCCTGTCTTGTTTCCCAGCTTCTAAAAAGTCCCCTTCCTCATTTTCCTGCACCCAGCCCTATTGACCCTTCATTTCTGCCTCTCCATGTCTACCTCCCCGGCAAAGACCCCTCATCCTGGCCCAGGCTTCCCCAGTCTTCTTCCACGTCCATCCCCGTTTCCTCCTATCAAAACACCACAGGCCAGCGGCCTTGCCTCCCTGGTTCTTCTCCTTCTGGCTTCTCAGCAGCCTGCGCTGCCGTAGACACAAGGTGCCTCACTGTCATGCCCAACAGACTCCCCACTTCCCCAGTCCTGTATGCAATCCCCTAGCCTATCTTTGTCTCCACTCGCACAAACTCTGCTCTCTCTATCCTCATAGGGAGCCTGGGTGCTTCAGCCCTGTCCACTTCTCCCAAACCACCGTCCTCCTACAAGCCACACTGGCTTCCCTGCTTTGAGCACATTCTGCTCATGCACAGGGTCTCCCTGGGCACACAGCTAGGTCCAGTCTCCCAGCTCTCACTGCTCGTAGGCAAAGTGATGTGACTGGGTCATAGGCAAGAAAGTATGTGTAGAAACAATGCAGGCTGCCCGGGGCCTCCGAAAGCGCGCGCACACACACACACACACACACACACACACACACACACGCCATGCCCTGCAAATTCCTCTTCACAGCTAACTGGGTTGTGAAACTTATAATCTTAGATCAGGGGAAATTTTCCACTAAAAAAAAAATGACAGACAAAATGGATAATAAGCTGCTGGGGTTTGTTGTGGGTTTCATCCTGTGCTGTACAAAGAGCCCCATAAGTATTCGTGCTGGTTGAGAAGCAGGGGCCATGGGGGTATCACAAAGTATTAGGGGCAGGGGCTGAGGTGTGCAATGGGAACAGGTGAAGACAGGCAGCCTCCTACACTCCTGGTCTAAGAGTACAAAAAAGCCTGGCAATTCTGGTCTTGAAGCCAGAGGGTGAGTCTGAAGCCACCAGTAAACTACATCAGGAAACAAAGACAAGAGGGATGTCTGGTTGGCATCAGTTGGTTGAGCATCCCACTCTTGATTTCAGTTCAGGTCATGCTCTCACAGTTCGTGAATTCGAGCCCTGTGTCAGGCTCTGTGCTGACAGCACCTGCTTGGGATTCTCTCTCTCCCTCTCTCTCTCAAAATAAATAAACTTTAAAAATTAAGAAAGAAAGAAAGAAAGCAAGCAAGCAAGCAAAGACAAGAGAGCAAAAGAGCCAGGTTGACAAGGCCATTCAGGGGGCACCTGGCTGTCTCAGTAAAGCATGTGACTCTTGATCTTGGGGTTGTGAGTTCGAGCCCCACGTTGGGCATAGCGATTACTTAAAAATAAAATCTTAAAAAAGGA
Organism: Neofelis nebulosa; assembly: GCF_028018385.1. Taxonomy (NCBI): domain Eukaryota; kingdom Metazoa; phylum Chordata; class Mammalia; order Carnivora; family Felidae; genus Neofelis; species Neofelis nebulosa. The sequence goes on along the minus strand of NC_080786.1, from coordinate 89,033,802 downwards.
GAGAGAGAGAGAGAGAGAGAGAGGCAACGCAGTAGAACTCTGTAGAGAACCAGAGTGAGGTGCTGAGCAGGAGCTGAACAAAGGCAGACTCAAACTCGATACCTGTGGGAGAATAGAGTAATGGGAAGGCAGACTGGATAAAATAAGTGGAATTAGGTCACAAGGAATGTTAAATGCAGAGTGAGGGTCCCCACCCCACCTCAAGTAAAATAAGAAAACACGGTGAGATCAAGAGCAGGGGAGTCTTGATGGAATATGTTCTGAGATTAATCTGTGCTGGTGTGCAACGACAAGGCAGGTGAATGGATCAGAATCCACACAAACACACTGATTAGGGACCTGGCCCTCCCTGGCTGTCCATTAGGCACCAGCCCTCAATGTACATACACATCATACACTCTTGGCCATGCATTACCTCTCTGATGACGTCCCAGGATATATGGTTAAGAAGGCACTCGGCCACACTTACTCTGTCTTGCTAAAGGGCAGAGACTGATCAAAAACTATTCGTGAACTCTCCAAACTCAGCTCCCTGAAATACACTCAGGCCCTAGGGGCAGTTCGCCCCAAGAAAATGAGGAGTTCTTCAGCCAAGACTGAGGCTCCGCCGAAGCACAGGGAACCAGATGGGCTAGAGAGGGAACCCAAGTGTGGCCTGGGACAATGACATGTTCCTTGAGATAATGTCATTCACTATCAATATTAGGACATCAGACTCGTGGAGGTACTAGCACAAGAAAAGGAAGAAAACCAAAGCAGACCACTGACCCTGGCTTCCAGATCCCACTGCCTACATTTACTAGAAAATGTCACCGACAACAGAAGCAGTTTGCTGGATAATACTCATTCTGTTAATTAGCAGTCCCATTCACAAACCCTCTCGCGGCCTGATCTCATTCTACACTCCCAGTTATGCTGGAGGGTGGGAGCTGTCACCTTCGTTTTACATATCAAGAAACTGGGAGGAAATATGGCAAAACTGAGATTTAAATTTTGGTTTTCTAACAACATGTTGTTTAAGCCCACCTCTTTTATCCAATAGGAATTTCTGCCAGATTCTTGGCTGAATCTGGAGAGGCCAAGATGAGTAAGACATAGTTTAGATTTTCAAGAAGATGATTTAGTCAGTAACCGGCCTGAAAACAAATTAATAACAATAAAAGGTTATAAGTGCTACCAATGAAGTACAGAATATGGGGAGACAAAGAGGTGGTCATGGCCTGCACGTGCAGATAATCAATAGCAATCCAGTGAAAGCCTTCAGCCAGTATTTATTGAGCAACTACTGTGTGCCAGGTTAACGCTCTGTGTACTAGGGATCCAGCAATGCAGAAAACAGTTAAAACCCCTGCCCCAACATTTGGGAAGAGAAAGATAACATTTCCTTGCCAAATGGCGTGGATGGACTGAGGGATGGATAGGTGGACAGATGTGTCTGGGAAAACCATGAAAGTCTTCATAGAAGAGATGAGTCTTGGACGGATTCTTGAAAACAGGGGAAGACAAATGTTGGTCAGGAAAAGGGGGGAAGCACAGGAGCACGCACAGGAAAAACCATGAGGGTATTCATCAGGCAGGGCTCTCTAGGGATCTTTGTTTGGGTAGTTCCCTCTGACCAAAGTGCTGGGGGCAGGCAAGTGATGATGGTGGGGAGGCAGGTGGGGGCCAAGGAACTTGGATTTGTCATGCAAGTCATAGGGTACCAGTGAAAGGTTTTAAAAAAATTTCATAATAAACACACCACAATTAAGCACAAACACAATGAGGGTTCATACATTGAGAAGATTTCTTGGGATAAATTTATTGGGATTGGAATCATTTATTTAGTAATCTTACTCTCTACTAAAAAAAAATTCTAGAGAGGTCACACTTGAGAGGCCGAGTGGCCTCGAGGAAAGAGCTTGGACTCAGAAGTCCAAGAAGGCAGACTGAAACTCAGCTTTGGCACAATGCGTAGTCTTGAAAAAGTCACTTCACCTCTCTGAGCCTTCAATTTTCATCAATAAAATGGCTGTTATTCCCACCTACCTGACGGAGCTGTTGTGAGGGTTGGAGATGCCATGTAAAAGGTGTGCAGTATCTAGCGGGGCTCCCCGCACGACCATCTGTAGCCATCAAAGAGGAAACCAATCCCTAGGCTCCGAGGCTGCATCGTGGTGAAGAAGCGTGGCCTCCCAGGAGCCCTCTCTTGTCCCTTTGACAGGCCCCACGCACTGAATTGCAGACACTTAGCCAGTGCGAGATAGCAAGTCTTAGCTTCTTCAAAAAATAACCTTAACAGGGTGCTTGTGCAAAGAAGGTCTGTGCCCTGTGCTTCTGACAATAGTTTTGACAAGTGATCCAGAAATGTCCTTCAAGAGAGGAATTTTAGAAATTGATCATTTGCTGATGAGCGCACCAAGCTCTGGTATTTGCGTCGCTTTATGAAAGCAGTATGCCTAACATCTTTCTGAACTTATAACCCTTCTTACAGGGTGGGAAGAAACAGCAACCATTATTTTTAACTATTCCATAAAGGCTGACTCATAATACTCATCCTCAGACGAGCCCCATGAAGATGACTGGCCTCCACCAACATGCCACCCACCACTGTAGGTTCTGAACTGTCACACAACAACTCACTTCACATGCTCACATCTCTCACCAAAGAGCAGAAAACCATACGAGGGTCATAACTGGCTTCCCCACAAGGGGAAGGAAGGCCCTGTTTTCCTAAAATAGGGTGAAAACACTCAACACGATCTGAAGACCCATGTTATAAATGCCCTAGAAAAAAAGAGGAAGACACAGTCTGCAGAATTTTCTGCGCAGTCAACTTGCGAGCCGTGGGGTAGCCTGCCCCTTCTTCCCCACCCCCACCCTCGCCACATACCTCTTTGAAGCACCAGGCACATTTCGGGTGGATTAACAGACATTCTTCACAGGAGGTGGCACTTCCACTAGTGCATATGTTAAGACCTTCAAAGAAAGACAAAGATGCACCAATTAGTTCCAGGCCATAAACCTGATTGACGAGGCTTTTGTATGGGGTGGGGGGAGGGGTCACTTCCTTTTTTAACAGGGAGCCTGGGTAAGGCTGAAGGGTGCAGGCCCCAGTGCTAATCGCAGGTTAAGGCTCATTGGCCGTGCCCTGAACGCTGTGACAGTTTTTGAAGCGTGCCCACTAGTGTGAGCAACTCCCATTACTTCTGCTGGATCCCCGTGGACTTCCAGCCCCATCACACAGGAGGGCCTCCCTCACAGAAGGCCTCACTACACTCAGTCCACCCAAAATGACAAAAAGAAATTGTACGACAAAAGGAAAGAAAAAAGAGGGGCGCCTGGCTGGCTTGGTGGGAAGCGCGCTTCTAACTCTTGATCTCAGGGCTGTAAGTTCGAGCCTCACGTTGACCAGAGAGAGGACTTAAAAATAAAATCCTTATTAAAAAGAAAAGAGAGGGGCACCGGGGTGGCTCAGTCAGTTAAGCATCTGACTCTTGGTTTCAGCTCAGGTCATGATTTCATGATTCACGAGTTGGAGCCTTACATCCGGCTCTGCGCTGGCAGTGGGGAGCCTGCTTAGGATTCTCTCTCTCCCTCTTTCTCTGCCCTTCCCCCACTCACTCTTACTCTCTCTCTGAAATTAAGTAATTAATGGGTTAAGATAAAATCCATTAATTCAGTATACCTACTAGTAGGTCAAATAAGAAAAACCATATCATCACCTCACTGGGTAATAAAAAGGCATTTGACCAAATTCAAAATCCATCCTGATTTAAAAAAAAAAAAATCAGAAACTAAGATTAGAAGGAAATTTCTTTATCATCGTAAAGCTTACTTATTTCTTTTTTTTTTTTTTTTTTTTTTTTAATTTTTTTTTCAACGTTTTTTTTTTTATTTTTATTTATTTTTGGGACAGAGAGAGACAGAGCATGAACGGGGGAGGGGCAGAGAGAGAGGGAGACATAGAATCAGAAACAGGCTCCAGGCTCCAAGCCGTCAGCCCAGAGCCTGACGCGGGGCTCGAACTCACGGACCGTGAGATCGTGACCTGGCTGAAGTCGGACGCTTAACCGACTGCGCCACCCAGGCGCCCCAAGCTTACTTATTTCAAACCAAGACCAGTCCCTTCTCTCCCATTAATCTGGGGAGGGGTCTCCTGAGGGGGGTGCTAAACTGCAGTGGTGAAGTTAAATTTGCTGCCCCCTCAACTCCCTACCCCACACCTGCACCCACCCTTCTTCAATCTCGCGAACCTTGAAACTTATCATTCTTTTCTTTTCCTTCTTCTCAGAAACATCAAGGACACAGTTCTTTTGACCAAGAGGAGAGGATGTTGGTATTTCTCTGAATGAACATGGCTCTCTGTTCAGCTCTCATAGCACTAAGGACCCACTAGTCTCTTCTGGTCATTGCCCTGAATTTCAAGAAGAGAGAATGTCCACTGAACTGATGGAAAAAAGAGAAACCCAGGGCCACCAGCCCTAGAAAGAAGGGTCCAAACTGTAAGGGGAAAAACAGCTGGAAAAGATTAAAAGGGAGAGTGGAGGGGGAAAATATAGGGAACTCCATGAAATACCATAAAAACAACTATCGTAAGACCTCTTGAAACCCTAGCATTTCCCCAATTTGCTAGTTTTAACTCCCTGCTTCTCCTTTGCCACTAGCAGTAAAACAACAGAAATCGACACAGGGAGCTGCACTTAGTCACCACGAGGGACACTAAAGGGAACAAATACCATCTGGGATTAGAATGGCCACCGGGGTGGAAGGGAGGAGACCCTAGCAGGACCAGAGATGCTGGGAAGAAAGGAGGAAGGGCTTTGGAGGCCCAGAGAGAGTAAAGTCAGATGCTTTCCCCCAGCTCGATGCTGCACTCTGGGCTCCTGGGCACCACCAGCAGTCTTGCTGAGCCCCTGCCACACCCACAGAGCCGGGGGACTCCAATCTCACTGCCAGGACTGCAACAGGACCTCCTGGGTGCAAACCCTGGACTCAGAACACATTTCGCTGGAGAAACAAGCTGGGATAGCATGCATAATCTCATTTCAGCAGAAGAGCCCTTCCCAGGTCCAAACACTAACCAAGAAGGTCTTTGAATCCAGCCCACTGGGAATTTGGGCCTGCCTGCCTCCTGCTTGCACTGACAAGTTCCTTTCTCATTTTAAAGTGAATCCACTCACTTGATGACTTTTATATAGGCTTAAAAAATATGTAGGCAGGAAGAGTTTCAAAATGCCAGTTCCACTTTGTGGTCAAATCTCCTTACGTGTCAGAAACTCAAATGGGGGTGGAGGGATCAAATCCAGAATGAAAGTGACTTTCCCCCTGCTCTCCTTATCAAGTACAAATCCAGGCCCTAGAGGCACCTGGGATGGCTCAGCCGGTTAAGAGGTGACTCTTGATTTCGGCTCAGGTCATGATCTCACGGTTCATGGGTTCATGGTTCATATGGCTCTGTCAGAGCACGAGGCCTGCTTGGGATCCTCTGTGTCCCTATCTCTGCCCCTCCCCCTCTCTCAAAAAGAAATAAATGTTAAAAAATTAACAAAAAAAATTCAGGTCCTTGTGGCACACCATCTCCTTTGACACCCAAAATCATTTCCATAAAATCATGGGAGTTGCAGACCCTCAGAGCTAGAACTGTTTTAAAATGAGCTGGCCAAGTCAGCTCATTTTAGAGATGAAAACATGAGAAAACAGGAGTCAGTGACTTGAAACAAGGAGGCCCGTCTGCCAGAAAGAGGTCAGAAGGGGTGCTGGTTAGCAAGTGCCCAAATCGGGGACCTGCCTGGCAATCCCTGACCCAGCCCAGGCTCAGGGCAGTGTGACCAGTGAGCTCTGGGATCTCCTTGAGGAGATCTATAACAGGCTCTCAATCAGAAAAGAATTTGAGGTCAGCTGTCTTATTCGTGTCTCTGCTTAGATGCACAGAAATTCACAAAGACCACTTTCTAAACACCAGGGCCCCATTCATCACTGAGCTTTAGGAACTTGGGTGGAGGGTCTTGAGCTCAAGGCAATAAGGCTCCTCAGTGCGGACCCAGACAGACTGGGCTCTGGTCTTCTGTTTTGTCAGCCTACAAGAGCTTGGAGGTAATACTGAAGAGGCTCAAAGGATGGGACAGACATCTGCTATGAAAACATACTGAACAACTGTAAAATACGTGTTGTCCTGATTTCCTAATTGATTCCATTATTACATATTGACAAGCAACAGTAAAGTAGTTGTGCTGCCCTCGAAATGATTCCTCTAAAATTAGGCTCCTGGGCCAAATTCAAATTCAAGAAAGCCTGCACGAAGCATGTACTAAATGCCAAGCTCTGCACTAGGGGATGCTAGAAATACAGAGATGAATGAGCCTTGCTCCCCGGGAGCTCAGTGTACCAGGTAACAGGGACCAGACAGGCACTCCAGGAACCAAAAGCATAGGTTGTGTGCTGACACCCACCACAGCACCAGAGCTCTTCCTTTGGCATTTCTCCTCTCTCCACCTATTAATATTTCAGAGTTTGGATTTGGCTGGATGAGTCACTCGGCACCAACAGCATTTTGAAAGGACGGAAGCAATGAATAAAAAGCTAAACAGCTAGAGTTCCCAAATGTCAGAGTGTCGTGTCTAGGTCATGGAAATAGGCACTAGTGGCCCAGACGATGGCCACATCTTTTCTTGGTTTGCACTGTGACTATTTCCAGTCCAACTGCAACTGCCTGCAGCCCTTAACACCCCCGAAGCCAGGGTTTAGTGCAAACCATAATCTAAAAATATGCTCTCCTTCCGAAACTCATTGACTCACCCCTCTCATTCATCAATCATATCCAGGCAGCTACCACGTCCGGTCGATCATTCCTTCAAGATGCATGAAATGTTGCTTTTAATCCAGCCCTTCCTGCCTGCCCTCTCTGGCCCCACAATGCCCAAGCCAGGCCCTCTGCACTGAGTCTAGATTCCTGCAGTGTCTTCCTGCCAGCCTCCCTCCATGCAGTCTCTCCCCATCTCTGTCCACCCCACATGTCCAAGGTCAGACAACACCTGCTACAGCACACATCCAGCAGGTGGGATTTCCTGATCCAAAACATTCAGTGGGTTAACAGAAATGAGTACCAAGCTAGAATAACCCTATACTGGCAGGGAGAGAGGGGACATGACACTATTCAGCCGGGAGAGTGGGAAAAGCATCATGAGTATATAGGGTGTGTTCTCACCCTAGAAAGCACATTAACAGTAACAGATCGTAACATTCAGAATGGTTCATGTGTGTGTCATCTTCATGATTCAAGCGAGAAGCGGGGTTTCTCATGATCCTAAATTATATTTTAGTCACTGTTGTCAAGACAACAGAAAATAAAGACATTTCATTATTGTTGTTTTCTTTTTTAAAAAGTGGCAACGATGGAGTGCCTCTCCTCATATCCTGAACCACGCCCCCCCCATATTTCTCACACAATAGATGAAATGTTTCTGGTACAAAATCTAGCAACTAGTCGTTGGTCCAAAGATGTTACCATGAACTGTAAATATATGCCTCAGGAAGGCCAGTTCCCATCTTAGACTACCTTTCTGGACATCACACATCTGCAGAACACCCCGCTTGACAGATATGACTTGTATTTTTAAAACAAATTCATATATTTGCATATAATATGCAGTTTTAAAAAAGAATGTGCATGCTCCCTATATATACTGATATGAACCTTACCTCGATATATTGTTAAGTTGCAAATGAAAGGCAAGACATACGACAGTGTGTATAGTGCTTTCAACAAACATAAGGGAGGAATATTTGCTTTTTTTTTTTATTTTTTTAAGTTTATGTATCCATTTTGAGAGGGAGAGAGAGAGTGAGAGAGCAAGGGAGGGGCAGCAAGAGAGAGAGACAGAGAATCCCAAGCAGCACTTTCAGGGCAGAGCCTGATGTAGGGCTTGAACTCACAAACCACAGGATCATGACCTGAGTCAAAATCAAGAGCCAGAGGCTTAACCTACTCAGTCAACCAAGTGCCCCAGGGGAGGGATATCTGTAACATACGGGTAGAAAACACTCTGGATACATAAGAAACCTAATAGGGGTAATGTGTGAGGGAAGGGGTCAGGGCAATATGCTAGACTGATGGGCACTGAGAATGGAAAACAGATTTCTCACTGTACAATTGTTATACTATAAAAAAAAAAATCACGTGACTATATTACCTATTCAAATAATAATTTTTAAAAAGGCAATTGATGGGGCGCCTGGGTGGCGCAGTCGGTTAAGCATCCGACTTCAGCCAGGTCACGATCTCGCGGTCCGTGAGTTCGAGCCCCGCGTCAGGCTCTGGGCTGATGGCTCAGAGCCTGGAGCCTGTTTCCGATTCTGTGTCTCCCTCTCTCTCTGCCCCTCCCCCGTTCATGCTATGTCTCTCTCTGTCCCAAAAATAAATAAAAAAAAAAAAAAAAAAAAAAAAAAAAAAGGCAATTGATTACCTCTATGGCCTTCTCCAAAAACCATAAGTCCAGCCTAATCATGAGGAAAAACATCAGACAATCTACAAAATATCTCCTCAAAACTGTCAAAGTCATCAGGGTGCCTGGGTGGCTCAGTGGCTGAGTGTCCGACCTCAGCTCAAGTCATGATCTCACCACATGTGAGTTTGAGCCCCGCGTCAGGCTCTGTGCTGACAGCTCAGAGCCTGGAGCCTGCTTCGGATTCTGTCTTTTCCTCTCTCTCTACCCCTCCCCGACTCGTGCTCTGTCTCTGTCTCTCAAAAATGAACAAACATTAAAAAAAATGTTTTTAAACTGTCAAGGTCATCAAAAACAAGAAAAGACTGAGAAACTGTCACAGTCTAAAGGAGACTGAGACAAGGCAACTCAATTTATGTGGCATTCTGATTGGGATCCTAGAACAGAAAAGGGGCATTGGGTAAAAACTAAAGAAATCAGACTAAAGTATGAACCTCAGCAGTACCTGGCTAGCTCCATGAGTAGAGTATGTGACTCACAACCTCAGGGTTGTGAGTTCAAGTTTGTTTTGTTTTTTTTTAAGTGGGCCTGGAGCTTATTTAAAAAAAAAAATTAAATAAAATAAAGTATGAACTGGGGCGCCTGGGTGGCTCAGTCGGTTAAGCGTCCGACTTTGGCTCTGGTCATGATCTCTCAGTCCAGGAGTTCGAGCCCTGCATCGGGCTCTGTGCTGACAGCTCAGCCCCTGGAGCCTGCCTCAGATTCTGTGTCTCCCCCTCTCTCTGCCCCTTCCCTGCTCATGCTCTGTGTCTCTCTGTCTCTCAATAATAAACGATAAAAAAAATTATTACAAAAATAAAGTGTGAACTGTAGTTAATAATAATGTATCAATGTGGCTGATTAATTGTAAAAAACATACGGTACTAAGGTAAGATGCTAATAATAGGCAAACTGAGTGTGGGGTATATAGGAACTCTCTGTACTATCTTCTCAATTTTCCTGTATATCTAAAACTGATTTACGTTTTTAGAAAATTGAGGGGTTTTTTAAAGACCACTGAAACCATGGGGTAGTGGAGTGGGGATGGGAGGGGGGATCCATTGTGGCTGTATTAGGAACCTAAAGGTAAATAAGGCCTGGGTAATTTGCCACGCAGTATGTGAGGGGGACACCCGGCCCCTAGTGTAACAGAATGTGCTGTGGGAGCAAGGGAAGGACAGGCCAATTCCACCTACCCGAAGGGGGCAGAGTAGGCTTCACAGAGGAGGGGACATTTGGGCTGGAATTATGGGAAGAGGCTATCCTGGACACAAAAGATCCAAGTACTTGTTCTGCCACTTACTGGCCACATGACCTTGGGCAAGCCACTTACCCTTTCCAGGCCTCAGCATTCTCATGCAAACAATTCAGGGGGTGCAATATACGGCCTCTATCATATATTCCAGCTCAAAAAATCTTGCCAAGACTCAAGCTCATCCATCCATTCAACAAATATGACCCAGGCAATATCCTAGGCAGAGGCCACAGTGATAAACAAAATCAACAGAACTCTCTGCCCTCACGGTGCTTCCGGTTGGGGGAGAATCCTCATTGGGGGTTGGGGGGAGAGAGCACTGACAGTGAACAAGATCAGTAAGTACACGAGATGACGATGAGGGCTGAGGAGAAAAATTAAGGAAAGAAAAGAGACAGGAAGGATGTGGGGCAGGAGGTTTAGTTGCGAGTGGCCAGGGACAACTTGCTGAGCAGGAGACTGCCAAGAAAGGGCTGCAAGGTGGAGGCAGCATGCCCTACGGATATCTGGGGAGACAGTACCCCAGGCCCAGAGAGGGGCCCGCTGTGCAGCATGGGTGGCATGCTGGAAGAAAAGGGAGAGCCAAGTGCGCCAGCGGGAGTGGTGAGAAAAATAAAGTCGGGGAAGTCAGAGTTCCCAGAGAGGCCTGGCAGGCCACTGTCAGGACTTCTGGAAGCCACTGGAGGGTTTTAAGCAGAGTGCATGATCTGACTTGAGTTTTAACAGAATCACTCTGAGTGAGAGCTGAGGATAGGTAAAGGGGACAAGAGCAGGAGCAGGCCCCAGCTATACGAAACAAGCAAGCATCTCAGAAACTCTGGTGGTGTTAGGGGAGGAGAGTGAGTGAGGGAGGGAATCCAGTAAGGAGGGTAGGCCACACTACCTGCCCCTCCAGCATCCACCACAGGGGATGTGTCAAGGCCTGTCTATGAGCAAACTTTTCACCAGGTGGCCCAGGAATCAAACCCTGCATTCAACAGAAGCAAGAAGAAGCCTCACAAACAAATGGGGCCTATAAATAACGTGTTCCTTTACATTTATAAAGGCCATTAATCCCATTCCAAGTGGAAAGAAAGCAAACAAACTATAGCAGTGGACTTTTTGAAGCTTCACCCCCAGCCAACAGAAAATACCTGTGAAAAGAGATGTCCGCGCCGCCCCCCCAACCCTCCACGAACCCAGCTGCACACTGCCATATGAAAAGGACACTACTATTTAGGCAGTAATTGTTCCACATTACTGATATCGTGAAAACTTTTCAGAGTATTTCCATGAGCCGGCTCAAGAAGAGAAACTAGTTACCAGGGTAGGCAGGCACAAAAAGCCTTTTGCCAAGTATTTAGGTATTTTAATTCTCTGTTGCCTCAGTAGCTAAATAAGCACGGAGAACAAGCAGGAGGAGAATACTAATTAGAGCTAATTAGACCCTGCCCTCTTCTGCCTCAGTCCCCTTTATAAAAAGCCCCCCTCCCCCCAACTCAAGGATGATGGAGCTAAAATGTAAATACCCAGGGTAAACAGCAGTCTCCAGACCAAGCCCACTGTTTGCATTTCACTGCCCCGTTATTGCTAGACCCAGGCCTGGTTACCTGAAGAGAGCTACAAACCCAAGGCCGAACTCCAGCAGCCCCCTCACAGGCCATGAAACATGTGGTGGAGGAGAGAGCACTGTCAGCAGGAGCCCACTAAATAGAGTACAGGGCTCTCCTAGGATTCAGAGCATTCTAACTGGCAGGGCATTCACTAAAGGAACATATGATTTTTTTTTTTTTTTTTAATAAACTATGATAGTAAACATGACTCCAGTCCTGCAGCAGGATCAATACCACACTCCTCCCCTTCCCTCTCAGGGAGCAAAGGCCTCACCCCAGAGAAGCCCTTCTCTGGTTTTGTGGGAAGACCATGTCCTCAAGTCCTGTCCAGAGGCTCTTGGCCATGGGATAAGGAGAGCAGGAGATAACTCTGAATAGAAGAGGGCTGGTCAACCTGCCAGAGACTTGTTTGAAATGAGTCCTCTTAAATTAAAAGTCTGCTTCCTGCTGGATTAAGCACAGGGATGGAAGTGTAGTGAAAGCAACAGACGTGCAACTTGGCCACAGGTCCAGGGACACCCAGGCAGGCATGGCCCCGTGGGTCACCTCTTTCTTTCACTGGGCAATGAAGGTTTTTCTTTCCAGTCACGTTCCTAGGAGTGAGACAGAAACAAGCTCTGGGAAAAGTACCTGTGGGGCCTCAAGAAAAAAAGAAAAGGGAAGGAAAAGAAAAACTGTTTCAAAGTCTGTGTGAAGCCGGCTCAGCAACCCTGGGGCACTAGGAGAAATCACACAAATATGTGTCAGTCTCTTCTAACCTTGAGAGGCTCCGGGGCTAAGAGGGAGGTGACCGGTCTGGAGGCCAGTGATGAGCTTGCTCCATCATGGCCCTGCTGGCCCACAGCAGGCTGGCTGAGCTCTAGGAGGCAGCAGCAGAAGAAAAGGGAATTCAGAAGGAGTTGGAAATAAACCACCAAGACTCAATGCTTTTCTCCCTACCTAAACTGCATCATGTAGGACAAAGGGCACTAGACCAAAAAGCTTTTGAGATCCATCAGTGGATAAGGAAGAGTGGACAAGTCACTTTGCCCTTTTGGGCCCATTCGGAAAATGGACATCACTGTGAAGATGCATATGAACTGTGAAAAACGGAAATCACAATGCAAATGGAAAGCAATATATTAAAAGAATTCTTCACAAATGGAAACATTTGAGTTTTTATTAGAATCGCAGAAGGTCAAGCTGTAAGGCAACTTAGAAATCATCTCCTTTAGCAGTTGCCAAACTTTGGGATTTCACAGAACATTGCGAACAAAACAGGGGCGCCTAGGTGGCTCAGTCAGTTAAGCGTCTGACTTTGACTCAGGTCATGACTCACAGTTTGTGGGTCTGAGCTTGGCATCGGGTTTGCACTGACAGTGCAGAGCCTGCTTGGGATTCTCTCTCTCTGCCCTCCCCCCACTTGTGTGCTCATGAGCTCTCTCTCTCTCCCTCTCTCTCTCCAAATAAATAAACTTAAAAAAAAAAAAAAAAGAACAGAAGAAACAGAAAAAGAGGAGGGAAAATTTATATAGGATTGCTAGATTTTTTATTTTGCCAAAAAGAAAAACTACCCTCTGTCATCACTATAAATCACTAAAAAAATAAAATAAATGAAACCAACTATACCAACCAAAAATAAAAAAGACATCATTTCAAATTAAAGGGCAGTCCTGTGAGGCAGGGGACCACTGACAAAGATAAACTCCTGTGTGTGCCACAAGCTGCCATCCTTCTCTGAGCTGTATTTCCCTGAGAACCCATGAAAACATCAGCGATGGGCACTGGTTGCCAGATGGGTGTTTGGAAACCACTGATCTACTCCAAGTTCTACAGTGATTATTTTCCCATAAAAGATATCTTGCTCCAGTATTAAGTTTGCATTAGGGCCTAAAGGAGTTTTTGTTTGCCCAGAACCCTCCTCCTGCTCAGAGGTAAACCTCCAGGTCTTCATGTAAATGAGGCCCCGTAGGGGACTAGTGCCCTCTCCCTTGGCAGCCAGGCACAAGAGCAATCCGGTATCATGGGCCTGCTAGAGAATGAAGCAATAAAGGACACAATTATTTCCTCCCGGAAAGGAGAAAAGCTAGAGCTTCCTGATTTTTTGGTAGGGGCTCGGGGTGGCTTATCTGTCTGTCAGCCCCTGCACAAAAACGGAGCATCCTTCCTCTGGGGCCTCCTAACTGCCACATCCACTCTCGTCCCAACTCGGAAAACTTAAGCAGGTAAGTGAGGGCTCCTCACACAGCCTCCAGCCCCTGGCAGTATCGCGCCAAAGCAATAGCACACCTCCTGCCCTCCGCCCCAGAATCCTCCAGAGTTAGGGGAATGTTCCGGGGCGAGTGTTTCGTGTATCTCGGGATAAACCCAGGCAGGAGTCAGGTCGGTAAGTCCCAGGTGGGGCTGTGACTTGGGACGCCGGTGTCCCAAGGGTTTGGCGGTGGCTTCGGGAGGAAGCAAGGGGATTAAACTTTAGAAGAAGGCCGTTAAACTGGGTGCTGTGAAACTCTAGGATGCGCTTAGGGGCCCCGAGCACCCGCAGTTCGAAGAGACTAGCCCTCCGGAGTAGCCGTGGCTCCAGCAAGGACTCCGGCTCTCGCGCCCCCCTCGCTGCCCTTCGCCTTCTGGGGACCAGGGCACTGGCGGCATCCCTCGGCGCCTCCCCGCAGCCCGCCCGCCCCCGGCCGGCCACAAGGGCCGCTTTGTGCCCGGGAGCGCGGCGCCCCGGCCCCCACGCAGGGCTGGCGGCGGCCCTCCCCGGGCAGAGGGCGCGGGCGCACGCGGGCCGGTCAGCAGCCGGGCAAGGCTGTTTACACAGGAAGGGGAGACTCCTCCTCGGCCCGGGACTGACCGGCGGCCGACGACAGCGCGCCGGGGCGGCTGCTGGCTGCGCGCGGGGTGGCGCACGCACCTCGCGAGCCCCCCACCGGGCGGCACCCCGCCGCTCGCCCCCTGGGGCGGGGGGAGCCTGGAAGACGCTCCCCCACCCAGACAGCGCCCCTCGCCCCGCCCTCCACGCCGCCGGCGGGAGGCTCCGAGCGGGACAAAGTTTCTCTGCGCGGCGGGCGACGCGGCTTACCTGGGAGGCTGGGCACCAGCGCGCAGAGCCCGAGCAGGCAGGCGTACAGGGGCGCCGGGGCCCGCGGCATGGTGGGGGCGCCCGGCCTCAGCGGCGGCGCGGACGGCGGGCTCCGCGGGGGCCCGGGGCCGAGGCCGGAGCGCGGGGGGCGAGGGCCGGGGGCCGCAGCCGCATGCCCGGCTCACAGCCCCCCTGGCCGGGCGGGAGGAGCTGGCGGCTGCGCTGGCCGGCGCCCCGCCACCACCATCCCTCCCGTAGTGCTCGCAGCCGAGTCCCGGGGCTGCCGGGGGATCGCGGCTCGGGACGGCCCCGGCGGGCGACTCTGGGCCGGGGAGGGGCGGGCTCCGCGCTGGGGCCGCGACTTGGACTCCGGGACGCGCCGCCACACTCTGCCCTCCGCCTCCGCCCCTTCCCTTCCTCCCTCCGGCCCGCCAGGCTCCACTTTCCTCCCTCCTCTCTCCTCCCCTTCTCCCCCCTCTAAGCCCCCGCCCGGCTGCCACACGGTCAGTTTACGGCGGGGCGGGGCGAGCTTCGGGCCGGGCCAGCTCCGCCCCGAGCGGGGACCCGCCCGGGGACGCGGAGCCCGGGGCGCCCAGGTGCAAGTCCCTTACGCCGCGCTTACTGGGGGCCCCGGGGGAACGAAGTCGCTAAGGAGGGTCTCGCTCTGCTTTCTTAGCAGCCTGGCGCCACGGGGAAAGACGGGCACGCTCCAAGGGGCGAACCGTGATTACTTTGAATTGCTAGACTTCGAGACGGAGAGCAGGTCTGGCTCTCCCAAAGTCGCACCTCCAGCAGCGCTATCGCCCCGAGGAGAGACGGAGGCGCCTGAGGGTGTAATAAGAGGAGACGCGCTGGATATCGGAGGGAGGGCATGTGGGGCGTGGAGGCACACGTAAAGCCCACTTTTCCCTCGGAAGCACTTTGCCGTTTTCGAGGATTCGAGCCTGGACGATATGCCGCTAGCCTTCCTCATCCCTGGCGGTTTCCGTGAAGCTAAACTGATAAACTCAGAAACAGGTGCTCAGGCTTTCACCTTATCCTTCAGCAGAGCTGGTTCTGAACTTACCAGTAGCAATTGGGGAGCTTCCCCTGACAGCGCGTGAGAAGGGACAGGTGGCCTTGAGCTGGGCCACGATGAATGGGTTAAGACTGGAATGGTTTATAGGCAAGAGGAGGAGAGGCAGTCTTCATGTAAAAGGCAATAGAAAGAGCATGTCTAACGCGGACAGAGAACAGTGCTAGCAAGGCACGGCACTAAATTACCTTGTTAACTCACGTAATCGTCCCCAAAACCCTACTGTTACCCGGATGAGAAAACTGATGCACAGAGGTGTTAACTTGCCAGAAGAAGTGACAGACCTGGGATGCCTGTCCAAAGGTTCAGAATGCCTTTACTAAAAACGGAAGCAGTTAAGGAGTAAACAGCAAAGTGGCAGCTCCCAGAGGCCAGGCAGGAGATAGTTCTGACTGCCCAGATTAAGGAGTTTGCAATTTAATATGCATGCCCCTTTCCCCTCCCAGACTCTGCTGGGGTGGTGCCCTGATGCCCAAGGATGTAAACTTCCTCTTGGAGTATACTGGGCCTAGATGAAAAGCTCCAAATTTCACTGAAGGCCAGGATTTTGTCCTTAAACTGCATGCAAACATTGGATTCTACAATATCCCCATGTTTGTTCTGATGTAAAAATCGTACTTATCCCCAAATATTTTCCAAGAGAATTGGTGCTGCAGAGCGCCCCCCCGCCCAGCCCCCTTCGAGGTCTATCTAGTGTCTTCCTGCCTCTCAGGGGAATGGCCTTGGGAGCTACTCTTATCCAACCTTGGGAGGCAATGGTCATAAATAATGGGAAGCTAGAGAAGACAGTTTGAACCGAGAACTGTCATGTGCCAAGTGGTGATTTCAGATTTGTCTGGCAAAGATGGAAAGATGGATTAGATGGAAGTAAAGTTAAGTCTCAAAAACTGGGTAAATATTGCATTGATAAGTACAGTAATTTGTATGTATCAAGCATTCTCTGAGTTTAGGCCTTTTGATGTCCGATCTTCTGTGCATCACTTCCCCCACCCCCAACACAGTGTTTCCCAGTTCAGACCCTTATTTGCTTACGTGAAATAAGCTAGACACAAAAGGAAAAATATTGTGTGATTCTGCTGATATAAGAAACCTAAAATAGGCCAATTCTTAGAGTCAGAACGTATAATAGCAGTTACTAGGGGCTGGAGAGAGGGGGGAATGGGGAGTTATTAATGGGTACAGGCCTAACACAGACCCCTGTTTACCAGGACTGCACCTGGAAAGTGCTGCAATCAAGTCTGCCCCTATCCCATCCCACCTGGTAGTTCCCAACCTGCCCAGACCTGCCATAAGCCGCTGAGTCCCAAATGATGACAGCATTCTTCCATGCTCCATTATCTTAGAACTATTTTGCAAATGCCTTTTCTAATTCCTCTGAAGCTTTTTGTTTCTAGTTTGCGCCTTTTACCCTGTCCTAGAACTCTTCATTTCATTATGCTGGGGGATGGAAGTCCCCTTCAAATGCTTTGCCTTCCTCTAAGGGGCAGAGTCAGGGTGTACAGATGCACCTGCTCAGAAAGGGAGACCCGCAGCAGTGCCCAAGGCATCTGGAACGGCTTCTCTTCTGCTCAGAGCACATCCCATTGCCAATCACTGCTGAGCTGCCGGGCCCAAAGGAGACCCTTGATTGGCTTGGGGTTCACTCTCAAGGTTTGAGCAAGGACAACCCAGAGAAATGTTATGTGTCTTCTAGTGTTAAAACAAGGTTAGTTCTTCAAAAAGTTAAACACAGAGGGGCACCTGGGTGGCTCAGTCGGTTAAGCCTCCGACTTCGGCTCAGGTCACGATCCCACGGTCTGTGAGTTCGAGCCCGCGTCAGGCTCTGGGCTGATGGTTCAGAGCCTGGAGCCTGCTTCCGATTCTGTATCTCCCTCTCCCTCTGGCCCTCCCCCACTCATGCTCTGTCTCTCTCTCTCTCTGTGTCAAAAATAAATAAACATTTAAAAAAGTTAAACACAGAATTACCCATATGATCCAGCAACTGCTGTTCTGGGGATATACCCAGAATAATTGAAAAAAAAAAAAAAGGACTCAAACAGCTGTATACCCGTGTTCAAAGCAGCAGTATTCAAAATAGCCAAAAGGTGGAAACAACTCAGATGTCCATGGACAGATGAGTGGATAAACAAAATGTAGTATCTACATACACTGGACTATTATTTAGCCTTAGAAAGGAATTCAATTCTGACACGTGCTATAACACAGATAAACTGTGGAGCATCTGGGTGGGTCAGTCTGTTGAGCGTCACACTTCAGCTCAGGTCATGATGTCACAGTTTGTGGGTTCAAGCCCCGCATCAGGCTCTGTGCTGACCGCTTGCTCAGAGCCAGGAGGCTGCTTCAGATTCTGTGTCTCCTTCTCTGCCCCTCCCCCACTCATGCTTTGTCTCACTCTGTTTCTCAAAAATAAATAAATGTAAAAAAAAAAATTAAAAAAAAAACACAGATAAACTGTGATAACATGCCGAGTGAAATAAGCAAGACACAAAGGACAAATATTATACGATTCTACATATTTGAGGTATCTACATATTTGAGAATAGGCCAATTCAGAGTGGGGAGGGATGGGGAGTTATTAATTAATGGCTATAAATTTCCAGTTTGGGGTAATGGAAAAGTTCTGGGAATGAATGGATTGTAGTGATGGCTGCACAACACTGTGAGCGTACTTAATGCCACTGAACTGTGCACTTTAAAATGGCTAAAATGGTAAATTTTATGTAATGTATATTTTGCCATAATTTAAAAAAATAGTTAAAAAATCAGATTAGTTAAAACTTTTCTAATTCACAATTCAGATTTACATGCCAACTCATTCCCATAATGAGTTGGCACATTGTGAAATTCAATCTATAACCCAGATCAAAAAATTTTTGCCGATACATAGTTGTAATTTAATATGCAGGTCATTATTCAAGGTGAGAGGAGACGACAACAACACTGGGGTGTTCACCTTAGTTTAGATAATATGCTTCATTTCCTCTGCTTTTAACAGTCCTGCCTAGGATTTGTCACGGTGCAAGAAATGAATGACCCTGGTGACAGAATGTTACAAAATTCCTTTGCAGCAATTAATAGGACTATGAAACATGTACAACATTTTCTTTAAAGTTAATATTAACTTTTTATTTTAAAAATACCAAATTCTAGGGGTGGCTGGGTGGCTCAGTTGCTTGGGCGTTCAACTTCGGCTCAGGCATGATCTCACAGTTCACGAGCTGGAGCCCTGCGTCAGGCTCTGTGCTGACAGGTCAGAGCCTGGAGCCTGCTTCAGATTCTGTCTCTCCCTCTCTCTCTGTCCCTCCCCCACTCGCACTGTCTCTCTCTCTCTCTCTCTCTCTCTCTCTCAGAAATAAAGTAAACATTGAAAATTAAAAAAAAATACCAGGGGTGCCTGGGTGGCGCAGTCGGTTAAGCGTCCGACTTCAGCCAGGTCACGATCTCGCGGTCCGTGAGTTCGAGCCCCACGTCAGGCTCTGGGCTGATGGCTCGGAGCCTGGAGCCTGTTTCCGATTCTGTGTCTCCCTCTCTCTCTGCCCCTCCCCCGTTCATGCTCTGTCTCTCTCTGTCCCAAAAATAAATTAAAAACGTTGAAAAAAAAATACCAAATTATATTTCTTTAAAAAAATATTTATTAGTTTTTGGGAGAGCACAAATGGGGGGACAAGCAAAGAGAGGGGAACAGAGGATCTGAAGGGGGCTGATAGGCTGACAGCAGCGGGCCCAATGTGGGGTCAAACCCACAAACCGCGAGATCATGATCTGAGCTGAAGTCAGATGCTCAACCAACTGAGCCACCCAGGTGGCTCCCCGAATTCGATTTCTTTTTATAGGAAAATGTTCTTTATAGGTTTTTCTCCTCCTGTGCACCATGGTCCTGGGGTTAGGAAAATATAACCCCTATACTGGCTCTCAGAGTTTACAGCCACTAGGGGACCACCAAGGACACAGCTAGAGGCAATGTCGAGGTAATGGGTACACACGGGAGATGGGCACATGACAAGCCGTGGTGAGCACACCAGGTTCCATTTTGGTGAAAATAGCCTACGATGTTAACTGGCCTATAGTAGATCCCTGTTATTTTTGTTTGTTTTTGGGTTAAGCACTCACATTGGGGTTATGCCAAGCCTGAGGTGGATAGAATTTCACATGAAGAAATGGAATACAAAACAGGTCTTGACAGAAATTTTCAACAATAAGGAATGGGCTTTCTGTTTGTTGTTGCTCTTAATGTAAAAATGTAGCCGTAAGTCATAGAAATGTCACATTTCTCTGAGGCTAAGAAGCATATGCAAGCATTTTAAACTCATTTATGAAGTAGCTAGCATGCTCTTGCTAAATAAGCTGCATGTTTTCAGCCCTCGTCCTGTTCATATAATTATCAATTCTGAAAACACTCATTATTATATCTTTCTGAGAGCAATTTTTCAAAGGTTAGTTTTGAAAATATTTTCAAGATTATCTATTCCAGAGGGAATATCTGTTTTCTGGCTTTCATGAACTGAAACATTTAAAAATAATATCCGTAAATTAAATTACAGTGAAAAGTTGTTATGTTTTTCAACTAATTTTGGCATGTGTGTTTTCTTTTCAGAAAACTTGTCTTTAAAATTATCCGTAGGGCTTGGACCCCCAGGAGACTGCTGGAGTCCTTCCCTAAATGTGCCTTCTCCACGCCAGCAAAGCCATCACGATATGTTTCTTTCTTTCTAGAAGTTACTTCACACCACCTAAAGGCATGGATTCTTTTCCAGTTGTTTCAATAAAATTACAATGAATGAATACAAGCACACACACACACACCCCACACCTTTTAAATTAATCACGTCTAGAGACCTGGAGAGTAAGTGGCAAGAAAAAAGGAGCGAGCAGGGGATGGGGGGAAGGGGCACAGAGCAGGTGTGGTCCATGCAGATGTGGCCTGGGGAAATGCCACAGAGTAGGAGGATGGGACAGAAGGCAGTGAACATAGGCAGGGACGGAGACATCTGAAGACAGGAGGGAAGAAGCCAGTAACTTGGGAATGCTCCTGGAAGCTGAGCATTGGCCACCTGAGAACCACCTTCTTTTTATCCTCCTTTTCACCTACACTCCATTCCCTTACTTGCCACCTCCCACTTTCTTCCTGTCTCTCTCTCCTGCCTTGTGTTAGTGCTATCAGCGGTCCTTAAGACAATGCTTAGCTAGAAGATCAGCAGCTTTTCAAAAGGTAGGACAAACTTCTGACCCCCTATGTCTTTCTGGGGGACCAGGTCGGGGTGGGGTGGGGGCATGGAGATGAGTAACTGCTTGGGGACAGGGTCTACAGGAAGCCAAGGGCCAATAGCACTGCAACAAGCATCAGGCTACTGCCTGGGATCCAACTTTGGCCTGTGTGCAGGGCCCGCTGCCCTTCTGTGGAATATAGCTCTTCATATATAATTGCTAGTGGAGGAAAACTAGCAATCTGGGCTCCAAATCAGAAGAACTGAGTTCCGGTCTCAATGCCGTAACCTAGCTGAGCAGCCGTGCAACAGCCTGCCCCTCTTTGGACCGCAGTTTGCTCACGTGGAAAGAGAAGACTCTAGTCCATGCCAGACCTGGTTCTGTAATTACTACTTGTGAAGTCAAATGTGTTTGGCACTTGGCAGCAGGCTCTGCTTTACATAACCTGTTGTACCTTCTGAAAGTTGTCCTTCGAAAAACCACTGCCCTTTAACAGAGGGTGCAAGGCCTGTGGGAAGACAGTGAAGATCTGTCTTGAGAATGGACTCTGAAGATGGTCACCCTACCTCTTAAACAATTTTTTTAGATGTTTATTTTTGAGACAGTAGAGTCGGGGAGGAGCATGGAGGAGGGGCAGAGAGAGGATCCAAAGCAGAATTCAGGTTAACAGCAGAGAGCCTGATGTGAGGCTTGAACCCATGAACCATGAAATTATGCCCCGAGCCAAAGTCAGACGCTTGACCAACTGAGCCACCCAGGCGCCCCTGATGCACCTCTTTAAATGATGTCCCAGGATCTTCCATAAGCCCCCTAGCTAAGATACTCTGATTGTTTAATCATTAATCACAGCAAATTCTTCATTCCATGTAAACCCAAGCTCCTTCTTCGACAGTTTCCTTTTCCCTGGCTTCAGTAGAGATAAGTCACTGTCTGCTCTAACATTTCAGAGATCATGAAATAAGCCACGATGCCTGCAGTGGCCACCTGAGGTCCCTCCTGGGTTCAACTAAACATTCAGACCACAAGCCTTCCAGAGGCCACACTTGACTTTAGTCAGAAAATGTGGCTAGGAATCCTAGCTGACCAGCCTGGCACTATCCACAGTTCATCACATGGAGCTCTGGTGTTAGCCTAGTGTCGCGGTCAGCTCAGAAGGGCCTTGTTGCACTGTAGGAGATTTGCTGGCTTTCCAGCTTCCTCACAAAGACACAGTTCAAAAAGTTGCCATGCTCAGGCCCAAAGGATGGTGCCCAGCCAGGTATGTATAGTTCATACAAATCATCACTGTAAACCATGCCTTATTCTTCCCTTTTGGACTGGAGCTTAGAGAAGTGATAAGTGAGAGAGCCAAGATCTCCTGACTCCAGGGACCATTCTTCTTTCTACTACATCACAGCTGCCTCATTTGGAATTTCTGATCTTCAGCATGACTACGACATAGTCTTAACATAATTTGAGTGTATTTTAAAGAAATACACAGTAATATTGTAATATTTTCTAAAGTGCAATAGGTAGTCTTATTGATTATTTTAGAAAATATTTGTATGCAGGTTAAATTAGTAAATACATCTGCAAATTCCTGGTACGTGGTAGGCATTCAGTAATTATTAACTGAACACTTCCTCAATTTGGGAGATCCCTGAATGACTTCTAAGGGCAATAGCTTTGACCTACAAGTCTAAGTCATGTTAAACAGATGGCCCCTCCAGGGTTACAGCAGGCCTTTGGTCACAAGAGCTCTATGCTGTATAGCTGTCCTTCCAGCACTCGTCCCCAACCACAATTAAACCCTCACTGACAGCAAACACAGGGCCTTTCACCCTCAGATCAACAGGCCAAAATGTAATTAGCTGAGGGGTGTGTGGCTCTTAGACGAGGTCACCCAAATCACTGTTTTCCAAGTGGCGCAGAAGGACAGAGCCAAGTCAGACCCGAGGCAGGATATTCACAGGCCTTAACTTGAGCAAGCTGGGCTCCTGCCTTCCAAAGAGACCACGGAGGGCTTGCAAGTTATCTACATCAGAAGATGTGGTCAATGCCTTACTAATTATAGTTGTTTAGCCTGTTTAGAAAAAGAAGATCGGATACATACTTGGTATAACTGAAAGACCAGGAATCCAGTGATTATGTGACACGCAAGGCCCTTTGATCCCCCACCCGGCGTTTCTGCCTCATAAACACACTCTTACCTTTGCATGTTGGTGTTTCTTCCTTGCAGAAGGCCTTATCCCTTCTCTCTTCCGACTAGTCAACTCTGACTCATCCCTCGATACTTAGTCCAAACTTTCCAGAACTCACCTGAAGGCAGAAGAAAATTCTTCTATTGGACCATATGTCATGACTGTGGGCTCAGAAAATCAGGTCTGCAGGAATTATTAAGCCTTTGATGATTTGTCCCAGGCTTCTTTGAGTAAAAGAACACACATTTCATAGACTGGAGGTTGAGGGGAAGGCCCCTATGCTGTGCCCCAGGCCTTTCCTCAACCTCATTCCCTTAAAAAAACAGCCAGACCTGCTCACCTCATGAAAGCTGATGAAAGAGACTTCCTATTGGTGGCATTTTGTACTTTTACCTCAACTGAAGAATTTTTCAGTGAAAATGAATTTCCTTTTTCTATTTTGGAAAATTACCATGAAATAAAAAATCGGTTATCTGAACAGTTGTATCAAATTTTATGCACAACAATGTTAACATGACTTCTTCAATACTGTTATCTTAGAGCCAATGAAGGGAACCACGTATGATCTCTAATGACCCAGGGAAAATGATGCAAATATTACTAGAGTGAGATTACAAGAGTCATATTCATGTTTCTCTGGCACAAGAGTGAGGATTGAAGAGACCAAGAAGTCAAGGGGAAATTATTTAGTATTAGGGCATTCAAACTTAATTTCAAAGGAGTCTTTTGAAAGCGCCGCCCTACCAGAGGTGGGGTTTTTTGCAAGTCAGAGGATACAGCGCCACCTACTGGCCATGGAATTTGCCCAGCTGCTAGGAAGGGTTGGGGGGACTTTGGTTCAGGGGCAAAACTGCCCCAGAGATTTGAACCTCAAGCCAGTTTGGTGTCGACGGCAACTGGTGGTTGCTTCTTGGGCACAACGGACTCTCGGGAAGGAATTAGAAATTATGTGATCTGGGTTCTGGCTCTGAGGAGCCAAACCACTCACTGATCTAAAACAGTGGTTCTCAAAATCCGCCGCACATCCCAGTCACCTGGGGGCCTTAACGATCCTGATAGGCCGCCCTAGACCAGTGAAGTGCTCTGGGATGGGCCCCAGGCATCAGTGAGTTTTCAATCTCCTCAGGTGACTCCAACGGACAGCTGAGACCTGTTGACAACCAGTGTCCCATCTCCAGCTGGCTCCCCCCCACCCCCCCCAGTGCTGACCCTAGAGAAACTTTGGCACCAAGAACAGCAGAATAACATGTACATGTTCCTGCCCTGTCTTAGGGCTGTGATCAGAGAATGCCTCCCTGAAGGTCTGAGAGGACCCTGTGTGAGAGTCCACCCCCCACTTACAAAAATAACTTTGTTGAGGTATAACTGACATACAATAAACTGGAAATATGTCACATGTGCAACTGGACAAGTTTTGATATAGCCGTGAAACCATCACCACAATGAACCGTCACCACATAATGAACACATTCTTCAAGACTGAGCTGGGAGAGTCTGTTTCACACTGCTGTTTCACAGTCATTTAATATTCCATGCCAGGCATTGTGCTGGGGAGAAGGAAACATGGACTCGCCATGCACCAACCCTTTCCTGGGGGAGCTGGCTTCGGAGCATAGCTGGGATGTGAAGGAGGCATGCCTCTACCTGAGAGCACTGGTGGGGGAAGACAGGATTGGGGAAGCTGGTCAGAGGGGATTGATGGTTTAGCCGATGAAGACAGATGGAGAGGATTGTTAGCAGTTGAAGGAAAGGGGCTTTCTAAGCGCAGGGAACAGCGTGAATAGAGAATTGGAGGTACAGAGAGGAGGTGTGTTTGCGGAGCGACAGCTGTGGCCAGAGTGTCAGTGCCCTGGGCATTAGGCAAAGCTGGAGCAGTTGGTGGTGTGATGGGCCACAAGAGTTTGCCTCAATTCCATGAGCTTTAGTCTCTCAGGGGAGAACCCCCAAAAGCCTGAAGCAGGGGGCATCGTGATCTAATTCACATCTTAGAAAGTTCATTCTGATAGCCCTCCGAGGTTGCAGGACAACCAACATGGGAAACCCTTGCAAAGTTCCCAGTGAGCAGAAACAAATGAATCATAAGTCATATTATGTAAGAATGAAAAGCATCTTTGTACGTGAAAGCCATTTTTGTAATGTAAACATTACACGTATACATATTTAGAACAATTTTTTATTTAAACAATAGCAATGAAAGTCTCTGAAAAATGGATGATAGTCCAGTCCATGAAGCCCAGAGTTATATGGCCCAGGATGTTTGAGAAGTGATGGAGACTGGCATAAGGTGATGGGGGCACAAGGACGGGGCGGGGGGGGCGGGAGGTGTCTATTTAGAAAAGATGTTCAAATAGCCTACTTCTAGTACTGAATCCAGAATCATCTTCAAATGTAAAGGAGATAACACACAGATCATCTGTGATGACAAGTTATAAGGTCAGCCAGTTTTAAGTTACATCTACATAAATTCTTCTGCTGTGAACTGATGGCTGATGTCTTTATAGGTGTTAACAGTTCCTAAGAGTGTTTCCTTTTTACCGTTTACCACCCAGCCTTGAGAACACGAGAATAAACAAAGTGATATCCTTGAGGATGCTTTCAACTTCAAAAACAGAAATAACTATTCACAGTGGACTAACAGTCAAGTCCAGATGCTTCAGGCATGGTCTGATCAGAGCTCCAGCTCCATTCTTCCTTGGTTCTCTTAGCTCTGCCCTCCTCTACATGTCGGCTCAGCAAAACCGAAGCAGTCCGAGGCTTCATACCTTTAAGCCCTCTTTGTCAAGGGAACAAAGGATTTCTCTTCCTCCAAGCTTCCTACAAAAACTGGGGCTTTTTTCTAATTGCATCCACTTATGCCATGTGTTCACCAAATCAATCACTGGCAAGGGGAATGGGGTTCCACTGATGGGCTTGGGCAAACCAAGACCCACCCTTGGAGCCGGGGGTCAGATTGGTCCTATCCAAAATGCTTGGCTGCTTCATAATGTGAGACAAGTTAAGATGTGCATGGGGAAGCAGCTGAAAATGTCTACCGCATGATTAAAAATTACCCTGGGTAGTCTAACAGCCCCTAACAAGGACAGAAGATATCAGTCTTGTTTGTCATGTGTCACGTTTGCTATTGAAAGTGAGACTCACTGCTGTGTGCATCCCCAAACGCCCATACACAAGGAAGGACACCGCCTACCAAACACACTTTATTTGTTACCTTCACAGTTAATAGTCAAGAACAAATAATAATAACAACAAATAAAAATAACTTGCAAGGGGACCAGACATCAGACATAAACAAGGACACTATTAACAGTAAAGAAAGCCTGTACTGGGCGTGGCTCTGTGTGGGCGGGTGGCCGCTGCTGAGCCTCTGTCCCCAGGGAAGGCTGAGGCCTCCACGAAGCATCTCTGGACTCTGTATTACAAGGCTGGACACGTGGATCGGGTCACAAGCTCTCTCTTTCATCAGCAGCAGAACAGAATATCTGCAATTTCAAAGTGACTTCCAGCTCTTGCTCCTGGGGTTTTGTCTTCACTCTTGT
Organism: Neofelis nebulosa; assembly: GCF_028018385.1. Lineage (NCBI taxonomy): Eukaryota > Metazoa > Chordata > Mammalia > Carnivora > Felidae > Neofelis > Neofelis nebulosa. The sequence continues at coordinate 89,007,439 of NC_080786.1, read as the reverse complement.
ACGTAGGCTCTGGGTCTCGGGTAGGACATAAGTGGGAGGAAATGTCCGTTCACTCATTGAGGAGGGGATCCGAGGACGAAGGTGATCATGCATGCCTGCCTTCATACTCATCCTCCAGGCCCAGACTCCTGCCTCTGTTCCTTCCACTCCTGGTTACATTTTTCTTTCTCCCTGCCTCTACCCACTCCTGGCATTTCGACAACTTTAGAATGTACTCCATGGTGCACATTTCTAGTCTGGGCCTTCTAATTAACATTAAAAAGATCCTGGATTCCCAGTCACTTCTCCTCCAAAAAGCTGAGAGACAGGTCTTCTTTCCGTCTTCTTGGTATGAGACCAGGTCACAAGATCCTGGCAGGTCAAAAGAGATGAAATCCCGTATTTGAGGGCTAGAAGTAGCATCCTATTTTAACTTGTGAGAGAATAAGCCCGAGAACCTTAAAAGATGGTAGTTCTTCCCACCCCTCCCTGGGATCTCCATACCTGATGTGTAAGAGTCTCTCAGAATTAGGTCACTGATCGGTAGGCTATCACAGTAACATTCTCCCAGGTGCGAACAATCCTGGGGAGCTTTCCTCTAGGTTGGACATGGTTATTGTTGCCAGGAAAAACAAAAACAGAAACCTAACCATTGTACTGATTGGACAAAATCAACTGCCTTACAAGTGCGAATCGCATCTATGTGCATTTAATTTCATAGGTACTTAGCAAACAAGCATTCACTACAGTCACAGCTTCCACTGAGAGAGGCTAGGTGCTGGGTGGCAGAGAAATACCAAAGGCCAGATCTTTGTGGCTGCTCACTTGTCCATTAGTCTTTCAGACACTCAAAGTAAAAGCTCGTACACTGGGTTGAGGCCATGGATGGTCCCCAGTTTTTGCCATTCTAGACAAAAAGAGAGAAAGGGAGAGGGGGAGGGAAACTCTTAGAAAGGAACTAATGCAACAACAACATATGAGAAAATTTAGATCAATAAATTATTAACATTACTTTAATTAACATTACTTGAACAGTATTATTCAAGTTAGAATAGTCACTGGGCTAGGTTTTTATACATATTAGCTTGTTTTTTATCCTATGAGATAGGCTTTATTTTGTCCATTTCATAGACGAGAAAACAAACCTAGAGAAGTCAAATAACTTGTCAAAGATCACACATCTATTAACAAAAGATGCAAGGCATCAAACTCAGGTCTGACTCTAAATCCCATGCTTATTCTACCTCTAAAGGATTCTCTTTAGAGATTATGCTTAAAGTAAAGGCTCCCTGCATAAGGAGGAAAGGGGGTTTTACTGAGTTTGCTGGTTAGGGTTCACCTTGGTGGGAGGGCAGCAGACACTCCCATAGGATGCTCGTTCTTGGCTAGACCACGTGTCTGACCCACCATGGCACCTTCTTGTACAAGTCAACTGCTTGCACATACATTTACCGTTCAGACTTCCATGACTAAAGAAAACTTTATGTGCAAAACAAATCATGGGATTTCAAAATAGAGATAAGCCAAGTTTTCCCAGAATGTCCCTAGAACATTAGGATCCTTGGAGGCAGTGTGCTCACCTGGGCAGTCTGTAGAAGTGTAATGTGCACAGAGAATGCGGAGCCTATGCTCCCCTTCCTCAGCCCCCTCTGCCATCCTCCCGTGTCCTCCTCTTGCTTTATCCTCTTTATAATCTACTCTTCTGGGTAGGCCTCACTCACACCCCTCCCTCTTTCCCTTCCTCCCCTATTCTTCATCTTTTAAGAACTCATTTCTCTCCTTGCTGCTCTTCCTTACCTCTCTCTTCTCTGGCCCCCTTTTCCCCTTCCTTCCTTCCTTCCTTCCTTCCTTCCTTCCTTCCTTCCAGCTCAGGCCCCTAGTCCCCTTTCCCCATAAAAGTGGCCTCTTACAGTTTTCTTCAGATCACACTAAACAATGCCAGCATGATTATCCAATACAAATCTAATGAATACAAGCTATGTGCCTTGAAAATCCTCCCAAGGGAAATAAAGCATCACCAGCCTAACTTGCCTTATCTCTCTAGAAATTGATTGGGTTATGCCTTGAAGTCTGGGGAGAGGAAAAGAGAAATTTGCCTTTATATGGGCAGGCTGGAAGGAATCCACAGAACCATGTTTTCATCCAACACTTCTTCCCAGGCCTGACCTCGGTCCTAGGCCCTTAAACAGCCTAGGAATTTTCATCACAAAGACTGAAGTCATATCTGTAGAAGTTTGTAATTTAAAGGGACCTTGAGGACATCTAAATGGTTTTTATAGCTGAGGAAATAGAAGGCCAGGGAAATTAAGTGATGTGTCTAAAGTTACATAGATGGTCAGCGTTAGGGACCAAGTGGTGACTGTTTAACAATAGGAGGGAACATCCTCTAACCTTTCTCTTTTGATTAGAAAATAAACACAAAAAAAGATGGCAAGGCAGCCAGGACTTGAAGATACAATAGCCCAGTGCCTCCTCTGTCCTGGGCATTTTACTCAAAAGCCAGCTGACTCACCTAGTAGTCGGGGCGAGGCATACTTCTCTGGTTTGCATAGGGGTTGTGTAGCTGACTGGGGACGTTCGTCCTGATTTTAGGGAAGATACTCCCGTCTGCTCCTAGATTGCTGAAGCCTGTAGTCTGCTTCAGTCTCAGATTTTGAAAGTCGTTCTCAATCAAGTTCTGTTCTTCAATATTCTTGTTTTTGTTCTTTGACCTATAAATGGTAACAAGAATTAGTAGGATCTGACAATGGCAGAAAGTTCCTTGAAGCAGACATTAATATCCTTTTTTAAAAATATTTTAAAATTTTGAAATAATTTCCAATTTACATATAAGGTACAAAACAAAAAATACATGCAGCTTCCATATGCCCATCACCCAGATTCCCCAATTTGTTAACATGTCTGAACCATTTAAGAATAAGTTCTTAGGTGCCCTAGGACCCATGATACCTCATTACTCCCTAAGTTTTAGGACAATCTCCTCGTAAACTCTCTGTAACCATCAAAACCAGAACATTAACACTGGTCCAACAGTGTCATGTAATTCGGTTGGTCTCATGGAAATCTTGCTAATAATGTTACTATTCTTAAGGTGCTTTTGAATCATATATGGAAACAATCATAGAGGTCAAAGAGAAAAGCTGATTGGTGGCACCATTTTTCATTCAAGCAAAGTCAATGTGTGTGGAAGCACCTAGGTGAACAAAAGAAGTTCGAGGTATAAAGGTCTTACAAGGAGAAAAAGGCATTTCCCAGGTTCTGCTGTGACCCCTCAAGGACCTCAAGTGGAAGCATTCAAAGTCAAGGATACACACTTGCAGGTGAGGGAGGTACCTGCCCCGGATGAACTCTGTTTCCCACACACAGACCTGCCCCTGCAGTGCCCGGATGCCACAGTGCGGAGTGCATTGGTTGCATCTCTGATGCCCACGGGACACTCCCGGGGTGACAGTCATCCACCGGAAATGTCATAAGGGAACACCCACTCACCCTGTGGACCCTGGTGGCCATCCCAGCCTACAACAGAATTGCCTTCTTTTGAGAGCACTCCTGTCTAAGGTGCCTGAGGAGAGACTTCCTTCCCTTTGAAATGGGCAAGAAATTATAATTCTTGATGTGTTCCCAAGAATCATGAATGTGAGGCTGAACTAGGAGCAAACCTGGCTCTGTAGCAGGAAGGAGGAACTGAGAAACATAGCTGTCACGGGGTCACAAGTTTCCACAAACAGGCCTGAGGACACTGGACACCCAAGACAGTTAGCCATCCTCCTAGGAAAGGAGGAGACAGCCTTGGTCCAGAACAGAATGTTCTAGCCATCTTCCTAGAAAAGGGAAATTCACATTCCCATTTCCCAGCTTTGCATCCTTATGATAAAGGCTCTGGAGGAAAGAGTTAATATCAAACTGGAATAAAAAAAAGAGAGAGAGAGAAGAAGAAACAAAATCTATTTATCCTCTCACATTATAGTGCAAAAATACCTATTTTGCCAAAATATAAGATATGAGCTAAATGTTACAAACAAGTAGCTTTGTTTTTGCCAAAGTGCACCCGCACTTGGCACATTTAGAAGGGGAACGGAGATAATAGTGTTCTCTCTCCCTGTTAATGGAGGGAACTTTATCGAAATATTTGTCGAATAAATGAAAAGACTCGACCCAAGTTCTTAGGAAGGGCACTTAAGGCACCAGGATGCCAAGTGGCTCTACTGACATTGATGTGAGAACCGCTGCTGCAGGGGTCTGGGCCAGTCCTTGCTGAGAACAGCCCTTGACAACACCAGTGGGGTTGAAAACTGCTAACAAAGGGTTTCGGTGACATCAGAAAATAGTTGCTATGTCACATTACGTGCTAAAAAAAAATAAATAAATAAACCTTAACCATATATGTTTTAAAACACAAAGGATACAGGGGGCCTGGGTAGCTCAGTCGGCTGAGCGTCCAACTCTTGATTTCAGCTCAGGTCATGGTCTCATGGTTCGTGGAGTTTGAACTCCACGTCCGACTCTGCACTGACAGTGGGGAGCCTGCTTGGGATTCTCTCTCTGCCCCTGCCTCCACTTGCTCTCTCTCCCTCTCCCTCTCTCAAAAATAAATAAATAAAAATTTTAAAAAGGAATAAAAAAAAAAACCCACAAAGGATACAAAATTATGTCTATAATATCATTGAAAAAGAAAAACAATCTGGAAAGATATATGCCAAAATGTCAGTTGCCTCAGGGTGGTCAATTTTGTGAATGATTTTTTAATTGTGCTCCTTTACACATTTTTCTGTTTTCTTCAGTGATCACGTATGGTTTATATAAGCCAAAGAAAATTAAGGTAAGAAAAAAAGCCAACACGCCCACAGTATTAAAGAGGCCTCGCCTTATTTCCCTTCTCTTGCCGCGGGAAGGCTGGGTATGTTTAGAACCTCGAGCATGATGTTGGTGGTGCTGTGCCCTAGGGAAAGGGACCTGTCCACTCCGTACCTCACTGAGAAGATCAATGCAATCACCAGGCCAAGAACGAGGATGCCAGCAATGCTGCCCACAATAGTTAGGATCAGCTGAAATTCTGAAAAGGAAGAGCAAAGAGTAGGCACAACCTCCCATGAGCAGCCCCCCACTGTCTACTGCAAAGGTACATGTGTTCCCAGTGGTCCCTGACTGTGAAGACAATCAGGCTCTGGTCCCTGACCCCACCAGGGGCAGCTTGGGTGGCAGGTTGGGTGGGAGACTCATCTCCTTTAGCACCTCCCCCACAACTGTGTTTTCCGAACCCAATCAGGAGAGGCTGCCTTTCCAGATAAAAGAAGACCAAAAACCTAAAGGAGGCCATGGTCAGTGGCAGGGCCTTCCTGGACTTTGTAGGAGTGGAGATCTCAACTGAGGTCCACATCCTGGCCTCACCTCTGCTGCCTTTTCCTGCCCACCATATCTGGCCTTGTTGATAAGCAGGGAGAACTAGACCGGACTTAAATTTCTCACTAATAGAGGCTTAATACAATCAGCAAGGGGAGAGTTCATTACAGCCCATTCTCTTCCTCTAGAGCTGCTCTGGCTAGCACCATCGAGCACTACAAATGTGGCTACGAGATGGCCTGTGAGTATAACACCCACAGCAGATTTCAAATACACGGTATGAAAACATGTAAAATTTCTCATTAATAACACTTATATTGATCACATGTTAAAAAATGATATTTGTGATATATTGAGTGAAATAAAATGTTATTAAAATAATTTTATTTATGTATCTTTTAAAAATTGACTTGGGGCACCCAGGTGGCTCAGTTGGTTAAGTGCCTGACTTCAGCTCAGGTCAGGATCTCATGGTTGGTAGGTTCGAGCCCCACGTTGGGCTCTGTGCTGACAGCTCAGAACCTGGAGCCTGGTTCAGATTCTGCGTCTCCCTCTCTCTCTGTTCCTCCCCCACTCACTTTCTGCTTCTTTCTCTCTCAAATATAAATAAGATATTAAAAGTTTTTTTAATTTACTTAGAATTTTTTAAATTTGAAGTTAAATATGGAGCTCACATTACATTCCTATTGGACAGTGCTATTCTAGAACCCTTTCTCTCTGTCTGCTTTGTGACTGCCATATATGCCACCTCCAACTTGGATTCATGGGGGCACAGATCACTCTGGAAACGACCTCAGAGGTCATTTGGTCCAAAACTCTCATTTTGTAGGTGCAGATGCTAAAAGCCCAGAAGGAAGAAATGACTTAGCAAATACAGCCTTGCAACCAAATATAGTAGAAATTGAGAGCATTTTCATCATGAATTTTGTGGCTCACTGGGAGGCCACAGTCATGTTTCCTTCATCTTGGATCATTGGTCTTTAGTTTGTGAGGTAAGATTTAAAATATAATTAAAAATATAAGGTTAGTATTGTCCTAGACTGGTAGCAGTGGGATGTGGGAGAGAACAAAGCATCTGAACTTGCAACAACACACCGCAAGCTAGTAAGTGGCTCTGGAACAAAAAGATTTGAGTATCTCAATGTCTGGGTTTTAGTTCTGCTCTCCCATGATCACAGACATTTTTGGAACATACTGGTCTTTTACCCTTACTAGTAACAGAAAATGCATATTTCAAATGATGTACAGAATGAACAGAATGTTTGGACGCCCTCCTCTGGCCCGGCCAAGTGCAGAGGTGCCAGCCTCCCTCGTGGGCTGGGTTCTGTTATTTCCTACAGCTGAGGTGCTGCTGCTCATGACCTAAGGGCAGGAATGGGATGGCATGACCCAGAAGACCAACTGGAGGCAGAGTTTCTCACTCTTTATGAAGGGAGCCAGAGACTTTGGAGTCCTGGGCAGAATTTTGAATGTGCTCCATATTTCTCAGATGATTACTAACAAAGCAAAACTTTTATACTCACGGTCTTTACAGTTGACTCCGTTGTAGCCAAAGGCACACCTAAAATACAATAACGGAAACCATGGTACAGAGTCTCCACGGGGAGCATGTCAGACTTCCCACCCAGCCTCCAGTCTTCCTTTCCATCTTCCTTTCATTCTCCCCCCTCCTTCTCCTCTTCCTCTTTTCTGCCTTACGCTTCCATTCTTCTGGGTGAGCACCTTCCATGGAGCTCTGGAAGGCTGAAGAGGGTACACAATTCCCAGTGGCCCCATTTCCTACTGACTGAACACTCCATCCTCTGGGCTCCAGAAAGATTCGGCAATTCAGGCTACGCTGAACCCTAGAGGCATGGAGCACTGTGGGTTCCCCTTGGCTGCGAGGCCACATGTCCCTGCCACTTATCTGCTGCCCTGTGAGCTGGGGCTTGTTATTTACATTCTCTGAGCTTCACTTTCCTCACCTGCAAATGGGGAACAGATCCATTCCCGACAGCATTGTTTTGGGAGACATATTACCTAGCATGGTTCCCAGCGCACAGAGAATGTTCAAAAACCATTGATGATGATGACGGTGATAGGATCATGCTCTTATCTTACCAACTTATAGAAGCATTCCAACATCCTGACCCTAAACCCATGCATATGTCTACAAGTTCTATCCTTTTTGGCTAGTTCAAGCTATGGCAAGATGAAAAAGAGTGGTTTCTCTTACTCTCGACAGATCCCATGATCATCTTCCTCGTAGCCTGAGAGGCACACGCATTCGGGTCTCCCACTGTTCTTGTTCAGTAAGCATTGCTTATTATGGTCTGCATTGCAGGTGTCAGGACACTTTGGAGCAGAGGCTTCAAAACAGAATTTCTGGGTGATTTTCAGAAACAACGCCTTCAACCCCCAAGTGATATGTCACAGAACACAATTTTTCACATTGCTTTTTCTGGGTCAGGTGAGGTGCTCCCTGGCTGTGCACATGACACGCTCCCTGTGAAGCTGCACATGGGCTTCCTCACCAGCTCGGAGCCAAGGCCTCAGTCCAGGCCCATGTGGCTAAAGCCCAAATGCACACCTCTGAGACACATGGACACTTGAGCAGTAAAGCTTGTATTTTGCAAATGCAAAAGGAGAGAAGGTGGGGGTTGTGAAGAAATTTCACAAGCAGGTAGAACACTCACCAACACACACAGGGATCTGGGGGTTAGGTCTTTCCATCCCCGGCTTGCATTTACACAGCAAACCATTGTCACATTTGTCTTGCTGGTTTTCCTTTTCACAACCATAATAATCACACAGGCTTTGAACTGAGAGGGACAAACAATTCAAGAATACAGTCAGAAAGACAATATGAATAAAGTAACTTGTGAAAGCATTTTACTCCATTGTTATACACACCTTTCTATACAGTTTGGGATTTAACAAAAGGAAATCTGGGATATTGAAATCCAACTCCCTAATTTTCCCTTTCTATGACCATATCCTTATAGTATTCAATTCAAATTAATTCAATAGAAGGTAGTACAATTATGTTCAAGGGCAAGATCTCTTTTTCACTTAGTTCTATGCTGGGATCCACAAGGGACACAGTAGTTATATAACTTTTGGGCCCCATCTTTGTGGAGTTACATGTCTGAGCCCACAGAAAGTCCCCCCAGTCAACTCACGGTCCAGACTTTAAGTACAATGGGAATTCAGAGGCTCAACTAGCTAAAGACAACCTTATGAAGGTTCTAGGAGGTGGGCTAAGTCTTGAAGGATAGGGAAGATTTGAGCAGTCAAAGGAGAGGCAGTCTGTCAAGTGGAGAAAAGTAGGCATGAAAAGCAGCAAAGGACTCTTGTCAGGGAGTAGTGAAGTTGTCCTTGGGCAGGGGAGAGGTGGTGTCTCGAGGTGGGAGAGAGATGAGAATTCTTGGCCCTGCCATTTACTGGCTATGAGCTGTCTGTTCAGTTTTTTGATTTTTGGTGGATCCAGGTGTCCTCTATGTATAAAACGGGGCTAATAATTCTTGTTTCACATGATTATTGTGAGAATTGAATGATGTCAATGCAAGTGCCGCACCAGGAATCTCAACAAATAATCATGCTTTTGTTCAGTCACATGTACAGCAGAGTTTGAATGCCAGGCTAAGGATGTTGACTTTTATCCTACAAGCCTGGAAATCCATTGGTAGATTCTAAGCAGAAGCATGGCATGAGAATGCATTCTTTTAAGAATGTTAGTCTAGAAGCATGTTGAAAGACATTAGGGATAAAAAAAATGAATCTGAGAATAGAGTAAGGGGCAAACATAGGAGCAGGTAAAACAGAAAGTAGTTATTCTCTTCTAAACATCCCACACCTGTAACTAACCTTCCTTCATCACCTGCCATTTGAAAAGGCCAACTAGGGGCACCTGCATGGCTCAGTCAATTAAGTGTCCAACTCTTGATTTCAGCTCAGGTCATGATCTCATGGTTTGTGAGTTTGAGCCCTGCATCAGGCTCTGCACTGACAGCACAGAGCCTGCCCAGGATTCTCTCTCCCTCTCTCTTTATCCCTCCTCCACTCTTTCTCTCAAAATAAATAAACTTTAAAAAATAAATAAAAAATAAAAAGAAATGGACATATGGTTTGCACAGGAAATTCTCAGATGGGATTTATAAACAAAATACAGAAAGAAGGTCCCATAACCAAAGACAGAGTATTAATAGTGTAATAAAGTCTAGAGCCCCAAATGAGATCAAGCTTGCCACAGACAAAACCCAAACAACAAACAGGAAAACCAACAACAAAGAGCAAACGGGTAAAATAGAAAAATAGGTGAATGAATGGAGGGTCATGTGTGTATTTCATGCTATGGAGCCCACAGAAAGGCCAGACCTGGCGGCTGTCATGTTGATGGGTGACATGAGAGAAACACAACTAGTCTTTTCCAGTCTCTTCTGCCAGGAAGGAACACTCAGTGAAGAGTTGAATGCACGTTGCCAAGAGGCAGCAGCCCAAGGAGAAGGTTATGGTGCAGAGGGGCCTCCATTGTTTCAGGTAGAAGGTTAAGTGCTTTACCCCAGAGCATTTACATTCCTGATCCTGAGAGAACAGTGAGAATCTGGGTGAAATCTCGAAGAAAGTGGAAAGGTGCTGGAAAGCTATACACGAACAGGATTTGTGTATTTCCAAAAAGAGAAAACAGTTTTGCAAACTAAGCCATAAAGGTTACATTCATTAAAAAGCAAAAATTTAAGAGACTCAAGGAGAAGTTTCAGCAGGAGCAAAAAGAAGGATGAGAGAGGCCAGGAGGGGAATTATGGCCTTACAACAAATAAATGGTTGCTGTTTCAGGCCGCTAAGGTTGGGGTGGTTTGTGACACAGCAAAAGTGAATTGTTCCAGCTGTGCTAGGGGCTTGCGTGTCAGCCTAAAGGGGAAACAGAGTAAGGAAGGCTTTCTATGATCATTTGGAAGCTACAAGTTGGTATCAAGCGTTCTTGTTTCTCCTTTCTTTATCTTTTCCTGTCCAGAGACCATCTGTTCACGACTGCCTTCCAAGGAGAGGAGCAAAGCGGTCAGAGTGATAAGTAGAGCCAGTGAGGGAGGAGAGGGAAGAAGAATGACTAATTAACAGGCATTGGGCCCAACAGTGGATTCAATTCTCCTGCTTTTCTTGCCCTCTTCTCACATGTAATGGAAATGTTTTCAAAAAGGGAGGTTTTGGGGCGCCTGGGTGGCGCAGTCGGTTAAGCGTCCGACTTCAGCCAGGTCACGATCTCGCGGTCCGTGAGTTCGAGCCCCGCGTCAGGCTCTGGGCTGATGGCTCGGAGCCTGGAGCCTGTTTCCGATTCTGTGTCTCCCTCTCTCTCTGCCCCTCCCCCGTTCATGCTCTGTCTCTCTCTGTCCCAAAAATAAATAAAAAACGTTGAAAAAAAAAAAAAGGGAGGTTTTTAGGTAAACTTCGAATAAAATTACTGAATACTTACTAATATATCCTGTAATGTCATCCTTGTTGTTTTCAATTGCTTTCTGAATGGATTCAGACACGGTCACCTCATCTTCTTTTGTAGTTTGTGTGAAAATGTTTACGACTTCTACAGAGACATCCTTATCACCAGCACGTGTTTCCGATCTTGCTGAAGGAGAGGTGCTAAAAATGAAATGAATCCATCACTTGATGAACTGAACTGAAGAATTGACAGATTGATCTTCAAACCTCCTGGACTCCCCAGTCTCTCAGCTCCAGCCCTGAGCCACTGTCTTATATCCACAACTGGGGCCCAAACATGAAGGCCTGGCCTTGTAGTATGCTAGCAATTTACAGGCCTGGAGCTCTATCTCTCTTCCATGTGCGCTCAGAGGAAATCTATGACTAAAATGATGCCCTATTGGAGGATATTGAGAAAAATTGTGGACAATCCATTTTAGGTGCTAAAAGCCTAAAACTGACCAGAACAAGAACAAGTAACATCTGAAATAGTAAGTTGTTACTTTCTGTAGAAAATCAAGAGTAGGTCTTAGAGCACCTGTGTGGCTCAGTCGGTTAAGCATCTGGGTTTGGCTCAGGTCATGATCTCCTGATTCCTGAGTTTGAGCCCCCATCGGGCTCTCTGCTGTCAGCATGGAACCCACTGTGGGTCCAGTCTCACTCTCTCTGCCTCTCTCCCATGCTCGCTTGCGCGCTCTCTCTCTCTCTCAAAAATAAATAAACATTAAAAAAACAAATTAAAAAAAAGAGTAGGTTTCTCGCTGAGCTGGCAAACCTCACTTATACTTTAAGGGAGGCAGAAGGGTGTGAATGTGCATTCCTCTCTTGCACAGAGAGTGCAGTAATCAACCACACTGAGTCTGGGTCATTCCCCAGAGGGCCAGGGGGGTCAGCAGGCAGATTCAGCTCAGACACTGAACGAAGGAGGGTGGGGCTACAGGGAACATGAGCACAGAACACCACATCAGATCCCCTGATTGTGAGTGCCTGCTGTGAGCAAGACATTGCATGGTCTCTCTCCACTGGGTGCTGCAGTTTGGAGCCCCAAGAACCTCTGTGTCAAATTCTAATTCTTCCACTGTCCAAGAGGAATCGAGTGATACAATCACTAAAAGGGGTGGGGGAAAGGACTTTCAAAAAGTCCTTCCCTCTCCAGCCTGTGGCTGTGTGTGTGTGTGTGTGTGTGTGTGTGTGTGTGTGTGTTTTAAGCAGGCTTCACACCCAAGCACAGGACCCAACATGGGGCTTGAACTCACAACTCTCACATCAAGACCTGAGCTGAGGTCAGGAGTCAGACACTCAACCGACAGAGCCACGCAGGTGCACCATTGGCTATGTGTTTTTTAAGATTCGTGCTATATTTTTCCTGTTCTTTTTTTCTTCTAGACTCCATTTTGACTTCTGAATAAATATCAGAAGCTTGAAAACATAGCCAACCTACTTAGGAAATGTTTACAGCCATATTAATTCCTCAGAAGAATTGAGAAAATCCAAACTCAAATGGTCACCGCAAAAGGGAGTCCAAAAAGCAAAATGGGATTCAGATTCTAATTTAAAATTCCCTCCCGTGATTAATTCATGATAGGATTTGGAGGTGACGATGGAACAGACAGGGCAGTGAGAAAGGGGTATTTGATACAAGTCCTTTATCAGGCAAAAAATGACCAGAAATCTATAGAATAATTTTGCAGTAGGGCTAGGAAGGAAAGGCTAGCCACAATTCATTCACTCAAAGAACCTACTAGCACACCCTCCAATTCAGGAGGCAAGATATTACAACGAAGGGAAAAAATGGAACCGCTGTGTATTTAGTGACAAAACAACGTGGCATATTACCTGCCTCCAAAGTCCCCCATCGATCCACTTACCTTACTTTACGAATTATAGTCTGTCCATAATCAAAACTGTTAAATGCATTCACAAACTGTGAAGGAGAAGAACAGATTTAGTAATAACCACGAAGAGGGGGGGAAATGTGATACTATATCTAGGTGTTCACAAAAACACATTTCCAACCTCCTTGGTGTAAATATACATGGTTAATCACAGCAGTTTGCTCCTTGCATGTGCTCTAACACATTTTGATAATTTTTGTTCCAAAATAGTAAGATTCTGATGTAAAGTCAGCGTTCTCCAGGAAAAAAGACAGACACCTAAAGCACCCAGCCAAATCAATGATAATACTTTTAAAACTAAGGAGACTAACTTGTTAAGTTTGTATTTTCAAAGTCACTGTGAAGTTTTGCATATTTGTTAGACTTATCTGTAAAGCATGCTTCACACACTCATCAGTCTACCCAAGGAACGCTTATTTAATTTCCCACCTTGCTGAGGCAGGATGCCAGACACAGAGGTTACAAAGACGGCAGGCTGTGCTCTGAGATCGGACAGGGGACTACACCATGAAGTTGAGACAGGTAAGCACCACGGAACAATACGATCTACCATAGAAATCCAGAAATACTCTCTTACAGTTGCAGAGAACCAGAGAGGGCTTCCTAAAGCAGACAAGCCTTAAAGCATTTCGGAGGCAGTGCTGGGACACAGAGAGGGGGAAGGAGCCCACACACTAATGTTCAGAAGCAGTGTGGCTCAGAAAAAAGCAGGCTGGACTGGGAAGAACACCTAAGGTCACAGTTCTCCATGTGTCAGCTTTTGTAGAACTTCTTTGGACCTCATTCTTCTCATAGGAACCCTTGCTGTAGCAGTAATTCCTACCAACAGGGCTATTATTGGTATAAAATGAGATGGAATTGATACATGACTTTGTGAGCTGGAAGGGGCTCCAGCACAAGTACATGTCACTAGGCAGAATTGTGTCATGGGACCTCAGGCAGGGGTGAAGTGGAGGGGGGTGTGAGAGGGTCCCAATTAGAATGTAAGTTTTCTCTTTCTCATAACCTCCCCCACCCCCACCCCATAGCACTCAACACAGGTCAATCCCCAGGAAATGTTCAACAAACACTGGCTGACTGATGACTGAATAAATTAAATGTGAAAGACATGACCTTGAACATGTCTTCCCTCCTGTGGGCCCCAGTCTCCATATTTTATTATATGAGTGTTCCACTGGGTTGGTGCAACCTTTTTATAATCCAAAGACTTTTTACTATTTTTCACCTCATGGTGACCTAATGCTTTAAAAGATCCTGGTAACCAATGTCGTTTAAAAAGATGTTAAATCATTTCTCTTTTATTCTAGTCAAATTCAAACAAATCTGATGCTCTAGTGAGTCTGGGTAGCCTTACATCCAGAATACATCCATATGCCTTTTAGTTCTTTTAAATACGAGGAATAGCTGGCATTTATGTAAACTATCAGGGGCCTGGGAGTTCACTTAGCAACAAGTTCATTGGTCATCCTCCAAGGGCCCTCTCATTCCCCTACTGACCATTGTCCACTTAATTTTCTTATGCCTATAGAAGAGATTACAAAATTAGCATCTGACATAGGAGAAAGTATCTCTGTTTTTTTGTTTTTGTTTTTTGTTTTTTTTAATCTTCCAGGTCACCCTTTGAGGCTGTCCGGATATACACATATCAAACTGAAGGGCTGTAAGTCTGGACAAGAAGGCAGTAGCTATCCAAACAGGCCTGCTGGCCCTCTACTGCACGACACAGCCAGCAGGTGAGAAGGAGAAGAAGCAGTTTTGTGGTCAGGCAGGTCTGAGTTCAAGTCCCTACCTCCTCACTCATCAGCTGGGTGACCTTCAGTCAGTTAATTAACCTTCCTGATCCTTAACAGCCTCATCAGCAAAATAGCACCATTGTACCACCTTCCCCATTAGGTTGTTTTGGGAATTAGAAACATTACACATAAAATGCCAGGCATGTATGCAACAGGGAAACTCCACATCCCTTTGCAGACTGTCCATCTGGATCCAGCTGGATAGAAAATGGGCCCTGGGAGACATCTTGGGGCCTGAGCTGGGACTGCCCTGGCTACAAAGTCTGCTAAGAGGACCTTGAAGAAAGTCAATTATCTCTCTTTTCTTTTTTTTTTTTTTTTTAAATTTTTTTTTTTATGTTTTATTTTATTTTTGAGACAGAGAGAGACAGAGCATGAGTGGGGGAGGGTTAGAGAGAGAGGGAGACACAGAATCCGAAGCAGGCTCCAGGCTCTGAGCTGTCAGCACAGAGCCCGACGCGGGGCTCGAACTCACAGACAGTGAGATCGTGACCTGGGCCGAAGTTGGAAGCGCAACCGACTGAGCCACCCAGGCGCCCCAATTATCTCTCTTTTCTTGTCTGTAAGAGCCGCAAATGAGTTCTGGCATATCCTCTTCAGAAAAAAAAAACTTCCTGAAAATTATAAGAATGCTCTCTCCCCTTCGTGGTCCCTCTGAAACCATCAAGACCTGACTGAGACCAAGTCTCAAAATCGGTCTCTGAAGACCAGGGCATAGGCCTGTAGCAGGAGGGTGCTTGTGGACACTCATACCCAAAGCAAGTTTGGGGAATGTGGTGGCCACAGGGGCCACTGCTCAGTAAAGCCACCTGAGACAGTAGAGGGGTTCCCTGGAAATAGGAACACATGGATGTTGCTGTCCTCAATGCACTGGAAAATCATCCAAGTGGGAGAACTGGAATGTAGATCTAGGATTAGACGATAGGTCATGGCCAGCTGGCCCGTCGTGCACAGGCGGTATGTGCAAGGCCAAGGCCAGGAGGCTGCAGTCAGCTTTCACCCTAGCAGTGCCAGGCACCGGCTGTTTGGTCGTGAGCACTAGCTGTCTCTGTACAATCTGTAAATCATCTGGACAATAATGTTTTATGTTTTACCGTTCCACTAGCAAAACTCTTCTGTGATGAAATAATTCAGAATTGAAAGGTATGGTCTTCCATGTCTTTTTAACTTTTAAAAGTGTTTCCCCACCTAGGGTTCTAAGACATATTTACTGGCTCCTTGTTTTTTTTTTTTTCTTTAAAACTAAACTTTCAGAAACACTGGTCTAACATAGATCCAGAATGGAGATTTCCACCCCTTTTCATGCTGGCACATTCACTCACAATCATCAAAATGAAATGAAGCTAAGGTTCATTTTGACTTTTTCGACAGTGGGGGGAGAAAAAGTAACAGATACTAATCTGAACAGAGTTCCTTTTCCAGGCATTAAAAAAAAGCCCGACTAGGATAGAAGTATATGCAAATTTGAGGGTAGAAAGGAAAAAAAGAAACCTTAATTTTTTTCTCTTCAATCCTACGAAAATATTTTATTTTTTATTTTTTTCCTACGAAAATATTTTAAAACATCATTATATTTATGTGTCCATTTTAAAATATTCTTTTCTTTTAATGTTTATTTTTGGGAGAGAGAGAGAGAGGATGCAAGTGGGGGAGGGGCAGAGAGAGAAGGAGACAGAGGATCTGAAACAGTCTTTGGACTGAAAGCAGAGAGCCCGACGTGGGGCTGGAACTCAGGAATTTCGAGACCATGACCCGAGGCGAAGTCTGCCGCTTAACTGACTGAGCCACCCAGACACCCCTCCATTTAAAAATATTCTCATAGCTTCTGTATCAAAGAGTATGGTATGGTTGGAACAAGCCTCGGAGGGCCCTCTGCTGTGCTTAGTATTAGTCATCTAGGTGCAGGATCATGGGGAGGCCTAAGCGTCCTAGCAGAAGGAGCCCGGGCAACCAGGTGCCAGGGGCTCAGGACAGTTGCTATTTACCAACCAGTAAGGGTGCATTTCACTATTTCACGGACTAATACAGCTGCACCAGTGTGTATAGACTGAATACCAGTCCTACATCCGTAAGTCATTGTTAGAATAAAGGACACTTATGCAGGAAGAAAGGTAGGAAAATACTTACAAATTCAGTAACTTTAATATGTAATTTTTGATAGGCCATAGAATTTTCATCTTCTAAACCAGACGTTTCTGATACTTTTACTGTAATTGTTCCAGGGAATAGCTTTCCTGAAATTTAAGCAGAATCTTTTTTGTAATATTTAACGTAAAAAGGGTTAATTTCCATTGTGTTTAAAACATAGATTATTCTCTAAAATTCTAAACATCATATGATGATTATTATGGGAAGTCTGGAAGTATGAAAAATGTTGCCCCAAATCTCACCCAGCCTAACTCAACCATTTTTGCTTTGGTACAGTTCGCCCAGCTTTTGTTTTCCGTGCATAGTTTGCATCGTTACAATTCCATTGTTTACATTGTGAGTCTTCTTTACCTATTGTCACATAATAAGCACTTTTCCAAATAATTACCTAGTCTTCATAACCATTTCATTTACTTGTATGCTTATTTATTAAAGTAGGCTCCACACCCAATATGGGACTTGAACTCATGACCCTGAGATCAAGAGTTGCATGCTCTCCCAACTGAGCCAACCAGGCGCCCCCCCATAACTATTGGTTTTTTTCCGGTAACTATTATTTTTAAAGACTGCAAAATACTCTATGAAATATACATTATCTTCATTAATAGTCTTTATTTGTTTTAATGCTACTGACTATTTAAAAGGAAAAATAAAGTTTGCAGCAAACATCTTTATGCACAAACCTTTCTATATTTGGGGTCCCTTACTTAGAGTGGATGCCCAGAAATGAGATTATTAGTGCTGAAATATGAACGTCCGTTTGGCTTTTGGGGTATCTCTAATCCCTGTGGCCAACACGGTACATTCATTTTCTGTATAATTGGTCTGCTCTGGCAGGGGGAGATATTTTTCATTCATGAAACAGAGAACAATTTCTAACTCAGGAAACAGCCTTGGACCTGCAGAGCACCCAGCTGAACTAACCAAAAAAGGATTATGCCAGAGGTGTATTGATTTGCTCCTAAAGTCCATTTCAGGAGCCAAGAGGCTCTTAAGTCTCTAAAAATGGAGCTTTCTGTTGGGAGCAAGCAAATTCTGTGACAGAGAACTGAATCGAGGTCAGAGAGTAGGCTCTCAGGTTTGTCTTAAGTATGGCACCTTATCCTGAATCGGTGTCCCCATGTAAAGCACGACTTTGTATTTATGCAGTTGTCAGAATTTTCCAGGGGCTGCAACACTCATCATTTTGTCCTTATGGCACCGTTCCCTTTAACCAGTACAGAGAAGGGACACATCCACTCCCAGACCTTTAGGACAAGCTCACACACACCTTTGATTTGGTCCATCTCCCATCCCTCTAGTTTCCACTGAAATAAAAGCAGGAGCTTTTTCTCTACTCAGCAGGCCTTTGTTACCTATAAATCATCCTCTACCTCTACTATTCTGGAGACTCTTTTGACATTACTTTACATTTTCCATTCCACTTTAGGTCTGAAATGCAGCTCTGCCCGGTTCATCCCTTGTAACTCACCTTCTTTGCATGTGGAAGAGTTATAGTAATATCCTAACGAACACAGGCAAAAATAGGTATCATTCAGGCTAACACATGAAGAACCGCCTTTACAGGGAGCTCCTTGGCAAGGACTGCTGGGATCTGAGATGGAGGAGAAAGAGATTAAAAATCCACAGAATGACAACAAATTACACCCAGAAACATACTTCAAAATCTTCCTGCCTCCTTCTGGGCACTTTCCATTCCTTGGTTATGTTACTCTACAGCACACCCTTAGAAGAGCTAGAAGCAAATACATATTCCCTTACGTCTCAAGGGAGTTTGTTGCTGAAATTCTGGAGCCAGAGGCTTGTCAACGGTAAAGGGCAGGGGCCGGTGGGCAAGAGTGTACTTATAGAGACAGCAGTCTTCTAATTCCATCGTTGGAATCTTTGGATTGCAAGGATCCTTCAGAACCTTGATGTCTGTGCCTCTGACACTAGGCACACACTAGGTGTTAACTAGGTGTTAATGCCTTAACACCATTTAAGAGAGAGAATCCTATTTTCTAGGAAAGTATGAATAACTGTCTTATAGGGAGGTAGAGGCAAGAAGCACCCCCCCAAGAAACTAGGTGTTAACTATTTGATAAAAAGAGAGAAACATAGCACACAGGTGCATGAAGAAAGGAAAAGGGACAGGAAGGGGCCCCTGCAGATTAACTCAGTGAAAATTCTCAGAGGAAGTGATGATGGCACACACTCTCCCCTGGCTTTCTGAGTGGATGACTTGAATAGTTGGTGAGAATTATATTGCAATGGTGTCCACACCATTGGGTGGTGCTCCCAGACCAGGCAAGGTACAGCCTCTTCCTCTCTCTGGAGAAGTGGTGGGATCGGGGAGTGGAGTTAGGTCAGAGGCCAAATGGTTGTCTTGGCTGGCCATTTTCTCCACCTCTGTCGAATGAAATGATTCTGAGATTTGATTTCAGAAACAGTCAAGTGACTGATCAAAAGGTGTTAATAATCTTACAAACTTATAGGTAGAAATTGTTGATTTTTTTAAAAAAAAAAGCTATATATAAGGTGCAATGTGTACAACATGCTTTCTTTTGTGATAAAAAGAGAGGAACATGCACAAACACACAAATGTGTACGCTCGTATTTGCACAAATTCCTCTGGAGAAAGATATGAGAAGCTGGCCACAGAAGTTGCCTCTGAGGAAGGAAACTGGGGTCTGGGTCCTAGGAGCTTAGGATAGGAGGGAGATTTAGTTTTTACTGAATATACTTTTGCCCTGTTTAAGCTTCTTTTCTTCCATAACTTCGGGCCTAATTTACTTAAAAAAAATTTTTTTTAATGTTTATGTATTTTTGAGAGAGAGACAGAGCATGAGTAGGGTAGGGGCAGAGAGAGGGGGAGACACAGAATCCGAAGCAGGCTCCAGGCTCTGAGCTGTCAACACAGAGACCGATGTGGGGCTCAAACCCCACATCTCAAACGAGAGATCATGACCTGAGCAGAAGTCGGATGCTCAACCAACTGAACCACCCAGGCACCCCTACTTTTATTTAAAAAAATAGAAATTAGGGGTGCCTGGGTGGCTCAGTAAGTTAAGTGCCCAACTGTCGATTTGGGCTCAGGTCATGATCTCGGTTTGTGAGATCGAGCCCCCACATCAGGCTCTGCACTGACAGCACGAAGCCTGCTTAGGATTCTCTCTCTCCTCTCTCTCTGCCCCTCTGCTGCTTGCACACTCTCTCCTCTCTCTCAAAATAAATAGATAGATAGATAGTGCTGATGAGGATTTGGAGCAATGGGAACTCTCATTGGTGGGAAAGCAAGATGGTATAGCTTCTTTGGAAGACAGTTTGGTAGTTTCTTACAAAACTGAACATACCATATAATCCAGCAAGCACACTCCTTGGTATTTACCCAAAGGAGTTGAAAACATGCCCACTCAAAAACCTGCACAGGCATATTTATGGCAGCTTTATTCATAATTGCCAAAATTTGGAAGCAACCAAGATATTCTTCAGTAGGTGAATGGATAAAACTGTGCTACATTCACAGTGGAATATTATTCAGTGGAATAATATTCAAGTGGAATATTATTCAGAGGAATAATATTCAAGTGGAATATTATTCAGAGTTAAAAAGAAAGGAGCTTTGAAGCCCTGAAAAGACATGAAGGAATCTTTTTTTTTTTTTTAATGTTTATTTATTTTTGAGAGAAAGAGTACAAGTGGGGAAGGGGCAGAGGGAAAAGGGGACAGAAAACCCCAAGCAGGCTCTGCACTGTCAGCACAGAGCCCGACGCGGAGCTCAAAGCCACAAACCGGGAGATCACGACCTGAGCCAAAGTCAGATGCTTAACTGACTGAGCTACTCAGGCACCTCGGTATGAACTAATATTCTAAGTAAAATAAAAGGTGTTTTCAAAAATCCCCACATTGCAAGGATGATTTGGAAAATCCTAGGGAAGGAACGGAGCACAACCCCACTCAGGATACACCAGGCAGACAAGTCCTGGAATGCTTTCTCTCCGGCAATAAAGGACAGACTTGTCAGCCTGTTCTGTGCGACAGGAATAAAGTCACAGGATGTTGCAGCCGGAAGGGATTTTGATGGCTATTTGGTTCAGTCACACCTTATTACAGATGGGTAAGTTGAAGCCAGGAGAGAAGTGACTTGCCCCCGCCCCAGGCAGCTAGTGGAGGGGTTTTACTCTGAGGGAATGTCCGGGGAAGCAGAAATGGCTTAGAAAAGTTCTCTTTCCTGACTTCAGTAGAGCTGATTGTGCAGCTGTGACCCAGGTGGCCTAGTCTTCAGAGTGGTCCCTCCAAACATGAAGGCGGACCGGGACCCAGGTCTCAGATACAGGCTCTGTCTCCCTTTGCTTAACCAGCCAGTTCTTAGATCTATCTCGACCCTTCAAGCCTAGGTTTGATGATTCTTTTAGACCAGGGGTTGGTAAACTATGACTCATGAGACAGATCTGGCCCGTCTTCAGTTTTTGTAAATAAAGTTTTACTGGTATGCAGCCAGGCTCATTCATTTGTGTATGGACTGTGACCGCTTTCGTGTTAAAATGGCAGGCTGGAGGAGCTGCAACAGAAACCCTATTGTGGCCCACAAAACCGAAAATATTTGCCAGCTGGCTTTTGCTGATAAAGTTCGCTGACCCTTATTCTAATAAGACCAAACTTTGGGAAATGAGGCAAGTGCTTTCTGTTTCAATAATTTTGACTTGAGGTCAACTGCCAACTCTTCAGGACAGTATTCCTGAAACATCTGTCCTTTGGACAATGGCCCCATGTCTAGGACCATTTGAGCACTGCCGTTGTGTGGCTTTTTATTCCTCAGACTCACATTCCGTGAATTAACTCAAACTCCAAACTGTGAACAGCCACCATTGCAATGTCATACTTCCCCCCAACATTGAGTCAGGATAGCACTGACTCCTTCCTTGCGTAGATCAGGGAGACAGACCAGTGGGGCTGGAAAGACGGTGTTTATTTGGACCTTGCCTTCTCAGAGAAGCTGAAACTATTTCTTAAAATCTCCTAGGGAGATGGAAGCTAGAAAAGTAGCTTTCATGATGCCCAAGTCTATAAAAATATTCCATAACTAACTTGAAGTAGGATAGGTGGAGGGCAAAGGAGAACAGAATGAAACCGTGGGTTATCTTCTAGGGTCTCTGCCATGACTACTAGCCTTTGTGACTCAGGGTTTGTTTTTTTTTAATTTTTTAATATTTATTCATTTTTGAGATAGAGAGTGGGGGAGGGGCAGAGAGAGAGGGGGCAGAGAATCAGAAGCAGGCTCTGTGCTGACAGCAGAGAGCCTGACATGGGGCTCGAACTCACAAACCGTGAGAACATGGCCAAAGTTGGATGCTTAACCGACTGAGCCACCCAGGTGCCCCTTGACTCAGAGTTTGTAATTCCAGGGGTTCATATTCAAGGAAACCTTGGGTCTCTCTATACCCACTTTCCTCCCCCCACAGAACACACTTACCTACCATCCTCCACAATGCTAGGACTCTGCAAAGGAGCAGTCTTTAAGGAAATCGCTCTTACCTGGGGGACCAGGGTTTGGGGGTCTGATCTCAGGCGAAGTGACATTGCCAGAAGTCACTGAAGGAACAGCCTCTGAGGAATTACTTTGGGGGACTGTGATGAGGGATGATCCAGTGTCCGTCTCTGTCGTTTGTGTTTCTGGAGAAGTAACCACTGTGGTTGGCTCGTTGCTCCCAGAAGAAACGCAGCCAGGGGTAGGTGCAGTTGTGTTTTCACCTGGGCTTGATTTACTTGTTGTAGACGTGACAGTGGCGTCTGTAACTGAACTCGATATAGAAACAGAGGCCACAGAGGAAGTAGGTGGAGTTTTTGTGGCAGTTGTGACAGTTGTTGTGGCAGTTGTGGCAGTTGTTGTGGTAGGTGTTGTGGCAGTTGTTGTGGTAGGTGTTGTGTCAGTTGTTGTGGTAGGTGTTGTGTCAGTTGTTGTGGTAGGTGTTGTGTCAGTTGTTGTGGCAGTTGTTGCGGCAGGTGTTGTGGCAGCAGTAATTACATCATTTACGGTAGTGCTACTTGAAGGAGTTGTATTTCGCCCCATGGCTGGAGGAACAAAGATACCAAGTTTCAGAAGAAAGAACATTCGATATATAACGGCAGTTACTTACTCTTTAATACCAATTAGTACCCAATCATTCTTTCTTGAAAAATAAATATAGTTGACTACATTAAAAACGATATACATGGGGACACCTGGGTGGCTCAGTTGGTTGAGAGTCCAACTTTTGATTTTGGTACAGGTCGCAATCCCAGGGTTGTGAGATCGAACCCTGCATTGGGCTCCGTACAGAGCGTGAGCCCTGCTTAAGATTCTCTCGATTTCTCTTTGCCCCTCTCCCCACTCATGCACGCTCTCTCTCTCTCTCTCTCTCTCTTTTAAAAAAAAGTAAAGAAAATACATGACTACTTCAGTCACACACACACAAAACCCTCACAATAGATAAAATTAAAGAGAAAGAAACTGGAAAAATGTTACTGAAATATATTACAAAAAGTTAATATGTATGAAGACAAGGACCAAGAAGTAACATCATTTAGGCCTGTAGTTGCTGGACTATTAAATCCGGGTTTAATATTCTCTAGTAGTCTTCTGTGAGGACAATTGACAATGCCAGCAGGTGGCGCTGTTACTACCTGAAAGTGGCAGTCTTTGTCTTTTTTGTCTTTTTATAGTTTAAGGCAATAGTCCCCATTTTAGGGAGGGCGGGGGAGGGGGTTTATTTAAAGAGTGATGAAATAAAAATACCTCATTACGTGTGTATTAAACTTTCTCCAAAAATTGTTTCCTAGGGATGTTTACCCATTAATAATTTTAGACACATTAATTTTTTAAAGAGCAGGATGAGTAGAGATGATTTTTGCCCTAAGGGCTACGGTGATCATCAGAGTTGCCTTTTTTCCAACTCTTAGAAACCCCTGGACACATGGAACAGTAGTAAACTCTTAGTGACCCAGTGATTACTCTTTTAGAACCCTTGTCTCAAAGAACGCTGACACTGACAACCAGTTTAAAATCAAATATTAGAAGGTTTCGTGAGAAAAAGAAAAAAGAAAAAAAAGTGTAAGTGAGGAAGCAATTCCTAACCCCTCCGGTATAGAAAGACCAGTGATTCCCCCACAAGGCTGTGAGCCCCTGGATGGCAGAATCTGGCTCTCCACCTTCAACAGGGCCTGGCTTAAATAGTCATTAAGTGTTGAAGAGATAAACCATTGCTCTGCCAGGAGCAAGAAAATAGTTCACCAACTGACCACCTTTTTTTTTTTTTTTTTTTTTTTTAGGTAATCTCTACACCCAACGCGGGGCTCAATCCTGAGACAGAGTCATGAGCTCCACTGACTGAGCCAGCCTGGGTGCCCCACCAGCTGGCCATCTTCACTGCTGCTCCTCCTATTCCTGCTACTCTTCTCATTTAACAAGGGCTCACCCTGAGTCAGAGAGTAACTGTGAGATTGATACGCGCATCCATCTTTGATAGAAGAGCCGGCCAATACCCAGATGGGTTTAGGGATTTGCCCACAGATAAACCGTAATTCCCATGTAGAAGGAGACAAAAGACTCCTGATGCTGGAATCAGGGATTAAACCAGATCCCTGCATTGCATTATGGTCCAAATGACATTTGGGGGCCAAAGAAAAGGCTACTGTAGGGCATCAGGCCCTCGGAACCTACTGAGTTGTTCTTGTCTGGCCTGAGGAACTCTGGAGGACAAATCTCTGGCTTGCTGAACCCCACACCTTAGCCCAGAGCCCCCTTTACTTGTGCTCTGTCTTCCTTCATCACACTGAAATGCCCTACGTCTTTGAGCAGAATGGGAGAGGAAACTTCAGCCATGAAATAGTCTGCTTTGTTGGACCTTGGAGCTAGTAGCTTAAGCCCGCTGGTTCTATCTCAGAGACAGCAAACATGATTAAAAGAATAAAAATTGCAAAATGTTCCTTACCTGAGGCTCCGAAAAGGAGGATGAGAAGAGCGAGGTGAGGAAAGGCTTTCATTTTAGATGTTCTTGCCGGGCAATCCAAGGAGGAAATGACTTCCCTCCAACTGTCTTCAGTTTTAACCCTCTTTTGGGTACAAAGTCCAGTCATTAACTGACGTCAATCAGCCAGAGGCAATTACTCCTTGGGGTTTGGTCATATACCATAGGTCTCTTCCGAGCTTTTGCGATAAAAGAGGTAACCTGGACTTAGAGAGTATTTTTCTGTCCAAAATATTCTATCCAAAGTATTATAGTTCAAAATAGTTCAAAACAGCCCAAACCTCCTTGGGAGGTTGCGAGGTGTGTGTGTGGGGGGGGTGGGGGTGGCGGGGGGTGAGTCGTTAAACATCCCAAATGTCCCTGGGCTACCACGCTTTAGGAGGTCACCATTCCTTCGAACACCGCACGTAGTGTCTGTGCTCCACTTCCTGCCATATGAGCGTGGAGAGGGTAGTTCCAAGAATCCCTGAGGGGCTCTTCCATGTTTTCCCCAAACCGTTTGCTGTTTAGCTTTTCAGGGGCCTCCCTGATGGTCACTTCTAGCAACTTTGTAATCCTATCTCCAGGCTTCCATGGCTCTCCACAGATCACTTTACCTGGACGCTGCGCCCCATAAATACCTGCAAACACAGTTAATATTGAACTGTAGCATTTAGCCTAATTTTACTGAAGGCTTGTAGGTGACAGCTCAGGGAGGGGAAATACAGTACAGAAAGGGGAAAAACTTAAAATGGATGACCGTAGCTCTTCACTCCTGGTTGTTCGTTCGCTGTCCTGGCCTCCCTCTCCCAGCTCCTCTACTCACCTCTTGTCCCCGAACCCCTGAGCCCCTGACTTCTCACTACATTTCAGGAACCAGCCCATCACTTAGAGTAGGGTCTTCTTAACTCAGGCCTCCCTCCCTACAGCTCAGAACCCCAATTCCCCCTGGGTCTAGCCCCGGACAGAGGGGTGAAAACAGTCACTCCTTGTGAATATTAGGCAGTTTTACCTCTGACCTTAGTGAAGACAAAATTTTTTGTTATTACACAGCAGGTTAATTCCTTGTTGTCCCCAAGGTCTCCATTCAGGAATAGAATTTCGGGTTTGCTCTTATATAGCTGAGAGGCCCATTTAAATATTTTTCCCAGGCAAAACGCCTGTGCTGTTATTCTCGGCTTGAAGCATTCCTGGCACCAGAAGTTAAACTAAGGCCTCTTTTTCGTCTCTTCTGTTTTCTTTTTAAATTCACTTTATTGAGTTAGGTCTAATTTACATCAATAAGCGAATCCATTTAAAGGGTAAATTTTGGTGAGTTTTGATAGATGTGTATACGTGTGAAACCACCGTTATAATCACGACATGGAACATTTCTATCGCGCCCCAAAGTTTCCGCTTGCCCCTTGGCAGTGTGTTCCTCCCTCCACCCCCCACCCCAGGCAACCACTGACCTGCTTTTGTCACTAGAGATTAGTTTGCTTTTTCTAGAATTGTATATAAATGGAGTCATACAGCATGTATTATTTATTCTATGTCTGGTTTTCCCCCTTAGTACAATGATTTCACAATTCATCCAGATTACTGTGTCTATCAGCCCTTTCTTTTTCTTTTCTTTTACAACTTTATTGAGGTATAATTTATGTAATATGAATGCACATATTTCACGTTTTGATATGGGCTTATACCCATGAAACGATGATCGTGATCAAGATACCAAACATTCTCACAATCCCCAAAAGTTTTGTGCCCATCCTTCCCCACACCCCCAGTCTGAGGTAACCACTCCTCTGTTTTCTGTCACTATAGATTAATTTGCATTTCCTAGAATTTTATAGAAATGGAGTCAAACAGATGTACTGGGTCTGGGGGCTTTTATTTTTTGGTCCGGCTTCTTTTACTCAGGATAATTATTTTGAGATTCATTCATGTCGTGCATGTATTAATAGTTTGTACGTATAATTTTCCATTCATTTGGAAATCTTTCCTTAGGATAAAGTCCCAGAAGTGAATTTCTCAGGAAGTGGGTAATTTTTTATGTCATGTCTCAGTCAAAAAACCATTTTCTATGGCTCCTGATATCTGTTGCCGCATTTCCTTTTGAAGGGAATATAGCCTTTGTAAGCTTATTAAAGTATCTGCACCCTCACCTGAATTGACTGCAAACATTTTTAAAGATGTAAAATGTTATTTTGTTTTGCTAGTAGCATATCTGTAAAATGAGTGAAGGGTATTTCCCTCACATTTCTTTATGAATTTTATTTTCTCTTTTTATGAATAATTTGATAATGGCAACCAACTTTTGGAAAATAAGTTATCCAAATATCTGTGAGCCTGAAGACCCATGACTATATCTCATTTACTTTGCATTCCTTACTCCCTGAATCTAGAACAGACTGAATGGCATTCGGCCATCCTTTCCTTTATTCCATAAATATTTAGGAAGCACCCGCTTTGTGCCAGCTGCTCTGGATGCTGGGGACAGAGGAGTGAACAAAGCAGGGAGGCTCTCATGGAAGAGGAGCAACAGACAACCAAACCAACAAAGAGACCACGGAAGTTCACATTGTGAGGATGGTCATGCAAAATGAACTGGGGGCCTGTAGTCAGGTGGGGAGAGGGGCTCCTTTAGATGAGACCACCAAGAACCTTCCTGTTGTTGCACTTAGACTAAACTGTACACTCCCTGTGGCATCAGGCCACACTTCTCTGACATCACGATTCCATTATCTATCTTCTGGAATTAAGCTCTTGGGGAAGTGATATGGAGGGGCTTTCCCCAGGAAGCAGCTTCACCTTTCACACACCCAGCTCCCCGAATGGGATGACGGGAGATTCCATGTAGGGGAGGAAGGTCCCTATCGCCTCCACCAACTGTAATTCAGATTTCCTCCTGGAGGGGTGAGTGGTTCAAGAGATTATAATGCTGCTGTTAGGGTGCTAGCACTAGGCCTGGGCTCGTTGCTCTTGGAGAGGAAAACTGCCAACAACAGAGGGGAGTACATTAGCACCTGTTTAGGGATCGCAGTGGTTTCTGGTTTGCACCTGCCAGCGTCCCCCGTCCAGTTGCTCCTAAAATGGGAGACAACGCAACGAGCAATGAGGGCAGTGGCCGTCAAAGTGTTCCCCGCACCAGCAGCATGCCCACAACTCGGGAACTTTTTAGAAATGCACATTTCAATCCCCAGCCCAGGCTTACTGCATCAGCCATCTGTGTTTTAACAAGACTCCAGGTAATTTTGCTGTGTGCTCAGGTGTGACAATCACTGTGCCCGTGGCACAAAGTTGATTTTAAGTGGTCTGTGGTCACTGTTAGAAAACATTGATTTACTCAGAGGAGGAAAGTAATTGCCTTTTCAAACGCATTTCAGACACTCTGATTACACAGGGAGAAAATCACGCTGACTGCCAATGTATCTGTGTTCTGATACTTGCATATTTCCTTTACAAGGAAGACAGAGCAGCCCCAGGCACAGAGCCTTTGGCAGAGATATGCACCTAGAACCCACTAACACTTAATTTTTGTTGTGTTCATTTTATGATGACTTTCTATTTATGAGAAAGGAAACTAGTTTTTTATTTAAGGTGATGATGTAAAGTTTATTTTAAAAGTAAATTCATTTAGGTCTTAAGTCAATTTCCAAACGATATTCTAGAGGAAAGAGTAAAGACGGCATGTGGTTTGTCAAGAATCCTGAGGGTGGGA
This sequence comes from Neofelis nebulosa, assembly GCF_028018385.1. NCBI lineage: Eukaryota > Metazoa > Chordata > Mammalia > Carnivora > Felidae > Neofelis > Neofelis nebulosa. The sequence goes on along the minus strand of NC_080786.1, from coordinate 88,979,166 downwards.
CAAAACTGCCTGACATTCAGAGGACACCATGCTGGGACACATCCTTGGGTGAGTTGAAGAAAAGACCCTTCAGAGTGTGGGGGTGGGGAAGCAAACAAAGTAAGTTAGTTAAAATATAAATAAAAGAAATACCAAATATCAACACCATGAAAAGTGTCACTTTGCACTAGGAAAAGAGAAAACTAAACTAAGCCTCATTTGAAGCTGAACTCTGAGTTATTTTCGAATGGAATTTAATCAGATAAGTGCCTATTCTTGGGAATTTGGCTCCTATACCCCCCAGCTGGCTGTCAGTCTGGGGAGGGGGAGGGCCATAACATTTCATTTGACTTTCAAGGCTTGAACTCAACTCAACTCCATAATCTTTAACCAGACATTCTTTTGAATTGTTGTTCAAGTTACCTATGAAATATCTCTTCTAAGAAGGAATTTTTGATTTGGCTTTCTAAGGAACTGTTTTCTTTATGACAAATTTGAAATAAAACGTCAGCACATGTTCGCAAGCAATTACCTGAGAGGTTGCTCAGCACAAGGAACCAATTAGATACTATGGCTGTGGGCCTATTTTGAAAGATTGAAAGATTGATAGATCTTGAAGATTGAAAGATTGAAAGAATGATAAGATCTGCTGTTGGCAATGGTATGCCACCAACATGCCATTACAGAAATTGCAACATGTATTACAGACCTTTAAAAATGGACAACTTCTGGGGCACCTGGGTGGCTGAGTCAGTTAAGTGTCCGACTTTGCTCAGGTCATGATCTCACGGTCCGTGAGTTCGAGCCCCACTTGGGGCTCTGTGCTGACAGCTCAGAGCCTGGAGCCTCCTTTGGATTCTGTGTCTCCCTCTCTCTCTGCCCCTCCCCACTTGCACTCTGTCTTTCTCTCTCTCTCTCTCAAAAATAAATAAACATTTAAAAAGATGGACAACTTCTGGGAAGATGGAGGAGTAAAAGGATCCTACTAGATCCTATCATCTATTCCAATAGACACACTGAGACAACAGGCAGATTAGTGCAAGGAACTCTGAAAACAACCTGACTGGCAGAACAGACTTTCCACAAATAAGTGTAGAGAGGAGGCCGCATCAAAACGGGTAGGAGGGGCAGAGACATGGCTGAGAACCAACACCCCCCAGCAGGACTAACCACAAACAGGAAAGATACCACAAGCCAGAGAAGTTAGCACTGAGAGAGGATCAGACGCCACCCTAGGCATGGGTGACCTGCATTGGGAAGACAGGTTCTCATAACATCTGGCTTCGAAAACCAGTGAGGCTTAACTTTTCGAGTTTTTACAATAATCAGGGCTTAACTCTGGGTACTTTAAAAACCATCCGGACTTAACTCTGGGAAAGCTGGAAGGCAGGAGGAAACTGACACCCCACCCTTAAAGAGCCCCCATAACAACCCCACTGAGAAATAGCATAGAAGCAGCTGTTTGAAAAGCACCTGGGGTATATGTGAAGATTTATTTACTAACCTCAGAATGTGCGCTGGAGGGGCAGGGATTTTTAGAAGACTTGCCCAAGAACAGAAGGGCTGGCACACACCTCCCCCCTCTCCACCACCCAGCCGAGATATCAGGACACTTGCAGAACCAGCGGGAACACTCTCCACCAGGCTCTCCAACACCTAGCACCGTGCGCCCCACCCACGTTCTCCTGCAGAACCACCCCATCCAGCTTGTCCCACTCAGCAGTGGGAGTCTCTCCAAGGCGCTCCTGCCCCAGAGAGGGGAAGACAGCCACACGTTCTGGTGCACCTGCGGTCCCAGCAGCCAAACTCGCAGGCCACAAAACAACTCTCAATAAATTAAAAAAGATTGATACCAGATCATGCATCTTTCTGACCACAGTGGCATGAAACTAGAAGTCAATCACAAGAAAAAATGTGGAAAGAACACAAATACGTGGAGGTAAGTAAAATGCTACTAAACAATGAATAGGTCAACCGGGAAATCAAAGAGGAAATCAAAAATTAAAAATAGAATTACCGTATGATTCAGTAATTCCACTGCTGGGTATTTACCTAAAGAAAATAAAAACACTAATTTGAAAAGATATTTGCACCCCTATGTTTATTGCAGCATTCTTTACAATAGCCAAATTATGGAAGCAACATAAACCCAAGGGCCCATTGATAGATGGATAAAGAAGATATGGTATAGATATGCAATGGAATATTACTCAGCCATAAAAAAGGATGAGATCTTGCCATTTGCAACAACATGGATGTATCTAGAGGGTATAATGCTAAGTGAAATAAGCCAGAGAAAGACAAATGCAATATGATTTCATTAATATGTGGAATTTGAGAAACAAACAAATTAAAAAAGAGACAAATACCAAAACAGACTCTTAACTACAGAGAACAAACTGATGGTTACCAGAGAGGAGGTGGATGGGAGGATGGATGAAATCGGTGTTGAGGGGCATCTGGGTGGCTCAGTCAGTTAAGCACCTTGACTTTAGCTCAGGTCATGATCTCTAGGTTGGTGAGTTCAAGCCCTACAGCAGGCTCTCTGCTGTCAGCACAGAGCCTGCTTCAGATCTTCTGTCTCTCTCTCTGCCCCTCCCTCGCTCACTCTCTCTCTCTCAAAGATAAATAAACATTAAACAAAAATACGTGGTGGGGATTAAGGAGAGAGCTTGTGATGAGTATCAGGTGTTGCATGGAAGTGTTTGTTCACCATATTATACACGTAAAAGTAATACAACATTGTATGTTAATTACACCTCAATAAAAAAAGAAAGCAAATAGACATATCCCTTGACCAGCGATTTCATTCTAGGGATTTGCCCAAAGGACATAACTAGACATGTACTCAAAGATGCTTGTACAAGGATGCATTACTATTATTTTTCAAAGAAAAAAAACATAAAACTATATAAATGTCCAAAAGCTGAGCTAGGTCAAGACAAATTTGGTGACTTCTTGAGAAGAATATTAAGCAGTCATCATAACAAAGGAAATTTTCAACAGAACTGTATTTTTACTAAGTGTGACTAAACTATCAAATAATCTACATAGGGAGGCATTGGACTTGGGGTCCGCCACCCATTATTGACTTTAGATTATTTCCTTTATTCACCAAGTACGTTAGAGCATCTTACAAGCACCAGAGGACCGTCCCAGGCTCTGAGGTTATAGCGATGAATTGAAATGAGCATTTCTGAGATAACTCTGTACAAAGCGCTATGAGGGACACATTCAGGATGTGGTGGGAGGATGTATAAGGGGACGAGCTCACCTTGGAACACTCAGCAAAGTGCACCCAGGAAGCAGGACACCCCACAGAAGCCAGCACGCAGTAGGCGTGCGATAGCCTTTGACTGGCTGACATTGTTCACGGGTGTGAAAATAAAAGAAACCTCATTTAAAACCAAATTGGGGGGGCGCCTGGGTGGCGCAGTCGGTTAAGCGTCCGACTTCAGCCAGGTCAGGATCTCGCGGTCCGTGAGTTCGAGCCCCGCGTCAGGCTCTGGGCTGATGGCTCGGAGCCTGGAGCCTGTTTCCGATTCTGTGTCTCCCTCTCTCTCTGCCCCTCCCCCGTTCATGCTCTGTCTCTCTCTGTCCCAAAAATAAATAAAAAACGTTGGAAAAAAAAATTTAAAAAAAAAAAAAAACCAAATTGGGGAGCTCTGAAGGGGATCTCTCATGCAGGTACCGCTCCGTGCAGCCTGTATAACCAGCAGGAAGAAGGAAGACCATTCTTATCTTGACAGGAGAGGACATTTTTCACATCAGAATGTCACTGCCTGCTTTTAAGAAAAAGAAGGAAGATCCTACCGGGCCTATGACCACTAACTACCGCTTGCAGCCAGTGAGAAACCACCACTGAAACAAGCTCCAACTCTTGTTCTGCGCCAGCGAACTTGTATTCAAAACAACCCTCCCTGATTTCCTCCTAAAAGCTAATAGAAGCTGACCTTCCCTTCCCTTTGTCTCTGGACTTGTCTGTCATCCACCATAGTTTCCAATTCTTCTGTTATTCTCCCATAAACGTTTTTGCTGGTAAAATAACTGGCTATTTTATTTTTAAGGTTGACAGGTACAAATATCCCCATTTCTGCTCCACCCCGGGGGGAGCTGCTGACTCTCAGGGCAGGACCGGAAACCAGTGTCCCCTCTGACCTTCTGTCCCAGTGTGGGGCCTGCCTCTCCAGGAGCACTCCTTCCTGTATGGAGACTTCTTTCCCGGTGCCCCTGCTTCCTCTCCCCAGAAGAGAGAGGAGAGATTTAAGTCTCTGTAAATCATAGGGATGGAGGGGGGGAGGTGCGCAGTAATCTCTGCAGAACTTCTTTCTGGAAGCAATCTTGTCTTGCTGAGTCAAGCTCCCTAGTAATAATCTGCCTGTAAGTATTTGTAGTTCTTTGAAAAACATTTCCCCATTTCCCAATAATGCTTCTTAGAGGGTTAAGTAAATGTGTAGTTTTGTGAACTGGAAAGCTACCAGTGGGGCATAATCTCTGGGATCCTTTTCTCCTATGAGAAAAACTTACCTTTTAGTGGAAATACCCCGATGTGCTCTTAGAGCTGGGCTCCCAGGGTGGTGTCCCCACATGGACCCAACCTAGAGTGGTGAGGAAGGTAGTTTTCCAACACCCCATGTCAGAGAATTAAAAATGAACTGGATGTTACTTTACAGTCACTAGGAATGCTATAATAATAATAATAATAATAAGCAGATTAATTGCAAGTGTTGGTGAAGATGTGAAATCAGAGCCCTCATACTGCTGGTGGAAATGCAAACTTGGTGTAGCCACTTTGGAAAACAGTTTGGTGATTCCTCAAAATTAGACATAGAGTTATCATGTGACCCAGTGATTCTACTTTTAGGTGTCTTCCTAAGAGAAATGAAAATATGTCTACATAAAAACATACACATGAGTGTCCCTTGTTCATAATAGCCAAAAGATAGAAAGAACCCAATGTCTATCAGCTAATGAACAAAATTGGTATTTCCATACAATGGACTATTATTCTGCCATAAAAAAAAGAAGTACTGATACTTGCTACAATGTGGATGAAGCTTGAAAATATTTTGCCAAGAAAAGCAAGCCAGTCACAAAAGACCACATTTCAGATGCTTCCACTTATGTTAAATGTCCAGAACAGGTAAATCTATGGAGACTCAAAGTGGATTAGTTGCGGCCTAGGGCTGTGGGGGAGGTGAGAGGATTGGGAGATGACAGCTGAGAAAGTGCAGTTTTCCTTCTAGGTTGATGGAAATGTTCTAAAATTGGTTGTAGCAATGCATTGAATGAAATGAGCGAATTGTAGAGTATGTGATTTATATCTCAATAAAGCTGCTACTAAAAAAATGAAAGAGGAGGAGGAGGAGGGGTAGAGGAAGAGGAAGTGAGCAGGGATAGGGAGGTGCGTTGGGGGGAGGGGCAGAGAGGGAGGGAAACAGTATCTGAAGCAGGCTCCAGGCTCCATCCTGTCAGTGCAGAGCCCAACACGGGATTCGACCCACCAACCGTGAATCATGACCTGCGCCCAATGTTTAACTAACTGAGCCACTCCCTCTTGTGCGTACGCTCTCTCTCAAAGATAATAAATAAACCAGGACACCTGGGTAGCTCAGTGGGTGGCTCATCCGACTTCGGCTTAGATCATGATCTCACAGTTTGTGGATTCAAGCCCCATGTCGGGCTCTGTGCTGAACACTTGCTCAGAGCCTGGAGCCTGCTTCAGATTCTGTGTCTCCTTCTCTCTCTGCCTCTCCCCTGCTCACGCTCTGTCTCACTCTGTCTGTCAAAAATAAATAAATGTAAAACAGACAAACATTTAAAAAAAGTTGAGCTGGGATGGATTAGGTAGAAACCACTTTAGGACACACTTTTAAGAGAGGACTGTCATAAAGGACATTTTTACTCGCTGACAGATAACCTTTTTTGTAATGACCACAATTCTATAGAGTTCAGACGAGCTATAGAAATATAGCTATTAATGTTAATAACTTGCATTAAGAAAGCACCTACCACATGCCACCATTCTATACACTTTACACTTATTAACTCGAAACCATGAAGTAGATTTACTATCATAGCATAGGTAGGACTGTGACTTAGATCCAGCTTAGCAAATACTTTCTATAAAGAGCTAGATAGTAAGTAATATAGGCTTTGTGGGCCAAGAGGTAAGATTGAGGATATTATGTAGACATTTGTAGAGGAAAGAAAACAAATTTCCAAAATAAATTTTATTGATAAAATGTAAAATATAATAATAATTGAGCACAATTTTTGGTAATACTGGTTTACTAATAGAAGAATGGAATTCTTTTTTTTTTTTTAGCAATCAATTTCCAGTTTGTTTTTTTTAATATATGAAATTTATTGTCAAATTGGTTTCCATACAACACCCAGTGCTCATCCCAAAAGATGCCCTCTTCAATACCCATCACCTACCCTCCTCTCCCTCCCACCCCCCATCAACCCTCAGTTTGTTCTCAGTTTTTAAGAGTCTTTTATGCTTTGGCTCTCTCCCACTCTAACCTTTTTTTTTTCCCTCCCCTCCCCCACGGGTTTCTGTTAAGTTTCTCAGGATCCACATAAGAGTGAAAACATATGGTATGTGTCTTTCTCTGTATGGCTTATTTCACTTAGCATCACACTCTCCAGTTCTGTCCACATTGCTACAAAGGACCATATTTCATTCTTTCTCATTGCCACGTAGTACTCCATTGTGTATATAAACCATAATTTCCTTATCCATTCATCAGTTGATGGACATTTTGGCTCTTTCCACAATTTGGCTATTGTTGAGAGTGCTGCTATAAACATTGGGGTACAGGTGCTTCTATGCATCAGTACTCCTGTATCCCTTGGGTAAATTCCTAGCAGTGCTACTGCTGGGTCATAGGGTAGGTCTATTTTTAATTTTTTGAGGAACCTCCACACTGTTTTCCAGAGTGGCTGCACCAGTTTGCATTCCCACCAACAGTGCAAGAGGGTTCCCATTTCTCCACATCCTCTCCAGCATCTATAGTCTCCTGATTTGTTCATTTTGGCCACTCTGACTGGCGTGAGGTGATATCTGAGTGTGGTTTTGATTTGTATTTCCCTGAGGAGGAGGGACGTTGAGCATCTTTTCATGTGCCTGTTGGCCATCCGGATGTCTTCTTTAGAGAAGTGTCTATTCATGTTTTCTGCCCATTTCTTCACTGGATTATTTGTTTTTCGGGTGTGGAGTTTGGTGAGCTCATTATAGATTTTGGATACTAGCCCTTTATCCGATATGTCATTTGCAAATATCTTTTCCCATTCTGTTGGTTGCCTTTTAGTTTTGTTGATTGTTTCCTTTGCAGTGCAGAAGCTTTTTATCTTCATGAGGTCCCAATAGTTCATTTTTGCTTTTAATTCCCTTGCCTTTGGGGATGTGTCAAGTAAGAAATTGCTACGGCTGAGGTCGGAGAGGTCTTTTCCTGCTTTCTCCTCTAGGGTTTTGATGGTTTCCTGTCTCACATTCAGGTCCTTTATCCATTTTGAGTTTATTTTTGTGAATGGTGTGAGAAAGTGGTCTAGTTTCATCCTTCTGCATGTTGCTGTCCGGTTCTCCCAGCACCATTTGTTAAAGAGACTGTCTTTTTTCCATTGGCCATACTTTTGTGGATCTAGTTCCAGGGTTTCTATTCTATTCCAGTGGTCTGTGTGTCTGTTTTTGTGCCAATACCATGCTGTCTTGCTGATTACAGCTTTGTAGTAGAGGCTAAAGTCTGGGATTGTGATGCCTCCTGCTTTGGTCTTCTTCTTCAAAATTACTTTGGCTATTTGGGGCCTTTTGTGGTTCCATATGAATTTTAGGATTGCTTGTTCTAGCTTCGAGAAGAATGCTGATGCAATTTTGATTGGGATTGCATTGAATGTGTAGATAGCTTTGGGTAGTATTGACATTTTAACAATATTTATTCTTCCAACCCATGAGCATGGAATGTTTTTCCATTTCTTTATATCTTTTTCAATTTCCTTCATAAGCTTTCTATAGCTTTCAGCATACAGATCTTTTACATCTTTGGTTAGATTTATTCCTAGATATTTTATGCTTCTTGGTGCAATTGTGAATGGGATCAGTTTCTTTATTTGTCTTTCTGTTGCTTCATTATTAGTGTATAAGAATGCAACTGATTTCTCTACATTTTGTATCCTGCGACTTTGCTGAATTCATGTATCAGTTCTAGCAGACTTTTGGTGGAGTCTATCGGATTTTCCATGTATAATATCATGTCATCTGCAAAAAAGTGAAAGCTTGACTTCATCTTTGCCAATTTTGATGCCTTTGATTTCCTTTTGTTGTCTGATTGCTGATGTTAGCACTTCTAACACTATGTTAAACAACAGCCGTGAGAGTGGACATCCCTATCGTGTTCCTGATCTCAGGGGGAAAGTTCTCAGTTTTCCCCCATCGAGGATGATATTAGCTGTGGGCTTTTCATAAATGGCTTTTATGATGTTTAAGTATGTTCCTTCTATCCCGACTTTCTCCAGGGTTTTTATTAAGAAAGGATGCTGAATTTTGTCAAATGCTTTTTCTGCATTGATTGACAGGATCATATGGTTGTTATCTTTTCTTTTATTAATGTGATGTATCACGTTGATTGATTTGCGAATGTTGAACCAGCCCTGCATCCCAGAAATGAATCCCACTTGGCCATGGTGAATAATTCTTTTTATAAGCTGTTGAATTCGATTTGCTAGTATCTTATTGAGAATTTTTGCATCCATATTCATCAGGGATATTGGCCTGTAGTTCTCTTTTTTTACTGGGTCTCTGTCTGGTTTAGGAATCAAAGTAATACTGGCTTCATAGAATGAGTCTGGAAGTTTTCCTTCCCTTTCTATTTTTTGGAATAGTTTGAGAAGGATAGGTATTATCTCTGCTTTAAACGTCTGGTAGAATTCCCCAGGGAAGCCATCTGGTCCTGGACTCTTATTTGTTGGGAGATTTTTGATAACTGATTCAATTTCTTTGCTGGTTATAGGTCTGTTCAAGCTTTCTATTTCCTCCTGATTGAGTTTTGGAAGTGTGTGGGTGTTTAGGAATTTGTCCATTTCTTCCAGGTTTTCCAGTTTGTTGGCATACAATTTTTCATAGTATTCCCTGATAACTGCTTGTATTTCTGAGGGATTGGTTGTAATACTTCCATTTTCATTCATGATTTTATCTATTTGGGTCATCTCCCTTTTCTTTTTGAGAAACCTGGCTAGAGGTTTATCAATTTTGTTTATTTTTTCAAAAAACCAACTCTTGGTTTCGTTGATCTGCTCTACAGTTTTCTTTGATTCTATATTGGTTTATTTCTGCTCTGATCTTTATTATTTCTCTTCTTCTGCTGGGTTTAGGCTGCCTTTGCTGCTCTGCTTCTATTTCCTTTAGGTGTGCTGTTAGATTTTGTAGTTGGGATTTTTCTTGTTTCTTGAGATAGGCCTGGATTGCAGTGTATTTTCCTCTCAGGACTGCCTTCGCTGCATCCCAAAGCGTTTGGATTGTTGTATTTTCATTTTCATTTGTTTCCATATATTTTTAAATTTCTTCTCTAATTGCCTGGTTGACCCATTCATCTTTACTAGGGTGTTCTTTAACTTCCATGCTTTTGGAGGTTTTCCAGACTTTTTCCTGTGGTTGATTTCAAGCTTCATAGCATTGTGGTCTGAAAGTATGCATGGTATGATCTCAATTCTTGTATACTTATGAAGGGCTGTTTTGTGACACAGCATGTGATCTATGTTGGAGAATGTTCCATGTGCTCTCGAGAAGAAAGTATATTCTGTTGCTTTGGGATGCAGAGTTCTAAATATATCTGTCAAGTCCATCTGATCCAATGTATCATTCAGGGCCCTTGTTTCTTTATTGACCTGTGTCTAGATGATCTATCCATTGTTGTAAGTGGAGTATTAAAGTCCCCTCCAATTGCCACATTCTTGTCAATAAGGTTGCTTATGTTTGTGAGTAATTGTTTTATATATTTGGGGGCTCCCGTATTCGGCACATAGACATTTATAATTGTTAGTTCTTCTTGATGGATAGACCCTGTAATTATTATATAATGCCCTTCTTCATCTCTTGTTACAGCCTTTAATTTAAAGTCTAGTTTGTCTGGTATAAGTATGGCTACCCCAGCTTTCTTTTGACTTCCAGCAGCATGATAAATAGTTCTCCATCCCCTCACTTTCAATCTGAAGGTGTCCTCAGGTCTAAAATGAGTCTCTTGTAGACAGCAAATAGATGGGTCTTGTTTTTTTATCCATTCTGATACCCTACGTCTTTTGGTTGGCACATTTAGTCCATTTACATTTACATTCAGTGTTATAGAAAGATATGGGTTTAGAGTCATTGTGATGTCTGTAGGTTTCATACTTGTAGCGATGTCTCTGGTACTTTGTCTCACAGGATCCCCCTTAGGATCTCTTGTAGGGCTGGTTTAGTGGTGATGAATTCCTTCAGTTTTTGTTTGTTTGGGAAGACCTTTATCTCTCCTTCTATTCTAAATGACAGATTTGCTGGATAGAGGATTCTCGGCTGCTTATTTTTTTTCTGTTGATCACATTGAAGATTTCCTGCCATTCCTTTCTGGCCTGCCAAGTTTCAGTAGAGAGATCTGTCACTAGTCTTATCGGTCTCCCTTTATATGTTAGAGCACGTTTATCCCTAGCTGCTTTCAGAATTTTCTCTTTATCCTTGTATTTCGCCAGTTGCACTATGATATGTCGTGCAGAAGATCGATTCAAGTTATGTCTGAAGGGAGTTCTCTGTGCTTGGATTTCAATGCTTTTTTCCTTCCCCAGATCAGGGAAGTTCTCAGCTATTATTTCTTCAAGTACACCTTCAGCACCTTTCCCTCTCTCTTCCTCCTCTGGAATACCAATTATGCGTAGATTATTTCTCTTTAGTGCATCACTTAGTTCTCTAATTTTCCCCTCATACTCCTGGATTTTTTTAATCTTTTTCTCAGCTTCTTCTTTTCCCATAATTTTATCTTCTAGTTCACCTATTCTCTCCTCTGCCTCTTCAATACGAGCTGTGGTCGTCTCCATTTTATTTTGCAGCTCATTCATAGCATTTTTTAGCTCCTCCTGGCTGTTCCTGAGTCCCTTGATCTCTGTAGCAATAGATTCTCTGCTGTCCTCTATACTGTTTTCAAGCCCAGTGCTTAATTTTATGACTATTATTCTAAATTCACTTTCTGTTATATTGTTTAAATCCTTTTTGATCAATTCATTAGCTGTCATTATTTCCTGAAGATTCTTTTGAAGGGAATTCTTCCATTTTGTCATTTTTGATAGTCCCTGGAGTGGTGCCGACTTGCAGGGCACTTCCCCTGTGCTGTCTTGAATAACTTGCGTTGGTGGGCCGGGCCGCAGTCAGACCTGATGTCTGCCCCCAGCCCACCACTGGGGCCACAGTCAGACTGGTGTGTGCCTTCTCTTCCCCTCTCCTAGGGGCTGGATTCACTGTGGGGTGGCATGGCCCGTCTGGGCTACTTGCACACTGCCAGGCTTGTGGTGCTGGGGATCTGGCGTATTAGCTGGGGTGGATCAGCAAGGTGCATGGGGGTGGGAGGGGGAGGCTCAACTTGCTTTTCCTTTGGTGATCCGCTTTGGGAGGGGCCCTGTGGCACCGGGAGGGAGTCAGACCCACCACCAGAGGGACAGATCCGCAGAAGCACAGCATTGGGTGTTTGTGTGGTGCAAGCAAGTTCCCTGACAGGAACTGGTTCTCTTTGGGATTTTGGCTGGGGGATGGGCAAGGGAGATGGTGCTGGCGAGCACCTTTGTTCTCCGCCAAGCTGCGCTCTGTCATCCGGGGTTCAACAACTCTCCCTCCTGTTGTTCTCCAGCCCTCCCGCTCTCCGAGCAGAGCTGTTAGCTTATAATATTCCAGATGTTAAGTCCCGCTTGCTGTCCAAACACAGTCCATCTGGCCCCTCCACTTTTGCAAGCCAGACTTGGGGGCTTTGCTTTGCCAGAGGCTGCCCCTCCACCCCGGCTCCCTCCCTCCAGTCCGCGTAGTGCACACCGCCTCTCCGCCCTTCCTACCCTCTTCTGTGGGCCTCTCGTCTATGCTTGGCTCCAGAGAATCCATTCTGCTAGTCTTCTGGAAGTTTTCTGGGTTATTTATGCAGGTGTGGGTGGAATCTAAGTGATCCGCAGGGCGCCATGAGCCCAGCGTCCTCCTATGCCGCCATCTTCAAGCCATTCCAAGAATGGGACTCTTTAGTGGGGATAATATTTTGCTTAATTGAGGTTCAAAACTAGGTTCCCGATCATCAAAAATCATCACAAATGTTCAACTGTTCATGCTGATTTACAATGAAATTTTATGTATTTCATTTTTAAAATGTCTGTCCACATAGATAGTTCTGCCAAATGCTGGTATCAGTCCATGAACATGTAATTTTAATTATGTATATTTGTTGCTTGAAAGGCAGTTATAGAATTCTTTTTTTTTTAATGCTTATTTATTTATTTTGAGAGAGTACAAGCGGGGCAGGGGCAGAGAGAGAGAGGGAGACACAGAATCTGAAGCAGGCTCCAAGCTGTCAGCACAGAGCCTGACATGAGGCTTGAACCTGAACCCCAAGATCATGACCTGAGCTAAAGTTGGCTGCTTAACCAATGGAGCTACCCAGGCGCCCCAGGCAGTTATGGTTATTAAATTCTTCTTTTGGTGGTTGCCTTTTAGCATGTCATTATATTGCAAATTAATCACTTCCAACTGAAACTTAAGTAAATGCTCTCCTTGATTATAGTAAAACAGATTTTGGGATATGGAAATTTTCTTCACACTTGCGCTGAAGTATGAAAAACACTGCTGGAACTGTAGTTTAAGTTCAAAAACTATGTCAGCCGCAGATCTGTATGGGAAGGAAGATCTTGCTTCTCATTTTAATTTTTGACCACACGTGGAAAGTATAGAAAGCAGCTTGACATTCCTTGGGAATTACACATTAGTTGTTAAAAGGACTTTACCACCATATAAAATTTGCGTGTTAGTGCTGTTTTGCCTTGTAATTGTAAGTTGAATTCATCAGGAACCATTATTAGGTTTTCAGCAAAAGAGAACTTCAAAAGCCATTCTCCTTTGATTAACAGTGGTTGAGTGGTTCATCTCACTCAGAAGGATTTTAATCTCAGCCCTGTGCTCAAAAACTTGCAATAAAACTTTACAACTGCTAAGCCATCAAATTGCTTTACGGTAGGATAAGTCAGGATACTAGCCAGCTTCTATATCTGATAAAATGTACAGAACCGCGGTGCCGAGCTGGCTCAGTCGGTAGAGCATATGCTACTCTTGATCTCAGGGCTGTGAATTCGAGCCCTACGTTGGGTGTAGACATTACTTAAAAATTAAAAAAAAAAAAGCTTTAAGAAAGTAAATTCACAGAACCAATGATGATTTTTTTTAAACAAAATTTTTTTTTAAATTTTTTTAATGTTTATTTCTTTTTTAGACAGAGAGAGACAGAGCATGAACGGGGGAGGGTGAGAAAGAGGGAGACACAGAATCTGAAACAGGCTCCAGGCTCTGAGCTGTCAGCACACAGCCCGACGCGGGGCTCGAACTCACGGAGTGCGAGATCATGACCTGAGCCAAAGTCGGCCACTCAACCGACTGAGCCACCGAGGCGCCCCAGAACCAATGATGATTAAGTCAACTGACAGTGAAATGAAGTTCACTACTGACGCTACTGGTTTTGTAACACATATTTCAATATTTTCCACAGAATACTCATGAATAATGTGATGAATTATCGTAAGCTTTATTTATTTTTTTAAAAGCTTTTTAAATCTTTTTTTTTTTTTATTTTTGAGAGAGAGAGAGAGAGACACAGAGTGGGGGGGGGGGAGGACAGAGAGAGAGGGAGACACAGAATCCGAAGCAGGCTCCAGGCTCCGAGCTGTCAGCACAGAGCCCGATGTGGGGCTCAAACTGTGAGATCATGACCTGAGCTGAAGTCAGACACTTAACTCACTGAGCCACTCAGGCGCCCCTATTTTCTTTTTTAACTAACATCTACCCCCAACATGGGGCTCAACTCACAACCCCAAAATTGAGAGTCACGTGTTCTACTGACTGAGCCAGCCAGGCATCCCTTATTACCATAAGCTTTCTGAATGAATCCAATCATAGCTTTGTTTGCTCCATGTGTTTCTGCTACCCTCACTTGTAACACATCTTAGCAGATTCTACTTCAGTTTATAGTGAAACGGTGGTTTCTCAATTTCTTTGAAAATATTCTTAAAAAAACACACAGCTTTATTGAGACTTAATTCATACATCATACAATTCACCCATTTAAAGTGTGTAATTACATTTTGAAAATATTCTTTCCTGTAGTTGTTCCGCAGAGACGTACCATGGAGGCTAATTCCTCAGTCACTTCCAACTTGTCACTGACTCCTTGAATAAACCACCACTGAATAGTACTGGTAACATTTATCAACTCGTCAAGAGCCAGGGAAATCCACTCAGAGCTATTTGTTAATTGACTATTGGTACTCTTCTCAGTGTTCTCAACTCTCTGAAAGACTGTTTGTTCTTGCCAAAACAATCTGAAACAAGTTTCTTTCCTCTGGACACATTTCTTTGGCTGATGCAATCAAACACAATTTAATTAACTCATCCCTAAATGACTTTCCTTGCTTAGGCAACAAGTGAGCCACTTGGAAACTTGCTTTGATTGTGGGCCTCACTTTCATTACTTAATTGGATGAAGAAATTCTGCTGCAATGAAATATTCCACCTAAAATTTTCTGGCTTTCTGATGGTTACTTTCCTGTGAGTTGGGAATATTCTGATATGTTTTTAGTATGGTAATATGACATAATCTATTGTTTTAGCCCATGTATAGATTCACTGCATAATAAATAATGTTTGCCATCTAGTTTGGTAACAAAATAATCCATGCTGTGATTTAAAAGCATGATATTTAAGGTCCATTTTTCTCTTCTTGTTTTGATGTGATGAGTACGCCTTGGTAATTTTAAGAAAAAAAATGTCCTGTTAAGGCCATACACGTGGCATTTGAAACACTGTTGAGTTACGACTACATTACTGCGATGTGTGGGGAGCTCTGGGGAGCAGTGTGAAATAGAGTATCACACATAATCTCTGTCTTGACTACTGGACTCTGCCATTGTAGCGTGAAAGCAGCTAGAGACAATATGCAGGCCCATGTGTGTGGCTGTGTTCCAAGAAGATTTCACTTGCGGACACTGAAATTTAGATTCCACCTAATTTTCACATTTTATAAAATATGATTTTTTAAAAGTGATTAACAAAATATAAAAATCAATCGTAGCTTGTCGATCCTGCAAAAACAGGCAGCTGGCTGAATTTGGCACACAGGATGTAGTTTGCTGACCCCACTCCAGAGTGCAATCAGCCCAATAGGGTTAGGGCCTGCCTCATCAGGGAAGGAGCTCATCCCTGTCCAAAAGCTTTTGGAAGATCGACCGAGGCATTGGTGTTTTTAACCTCTCTGAAGGACCACAAGCTTTGCCCTCCATGAGAATGTCACAAACCACCATCTTCCAGAGCTCTCTGCAGGGACTCTGAGTTGAATAATACAACACATCCATTGTCTCCTTTACCTCAACCCTGAGAAGTCAGTTCGATGGACAAGTTTTTACAGACTAAAAACCCAGGTCTTAGAGAAGTTAAGTAACAAGAGGATGTGTGCCAGACCTGGGACCATGTTCCAGCTTTCAAAGGCCACGCTCTACTCCCCATGCCCCACTGTTTCTGTTTCATCCTGCCCCTGTTCTCCAACCAGGCCATCTCACAGAATCACTGAAAACTTCTGCCTCCATTATGGAGTTCTGCCATGTCACTCAGCATAGGTGGGCTTGCTGGCCTCGCCCTCCCTCTCCCATATGCTCATGGAGCTCACATGTTTTCATGACATGTGCCCTAGAAATCATAATATATTGGATGTCTAGACCCTGGACACTTATCTCAACCGTCCCATGGACCAGTTATGCAAACTTTGGAAATCTGCCCTTCTCTGATCTTCAGTTTCCTTATCTGAAAAATTGGAGGGGAGGAGGGTGGATCAATACCATCATTTCCTGAGCTCTTCATCAGTTTTAACTTTTCATGAGTCAGCTGACTCGCTGCCTTATTTTATTACCCACATGTTGCCACATCCCTTTATAGTAAGCGTTATAGAAAGTCACTATGCTGATAAACCCAGAGAGGCAAGGACCCTGAACCTTGCTTTAAGGTATGTGACGCAAGAGTCTATTAATAATCATGGCACCTCTGAAATGCCAACTGGCTGGCACATGCACAACAAGGACACTTCAGAACAAATTAACTGAACAAAGAGACCAACTTGATCTTCGGCCAAATGCACAAACTAAAGAGGGTAGAGGATGGGGAATAAAGGAGTGAGGGCAGCTGAAGTGACAGCCACTGCTGCCCATCTCTATCAAGCATCTATCATGTGTGTACTGGATAGAAGACAAAGAGATAAATAAGACTGACGTCCTTGCCCTTGAGGAGTTCACAGTCTAGTGGGTGGTAACCAAAGAGCTAATAATAGAAACTGAGGAAGAATAGGAATGTAGGAGTAATCGCAATCAAGTTAGGGAGCCTTTTGACTGACCTGCCTCTGTAGAGAAATAGGCTGAGAAAACTTATTTTATTGCGATGCCTATCAGGGAACAGAAAGCCTCGGGGGACACTAACAGCCTCAGAGTTTCATTTTTCCTGAAGGTTAACCTGACTTAGTTCTTTGGGTACAAGTGTAGTGTTGGCTGGCAAAGGAGTAAGAAAGACGTCCCTCTCAATGTTTTTTTTCTTTTGTACTATTTCCTTAGTACAAATTCCAGGGAGTAAAATTACTAATTCGAGAGATAAAAAGTTTAAAGCTTTTAGAAACGGTTGCCAAATTATCTTCTTAAAAATTTATATTAACTTACACCCTTGAGGTTTTCCTCTCATTCATTAGCATGAAGCACTTTCATTTTTAAAAAGTGGGCCTTCTTTCCTACCACGGTAGGTGAAAAGTGATACCTTAGTATTTAAATTTTCATTGATTCGACCACTAGGAAGGTGAACACACCACACATTTGTTATTTGTAATTCCTGTTCATGATTTTTGTCTATTGTTTTAAGAGAAGGGCTATTCGTAGTGTTCTAATTACAGTGTATGAGCTTTTTATATATCTTATGGATTAAAGCTATTAACCGTGGTCGGCCCTTCATTGTCACCCAGGCTTTCCTGCTTCTGAGTTCAGACCCACAGGTTATAACTCAAAGAGAAGTCCTCTAGTGGTAACTTCCCATTCTGATGCTACCTGCCAAAAAAACCCTTAATTCGGGGGCAACATTGGCCCCCTTCTTGCTCCAAAACCCACTGCTGAATTCTCCTACAGGAAAATTATTTTATGTGGAGATTGCTACCACTGCAAGTTCACTGTCATCAACCTGTGTCCAATACCAACTCCATGTCCTGAGTCAGCTTCCCCCCACATTCCTAAATGGCTTCTCCATATGTTCGTTCTCTCCTCCCCTCCTTTCAGCCCCTCCACCCCCTTGCCTTCTCTTTCAGGAGGAGACCTTGTCTTCTTTTTCAACTGAAGTATGATTGACATATAACATTGTACTTGTTTTAGGTGTACAACATAATCATTTGATGTGGGTTTATACTGTGAAATGAATACTACAATAAATTTAGTTCACATCTATCCCTAGTTATGAAAAAATTTTTTTCTTGGGATGAGAACTTTTTAAGGTCTACTCTCTTAGCAATGTTCATGACAATGTCTCTCTTGTTATAAGGTGATTCTCAACTTGTTTTGTGGTTTAGGAATTTCTCAGGAATATGATAACTAATAATGAATTAGTGAGTTGCAGGATACAAAATTAATATACAGAAATCTGTTGTTTCTATACACGAATTACAAAAGAGAAAAGAAATTAAGAAAAC
This sequence comes from Neofelis nebulosa, assembly GCF_028018385.1. NCBI lineage: Eukaryota > Metazoa > Chordata > Mammalia > Carnivora > Felidae > Neofelis > Neofelis nebulosa. The sequence continues at coordinate 88,961,221 of NC_080786.1, read as the reverse complement.
AATTCCATTTATAACTACATTAAAAAGAATAAAATACCTAGGAATAAACTTAACCAAGGAAATAAAAGACCTACACTCTGAAAACTAGAAGATGGTGATGAAAGAAATTAAAGAGGACACAAATAAATGGAAAGATAGACTGGAGAGATTAATATTGTTAAATGTCCTTACTACCCAAAGCAATCTACAGATTCACTGCAATCCCTATCAAATTACCAATAGTATTTTCAAACACAAATAGAACAAATAATTCTAAAATTTGTATGGAACCACAAAAGACCCCGAATAGCCAAAGCAACCTTGGGAAAGAACTCAGCTAGAGGTATCTCAATCCCAGATTTCAAACTATCCTACAAAGATGTAGTAATCAAAAGCAGTATGGTACTGGCACAAAAAGACACACAGATCAGTGGAGCAGAACAGAGAACCCAGAAATAAATCCATGCTTATATAGCCGTTTAGTCTAGGACAAAGGAGGCAAGAATATACAATGGGGAAAAGACCGTCTCTTCAACAAATTGTGTTGGGAAAACTGGACAGCTACATGTGAAAGAAAGAAAATGGGACCAGTTTCTTACACCATACACAAAAATAAACTCAAAATGGATTAAAGACCTCAATGTAAGACCTGAAACATAGAACTCCTAAAAGAAAACATTGGCAGTAAACTCTTAGACATCAGCCTTGGTAATATCTATATCTATATCTATATCTATATCTATATCTATATCTATCTATATATATATTGGCTTTGTTTCCTCAAGCAAAGGCAGCAAAAACAAAAATAAACAAAAGAGAGTACATAAAAGTAAAAAGCTTGTGCACAGTGAAGGAAACCATCATCAAAATGAAGGGGTAACCTACTGAATAAGAGAAGGTATTTGCAAATGATATATCTGATGGGGTTAATATCCAAAATATATAAAGAAGTCATGCAACTCAACAGCAAAAACAAAATAGGCAACCTGATTAAAAGTTGGACAGAGGACCTGCCACATTTTTTCACAGAAGACATATACGTGGCTGACAGACACATGAAAAATGCTCAATATCACTATTCATCAAAGAAATGCAAATTGAAAATGCGATAAGATATCACCTCACACCAGTCAGAATGGCTAGTATCAAAAAGATAAGAAACAACAAATGCTGATGAGGCTTTAAAGAAAAGGGAACCCTTGTGCACTGTTGGTGGGAATGTAAATGGTGCAGGTGCTATGGAAAACAGTATGGAGGTTCCTCAAAAAATTAAAAATAGAAACACCATATGATCCAGCAAATCCACTTCTGGGCATTTACCTAAATGAAATGAATGCATGAATTCAAAAAGATGTAGGCACCCTTATGTTTATTGCACCATTATTTACCATAGCCAAGATATGGCAGTGATGTAAGTGCCCATTGATACATGAATGGAAAAAGAAGATGTGGTATATATACACAATAGAATATTACTCAGCCCTAAAAAAGAAAACAATCTTGCCATTTGTGATGACATGAATGGACCACAGTAGAAGGTATTATGCTAAGTGAAATAAGTCAGACAAAGACAAATACCATACGACTTCACTTATATGTGGAATCTCAAAAACAAAACAAATGAATAAACAAACAAAAGAAACAGACTCATAAATATAAGGAGAATTGGTGATTGGCAGAGAGGATAGAGGGGGAGGGATGGGCAAAATAGTTAAAAGGGATTAAGAGGTACAAACTTCCAGTTATAAAATAAATAAGTCAAGGGAATAAAAACTACAGTATAGGGAAAATAGTCAAAGGTATTGTAATAACTTTGGTGACAGATAGTAACCATACTTACGGTATTTCATAATGTATATAACTGTTGACATTTATGTTATATACCTGAAACTAATGTAGTATTGTATGCTGACTATACTTTAATTTTTTTAAACAAAATGAAGAATGGTGTTTCCACTTTTTTTTTAAGAGAGAGAGAGAAAGAGAGAGAAGAGGGACAGAGGGAGAGAGAGAGAGAATCCCAAGCAGGCTCCACTCTCAGTGTGGAGCCCAGTGAGGGGCTCAATCTCATGACCCTGGGATCATGACCTGAGCTGAAATCAAGAGTCTGATGCTCAACCGACTGAACCACCCAGGTGTCCCTACTTTAATTTTTTAGAAAGGGGGAGGGCAGCAAGGTTTAAAAAAGAAACCATATGAATAATATTTTCCTTTTACTTCAAAATATTTATAGCATGTTTATAATGGCAATATAATATTCTGTCAGGAGGAAAGTAAACATTTACTAATTTAGTTAGATAATTCTAGACATTTAGCTTGTTTCCAATTGCTCACTTTTATAAATCCTTGATGAACATCTTTTGCACATAACTCTTTCCGTATATTGAATTATTCCCTAAAAGAAGATTCTCCCCAAGTGGAATTTCTGGGTCGATGGAAATCAAATTTTTATGGCTTGTAGTAAGTATTGACAGATTTCAAAGGATTTTTTAATTTACTCACCCACCCATAGACTCTTAATGAGAAGGACTTTTTCACCTTATTCTCATGAGCATTAGGTTTTGCTCATTTAATAGATGAAAAGAGTTTGATTTGAATCATACCAGTCACTAGAGACATAGCTTGATGAATGAAAACACCTTGGTGTTTGGAGCCTGAGAGACATATGAGTTCATTTCCAACTTTGCCAAGTGATATCAACAAGATACCCAACCCTTCTGAACGTTAAGTTTCCTTGCTTATAACATACAAGGTATGATATTTAACATGCTCATGGTTGTGAGGATGAAATAAAAACCAATGCAAGATGATTGGTCCCCAGACAGTGCCAGCCTCCTTTCACCTTCAGCAGTATGTGAGAATTAATATTTTTTATACCATGTGTCTTCTTGCACTTTCTTGTGAATCATCTGTGCATGTCCTTTGTCCATGTACCTGTTGGGTTCTTAGTGGGTTGTTTTTTTTTTTGTTTGTTTTTTTTTGTTCGTTTTTTAAGTAAGGTCTACAACTAATGTGGGGCTTGGACTCATGCCCCCAAGATCAAGAGTCACATGCCCAATTGACTGAGCCAGCCAGGTGCCCATTTTTTTTGTTAAGTAATTTGTAGGAGGTTTGGAGCATCAAGATACATTAACCTTCCTTCCATCATATCTGCTGTAAATCCTTAGTTTATCACTTGCTTTTAATATTTTTCTTTATGCAAAGTTTACATTTTTTATAACTCTGTCCCTCTTTCAGCTAAGAATCGAGGGGCCTCTGTACCACTGTTTACATCAGATAAGGAGTCCCTTCTCTGAGATTTTAGAATTTTATGTAAATATATTTCAATGAATTAGCAGAACCCTTGGATAAGTAAGGAACAAATTTACCAAAATATTCAAGTACTCTTGGGATCCTTGTGGTCTTCGGATCGCCAAGCTTTGTAAGAGAAACTTAGGAGGCATTGCCTATAGTGATGGCCCTCATTCAGGCTGTCCATCTTTGATCACCTTCGTGTATGTGGGGGTCTCCTCCATCACGAGTCCTGTGTTTCCAAGATAGAAGCCAACACCTTGCTTTTGCAGCTTCTCCTATCTCTAGGATGCAGGCCTCTGACTTTTTGCCGTAAACCAGAGGCATCTGCACAGGACTTGTATTTGGAAGAGAGAAACGAAAGGAAGTAGCACCAGATGAGTCCACTTTCTGGCTTTTGGGGTCAGCAGAAACTGAGGCGCCAGCATCCTGCCTCAGTTCCATGGTCAGAGGTGTGGGGTCTGTGCAGAGCAGCGTTGGCAGTGGGCTTGTCCTTACTGGAGCGCTCCTGCAGGGTGACATGGCCATCGTTCCTGTCTGCAGATCTTCTGGGTTCCTCCTGGAGTTCTGTGAGCCACCTGCTGTCCTTTAAAAAGCCAAACAGAATGGATGCCCACCTCTGCAACTAAGAATCCCAGCTAATACAGGAGATTATTATAGTCAGGATGTAAGTCTCTTCTTCTCTCCAAGAAAGCAATAATAACAGCACCTGGCATTGAGTACCTACAACATGCCAGGACGTGTGCTAGGCCATATAGGTTTGTGTCTGTGTTTGTGTGTGTAAGTATATGTGTACATATAAGCACACACATCACTATATATGGTATATGTACAAATATTCTTTCAACAATTCTGTAAATTGTATATTGTCTTCATCTTATTTTTTTTAAGTTTATTTATTTTATTTGTGAGAGAGAGAGAGCACGCGTGCATGCCAGTGCGGGGGGGAAGCAGAGAGAGAGGGAGAGAGAGAATTCCAAGCAGGCTCTGCCCTGTCAGCACAGAGCCTGACGCAGGGATTGAACTCATGAACTGTGAGATCATGACCTGGGCCAAAATTAAGAGTCGGACACTTAATCGACTTAGCCACCAGGTGCCCCTGTCCTCATCTTATTTTTTAAATTAATAATTTTTTTATGAAAATGCCTCATCCTTGTTAAAATAAATTCAAGCAACATAGGAAAGCATGAGGACAAAGGGAAAAGCCACCTACAGTCTGATGACCAGCGTTAACATTTTGTGGATGCCACGTGAGATACCCCTGTCCATGCATGTAGACTGGAGAGAGAGAATGGGTGGAAGTACATAGATGGATAGGTATAATTTTATAAGCATGGGCTCATAATATAGATTCCTTTTTTCAAATGGAACAAGACATTTAGTTTTTGAGTTGAATTAACAGACAAAAAATCAACTGAGGCGAAGATGAAATAATTTCTAAACTTAAAAAATGTTTCTTTACTACAAGAGATACTATTTCCCAAAACACTCCTTCGAGATAAAGATGAAAAGTCAGGCACACCTTGAAGGTATTGCAGGTTCAGTTCCCGACCACTGTGATAAAGCCAGTATCACAATCAAGCGATTCAAATGGATATTTTGGCTTCCCAGCTCACATAAAGTTATGCTTACACTATACTGTAATCTGTAAAGTGAGCAATAGCATTATATCTAAAAAATGCACATACCTTAATTTAAAAATACTCTATGGTTAACAAATACCGGCCATCACCTGAGCTTTCAGCGAGGCATAATCTTTCTGCGAGCAGAGGGTCTTGCCTTGATGTTGATGGCTGCTGACTGATCAGGGTGGTGGTTGATATACCTCTGGCAGCTATAATAAATAATAACACTTGGAAACGGAAATTACTCCTTGATCTATGGGCTCAGAATGGAGGTTGTGTTAGCAGACAAGAAAAAAAAACCCAGGAATCTCATTGGAGACCTCCATCAGAGCTCTTGGGTGACACTGTGCATGGACAATGAGCAGTCATATTTTGAAAGGAATCTTTTTTTTTTTTCTGAGTGGTAGATCTCAATGGTATGCTTAAAATATGCACTGACCCACATTGTAAACAGGTGTGCGGTCATCCACACTTTGTTGTTCCATTTATAGAAACAGACAGAATAGATTTAGTACAATTCCTAAGGGCCCTAGGATTTCGGGAATGGCAAATGAGCACTGGCTTCAGCTTTAGGTCACCAGCTGCATTAGCCCCTAATAAGAGAATCAGCCTGTCCTTTGAAACTTTGAAGCCAGGCATTGACTTCTCTCTGGTTATGAAAGTCCTAGATGGCATCTTCTTTCAATAGAAGGCTGTTCTGATCACAGTGAAAATCTGTTTGGTGTAGCCACATCCATTAATTACCTGAACTAGATCTTCTGGATAACTTCCTGCAGCTTCTGCATCAGCACCTGTTGCTTTGCCTTGCACTTTTCTGTTATGGAGATGGCTTCTCTCCTTAAGCCTCATGAACCAACATCTGCTAGCTTCCAACTTTTCCCCTGCAGCTTCCTCACCTCCTCCGCCTTCACAGAATTGAAGAGAGTTAGAGTCTTGCTCTGGATTAGGCTTTGGCTTAAGGAAATGTTGTGTCTGGTTTGACCTTCTATCCAGATCACTAACACTTCCTCCCTATCAGCAATAAGGCTTTGTCATCATTTGTGTGTTTCCTAGAGTAGTACTTTTTCTTTTCTTCAAGAACTTTCCTTCACAACTTGGCTAACTGGTGCAAGAGGCGTAGCTTTTGGCGTGTCTCAGCTTTCAACGGGTCTTCCTCACTAAGCTAAATCATTTTTAGCTTTTGCTTTAGTGACAGACACGTGACTCTTCCTTTCACTTGAACACTTACAGGCCACTGTAGGATTATTAACTGGCCTGATTTCAATACTGCTGTGTCTCAGGGAATCAGGTGGCCCAAGGAGAGGGAGAGAGTTGGGGGAATGGCTGGTTGGTGGAGCAGTCAGAATACACACATTTTTCTATCAAATTGGCTGTCTTATATGAGCTCAGTTCATGGCGCCCCCAATTACAATAGTAACATCAAAGGTCACTGATCACAGATCACCATAACCCACATAATAATGAACAAGTTTGAGATATTGCGAGAATTACCAAAATGTGAAGGAGACATGAAACGAGCAAATGCTATTGGAAAAATGGGGCCTGTAGACTTGCTCAATACAGGACTGTCACAAACCTTCAATTTGTAACAAATGGAATGTCTGCAATGCACCATAAAGCAAAGTGCAATAAAATGAGATATGCCTGTACTGTGAAAACACATAAGACATAGTTTTTAAAAACTTATTATTTAACTTCAGACAGTATGGATTGATCCACCTGCTCTGAAAAGTAAGGGAAAGAGCATCTCATTCTCGTATACTTCGTGTTTTTGTTACTTACATTGTATTTTTACTTTGCCGGGGTTTTGTAAGCTTTATATTCTACTCCTAAATTTTAATTATTTTTCTTCACTCTTAGGTCTATAGTTAAACAGTTTCAATACTTACCCTCATGGCTTCTCCATTCCTAAATTCAGGATTTTGATTTTTCTCCTGGTTGGCTGGACTTCACCATGGAATAATTTTTTGGGTGCTGGGTTCCCTGAAATATTTTCTTTTATAAAACCCCTCCCTATTGCTTTCATGATGAAATAAATAACTTTGTAGATATTGCTTCATTGTCCTCAAGCTTTGTGTGTTGCTGTGAAGTCTGAGGCCAGCTTGATTCTGTCCTTTTGAAAAGGACTTCGTTTTTATACTTGACACTAACCTAGTTTTAAAAATGGAAAAAATACCCACTGACGACTAAGATGTGAGGAATGCCACAGCTTTGTCAAGACCCTATCCTAGTGAGTGGCTCATAGGGGCCCAGGATTTGTATCCAGATCTGCCTCTGAAGCCTGTACTCTTTTTTTTTTTTTTAATTTTTTTTTTTAACGTTTTATTTATTTTTGAGACAGGGAGAGACAGAGCATGAACAGGGGAGGGTCAGAGAGAGGGAGACACAGAATCTGAAACAGGCTCCAGGCTCCGAGCTGTCAGCACAGAGCCCGACGCGGGGCTCGAACTCACGGACCGCGAGACCATGACCTGAGCTGAAGTCGGCTGCTTAACCGACTGAGCCACCCAGGCGCCCCAAGCCTGTACTCTTTTAAGCACTGTGTGATGATGCTTCTTTCTTGGACAACAACCAGGAACAATAGGAAACTTTGGGAAAAGTAACTCAGGCTCATAGGGCTTTCGTTTCTTCTTTCATAAAATGGCCTAGCTGGAACATGTCAGTGGTTCTCAGATTCAAACGTGTAAAAAAACAAAACAAACAAACAAACGAACAAAAAAACTAGTGCTATGTCCCAAACTAGTGATGTGGAGGAAATGGATACAGAGGTGCTTGCTAACTAAGTGTGGGCACAAAAACGGAAAGAAAGAAAAAAGAAAGAAAGAAAGAAAGAAAGAAAGAAAGAAAGAAAGAAAGAAAGAACAAACGAACTACCATTTGCTATCACCATTGTTTCATAAAATAAAGGTCATTTTATAACTAAAAAAGTAGAAAGGATATTATCTCCTAAAAATATATTTATTATTTAAAAAAATTTTTTAATGTTTATTTTCAGAGAGAGTGCGCATGTGCATGCACACACAGGAGAAGGGCAGAGAGAGAGAGAGAGGGAGAGAGAGGATCCCAAGCACGCTCCACACTCAGTGCAGAGCCTGACGCAGGGCTTGATCTCAAGACTGTGAGATCACAATCTGAGCTGAAATCAAGAGTCAGACGCTTATCCGAATGAACCACCCTGATGCCCCAAAGATACCACGTTTAAATTGAACAAATTTAGCTTTTTGAAAAACTCACTACTTATTTCATGCATTGGCCTCAGCCCAGTGATGACTTCTTCCTGGCCCAGCTCCTCTCCAAGGGCAGGTTTTGTGCACCACTGGCCTAGACCTCACTGAAATGCTCTCCAGGTCTCATATTCAAAGATTCTGTGAGCAAAGATGACCCCATTCTTGCTTTCCTAGGTTTGGATGGCTATATTCCAATCCCTTGGTCTTTAGAAAGGAATTAGTTTCAATGTGAAAGGTGAATCAACCAATAAGGAAGTAAGGAAGCTGAGAAATCTGTGGTTGGGATGCTGGGTGTGGAGTGACAATTAAGATGGACTTTGTTACTCAATTTCTCGAGTCATCGCTGGGCTAAATATAGATCAAGTTCCCCGTGGAGAATAACGTACTGTATTGTGCAACACAACTTTTGTCTTATTGACATCATAGTGATAATGCCTGACGATGGGATTTGGCAGCTGTGAGGTAAGCAGGAGGAAAAGGCAGAGGAACTAATATTCTAGCTTTATCTGAACAAGACAGCTGCTTCAAGCACACCTACCGTGGAGCCTGTGAAACACATCTACTCAATGCCAGCTTCGTCCCAGGCCCAGAGGTAAACGATGCATCCTATTGTTCAGATACACTTTTTATTTTTCTGGTAACTTTTTGAAATGTTTTTATTTTTGAAGCAGGGGGAGAAGAGAGAGTGCGGGAGGGACAGAGGATCTGAAGTGGGTTCCACACTGACAGCTGAGAGCCCAACATGGGGCTTGAACTCATGAACTGTGAGATCATGACCTGAGCTGAAGTCAGAGGTTCAACCAACTGAGCCACCCAGGCGCCCCATTCAGATACACTTTAGAGACATCCTATCACTTAATCTCTCAACATACTTCTGAATTAGGATATCATTATTTCTAATTTCATAGAGGAGGAAAGTAATGATCCGAATAGTCAAAAAATTCATCAAGATCTCACAGCTAATAAACTGTTTCAAACCTAGGTCATTCTGGTTCAAAAGCTCATCCATATCACAAAGTTTCAAGCATCGGGCTTAAAAAATATTAGCCACCATTGAAGGTCTCTAATGTGACCTGCTAAAAAACCAGACAAAAAAATAATCACACAAACCTAAAATCACTTAGTTGGACAATTTCAATGATAATCATAAATGTTCCATGGCATCGAACTAGTGACCAAGCAATTCATGTAAACATCAGTCACTAGTGTTAATTTTAGAGCGCTGTGCTGGTCAGGACGGACCAGGTAATGCTGCAGTAAATGACTCCTAAATCTCAGTACGTAACAAAGCAAAAGGATATCTCTAAGCCCGATGAGCCAGGGTCCCAGGCCAACACTAGTGGCTGCACTTCAACATGTATTTCCATGACTGCTGAGACAAGAGGAGTGAACCTTACACACTGGCTCTTAAAGGGTCTTCCCAGAAGTGTTACATTTCACTTCCACTCACATTTCTTTGGTCAAACCAAGTCACATGGCCCTATTTCAAAAGAGGCGGGAAGTGCATCCTACCATGTGCCTGGAAGGAGGAAAGCTGGAAATGTTTAGAGAACAGCAGAAATGCCCCTCCCTACCTCCAAGCAACCACTCATCTTTTTTCCTGTCCCCATAGTTTTGTCTTTTCTGGAATGTAATATAGATGGAATTATACAGTATGAAGGCTTTTATGTCTGGCTCTTTTCACTTAGCACAATGGTTGTGAGACTCACGCAAGGGGTGCTGCCTGCTGCGATAGTTTGTTCCTTTTCTTTGCTGAGTAGTATTTCATCGTACCATTGTTCCACAATCCACCAGGCAAAGGGCTTCCTGGCGCATCTTTAAAGCCCTGCTTGGGCTTTGCTACAAGAGATCTTTGCTAAGTGTTCCTGTTCAGTGTGTGTCACAGCCGTGTGCATACTCGCTATCACGGAGCCTCCAGCCTGCAGCTACTGGAGTGACTAAGTCTCCAGGACCTCCAACTTCAGTGTATTTCTCCTGTTGCAAAGTTTCAACTTCCACTTATTCACTCATTGTGTTTTAGCAAATGCTTGTTAGGTGCCAGGCACTGAACTTATAATATTCAATAGGACAGGCTCCATTCCCACCCTTAGAGTTTACAATTTTGCAATCATTAATCCCTTCATGATATGGGGAGCAGGTGGAGGGACGGGGAAGGGAATTGTCAATACTTTGACAGCAAGTCCAAGGTCTTTGGGACCAGTTACTAATGAATCAACTTCGGTCTGGCATCATGATCTGGGACAAACAGCCATGACATTTAGAGAATGTCTACCAGTGGTCAGAGCCCAGGCCTTCTGATGGTACTTTAAGTTTTTATGAGGGCAATAAAAATCAACAAGTGTCTTTATTCCTGGCATCTCTCTTCTTTCTGGAGTTCATGCTTGCTGCGTGAGATGGTTGCATGATGCCACAACCCAGTTCTGGGGATGTCAGAGATATCTTGGCCATCTAGTACCCCGTACAGAAGGACTCTGGCCTATCTAATCTATAGATTATGCCCCTTACCTTTCGTCACTTCCCAAGCAACTGGAACAACTCCGTGTACATTGGTGAAGTCCTTTTACAGATATTTTTTAGGTCTTTACTTACTGGCGAATCGATGCCTGAGGTGGAGGCACAACATTCCCGGGTCAGATGCACAAGAAGGGCAAGCTCTCCGGCCAGTTTGTCAGTGGACAGCATTGGACCCGTTTTAGGTCCCAAACAGATACCAGGGGTGAGTGGGTCTGAAAACGCCGTGATGTTTATCACGTCTGGCTGAGCTGGGTAGGAAAAAGAGAGGGGTCAGTCCTGGGCTCCTGTGAAGATCTCGGTTGGGGTGGCCTGGGAAAGCGGAGTTGGGGGGAGCCGGGTCAGGACAGGAGAGTGCTGCTGGTCATCTCCATTCTGAGATGTTTGAGGGACTGCAACCCTGATCTAGTCTGCCCGAAGTTCACCATCATGCACCAAGCTGCCATTATTAGCCTCTCCTAGTGCCCAACGTTTCTGTCATAAAGCATCCAGGAGGTTCATCCATCCCTGCCATGAAAGGCACTGAAGGAAGCAAATAATTAATGAACATAACATCTAGCCAGGCAGCCACATTCACTGGCCAGTGTAAGGGAAAGGCTCAGGCTCATGGCCCATCTCTTCAAGTTCCACGAATTCTCCCTGCCACAGAGCACAGATATGCTTATAGCCCTTCCCCCTCCAAGATGGGAAGAGTTGGCCTGGGGTGGTGGAGGGGGCCATTCAGGAGGAAATGTTTAACATCTGAATTGGTTACCTAAACTCTCCAATCCACAGAAAGAAAAGTAAGGTAAACAAAAGCAGGTGTTATACCTGAATTAGGCTTTTTATCATTTAGGTCAGTGTGACTGTCCATCCACCCATCATCAAAAGTGTCTTTCCTCACTGTGCTGGGCACTGAGGATACAGAAATGACTCAATCCCTAGATTTGCCATGCAAGAGTTCACTGCACAGTCCCACTGTTAACTTGTGAAGGGTAACTTGCTGTACTCTGGTCTAATTAGCTTGTTAGTATGAGAAAAACACACAAGGAAAATGATATTCATTTTATTGCATCATTTACTGACTAGAACGCCAGACTTAAAGTAGGTATAAGTATAAAAATAACCAAATTCTTACAAATAATACTTTGCTGCTACAGTACTGAATAATTAGTGGAGGTTGCAATTATAATACAACTTTAAATAACATTCTCATAATGGTTTTAACACAATCAACCAGGGGCTAAGGTTTAAAGGTTTGCAAAAAGAAACTCGGGACAATGTGAAAACTCAAGAAGTTCATATCCCAGCTACGTGCTTCATTTAACCATAAATCCAGCGACACAAACAGTAACAAAACTCACAGCAACCCAGGATGAAAGACATTTTTTTTTTTTTTAAAGAAACAGGCCAAGGTAATACAGAAATCTGTGTTAGTTTCCCAGGTAGACCTGGTTCCATCCCACTTCTGTCCAGTCCCCTCCTTCCTACACAAGAACTCTGCACCTGCAGTGCATGTCCAAAAATACATATAAAACCAGAATCTAATATGCAGATCCTTTGAAAGCCTCTTGAAAAATGCAGAGGGGACAAAGCTGGTCTAAGACCCGTCTCTTTGTAAACCTTAATTGTCCCCTTTGGTTTCACAGGCTTTTCTGTGAGCGGTTGACACCAACTAGGATGGATTATAACACTATTGAAAAGATATTTTAGCACAACAAATTCACTGACATTTAATACTCTGATGTTTCTAGTATTTTAACCAGTTTCCTTCTCTGGGGATTTAAGAAAAAAAAAAAAAAAAGAAAAACAGAACACACACTCAAAAGACAATTCTACAAAACCGTAGCTCTCTTCCAAAAATGCACATGAGAGCCTCAGAATGATGCTTTGTCAAGAAGGAGGAAAGGACAGGTCCCTTTTAACTCCACACAAGTCTTCACATAGAAAAATATCTTTGATATTAAGGGCAGTTTGAAAGATAGAAAATACTGAACTTTGTATTCTTTCTGTCTCCAAAGAAGTACTCTTGCTTTGAAATCAGTGTATCTTAGAGCTATGGGTCTCAACCCTACTTTGGGGTACACTGGGCTGACCTAAGCCAGGAGCAACTAGAATGCTCAGCTTTGGCTTCTTCAGGCAAAGTTCCCAGAGTTACCGCGCACCTGGGCACTTCGCCAGTGGGCAAGATGGCTTCATGGAGGCCCCACAAAGCCACGTGTGAGGGATGACCCTAATGTGCCTGCTCTGGGAACTTTCACATCTGAAAAATATCGTCCTTCAAAAACATTCTCTCTGGCAGCCATCCTGCCTTGTCTTGCAAAGATGCTGCCCTTCTGTTTGGGCCAACTTCTTAAGAATTACCTCTTGAAGAGCTTAATACTCACATCTTTGTTTATAATTTCAAATGCTATCAGCCAGCTTGATTACACTACCCATTCAACAATTTTGGCTCTAAATGACTTAGCTGCTTCTGAAAATAAAATTTCGTCAAAGAAGGAAGATTTGTCAGCATTTAAGACATTCAACTGAATATGTTCCCAATTTCTGATAACGTTCACAAAAATGTGCTTCCAGTATGTGGGAGCCATAGCCTTACCATGGGAACAAGGCCAAACAGCCCTGAGATGGACATCTAAGTCTGGCTGTGTTTGTCAGAAAACTGGGTCATCGCCTTACCCTTCCTACACTCAAAGCCACGCACCAGTATGCTTCTTGCTAAGCACAAGCCAGTCGTTATTAATGATGACCTCAAGTGTCCAAGAAATATATGCAATAACAAACCCGAAAGGACTTTTTCCAAAAGGATTCAACTTTTTTTTTTTTTTTTGCATTTCATCTCATTAGTTTAGTTAATGCTTAATAATATTAAGGTTATTTATTTTTTCTTAAGTATATTTTAAGCCCAGTCTCTCATGCCCTCTTTGACATTTAAGGTACATTTAGACGGCGAGGCATTCACCATGTTGGCAAGGCAGGGAGAAGGGTTTGAATCCTGGCTCTCCAAGGCAAGATATTTTTCCTCTCTGGAAGTTCACAGGTACAAGAAACGGACACTCTCATGCATACTTCACAAGGGTGTGGTGAGTGAGGCCAGGGACGTTGCACAGAGCCTGGCCATAGTGGGAACACCAGAGATTCTGGCTGTGACAGGTAGACTTCGTAAGTTGTCTCCAGTGTCCTGGGCTGACTCATGGGGCAGAGAGGAAAAGACAGGAGAAATAAGAGCCCCTGGAGTTTAAACAAAACCCACAGTTGCCAGGTGGCTGGCAGGTGAGTCCCACCCTGCTCTGAGAGTCCCAGCAAAGTGTTTCCGCTTGCTACAGGACGCATGGTTTCTATTCAGTCAGCTCTCCCTGCAGAAGTTTAAGCCTCCCAAGAGCAGTTAAGTGTCACTTTTCCCTTCCACCTTCCCCTAGCTGTGGGGCCCCAGGGAGGCAGGACCATGGTATTTCTACGAGCACGGATCACACATTCCAGGTACAGGGGCTGATACCGAGCCCCTATACGGGAGCTGAGAGCTTCTGCTTGCCAGGGGTGCCCCCAGCCCTGTCCCTTCAATCCAGCAGCTGCTGCTGTCCTATTGGTTGTTTGCCCTAGGCCCAGGCAGGTCCTTTAGGAGGTATTAACCCCAGGCTGGGGCAAAGCCAGCCTCTCCCTTCCTCACTCAGGGTGGCAGCTGGCACCGGATAACAATCATGCTGTTTGCATACCTTCTTAGACCCTCACGCTTTTGAGATACACCTTCTCCAACCCCACAGCCTCCTAGAAATGAGATACATATGAACTTAACATTGTACGGGTCCTCCTTTTTTCACAGTAAATGAAAAACAATATTCTTAATCCATTTCATGTGCACAAAACGTACTCACAGGAAAGCATTCTTGGAACTCACAGGACACTGTTCTCTGGACTTTGGGATTCTTCCCAAGAATGCTTTTGAGACAGAACACTTCATTTTATGTAACTTCTAGCTTCTAGTCCTGACACAGGAGATGATTTGTCAGCTGTGATGTCATCCAACACCCTTAGCTGAATAAGCCTGGGAATAGCTCCCTGCCATGGCTCTGGGTCCCTGGGAGGAGCAAGGATCAATATCAAGAGCCAGGAAGCTAGGCTACTCGTGAGACAGCCGAGCCTGTAGGCTATGGTGAGCCGGAATGCAGGGGCTCAGAGCTCTCCAGTTAGATGCAAGACCAGGAGGCACAAAGGGCTGTTTGCTTCCCCAGAGAGATCCAAGACCCAAGGATTCTGAAAGGTGATGCTCTGAAATTTTAAGTCGGCATCCACTGACAAAAACAGAATTCTTTGCGTATCTCGGGAGATGAGTGCAATTTAACGACTAAGAAGCATCACACCTGATTTGTGTTCCTGCTGCAGCAGGGTATTGTGGCTCGTGGAGACCCCGGGACACAGGAGTTGACACTTAAGACGGTTAGGACGAGGATTACATAAGAATAAGGATGAGATACATTCTAAAAAGAGAACTCTGAGAAAACAACCACACCCAAGACTTAACTGTCCCCGAAGGCTACACCGCTTCCATGAATGCAGGTGCCACTGAGCTCCAAGCTTCAGGATGGGAACAATTCTTTTGCCACTGTGTTCTCATCCCAAAACAGGATGTTTCAAAAGCAGATGATGAGAACAATTGCAGTTCCCCAAGCAGCACTTAAAGACGCTGAGTACGGGGTATGCCCCCTCCTCCCAGGACCCATCTCGCAGGCATAATAAATAAGACAGGTGGAATTTCCTTCCCAAAGGCAAACTCTCAACTCCTTAACTGGCCACAAGTCTTTAGCTCTCCAATGCTGACTTAAATGATGTTTCTGGAGGGAACCATGCAGCGGTATAAAGAGGTACAAATTACTGCATGAGTGAAAATAAGTTATTCAGTGAATAAACAGCTTTGAGCAGTTGGTTGAAAGTTCGCACTGAGTCAGTGGACAAGATCTGGCATACAATCAAAGAAGGCTGCACTAGTAAGGAAGCAGACTCACAGACGGGACGTGTGGCTCTATCCCAGCTCCCTAGGCTTCCTCAGGAACCCACATGGCTTCCCAAAGCACTGGGTTTCAGGAAACTGAACGTGCCCCATCAGCCTGCTCCTTTCACCACATTCAGCTGCGGGGACTCCATCAGGCTGCTTTTCCATTAGTGGTGGAATGCCCCTCAGACCCAGTCTGCATTCTGCTCTCCATTTCTACTGCATACACATAGTACTTGGGCCTCAAAGGTGGGGGGCGAGGCGCTCAGGGACGAGAAGCACCCCACCGCCTCCAGCTCTGAGAGTCCCCCACCAGGGCCCTCGCCCAGCGCCTGTGCCCACTGCTACCTGCTGGGCCTCACCACAGGCAGGGGGCGCCTCTATTGAAAACCACGTGGAGCTTGTTTTGCCCGGATCCAGACTTATTTGAAAAAGTGGGATGTAACTGCAGAGGGAAAAAATACCCCTAAATAAACGTGTCACCTTGATTAAAAAACAAAGTGGAGTGTGTGCTGTGCCTCATAAATTTCAATTCCTCATTTTGAGGGTGGGCTTGGAAACTGCAGGAGACCTAGAAGCCCACGAAAATACTGTATGTTCCCCTACAGCATCTCCAAACCTTAGCGGTATGTTTATCATCGTCATCTGTTGTTGAGCATGTAGATACTGGGCAGGAACACAACAAAAGGGCCAGTGCTCTGCCGTAAATTAACCACCACCCAACTGAGGCCTATGGAAGTGTCTGAGGAAGAGAGGCCTTCTTTCTGGAACAGTCTTGAAACAAATCCGAAAGGAGACCTCCCTATCCAATTTACTAAAGTGCAAACTGAGGAAAGACTAGGTCCTGGTGAAGGTGCCTGACCATGTGCCTGGCTAACAGTCAGCCCTCGGCCGGTGGTGGCTGCTGAACTGAGAGACTCCTGGTACCGGCCCATGTTCACGTTCACAGTAACAGTGCAGGTGCCTAACAAGCAGCCCTCAGTTCCACGTCCCCGCATCCATCTGTCTCCTTCCACCGTGGTTACGCCCCTCACGCCTGTCCCGCTTCCTGCTTGCCATTCACATGTGGCTCCGCGAGTCCTGGGAGCAGCCAGTATTCGCGGGCCCCCCTGGTACAGTACTCTGAGCAGCCGAGATCCCACAAGTTGCTCAGAGCAGTGGGCCCTCCCTCTCTCTTCCGCACTTAGAAATAGTCTCTTCTCCTGCTCTCATCACTGATGAAAGATGGGTTATACTGTCCAGGGAAGATGCACGAGTGCCGTGACCCCGGCAGTCCAGTGTAGGCCGGGTAGAGTCCATTTCGTTCAAGTTCAGGATTCCTTACACCTGTGGGCTGGTAGTCAGAAAGAAAAGGAGAAAAGTCAATTTATTATTCATGGATCTAATTTAATGTGTGTGTGGTTTTGTGTTTTTAAGAATAATGCTATGTTTTAACAAACCTACGATGGAGGCAGCTAAACACAGCAGAGCAGGGCCCGACCCAGAAGTCAGAACCTTCCAGACCCTCCTTTCGTGAACCCTGGGATACTTTTGCCTATATTTCATTTTTTCTTTCTTTTCTTTCTTGCTTTCTTTTCTTTCTCTCCTTCCTCCCTCCCTCTTTCCTTCCTTCCTCTCTCTCTTTCTTTTCCTCCCTCCCTCCCTCCTCTTTCTTTCTTTCTTTCTCTCTCTCTCTCCCTTCCTTCCTTCCTCCCTCTCTCTCTTTCTTCCTTCCTTCCCTCCCTTTCCTTTCTTTTCTTCCTTTTTTCTTTCTTTCTTTCTTTCTTTCTTTCTTTCTTTCTTTCTTTCTTTCTTTCTTTCTTTCTTTCTTTCTTTCTTTCTTTCTTTTTCTTCCTTCTTTCCCTTCTCCTCCCCTCCCCTCCCCTCCCCTCCCCTCCTCTCCTCTCCTCTTTCTTTTCTTAGTAGGCTTTATGCCCAGCATGGAACTCAGTGCAGGCTTGAACTCATAACCCTGAGATCAAGACCTGAGCTGAGATCAAGAGTTGGACACTTAGCTGACTGTGCCACCCAGGTGCCCCTGCCTATATTTTAAAAGGAGATTAAAAAAACTATCAAGGGGAACCCAGCGATTTTAGACCAACATAGGAAAAGACCTGGGCTAATTATCAAGATTATTACCTGATTATTACCAGGTGTGTCTGTCTCTGTGGACCACAATGGCTTTAAATCCTCCCTGGCATTTAGCAGAACACTACTGTCTCTGCCATGAATGGGGAGTTGACTTTTGCAAGGTCATAGGACCAGCTGTCAAAGGTGGAGTGAGGACCTCAGAGCGGGAGGCCAACAGTGATTCTCAGGTGTCTCTGACCAGATCCTAGCTGAGAGCATCATGACTACCTAGCTGATGTGCAAAAGAAGCCCCCAAGGAATGACATGGCTACTTTGAAGAGGCCCTCACTGAGGACCACCAGGAGAAAATGCTTGCCTGGCAGAAAGAAAACACTGGATACGGCATATAATGAACGTGAATCCTCGGGGTGCC
The DNA here is from genome assembly GCF_028018385.1 of Neofelis nebulosa. Classification (NCBI taxonomy): domain Eukaryota; kingdom Metazoa; phylum Chordata; class Mammalia; order Carnivora; family Felidae; genus Neofelis; species Neofelis nebulosa. The sequence goes on along the minus strand of NC_080786.1, from coordinate 88,943,140 downwards.
CAAAGTACACCTGAGACCACTGTGAGGGACAGCCTTCTCAGGTGACAAGCTGCTTCACGCCATAAGCGTAGGCCCTGCTTCTACAGACTGCTCAGCCTATTTCCGATGTGCAGATGGGGCTGGTCTAAGTTCCTGATGATATCTATTTAAGGCAACTCTTTAGCTAACTCCATGGAAACGAAGAGGAGTTGGTCCTACGACACCACGGGTCTGTCTGTCCCTATGTGATCTCACCACGCTGGGGTGAAGAGTCCCTAGTAAAATGTGCAAGTGTGCGGGCACACTTGGGTAAGCCCCCTGCTTGGTTAGCAGATATCTGCAGATACATGGCTGCAGTTATTAGAGTAAAAGGAGTTCCCAGACTGAGAAGGAAGCAAAGCACTTATGCAGGAACATCAGTGGGAACATTTCAACTAGCGCTGTTTGTGTCTGTGTTGATTTTTCCCCTTATTCCCCTTGTTCTTCCTCCAGTTTCCAGTTCTTCAAAGGGTCCACTGTTAACAACAGCATCCTTAGCGTGAACCCCTCCCGTCCAAAGTCTGAACCCTCACGGTTAGTCCCCATAGTAACCAGAGGTGTTGTGACTTCTGTCACAGGATTGCCTAGTGCTATTAAGTTCCCACAGGGCAAGGTCTCATGTTTATTGCTACCTCAAACGGGTCTACGTGGGATGAGAGGTCACCTATGTCTGTTTACTTTTCAGCTCAGGGTTGTGTTTGCTGGAGGGCTGAGGCAGCGCGATGGTGAAATGAACCAGGCAGCACATGGGAATAAGACAGGGGTTATTCAATGCAGGACAGAAGGAGCAAGGGTTCAAGGTAGTCTACCATCTTTCCAAACGATGCAGTCCATGGCTGGGTGCAGTCAATTATTGAAGACCTACGGAGTGAATACTCTCCTAAACCTCTGAGAAGTGCTTGTTGAGGATGACATTGAACTGTTCTCCTTATACCTGTTTCTAATCCCCCAGTTTTAACTACCCAAACCACAGGAGGTAAAGCATGTGCCAGGGCCACAGGCTAAACGTCACGGAATTTTCTCTCAGTTTCCAATCTTATAACTTAAAAGCAAATTCCGTAACAAGAAGGGTTACTGCTACAACCCCATGAAGGTAATGTGTTCTGTGGAAATATCCTTTATATCTTGATGTCAAGACTAATAGACAACATGCAAATAGATCGTAAGTAAACTGAATATTAAATTATGTAAATAAGAGGCTCATGCCACCATTTTCTTTAACCCTCAACTGACTGTAGCATCTTTACCACCAAACACAGTCCAGAGGGAATCGTCAGAGGGAACTGGAGCCTGAGCTGCACCAGGCAAAGGGATACGCACCGAGTAATACACATCCGTCATCTGGAGGAGGTTTTTGGTACTTCCATTCTCATGCATTTCAATAGCTTCTCGGCCCCAGTCTTGTGAGCGAGGGTTCTTGGGGTACTCAGCATAGGGAGACATTTGGAAATCCCCACTTTTGAAGATGAGTTTGCTTATGTCATTTTTACTCTTTCTGTGGAGTGAAAAACATTTGGAAATTTAAATGAATAAGTTCTGTAAAGAAATGATATCTGTGAAAGCACGTTCTATTATTTTAGAAGGTAAATTAGACTGAAAGCTACCATTATATTCTTCTGTAGATGTCCACTGAAAAATAGCATTATTATTATTTTTAGTGTTTGCCTAAAACAAGTGAAAATGCAATTAGATGCAAAAAAAAAAAAAGCAAAACAAAAAAGTCTTCCAACTCGAAGGGACAGGTTACCAGGGACAGAGAGGACAAACACAGCTGTAGTGAGGCAGACAGTCTCTTCTGGGGACAGAGGTTGCTGCCTCACGGTGGAGCCAGGGAAATCAGGGTCATAAATTCCCAGAATGCTGGCACCAAAGGGCCTTTAGGATTCTTCAGTCCAGTGGTTCCAAACCTGCCTGAGCACGAGAATGTACATGGAAGCTTCTAGATCACACCAAGATTTATTAAAAAGAGGAGCTCTGGGGATGAGACGGTTCTGGCTTTGCAAAGAGATGAGACTTGTTCCCCAGGTCACATTTTGCTACTAGCAAAGTGGGACTAGAGTTCAGGCCTCCCGCTTCACCAGCCAGTGCCCTTTTACCACATGAGGCTACTTCACAGACCATAAAAACAGGATATTTCACCTGCAAAAATGCCCACCTGTTTATAGTTCCCACACATATTCTTCTTTCAGCAGGTTAGGGAAAGCCCAGGATAAGTTCCCTACCTGTGAGGGTTCACTAGCTAGAAATGGTTGAAATATGTGTGATTTGGGGTGCCTGGGTGGCTCAGTTGCTTAAGTGTCAGACTCTTGGTTTCGGCTCAGGTCATGATCTCACAGTTCATGGGATCAAGCCCCGCATCAGGCTCTGTGCTGACAGTACAGGACCTGCTTGGGATCTTCTCTCCCTCTCTCCCTGCCCCTCCCCTTCTCTCTTTCTCTCAAAATAAATAAACGTTAAAAAAAAAAAAAAAAAACCAAGAAATATGTGTGACTCACTTATCGAATGGGCCTAGGATCAGACATTTTTAGTTACATTTGCCCTGGGTAAGATATTCTGAAGTTTCTTCCTTTTTACCTCACTTTCCTATAAATAAACTTTCTGGGAAGGCATGAAATGACTCAGGGTCATAAAACCAAATGTCCAGCATGTGGCTTAGGCGTTGTCTTTCCTTGCACGTTAAGAACAGACCTGCCACTGTGTTGCTCCCTGGAGGGCAGGGCGTCCGGTTTCAAACAATGACTTACTAATTCACAGTCACCTTCCTTTTGCCGCCCATGGTCACAGGCTGCTTCTCCAGGCGGTTATACTACCTGGTACTGCACCCTCAGCAAATATGAGACTTACGTCTCCTTGAGGTTTAATCCCTCTAGCTTCTAGTCTCATACCCAGGATTTTATTTCCACTCATAGTTTGTCTTTGATGATTTGGTGGTAACTTTGTAAATGACAGGCAAAGGACCATGTTCCCGAATGGGCAGTTAGGGTACACTGCTCTCTGCAGCCTTCCTAGAGGTGAAGGATATCTTAAAATGTCATTCATGCCAACGGTCAAAAAGATAACTTGCTATTTTGGGAAGTGCCATCCTTCTGTTGCGTCAGAGAAATTCCTGCCATTTATAATCATCTAAATCAAAGGTCATAATTTTCCCTTATCTGAATAGATAATCACTGAGAATCCAACTCCTTCCTTTCTCTTCCTTTTCCAGTAGAAACTCAATCACACTGGCTTCCAGGAGGCCCAGAGCCAAGCCTCGTGCTGAGCACCTGCTCACCCCATGTGCCTGCTACAAATTGTTTACTGCTAAATTATCTCAGGTAACCCTCTTCATCTTTGCTTCTAAATGTGCTCAAAGTGTACACACCAGTGGTTGTAGTATATTCAGACTTGTGCAACCATCATCACAATCAATTTTACACTTCCATCACCCCAAAAAGAAACCCCTTACTCCTTGGCCATTACTCCCCAGTTCCCACTCCCCCTCCACCCCAGCCCTAGACAACCATTAATCTACTTTCGACCTCTATTAGATTTGCCTATTTTGAACATTTCATATAAATGGAATCATATAGTAGGTGGTCTTTTGTGACTGACTTCTTTCACTTAGTATAATATTTTCAAAGTTCATAAACTTTATAGCTTGTGTCAGTACTATGCTCCTTTTGATGGTTGAACAATATTCCATTGTGTGGATATATCCCATCTTGTCTATCTATTCATCAGTTGGTAGATATTGGGGTTATTTTCACCTTTTGGCTCCTATGAATAATGCTGCTATGAACACTCATGTACATGTTTCTGTGTAGACATGTGTAGACACACATATTCAGTTCTCTCCATAGCTACCTCAGAGCAGAGGTGCTGGGTCAAATGGCAACACTATGTTTCACTTTCTGAGGAACTGCCAGACTTTTTCAAAGCCGCTGCACCATTTTGTGTTTCCACCAGCAGAGTGTGAGCATTCTAATCTCTCCACATCCTCACCAACATTTGCTATTTTCTTTCTTTTTTTTTTTTTTTAAATAGCCATTTTAGTGGGTGCGAGGTGGTCTCTAATGGCAATTTCATTTGCATTTCCCTAATAGCTAATGATACTGAGCATTCTTTCATGTGCCTCCTGGCCATATGTTTATCCCCTTTGGCGAAATGTCTATTCAAGTTCTTTGCCCATTTTTAAATTAGGTTGCATCTTTAATTATTGAGTGGTAGAATTCTTAATATATTCTAGATACAGTCCCTTATTAGACATAGGACTTTCACACACTTTCTCCTGTTCAGTGGGCTGTGTTTTCATTTTCTTGATAATGTTCTTTGAAGCACAGAAGTTTTTACGTTTGATGAAGTCCAATCTATCACTTTTTTGTTGCTTGTGCTTTTGGGTATTCTCTTTTAGTAAAGGAAATAAAGTCCCATGTGGTATCCTTTTCTTTGTTCAATGGCACTACCTATCAGGAATTTCCCTTTCTCCTTTTTTTAATGGTTCAGTCATACATTATGATTTAATACTGAGAACCACCCCAACCATTCTTTAACAGAGTAAAAACTGACCTGTGCTTAGCAGAGGCAAAGAGAAATAGAATGTGAACCCCCATCACTCACCGGCAGCAGGTAACAATCAGCGCAATGCCTAGAATAAGGAGAAGCCCGCCTCCTGCTGCTGCAATCACCACGGTGATCAGCTGATAGGCTAAACAGGTTAAAAAAGGATAAGTGGACAGGTAAGAGGTAATAAATAAATAAATGCATACGAAGGAGTGATTCCCTCCCCAGCTCATAGCTATCATCAGGCCTTAGCTGGGGACCTCACCTTTCATTCCTGGGCCCCTAGGAAGGGCTCCTCAAGGCCAGCACTGCATTTTCTCTGTTGGAGAATAGTACAGTATACTACCCCAAACATTCCTTGTTGGCATGCTTATTTTGAGCTGATTATTTTTGAGAAACTGCAACACAGGAGAAGCTCTGAAAAGAGCAGGAGTAACCCTCGGGTCGCCTGGGTGGTTCAGTCGGTTAAGGGTTTGACAGCTCTGGGGCCTGCTTCAGATTTTGTCGGCTTCCCCCTCTGCCCCTCCCCCGCTCATGCTCTGTCTACCTCTGCCTCTCCCTTGCCTCTGCCTCTGCCTCTGCCTCTGTCTGTCTCTCTCTCTCAAAAATAAAATAAACATTAAAGGGGCACCTGGGTGGCTCAGTCGGTTGGGCGGCCGACTTCGGCTAAGGTCATGATCTCACGGTTGGTGAGTTTGAGCCCCGCGTCGGGCTCTGTGCTGACAGCTCAGAGCCTGGAGCCTGCTTCAGATTCTGTGTCTTCCCCTCTCTCTGCCCCTCCCCTGTTCATGCTCAGTTTCTCTCTTTCTCTCAATAATGAATAAACATTAAAAAAATTTTTAAATAAACATTAAAAACAATTTTAAAAAAAAGAGCAGGAGTAACCCTTTTGTAAGGGAGATTTACATTAGAAAAGGGGCCTATGCCAGGAAGGCTGCTGTGACCAAAGATCATTTTTCAACAAAGAGAACTGGTCTTCCCCGCCAGGCAGCCTTTGTTGACCTAACATTTCCTCCTCTTACCTTCACCCGCTTGCCTTTGCAGCCCCTGAGACCTAGCCCTTTCCTTAACTCAGAAGGGTATATAAGCATCAAATATCTGGCTGCCTCTGAGCCTCATATCTTTGTGGGGTTCCTGTGTGTGCTATATAATTAAAATGGTTTTATTTTTCTCCGGTTATCTTTTACTGAGGGGAGGGAGGTACGGTTCTAGAAGGATAAGGGGGAAATTTTTTTCTTTCCCTACCTACACTGTTTTGAGAAGACTTATCCTTTCTCAGCCACTCCTAGAATGGTGCATGGATCCCAAATTCTACCTGTAGACCAGCCCCAATGTCATTTTCACTAACAGAAAACTAAAGGAGATGCATGAAGTCTTCAAAAACTGAATCTGTTGGTTTTAACAACTGTTCTAAGATTTTATCCTTCCTACTTTTTTTTTTCTCACTTAAGATGGGTGCATTTTATTATGTGTAAATTAGGCCTCCAGTAAAGTTGTTTTTTAAAAAAAGTAATGGAGAAAATAGAGAAACATTTCTTGACTACTTCCCACACTTTGATATTGTTTTTAAAGTTTTTGAATTGATGATGATAAAGTAGATATAAAAATTCTTTATTTGGTTTTAGGTTCTTACTTGATAAGACAAAAAGTAGGCAACCCTATATTATAAGAAATATTACTGGTCAACTAAGTCTAGAGTTCGGGAATCACTGCATGAACCATGCTAGGCACTGAGTTGTTCACTGAATACATACAAACTGGATTTAACTACCAGATACTAGCAGTCATATATGTAAGCACACATATCATATGTAATAAACAATATTAACATTTTAATTAATTGGTTTTATACCTGCATATTTCTGGCAAAATTACATTTTCAATAAAGTATTCAGAGGCACCTGGGTGGCTCAGTAAAGCGCCTGACTGCCTCAGGTCAGGATTGCACGGTTCGTGAGTTTGAGGCCCATGTCAGGCTCTGTGCTGGCAGCTCAGAGTCTGGAGCCTGCCTCAGATTCTGTGCCTCCCTCTCTCTACGTCCTACCCCTGCTATCTCTCTGTCTCTCGCTCTCTCCTAAAAATAAATAAACATTTAAAAGAAAAGTCTATTCAGTATTCGGATCGGTTTTTTGTTGTTTTGGAAATATAATTAAAATTGTGTTCCCAGGTTGTAAGGTGTAGGATGTTTAAAAAGGGCCAATAACCAGACTTTCTATAGTAAATTAAGACTGGAAACATGTTCTCTTGGTATTCAGGTAAAGTCAAAGTAATGTGCAGAGCTGACAGCAAGCAGACTGTGTGATAAAAGCAAATAGAAGCTATCCAACCACTTACCTATCATTTATTTAAATAAATAGCACAGAAACCTGATTATCTTGAAAAACCATCAGTATTAAGGCATATAGGAAGCAAAGGCAAACCACGGAATGAGCTAATCCTCTCCCACATCTCCTGACACCTGTATTCAAGTTTCACTTTCAACAAAATCTCTTGAATCTGTTGACTTTTCTTTGTCCCCACCAACACCACCCTAAACTGCCATCAACTTTTGACCAGGCAACGGCAACCACCTCCCAACTCACTTTCCGGTGCCCAGTCTTGCTCACTCATTTCAAAGAACAAGTCTGATCAAGCCGTTTCTCTGCTTTAAAATCCTACAGTGGCTTCCTTTGTTTCTAATGAAAGGCCGAAGTCTACTCCTGCTTCACCCTCCACACCAAGTTCGAATTTTCCCACTTCCAGCAAAATGAGCAGGCACTCATTTTAGAAGCCACCCTTGCAACTGGCGCAGTTGTGGCAGAGTCATCCTTGGAACAAAAGTTTTGTCTAAAAAGAAACACAGATGGGGGTGCCGGGGTGGTTCAGTTGGTTAAGCGTCTGACTCTTGATTTAGGCTCAGGTCACGATCTCATGGTGAGATCGAGCCCTGCTTTTTGGGCTCTGCGCTGACAGTGTGGAGCTTGCTTTGGATTCTCTCTCTCCCTCTCTCTCTGGCCTTCCCCGGCTCACTTTCTCTCTCTCTCTCAAAATAAAGAAATAAATGTGGGGCGCCTGGGTGGCGCAGTCGGTTAAGCGTCCGACTTCAGCCAGGTCACGATCTCGCGGTCCGTGAGTTCGAGCCCCGCGTCGGGCTCTGGGCTGATGGCTCGGAGCCTGGAGCCTGTTTCCGATTCTGTGTCTCCCTCTCTCTCTGCCCCTCCCCCGTTCATGCTCTGTCTCTCTCTGTCCCAAAAATAAATAAAAAACGTTGAAAAAAAAAATTTAAAAAAAAAAAAAAAAGAAAGAAATGTTAAGAAAGAAACAAACAAACACACACACACAGATGGAGTAGACCAGTGCTTCTTAAACTATCTGCTGCCAAAGACCAGTTCTTCTTTGTTGGTGATTTTGGGTATTGTTTTCAAATAAAAAAATACAGCCTCATTGACAATTCCTGCCTTTCCCTACAGGCACCAATCATGAACTTCCCTTTCTCCATTTTTTAAGGAGTCCTGTGGACTGGTTGTATAAAATAAAATAAAACTTTCATGCTTGGATGTCACAGCCATATCAAATTAACATAAACATTCCCAGGTGCTCCCTCTCCAGTTTTGTATTACTCCTGTCCTAGTCCAGGAACGGTCCACAGAACACATTTTGAGTAGCAAAGGTACAGACCAGCATTTCTCAAGCTTTCCTGTGCATCTGAGTCACCCAGAGGGCTTGTGGGAACACAGATGCCTGGTCCCCAGCCTGAGAGATTGAATTCTGTAGGTCTGGAGTAGGGCCAAGAAGAGAGATGATCTCTGGCAAGATTCCGGGGCATGGTGGTGCTGCCAGACTGCAGACCAGACATGGGGTGGCACTGGCTTCAACTGCACAGTAGAGAAAAGAACACTGTACTGAAAGCAGAGGACCTCACGCACATGAGCATAAATGGCTGGAAGGGGATCCACCAAAACATTCATAGAAGTTGGCGCTGCCTTGGGAAATCATGGCTAAACTTCTACTTTCCTCTTTGTGCTTTTCTATACTTCCCAAATGTTATTCACACACACACAGACACACACACACACACACACACACACTCACACACACACACACACAACCTCCTCTTTTGTATTTTATTTTTTTATTTTTAAAAAAATTTTTTTTTCAACGTTTTTTATTTATTTTTGGGACAGAGAGAGACAGAGCATGAATGGGGGAGGGGCAGAGAGAGAGGGAGACACAGAATCGGAAACAGGCTCCAGGCTCCGAGCCATCAGCCCAGAGCCCGACGCGGGGCTCGAACTCACGGACCGCGAGATCGTGACCTGGCTGAAGTCGGACGCTTAACCGACTGCGCCACCCAGGCGCCCCCAACCTTCTCTTTTTTAAAGCGTATGTTCAATGCTCTTTGGCAGTTAGGTCTTATTACCGGGAACTTGTAATGAGCTTATGGACAAGATAACCCATAATTTTTTCCCTCATATGTGCTATCAAGTGAGTTCATGAACTAAAACAGACCTTTTGAACTTAAGACTGACCTTGGATTTATGATGAGGCCACATAATGATGTACAAGAGCATGGGGTTTGAACAAACACCAAATATAACATTTACAGTTTTGTGGGTGTTCTGTTTATTTATTGCGGTGAGACAGAAGGCAATGAGTGCCGTCTTAGGCTTGTCCATCCCATCCTTTCTATTTGAAGAGATTCTCCAGAATGATGAACTTGGAATTCTTAGTTCTACTTTCTCCTTGACATTTGTTGATATTTTACAGCCTATCTTTTCTTTATTCTTTTTGCAGTTTGATCATAGGTTGATGCTGCTGTCGTTGTTGGGAGCCCATTGTGGGCTTGGTCTTTCCTATAAGCTACATTTGTCCTTGTTTATATGCTCATTTGGATGAAAACTACTACAGGACTGTTTAGGCAGCCCGTCTCTGGGAACATTCACACCCCTCATGTGCAGGTTACACTGGGGGTGGTTAGAGTGGGTTACGTTTGTGTTTATAGCACCATCCCTGGCCACAGCTGACTGGTCCAGGAGTAAACACATGATCCAAGTGGATCAGTCAGTTCCTTCCCAGGATTTGCAATTTGGTGAAGAGAGAGAGAGAGAGAGAGAGAGGGAGAGAGAGAGAGACAGAGAAAGAGCGCATACACGCCTTCTCTTTCAAAATGGCTGAACGGTGACATGTACTTGAAGCTGCCTGCTGAGTCTATTTTCAGTCATGTTGTCTGGGAAGGAGGGAAAGCCTGCACATGGACACACACAGCAAAGAGTGAAGGTGAGAGATAAAGATGGAGTCTTGTTAATGTTAGTCTGAAAAGCAAGCCCCTAAGCTCCAGCTGCTGTGGTTCCCCACAATTCCCTGCTTCTTACTCCTTCTGACCCTGGAATTCCATGACACACCCCAGGATCCTTCCACTAAACTGTCTTTTGTTGCTTAAGCTAGTGAGGCTGATTTACTCCAGAAGAACCTTAGCCAACTGTGATACTGTGATTTATAACAAGAAATATATATTTGGTCTTACCCCTTCCTGGCACAAAGTTTTTAAAACCCTTGGAATTTCCTAAGTGAAGAGAACAGAAAGGTGTCTTTTGTTATATTAAAGAGGTGACTTTTGGAAAGTGCCTGAGGATGGAGGGCTGGTTGCCAGGAGAATCAACCATGTGATTAGAGGGTTGGAATTTTCAGTTCCCATCCCCTGACCTCTGGGGAGGGGAGAGGGGCTGGAGGTTGAATTCATCAATGGCCAAAGACTTAGTCAATCATGCTGATGTAATGAAGCCTCCATAACAATCCAGAAAGACAGAGTTCACAGAGCTTCTGGGCAGATGAACATGCAGAGAGCTGGGGAGAGTGGCTCCCTGGGAGAGAACATAGAAAAACTCCCCAACCTTCCCTTGGGCCTTGCTCTGTGTGCCTCTTCCATCTGGCTGTTCATGAGTTACATCCTTTTATAATAAACCGGTGATCTAGTGAGTACACTATTTGAGTTCTGTGAGCCACTCTAGCAAATTAATGCAACCCAAGGAGGGTATTGTGGGAACACTGATCCACAGCTGGTTGGTCAGAAGTGTAGGTAACAGGCACTCAGACTTACAGTTGGCATCTGATGAGGAAGGGGAGACGGTCTTATGGGATCGAGCCTTTAACATGTGGGATCTGATGCTGTCTCCAGGTAGATCATGTCAGAAGTGAGTTAAGTGCTTGGTGGCATGGAAAAAACACACACGTCACAAATGGTGTCAGAATTGAACCAACCAGTACACCTTCTTTTAAAACTCTTGAGCCCATTACAGACTTTTCTAGGTGGCCACATTGTTGTATTTAAAAATTCCTTCAAGGGGCGCCTGGGTGGCTCAGTTGGTTGGGCGTTCAACTTCGGCTCAGGTCATGATCTCGCGGTCCGTGAGTTCGAGCCCCGCGTCAGGCTCTGTGCTGATGAGTCAGAGCCTGGAGCCTGTTTCAGATTCTGTGTCTCCCTCTCTCTCTGACCTTCCCCCATTCATGCTCTGTCTCTCTCTGTCTCAAAAAAATGAATAAACGTTAAAAAATAAAAATAAAAAAATAATAATAAAAATAAAAATTCCTTCAGCTATCCCCATGTTCCCCCTCACTGAGCTCATTAGTAATGCATGGTTAAAATTTTGCCTTTTAAATCTTTCCATTCCTCTTGCCTTCAGAATCTCTGTTCACAGCATTCTTTTTCTTGTCTGTAGCTTGTGAAATGTGTCTTTCTCACATCTATAGGCTGTATGTGGCCATACCCAAGAGGAGATACAGAGCAATATTCCCCTCTCCCAAGCCCTGCTTCCTTTCTGTTCTGACACTAAGTGAGGTCAGTCAAGATTGCGTGAGATGTTGGCTTCAAGGGGAATGAAATTTCCAGATGACTTCTGGACAATTAATTATCTTTTTTCGTTCCTAAGCAATTTAGTGCTGTCATCCTGGATGTTTGTTATGAGTAACTGACTCCTGCCAACACACAGCATTTCCACTGGTGTGAATCATTTTAAAGCCTAGAGTAATAATACAGTGAATGCACTACAAGATACTTTATACATTGGTCACCAGATGGTGGGATGGGTGGGAAGACCATGTAGATCTTTAAGTTGAATGTTCTGGTTTCACTGGAAGCAGAGAAAGAGGTTCATATGTGGGGAAAACAGGCTCTAAATCCTTGCTGGCCATGCTAGGAGGTTGGTGGGGAAGGAGTCTCTGCTGAAGGAACACAGGACCTTTGAACAGAAAGAATGCTCTACAAAAAGGCATGTTGTGAGGGGCACTTGGTGAGCTCAGTCTGTTAAGTGTCCGACTTTGGCTCAGGTCATGATCTCATGGCTCATGGGTTCGAGCCCCGCGTTGGGCTCTGTGCTGACAGCTCAGAGCCTGGAACCTGGTTCAGATTCTGTGTCTCCCTCTCTCTCTGCCCCTCCCCCACTCACACCCTGTCTTTCTCTCTCTCTCTCTCTCTCTCTCAAAAATAAATAAAAATTAAAAAAAAAATTTTTTTATTTTTTTTTTAACATTTATTTATTTTCGAGACAGAAAGAGACAGAGCATGAACGGGGGAGGGTCAGAGAGAGGGAGACACAGAATCGGAAACAGGCTCCAGGCTCTGAGCCATCAGCACAGAGCCTGATGCGGGGCTTGAACTCACGAACCGCAAGATCATGACCTGAGCCGAAGTCGGACGCTCAACCGACTGAGCCACCCAGGGGCCCCTAAAAAATATTTTTTTAAGGCATGTTGTGAACATATAAGAGGGATGGGTAAAAACGTCTGCAGCCAGACGTTTCTAATCGTCTAGGTAATCTAGGAAAGGTAATCTAGGAAAGGTAATCTAGGAAAATTATGCGAGTTCTATAATCACAAAGTGACAAGAACCACAAAATAGAAAAATGGCTTAGAGGATGGGAATATAAAAAAAGACATTAAAGAGGTAGTAAGAGGGGAATGGTGTATCTGCAGAGTAGAATCATAGTTATCAAAAGTGACCTTATAAAATGATGTAAATGAAAACACTGCACAGCTTACTAGACTTAAAAACAGGTTACAAAACAGTATATTCTGTTAGAAAGATGCACACATATGTACTTCTGGAAAGATACATAATACCAGTGCTTCTCAAAGTTTACTATGTGTATAAATCTGCACATTAATCACATTGAGGGGTCTGGTTAAAATGCAGATTCTGATTCCATAGGTCTGGAGTGGAGAGGCTTGAAATTCTACATTTCCAACAAGCTCCTGGGGGAAGCTGGCACTGCAGGTCCTGTGAGCCATGCTGAGTAGCAAGGGTAGATGCCAGGGTATTGACAGGGCAGTTTAGTAGGTGATGAGAGTGTTTGCTGTAGTTTCCTTCTTCCCTCAACTTCTACTTTCTAGTTAACTTGAGTTAAAAAATGAAAATTAACGGGCATGTGTTATTTTATATTACGAAAAAACAAAATTAATTTATCTTAAAAAGAGAAAAGAGGTGAAGCAAACCAAGATGGCATGGGAGGTGCAAGGAGGAGCCCGTGTAAAATCCAAGCAAAGGAGGAAATGAGGGCACCTGAGAAAAGGTAGAGCAGAGGGGAAGCAGGGGCATCTCTGTTGACAGTTTGTAAGATCATTCTGAGGTCAGTATAAGAGCTAGAAGGCAGAATTGTTAGGATCTGTGGTGTGAACAGGTGTCTGTTTATTGGACACGGAAGAAAATAAAAAGAAGCACAGTGACAGGTGCAGACTTGAGCTGAAGGGTGAATGCAGGGGGTGCAGGTGGCCCTACCAGGTGCTCCTGGGCCTGTGCTACCTCTGAGACGAACGGGGTTTGCAAGAAAGGCTTGTCCTGACCTCTCCAGCTTGAAGAATATTCTCTATGAGGAGCAAGAAGTGGAATCTGCACATAACTCAAAAGCTAACAGAAACTTTCAGAAAGGCAGGTCATAGGTTATGCCTAAACCCAGAATGTAGTGGCGTGGGATGACTTCCAGAAACGCAGGAGTGAGGGAATCTCAAGACTTGGCTAAACAAAGGTGAGCTCTCCAACTCATTGAGCTTGGGTGGATCATGTGCCCCAAGAAGTCTGCATAGAGAAGCATTTCTTGCCTGTAAAGAATCCAGCCTAAACCATAGCCCCAAGAAGGCACTCACTGTCATTGGTGGTGAGAGCAGAAGTGACAGCAGTGAGTGGTCAGAGTGCTGTTATTTGGCACAAAACACTGAGTGACGAGCCACATTCCACAAGGTGCTATCACCACAAATGGGGATGAAATTCAGGTGTTCCCATTCCTTAACCAACACTGAGGGCCAACCTGAGATCTCAAACAAAGGGATAGGTGGAAGGTGCTATTTATTATCAGCCACTGTTGACTGCTTTGCAACACTAAAACAGATATCAAAATTGTACAGTGATATTCACACACCATCAAGGAGTTAACAAGTCACCAACACAAGGTGGCTGGAAGCGGGTCATCCAGACAGAAGCCTGCCCTCTGCTGGACATAATGATAACAACTTGGATGAAAGCGGAAGGAAAAGAAGTCTCAGGATCAGAGAGAAATATCCTGGCTACTTCCAAGACCCCACAAACATAAGGGGAAGACACAGGAACTTACAGAACAATCAATGGATATACGGGTATATCATCTCCAGACCTGTATAGTCTTTAATGATCTCTGAAGAAAAAATCACTAAATGCCACTTAGAACAATGCCCTACAGTTCACATCCCTTTCCCCAACCCTTTATGGGGCTTTCCCCTATATCCATTTTCCCTCCTTGGATCACTCTTCCACTCACTGAGAAATCAAAGCATTTTCTGGTAAAGCCTATTTAGGGAGCTGTTTGAGCAAACGGGGTTTGAAGTACTGGCTCCTGAGAGGCCTGTCAGGACCAGGAGACGCCAGAAGGATGTGGCAGATGGCGTCTCCTACTTCCTGCTCCCTGGCTTAACCCCAGAGCCAGCCACATCTCCACACTCCTCACCTGCTTTCCTCATTCTCCCTTTGCCATCTGATGGGGTTCTATTCAAATAAGTTTCTTGCACATGTGATACAACTCTACTGTATCTTGAGCCTTCCTCCTTCCCTCAAATTATTCTAAAACCATCCTCTATGACATTATCTAAAGCTTCTCCTTTTCTAATACTTACAGTGTCTTACAATAAGGTTTACAGGCTCGTGGTGCAATCGCCACTGTTAGCTCTAAATCGTCTCTTCTAAAGAACTATATGTACTCTTTAGTTCTAGTATTCCATCATTTGGTGAACACGTCTCAAATTATCGTAAATGTTTTGTCTGACTACTTAGGCTCCTTCTTTCTACACTGAAAGTTCTAGGCTTTCTTCTGTCTATTTTCGTGCGCAAGCTACTCCATTCTCTGATCAATTTAAGAGTGTTCTATGGCTTGGTTCTGGTTTTAAGTGAGGAGTGAGATTCACACTAGAAAGTGAACAAAGATAATTCTGCACCCCAGGCAGCCCCTGTAAAGCACAGATACCTTCCTGAACACAAGCATAAAGATCCTGAACCCAGTTGACAAAGCTCGTCTAAATAGCGATTTTTATAAAGGGACATATACTGCTATCCACACTGTTTTACATAGGCCAACAAACCTCAGAAAAAAAAAAAACAAAGACAAACAAAAACAAACCCAGAAAACAAAACAAAACAAAAAACCAAAACAAACAAAACCAAAAAAAACAAAAAACAAAAAACAAACCAAAACACAACAAAAAACAAAAAAACCCACAAAAAACAAAAAACAAAAAAAACCCTGAAGCCCCCAGTTACGGAATGGATAGGTCACAGGAATAAAAGGTCCAGCATAGGGAATATAATCAACGGTATTGTAATAGCGATGGATGGTGACAGATGGTCGCTACACTTGTGGTGAGCACAGCATTATGTATAGACTTGTAGAATCGTTATGTTGTGCACCTGAAACATTGCGTGTTGACTGTACTTCAATTAAAAAACAAAAACAGGGGCGCCTGGGTGGCGCAGTCGGTTAAGCGTACAACTTCAGCCAGGTCACGATCTCGCGGTCCGTGAGTTCGAGCCCTGCGTCAGGCTCTGGGCCGATGGCTCGGAGCCTGGAGCCTGCTTCCGATTCTGTGTCTCCCTCTCTCTCTGCCCCTCCCCCGTTCATGCTCTGTCTCTCTCTGTCCCAAAAATAAATAAAAAACGTTGAAAAAAAAAAAATTTAAAAAACAAAAACAGGGGCGCCTGGGTGGCTCAGTCGGTTAGGCGTCCGACTTCAGCTCAGGTCACGATCTCGCAGTTTGTGAGTTCGAGCCCCGCGTCGGGCTCTGGGCTGACGGCTCGGAGCCTGGAGCCTGTTTCCGATTCTGTGTCTCCCTCTCTCTCTGCCCCTCCCCCGTTCATGCTCTGTCTCTCTCTGTCCCAAAAATAAATAAACGTTAAAAAAAAATTCAAAACAAAACAAAACAAAAACAAAAAACTAAAGTCTACTTTTTTTTTCCTGAAGATCTAATTGGCTTTATTAAGTGGTTCATGAGTCAGACAGCATCCAATCCCATCTAGGAAGTAGAGAGGAGTTCAGAAGCCCATTTTTTCAAGCACTGATATTTAAAAATAATTTTTACTATTTTATAATTTTTAAAAAGCATAATGTATGATAACTCCCTCCTCTTGTTAAACTGAGTACACCTGTGATACTGCGATATACTAAGAAATTTTTATTTGGTCTACACTCCTGGTTCTTAGCCTAAGAGCTTCTAAAACCCTTGGAATTTCTGGATGAAAGGGGTGAGAGTTACACCTTTTGTTATTCATTCGGAGCCTTTCTCAACCACACCTCGGTTTATGCTAATGAAGTAACCCTCCAAGGATGGGGGCTGGTTGCTGGAGGAACTTAAATCCCACCTCCAACCTCCAATGGCCCATGACCAGTGATATCATTTATTGATACTGCGTACTGGAACTCCCCCAAAACCCTAAACAAGGAAGTTTTGAGAAATTCTGCGGTGGTGAACACTTAAAGGAGTGGGGAAGGTGGTGTGTCCAGGAGGGCATGGAAGCTTCCAGCACCTTCCCCTATACCTGCCTCTGCATCTCTTTGGCTGTTCCTGAGTTGCATCCTTTATAATAAACCGGTAACATTAAATAAATTTCTTACATACATGATACAACTCTACCGTATCTATAAATTCTGTAAGCTGTTCTAGCAAATTACTGAACCTGAGGAAGGGGCCGTGGGAACCTCTGATTTATAGTTGGCTGGTCAGAAGTCCCAGAGGCCTGGACTTGGGATTGGTGTCTGAAGTAGGGGCAGTCCTGGGACACAGAGACAGTGTCTGACACTAACTCTGGATAATGTCAGAATTGCTTGGTGTGAGGAAAACCCTGACACATTTAGTGTCAGAAGCTTTGTAAGTAAAAAACAGTTCATAATAACATGGAACACCATTTGGTGTGTGATGACTTGGGTCCATCATGATGAATATCTGTACTTAAGTGGTTTTACGGCATGATGGTGTCCTTAGGGATTACTAAATAAGATAGGGTTGTCTACCTCTCCATGGCCTCAGCTTACTACTTAAAACACACACACACACGCACACACACACACACACACACACACACACAAAACCCTAAGTCACATTAATTCTGTGAACTCCTCCCTTTGTTCTGTATGACTCTATACATATTGGCTTTAAGCAATGCTTCCCCAGTCTTTCTCTTAGGCTATTTACTGTAACCTCTTGCTAGTTTGCAGTCAGGATAAAGCCAATGCCCAAATCACCAGTAATCGTAGATGGATATGTAATTCTAAGTCTCTAGACTCTGGCCTTGCAAAGTGGCTCCGTGCTGGGCACACCAACATAGCTTTATGTCAGTTAAGTATTGAATTTGTTTTACTTTATTATTTTAGTTTATTGATTTATTTATGCTCAAAGAAAGTGCAATAATGAAACTTTCTAATAGAAAGCTTTATATGCAAAGAAAATACCAGTGACGACATAAAATGTCAGGTATACTACTGGGGAACAGGAACTGGGCACTTTTATACATATTAAATAAAGTCATGTCTACTTTTGGTCTAATAAACTTCGACTGTGTATTCATCTACAGAATGAGGGACAAAGCTATCCTAAAATAAAGTACTGAATGTTATTATTCCTATTGTATCATATATCCAGAATTTCCTTCAATCATTTCTCAGCTCTCCGGATCACAAAATGTCAGTGAAAGTGATCTTAAATAAGTCGCAACTGCTTTTCTCAAAGAACAGAACCCACCCTCCTTACTGAAGCCTGACCCGATTTTCTCGATCAACTGCTATCTTCTCTTGGACTCTTGCTTCCACCATGGATACTGATTAGAGTTGAAAGTCTCAGGCTGGCCATCAAACACCAGAACAGCGTGGTCCCTTTCTCCTCTGCCAAACTAAGCCTCCACTCTGGCTTCCTCTCCTTCTGTCCTCAGCCACACCACACACATGGTCCCTGGAACACCACCAGCCCAGGCTGCCCCAAGACCTTCAAGTTGTTCCCTCTGCCTGGATTCCTTCTCCTTCTCCTTCTGCCAGTTGAAGTCTTCCAAAACGTCCAATTCCATCCCCTCCAAGAAATACTGAGGAAGCTCTTCTATTCTCCTGGGCGTGCTCTGTCCTGCCTCCTACCTCCTACCTAGCTTCTTGTATTAACACTCCACTGTCAGGGCTGGTCAGGAATGTATTCATCTCCTCCGCCAGACCTGGAGCCCCTGGAGAGCCCTCCACTTTCCCCACACCTCCCAGCATAGGGGCTGAGAGGAACCAAGGGAAGGGGAAGACATACACCCTGTGCAGGACAACAACATTGGCCCCGCCCACACGAAAATCCAGACCATTGCATACTCACGGTTTCCACAGTTGAGACCACCGAGCCCAAATGGGCAACTGCAAGTCAACAAAGAAAAAGAACAAGAATTACTTTCAAAAGTCAAAAGAAGTAATGGGAGGCAATCTACCCAAGTAACTTCTAAATAAGGCCTGTCACAAATGCATCAGAATATATGAGCACAGAGCCTACCTCATACAGGTTTCATTTTCAAGCCTATATCCATCTTCACATGCTGAAAGAGAAAAGGGAAATCCATGAATATGTCCCTTGACTTCCTTTGGCCCAAACTGACAGTTAGTAGACACCAGTCCCTTTAAGTCTCCAAGAATATTCTAGAACCAGAAGCCTACAAATAGCTTTAGAATTGTCTAGTACCTGCCAACTCAACCTTTTATTTTACCACAGAATTTTCTTAACCTTTTAGTGGCTCTCACTTTCCCATCTATAAAAAGGGGATAATAACAGCAATAGTAGTATCTACCTTGTAGTTTCTTGGAAGGAATTAAATAAAATAAGGCATGTGAATGGTTTAGCACAGTGCCTGGCACATAGTTATCACCAAATAAATGTTTGTAGTTATAATTATTATCCAACCAACGTAATTATTTTTGGAAGTTTTCTGTGGCCCCTGTGTTACATTCTTCCACATACACACAGACAAATGCTTTGGTTTCTTTAATGTAAGTCAAACCTTTAACTTGCTGCTGCCCTCACTGACCCCTT
This sequence comes from Neofelis nebulosa, assembly GCF_028018385.1. NCBI lineage: Eukaryota > Metazoa > Chordata > Mammalia > Carnivora > Felidae > Neofelis > Neofelis nebulosa. The sequence continues at coordinate 88,924,051 of NC_080786.1, read as the reverse complement.
CCAAGAGGAAGTAGGAGCTGTGACATCCTCTGGGACATGGTCAGGGTGGAGCTCACCCTACCATCTGTGCAGGGGATTCTGGACATATCTAGATGAGTGCTAATCAGCACATCACCCAAGAACATAACTTTGAACCCTCTGGTGCTGCTGCTCATGGACTGAAGGGCTGTGGCCCAGCCATTCGTGGGGATCAGCAGTTTCTGAATTTATTTGATCATGGAACACTACAATAAGCTGACAGAACAGCATGAGCTATAACGCATGCTTGGATGGAAGCAGACAATAAAAAATGGCCTCATAGTCAAATTCATTGCTGCAAGCAGTGATAGGAATTTGATTCATGAATAATGTACGATATACTGCATAAAAGATGACAGATAAGAAAAGGTACACAGCATAGAGCAGCAATCCCTGGACAGACAGCACACACGCTAATGGTAAGATGTGAGTGTCGGCAGCATGCACGGATCAGGGGGTGCATGCCCTGTGGGCTGGGACAGGAGGTCTCTCACAGGCGTCCTGCATCCTCTGTTACGTGTAATAATTAGTGTGTAATAATATTAACTTACGTAGATGTGCCCAATGCTGTTCTTCCTTCTGTTTGTTTAATTTTTAATTTAATTTTTTTATTTTTAGAGAGAGAGACTGTGTGAGCAGGGGAGAGGGGGCAGAGGGAGAGAGAGAAAGAATCTTAGGCAAGTTCCATGCTCAGCGCAGAGCTGGACACGGGGCTCGATCCCATGACCCTGGGATCATGACCTGAGCCGAAATCAAGAGTTGGATGTCAACCGACTGAGCCACCCAGGTGCCCGCTTCCTTCTGTTTTTAATGTTAGATGCTAAATGTTTCTAGCATCTATTTTGTTGTCCTAGATTATCGAGATATCACTAGAGTTTCGTAGAATAGTTCAGAAAACACTGCTCTAAATAATCCGCAATTCTTTTATAGCAGATCATTAGAGTTGTCACCCTGGACTGCGCTGTTTTGGCTCCACAGAACCACTTTTCCTGAGCTCCATCCTCTTGTAGTAAGGGCTATTATAAGCAGCAGCCCTGGGAAGGCCCCCAGTATCTACTGCAGGATGTCACGGGCCACACTGCCACAACACCACACAGTAACCTCTTGATGAGGACGCCCCAAAGAAATTTCTCTTGGGCCTTGGGGCCTACAAAGATGGGGATGCTTCTGAACGACTGTACTTTGTTTTATGAACCCTGACTCTCTCTAAAACCGTATTTCTCTCTTTGCCTCAGTGTCCAGAAAGCTCAGAACTTGAACGAGTGGCCTACCTTTAGCAAACATGCAGGACTTTACAGCATATCTTTCTGCATATTCACTTTCCTCTAGCTTCAGCAAAGTAGTAGCTTTATTTCCACTTCAACCTAATTTATCTTTTAAATTAAACCTTATTTAGTTTAAGTTTAGGCTTTTTAGTAGGTGCTCCCAATCTTTTTTGCAACAAAGTAGGGCATGATCATATTCCATTTAGGGGAGGAGGAACGAGCCCCTTCCCCACATCTTGGGACACCTCTGAGTTCGCTGCTGGCCTTACTCAGGTGGGGCCTTCTTAAGGAACAAGCTGAGAACTCCTGCTTCCCTGGGCACGGAAAGCACCATCCCTGGCAGTTTTCATGCTACAGTGGTTTGTGGGAGCCGGGAAGCCACTCCTGGGTACTCCATGGCTCTTTCTCCAGGGCAGCTCCACGGGGACCGCTGGCCTCCCTGTGACTCATCCCCATCCATCTCAGCACTGAGGCAGGCTGATGTCACAGCAGTCTGTTCTATTCTGAACACTTCTTCCCGGAAATGTTTTTACATCAAATCTACCCACCCAGCCCTCCTCTGCTGGGTGGGAGCTTTCCATCCTGTGGCTGTCATCCTGCCAGACGTAACGTCCATCTGTTGCCCAGGCTGTGAGCTGATGGGTTGGGCTGTTTTCACTCAGCCTCAGAAGTGGCCTGACTTCCTGGTGTAACGATATTTTTTCTTTACTTCGAATGGGCTCCTTTGGTCATTCACCAACGACAGAGTGCCACCGTGGGCCTGGTGCTATTCTAAGGCGTTCTTAGAAAGAAAGCTCCAGTGTGCCTTAGGACCCAGCTCGTCATCTCCACACCCTAGTAGGACTGACCCGTGGAGCACTGGAGACAATGGAAATGTGGCAACTGCTAGTGTGTATGCCCAGATTGGGTTTCCCCTATTGACATGGAACATAAGCCAATTCAAGCCTCCTGGCCCTTGATAAAATAAGCAAGTGGTGGAGTCTTCAAGACTCTCTTGTTACCAAGCTCTGGCATTTGTGTTCTATCATATTTGCTACCCTATCATCCAGTTGTTAATTCAACAGACACTTGTTAAACCCCACAATGTGCTAAGCATATGGTAAACACAGTTCTGGCTCTCCAGGCACCTGCTGCCTGGTGAGAGAAAGAGGCCTGCATGGCAGAAGAAAGCTAAGACACCTATGGGAAGGACACCTACTTCAATTTTGTATGATGCTTTGAGCGTCTGGTAAAGACACTGTGAAGATATTTCATGGGAGACATTAAGAAGTGCATACATACGTACAACAGAGAACAATAGAGTCCTGCTAACGTACAGATTTAGAAAACACACCTACATACCTCTCTTCCCCATTTATCTGGGGACTGACCTTGGATGTGAAGTGTCCAAAAGGGGACTTTTTTAAAGAAAAAAATGTGTTTATTTATTTTGAGAGAGACAGAGAGAGAGACCACGAGTGGGGGAAAAGCAGAGAGAGGATCCCAGGCAGGCTCTGAGCTGTCAACACAGAGCCCAAAGCGGCTGGATCTCAGGAACTGGAAGATCATGATTGTAGCTGAAATTAAGTGTCAGTTGGACTGAGCCAGCCATGCTCCCCAGGGACTTATTTTAAATACCCCAGTGCTCCAGCACTAATGGCCAGAAGATGTCACTACAATCCATCAGAACCCGGCCAACGGGGCTGTGCCCAAGGAGCTGCCGAAGCCATTCATCAGAGGCTTTCATCTGACGGATGAAAATCTAAGCGACAAGGATACTGCAGAAACCGAGGCTTTGTGGGGCCTTGGCAAAAAGCCCGAAAGCTGACCAAGGTTTCCTTATGCTGCATCTTAGGTCATTACCTGATAAACATAAGGTTACTGAAGCCTGTATCCCTGCATTTGGAAAGTCTCTGACGGCCTTGCTATTGCTAATGCTAGTCTGTAAGCGACACGATTAAATTGCTGACTTGGAAACAAAGGCAAGTGGCTGGGGCCAGCGAGAAGCAGAGGTGGCAGGGCTGGCTGTCCTTGAGGCTGTGGGAAACTCCAGAGACTCCACACGCCGGTGCCACCACTCCTGCGCGCTCCACTTCTGCCCACTTTGCCTTCCCTCCTGCCAGCTACACAGCGCCCCAGCACATGGATTTTAGCAGAGGTCACCTTCCCACATGCCGCGGGACTCAATGCCCCAGTTTCCAAGAAGGGCCAGGAACACATGGCATGAAACCAGGTAAGAGGGAACTAGGAAGCATCATCTTTTTGTATCACAGGGGCAGATGGACATGTGCTGAAAAGCGCTGCAAGGCCGTCGTGCCTCAGGACTGCTGGCGGGCACACGGGGTCAGCCTCCCCTTCAAAGCCCACCACAGGGCTTGCGTGTGGAGCAGAGGGGGTGCACTTTCAAAGCCAGTGTGTGTAAACCTAAGTCAGAGGGTCTGAAGCTCAGGACGACAGCACTGCCCCGAATGTATTTTTATCCTCTCCTGATGGAACGAGCCCTCTACTGGGGAAGTCCTGATAGAAATAAATGACAAGGTCACCTTTCCCCAGTATGTGACTTTCACTCAGATTCCAGTACATCTGTCACCAGTGGGTGTTGGCCAAGCAGAAAAACTGTGTCATACACATTCTAATGTGGTACAACGCTTAAAACCACACCGTGGCCTTTATATTGTTAGTTTTCCTGGTGATTACAAATTCTAGCAGTCGTTTGTAAGTCAGGGACACAGTGCTCTGGACTTGAATTAATTTTACTTTAAAGTAGTATTCTTGCCATGCATTTACTGAGCATTTTAGTTCAAACTGAATGGATTTAAGTCTCACCTACAAGGCTAGCAGGATTAGGTTTCTGCCCTCACACCGTTCATGAAACCTTTAAAACTGGAACTCATTAATTCAGCCACATCCTGGGTAAAAAACAAGGGCAAATGCTGATGGCTTTCAAAGTACCTCCATATACATTGCTTTCTTCAATCCCCAGAATATCCAATGAAGCATCAGCATACCCATTTTGCAGAAGAGGAAACCAAGGCGCAGCAAAGCAAAGTGTCTTGCTCAAGATGATACATGATCCATGAGGCAGAGTCGGCTCTGATTCTCTTGAGCCTCAGCAGTACTTTGTCTACTAGGCCACAGCTGCCTCTAAAAGAGACAGGCCCGACTCCATGCCTGTGTTTCCATTTTCAAAGATTAGCAGACAATAGAATAAAGCTTTGGAAATTAAAACAACAATTTTCCTAACTTCCTCTAAAAAAAAAAAAAAAAAAAAAGGCACTGCCATAGGCATTCCATTCTCTCTTCTTTTCCTTTGAATTTGATTGGCCAGACCCGTTTGCGCAGGTCAGAGATAATGCTATTATTCCAAGGAGATAACGCATTCAATCCTGCTGTGAGCAAAATAACAAGAACTAGTTACCCCTAGTTTAGAACAGTCACACCTAGAGCAGAGAAAAACATCTTCCCTGTCCCTGCATGGGCCACAGAACCCTCGGGAACCTTGCTGGTACCTCGGCAGGAGTGATCCATCTTGTTGAATTGGAAGTAGCCTGACTTGCACTGGCATAGGGCGACACCATCCAGGTCAGTGCAGATGGAGGTCTCCTTGTCACATTCCGGAGTCTTCCGCTTGCACAAGCTGCCCGCTAAGATGAAAAAACAAAACAGTGAAACAAAACAAGACCTCCTCCACTGCAAACCTCAAGATACATCAACTTTCCATTTAAAGAGGCTCTGAGAACAGTTTCTGAAAAGTGCCTGGTACAATTCTCCTTTCAGGGGCCCGCCTTTAGCTGCCTTGGCCACTCCTTCCCTGTGTCAGCCCCAAGCCTCTGTACTCCAGGTCACACCGCATGCCATGGGACAGAGGACCCAGACAGAAGAAACAGGGTGCTGTCTCCGACCCCGGCAGCCACCGTAAATACGGCCCTCGGTGCCATGGTGTCTTCTGTGCCTGCGTCCTAACAGACTGCGGGGGAGAGCCAGCACTGAGCCAGGAAACATGATCGTGTCCTTCTTAGGAAGCCGTGAGACTCAGACCTGTCTCAGCGGAGGCACAGCTCTGGGTCTGCTCTGTGTCTACATGACCTAACGGGAGGCTGTGCACTCCTCTGGCAGGACAGCTTGCTGCCCACAGACCTATTCCAAGGGTCGGTGTGGAAGACAATCTGCTGCCCCGGCACTGTGGTGTCATTATGTTTCCTGTGTCCCCACTACACTGGCCATTTCTTGGGGGTTACTCATCTCCGGGGCTTCAGCACCTTGCACAGGGATGGTCACACACAGTGCTCAATACATGCATGCTGAAGGTGCTTCAGGTCACCAGTCACCAGGCCATCACCACGGGAGACAGAGCTGGGTAGAGGAATGTGTCTTTCTGGCTTGCTACCTCCTTCCCTTTAGGGCCTTATTCTCTACATGTGTATCTACTTGGCTTGTCCAGCTCTGGGCATGTGGGCCATGCTCATTTCATGGATGACAAAGAAATATCTCCTTGTTATCAAAAAGCACTCATTGTTGGGCATGTGGCATTCTCTGAGGCTGCACACAGTAGACCCTCTCTGTATACATGAGACACATAATGAGGGCACGTTCACTAAGACATGCCTGACTAAAAGGCACATGTAAATGGGGGCACACAGTAGAACAAAAACGCACAACTAACTGGTTAGTGGACAGTAACTTCTTCACAGCCAGGTATAGAGCAAGGCAGGACTGACATCTGCTCTTGCTGCAGGGAGGTAAGAGCAAGTTCACGACCGGGAGAGCTGCCGAAGGGTGATGTGTACACTGTGCAGTGAGGCCTGGTCTCCCCTTTCCCATCTTAAGGAAGACACCAACCTATTCAGAAACCAGGTACTGGTTCTTACCATGGCAAAACTGCCCCGACCGTGGTGATGTGAGCTGACACCCACACAGGGTCCCCACAGCCGCCTCCTTTTCTGAGTCCTGAGAGCTTGGGACCTAGGGGACAGCCTGGTCACAGGGAGGCGAGCTTAGGACACAGCCTTTAGTTTTCAACACTGCATTTCCTGTCTTTATCATTGGAAGCTGGTGTGCTAAATCAAAACTCAGCTTGTGTGTGCGATAGAATTTCCTTTGTTTATTGTGAAAGTTGGTATTTAAAAGAGAAAAATAAAAAATGGAAAATCTCACCAGACAAACTATAAAGCTGGCATCAGAGAGGTACCAAACGCCCACAATTCGTCGTCTAAACTTTTGGAAAGCTTTGCCAGTCCTCAAGCTTTAATATAAAGGAATACTTCCGGGGTAAAAGGCTGGCGCTAGCCTTGTCCAGTAGCCAGACTGAGTTGCCTGGCCTGATTAGATATTTTCTGGAAGTCAATGTCACATTTTCCTTCCATCCTGCCCATTAATCCAGCCTGCTGACAACTACTACTCGCCCTGCTGAAGCAACCCTTCCCTACAACGAAGCAAAGAAGCCAGGCCTTGCCTCTGCAACAGTGGAGTTGCTATCCTAAAAATCCTTAAAGAACATTCTGCCATAAATCCATCAAATGCAACCACATATAATCCCATTTTCATTTTAAGCCTGGCGATGTGATTTTTCTACATCCACAATTCCCATGGTCTTTCCTGGGCATAACATCCGCCTGACAGACAATGAGAACTTATGTAAATCTACAGCTGAGACACTCCTTGGGGGATTTCCAAAGACTCTAAACCTCTGGAGGCATTAGAGCTGCAGCTCTTTGGAAGTTGAGGAAGTGGACATTTTGCAAACTGCAGGGTGAAAACCTGCCTTTGCAAGGGCAGCGTCCAGAGTAGCCCAGCATACCCATGTGTTGGAAACACCCAAATATCAGAACCTGACAGCTCCTGCCTGTCAAGGCTACCTCTCCAGCACTCAGAAAGGGAGCAAAGAGACAGAGTTGGGTATGTTGGCAAAGCCAGGAGAAGAACTGGGAGGAAAACCAGAGAAGTGAGCCTGTTTTCAGCCAAGAGGCATGGCTGCCTTTGTTTTCGAGGGCTCTGGAAGGAGAGGTACAGAATGGGGACCAGAAGCACATGTAGGGGCAAGAGGCCATGTGAGAAATCCTCTCAGTTTTGCTGTGACCCTAATGCTGCTCTAAGAAAATAAATAAATAAAATCTAAAAAAACAAAACAAAGAATGGGATCTCAGCAAGGAAGCTAGGAAGCTAGGGGCTTTCCCATAGGCCACATCCAAATAAGAGAAAAAAATGGGGTGAGAGTGGGCAGGCCTGCCATGAGCAGGATCTTACAAATCCAAGTATGTGGCCACTTGATTTATAAGACATGAAACACACTTACTGGAGACATAAAACTAACCTGGTACTATGCTGACTATATAGGATGAACTTTTTTTTTTAATGTTTTTCTTTATTTTGGGGGGAGACAGGGAGAGAGAGAGCACATACACACAAGCGGGGGAGGGGCAGAGAGAGAGAGGGAGACACAGAATCCAAAGCAGGCTCCAGGCTCCAGGCTCTGAGCTGTCAGCACAGAGCCTGATGCAGGGCTCGAACTCATGAACCATGAGATCATGACCTAAGCTGAAGTCGGACACTTAACTGACTGAGCTACCCGGGGGGCCCCTAGGACGCACTCTTTAAGTGTTTAGTGAATGAAAAGGTCCCCTTCCTGCTAACTAGAGATGAAAAATTGGGACCCTTGAATCACTGGCAAGAGAAACAAAGAAGAGCTCTTGCCTCAAAGTTTAGAGCACAATATAATGGGGCGTAAACTTTTTAGTTAATTCCCCAATGATGCTAAATGACAGCAACTTCAATTCCAGAAAGTTCAGCTCCTTTCTTCCCCCATATGAATAACTAGCCTTGAAAGGAGCTAAAGCTACAGCATTCACAAGGTTATGCTCCCAGCTCCCCAGCTCTGCCATGCACAGGCCTGTGAGAAGAGCCCTGTGGATCAGCGCTCAGAAAGCCCTGAGCCCCTGGGAATGCCCTGGATCTTCCAGCAGATACAGCCCCAAACCTGCTCCCTACAACTTACATCCAGCGTCTGGACACCAGATGGAGAGGCTCAAAGAGTCTGCATCCTTTGCTAGTCCTAACTGTCTAGCACAGGGAGCTAACCAGAGCTCATTCTGATCACTTACGAGACAATAGCAGGAATAAGCCTCCTTTGTGAGGAAGCAATTTTAATTCTAGCAAAGTTTTCCCAACCCAGAGGCAAAACTTCCTCTCCAAGATCCAAGTCTGCCTTCTGAACTCATTGTCTATAATCCCTCTCTGTATCTACTTCACAGTAGATGTACTGCAGAAATTTTGACAAAGCAGATAAAGCGAGAACAAGAAAAGGGAAACCAGCGAGTATTCTGGCCTACATCGTTCCGGTCTTGTTTCTGTGCATTGGTGATTTGCAAACACACGAACAAGATGGGTAATACTGCCCATGCTTTTTTTTTTTTACTTAGTGGACTATCACGATGAAGGTTTGGGGTATTGATAAGCATGTATATTCTGTGCAGGAATTTCTGTTTCCCTCAGAGAGAGCTGGAACTTTTTAAGGTAAAGAGGAATGATTTCATCGCATCAGCTCCTGTATCCCATCATCTCTTATACACCAGTGAAGAAGAGGAGACAAAAAAGAGGCAACATGCCAAGGACCCGGTGACTTCAAAGCTATGCGTGTGTGCACGCACACATGTACAAAGATACAGACACACAAAGGCCTTTCGCTTAACACCCATTTCTTTTTTTAAGTTTTTATTTATTTTTGAGAGAGAGAGAGAAAGTGCGAGCAGGAAAGGGGCGGAGGAAGACAGAGTGAGAACCCCAAGCAGGCTCCACACTGTCAGCGGGGAGCCTGATGCGGGGCTCAAACCCATGAACTGTGAGATCATGACCTGCACCAAAGTCAGACCCTTAGCAAACTGAGCTACCCAGGAGCCCCAGCACCCATTTCAAAGATAGACTGGCTCTGTGACGAACTTCTTGAATCTGAGCCCCGAGTGCCTTACATATCTATCCTAGGTCTGTGCCTAACTGTATAGGTGGGGTTCTCCCAGAGGGCCATTCTCTTACCTCTGAAGATCCGCCTCTGAGATCCCAAGAGCTGGCAGACCTCAGCAGAGGACCTACAGGAGTTGACACATTTCTGCATCCCGTCAGCCAGGTCAAACAGTGTCACATTGGAGGCCAAGGAGAACGTGGTTTGCAGGGACATGACCACTGCACTGGACTCCCTGTAGACAAAGTGTGTAGGGTTTTGACTGTCCTAAAATGACATGTGGGCCCAGGGCTTTTGGAAAATGAATCCATCTCCGTTCTCCAGGAAGGGAATGGGAGAGCATGGAGGCCCAGTGACTTTGGCCCCCCTGGTCACTCTGTGGCTTGGTCAAAACAGAGCCCGGTTTAGTTGCTGTCACCTATGTTAGAATAGCCTCCCCTTTATGAAAACTGGTTCACAAGTGAGAGTAATTCTGTTACTTACCTAGAAGCATGAACTGTGGATCGGGTATAACCAGGAAACATTGAAAAACACACATTTAACTGAAAGGAAGAACAGGTTGGTCATTAACTGTGAGATAGATAAAAGCCCTAGACCTAGAACCAATTTCCTATTTTCAGGATAAAATAGGCATTTTCTAGCTATCAAGTTATCAGCAGGCAGCTTTACAGAGGAGTGGTGTCCTTTTTTTTATTCCCTTCTTAAATGCCTCTCTGCTCTTGTTCTGTTGTTCCCTGAGTACAAAGGGAAAGAGGCAGATAGTAAATCAGTGGGGAAAATCTTGGCAGGAAATGATGTTCAGAACAGCACCCTTGGATGCAAAACATCTTCAAAGGAACAGATCTCTTCTAAGACCCAGGGTTTCAAAAAACTCAGAGGCAACTGTTTATTTGGACTTTGCAGAGTGAACGAGGCTCACTGAAAAGACTTCAGCTACCCCCGGTCTGGCAGGCCTGACACAAACCCCTCATAATCTGCAGTGAGTTGACCTAACTCAAAGATAGGTCCTCTTCAAAAAGGCTCTCCATGGGAAATTACATTACATGGGTCAAGAGCCCCTTTGTCGAGAGCAAATTAGGAGTGACTCTCCCTGTGTTTGCCTTGTGCCCTCAGAGAGAGCAGAAAATCCCTCTAGGGCATCAAGTTCCATGCCTGTTTTTCTGCTCCCCCAACAGTGGAGGCTGGAGATTCCTTCTATGCTGCGGAAGGTTGTAATACCTTGACCTATGCAGACACGCCTGTCTTCAAAGCCTGTGTGTCAGACACATTTATTGTTCATAGGATGGAATAAAACATAGGATGTTATCAAACCTTTGGCTTTGTATGGCATTGCTTTCTATTCTAATAGGCAATGATTTATTAGTAGTATAATTACTTAAACGTTTTCCCCCAGGTAAAAACAGAAAAGGCATATTTCAGAACAGAATGGTATCTTGGGAAAGGCCACTTGAAGTGGCTTCTCTAGTCTAGTCTAGTCTATGGGAGTGGGGATGTCACATCACTAGTAAATTATACACTCATACCTGGTGAAAATGAACAAGTTAAGTAAGTCACTGAGCACCGTATACTGGGAGGGACAGCACCCCTGCACAGGATTCTAAGCCCCTGTACTCCCTTCGAAGGAAATATTGACCTATAGCACACCCAAGAGGCAGCTGTGGTGAAGTGACAAGAACACCAGGTATAGGGCTGGTAGACATAAAATCCTGCTGTATAGTAAAGAATTTAATCTTGCTCAAACAGAGGTCTGGCCCTTGGCTCCCAGAAGCTAATCAATAAGCTTTTGGAATATCCTTTGTCTACCTGGAGGCCCTGGGCCACTCCAAATATCTAACAACGTGACTTATGCAGGGGTTTGGGGTTATATGGTATCAGCCTAACCTCGAGAGGGGCTGGAGACTGAGGTCAGCCATGTGAGCGGTTGAATATGTCCATATATTTGCTCTAGACACCAAGATTCAAGTGAGCTTAGCAATACTCCATGAATACTGTATACATCATTGCCAAGAGGAGTTAACACAGTGCATGGCTCCATGGGGATAGGACAACTGGATGCATCAAATTTGGAATCCTCCTTGACTCTGCCCTATGTGTCTCTCCCATAGCTGACTGTAACAGGGACCTTTTCACTGTAATAAACCATAACCATGAGTTTAAGAGCTTTCACTGAGATCTGAAGTCCTTACAGTGACTATCAAATCTGAGGGTGGTCTTGGGGATCCCCAAACTTGCAAATGGTGTCAGAAGTGAGGATGGTCTAGTGGGCTGTTCCTTAACTTTGCATCTGCTCTGTGTGAACTCAGGCAATGTCATTAACCTTCAGGGTCTCCCCAAATTCTAGCTGTAAATGTGTTGGCAATACCTCTTACAGGAGTGAGGCATCTGGCAAAGTGCCTGTCATAGACTAGATGCTCAATAGATACAGAGACAGAATTGGAATCTAAATGTCATGCAAATAAAATCTACAGTCCTATAAAATCCTATAGGTTTTGGCTAATATACTCTTACCTATAAAAAACAAGTAAAACTGAAATCAGAAATCAATTAATCTCTAAAACTTATATTAATGGCAATTTTCAATGTTCTGAACACCAAATCTTAGACTCAGGTAGCAGTTGAGAGGTAAAATTTACTATTTGAGCTTCTTTTTTTTTGAAAGAAAGAGCAAGAGCACAAGCGGGGAAAGGGCACAGAGATTGGAGGATAGAGGATCCGAAGCGGGCTCTATGCTGACAGCACAGAGCCTGATGTGGGGCTTGAACTCATGAACCGTGGGATCATGCCCTAAGCCAAAGCTGGATGCTTAACTGGCTGAGCCACCCAGGTGCCCCTGAGCTTCATTTTTATCTCGTTTTCCTTCTTTTTAATTTTTCCTTACTTTTTCCACCTGACAAAAAGTAGGCAAAGAGGGAAAGAAGAGGAATCAAAGGCCTCTCGATAATCTTTAAAAAAATTTTTTAATGTTTATTTATTTTTCAGAGAGAGACAGAGTGCGAGCAGGGGAGGGTCAGAGAGAGAGGGAGACACAGAATCCAAAGCAGACTCCAGGTTCCAAGCTATCAGCACAGAGCCCAACGCAGGGCTCGAACTCATGAACCATGAGATCATGACCTGAGCCGCAAGTCTGATGCTTAACCAACTGAACACTGAGGCTCCCCAAAGGCCCCTAGATAATCTGTGCAGTGAGTTCTCAACCCTGGAAAATCAGGATTAACTGTTATGTCTTTGGCATTCTCCTGAGGAAAGAGAGCATCATTCTCCCCAAGTTTGGAAACACAGAGCGAAAGTCACACAGCATGTCAACTGCAGATGGGAGAGTAGGATTTTCTGGATCTTTCCTCTTTGCCAATAGTTCTTATTGGTGCATACCATCTAACCGTCTGTGACTATGAATCTGCACAGGGAAAAGAAACGCCAAGGCACTGATAAAGGCTGCATGTGAGAGCACACCGAAGAAGTGCTTCTCCTGGGCGTCACTGGATCTCAGCACCTCCTTTCAATTTCCAAGAGGCTTTTAATTTTACCATGAAGTTTACCTCCCAAATGTAATGGAAATGAACAATAGCCCAGGAAATATAGCTGGTCCTCACGAGGTTCCCAATTCTGAATGAAATTTGTTCTAGAAAACAAAGGACTCAAAGAAAGATGCTTTTCAGGAAACTTACTGTTCTGGTGATCTCATTTTCAACTTCACGTAGGTCTGAGTGTTTCTCCATGGTGGTATTGAGAAACGTTTTCTTTAATTTAAACTCTGTCACGAAGGTCCTAACTGAAAATGAGAACATAACCCGTGAGACCACGCAACTGGCCGACCGATACATAGCCGTGTGTTTGTAAATCTCTAGCATATCACTCTTAACTCCACCTCGCAGGACAACCGTGGTGCCTGTCCTCCTTGAGGATAGAGAACACCTCTCCCTCTTCTAGCTCCTCTCTAGGAAGGTGGGCTTCCACTGAGCACAAGGCTCAGACTCAGTAAACCTTTGGGTCAAAAACTCCTTTTGCACGTGTGTGTGGGCTGCTGTGAGGAGCCATCCTGCCACCTTGCCAGTTGCCTCCTACATAGTAGATGCTCAGTGAAGCTGGGACAAGGAGGAAAGACCAGCTGGCCTAAATGACATAATCCCAGGAGGAGAGGGAGGGGATGTGGGGTCAAGCACAAAACATGCTCGTCAGGCCTGAGAAAGCTTTCGATAGAGAAACGCTGTTGTTCTCTAGCCTACATTGCAAAGCCCTCAGCTTCAAGGGCAGGCTTTGGTTTCCTCTTCTCATCAGAGTTACCCCACCAGCCACCATCCCTCTCGCATAGAGGAAATGCCCATTTTGTCGCTGATGAAAGAGACTTCCAGAAATCGGACAACGGATTCAGGACGACAGAGAGGCTGTGGAGGAAGGTGCCAAACATCTGTAGTGGGCCCAAGCTGCGGGGATTGCCAGACCCCATGGTCGCAAGCCAGGCAATGCAAACGGCCCATATTCAAGATATTGTTTGAGTTCAGACCTGAAAGAAAGCAGCCCCATTTTCAAGGCCCATTTCACTCATAAAATAAAATCGTACTCATCACTTTGTGCTGACTGGGCCTGAGGAGAATGGGACTTACAAATGGGCAGGCGACCAAAAATTAGCATAGCATGCTTTCTATTTGCCTCTTATCTTCCTTTATATTAAATTCTTATCTTTCCCTCTGGACAGGGAGGGAAAAAAAAGACTCGAAACCCAGGAACCCACGAAGCTGCTCTTTCACAGAAAGCTTGCCTGCTGAATTAAGAAAAAGGCCCACAAATGAGCCAGGGAACACATTTAACATCTTATACTTACTGTCTAAAGCCCTTAATCCTTATTTAACATCTTTTTGCTTGTTCTACAGTTCACTGAAGCCAGCTGCTTAGGACTCTTTCTGAGCAGCAGGGAGCTCTTTGAAAACATTCTTGGCCAAATGAAAGCATTTCAGCATGCTCTAATTTGCATGTTCCTCTGATGTTTATGAACAATGAAGCTAAATGACTTGAAAAGGGAAAGATGATTGTTAACACAAAAGAACGGCTCTCCTCCTGATCTGAGGTGCCTGTGGGACACTGCACACAGGCTTCCACAACTCCCACCCCACTCCTTCATCTTCCTTCCTCACCCATCCAGGCTGATACCCAGACTCTCTGGATGGAAATATACATATTGTAACTGTTACGTACACAGATCTCTTCCGAATCATGACAGTAAATGTGGCCTCTGCTTTAAGAGCAGCTCTGAAGACAGCATCACGCAGCGTCCTGCAGCCCCTGCACTCTGCCCAGCATACTGACGTCTTCATGCCTGCCTTTCATCATCTGGCTTTAAGGCAATTTTTTACTTCACATGCAACTAACTGCTGACTTATACGGGTTACATAAATGATTTTTTCGTTATTTATTTATTTTTATTTACTAAGTTTTTAATTTCAATTCCAGCATAGTTAACATAGTGATACATTCATTCCACATGTCCACTGTACACATCCATGCATCACCATGTGCTCATCCTGACAAGTGCCCTCCTTAACCCCCATTGCCTATTTTACCCATCCCCTGCCCGCCTCCCTCTGGTAACCGTCGGTTTGTTCTCTATAGTTAAGGGTCTGTGTTTTGGTTTTCCTCTCTCTTTTTATAGAAATGAATTTTTTTTCAACTTTTTTTTTTTTTAATTTTTATTTTTGGGACAGAGAGAGACAGAGCATGAACGGGGGAGGGGCAGAGAGAGAGGGAGACACAGAATCGGAAGCAGGCTCCAGGCTCCGAGCCATCAGCCCAGAGCCTGATGCGGGGCTCGAACTCACGGACCGCGAGATCGTGACCTGGCTGAAGTCGGACGCTTAACCGACTGCGCCACCCAGGCGCCCCTAGAAATGAATTTTTAAAAGATCCATAAGTATTACTTTGTATTCAGAGTACTTAGTGTTTTCATTGCTGTCAATTCTGGTCCAAGAGGTTGGGGGCTAATGTTAAATGATACCTCCCATCTGGAGAACTCCCCCATTTTCAAAGCTTGCTCAGTTACTTCATTTTATTTGCTCTTCACAATAACCTTGAGTGGGAAGCAGAGCAGGTGGTAATCTGATTTTACAGATGAGAAAATGGAGGCTCAGGGGTCATGGGCCGTAGGTGGTAGCTCCAGAGCTGGAAGCCAGGCAGCTGAGCTCCTGGCAAGAGCATTTTCCACACTGCTTCACAATAAAATCATTCCATCTTCTCCCTCCTTAAACCAAAGACTCCTGGCCTATTTCTTCCAGGGGGTAGCTAAATGGAATCGGTTACCCCCAAAACAAATAAACTATTAGAGTAAGAGGAACTCTTGATTTTGAGTGATGTCTATATGCCTAGATTTTTTTTCCTTTAAATAATGCTTTGACTTGATCCTTGTATTTTGAACAATTTCCGAAATCCTACCATTATTTTAGTAGGGTATCAACTGTTTGAAATACATTTCTAGGCCCAAGATGGAGCTGCTCCTGCCCAAGGTGCCACGTCAGCCAACCGAACTTTCGAGTTCTGTAAATGCCCCCCCCCACCAACGCCAAGTCAACTATTGGCTCTATACTTACTCCCTTGTCCTTGACTTTTCTAAATAAGGGCAGATATGCAAGCCTAGCCGATCATGCCCTGTTTCAGAAGTGATGCCGCTTCTAACACTCTATAAAACTCCTGCTTGCCCAAAACTCCTCAGGGAGAGAGCTCCACTGTTTCTGAGGCTCCGTACTCCCCCAGTCCACGACTGTTCCCCTTTAAATAAAGGACATCAAACTCATTACCTAGCCCTTCTAGTTTTGTCATTTGACACAATCTTTTTAAAAAATCTGATGATTCCCCTCAGCTTGTTAATTCATGCAAATATCACTTTTCAGAGGCCACAGACATTCATTCTCTCAAAAAAATATTTACTGAGCACTTTTTGTGTGTTAAGTATCACACCGGTCAATCAAAGGTGAGTCACTTTACCTACCAGTTTCCTTATCCAGACTAGATAACTCTATGCCCTTCACTTCTAATTTCTTCAAGTTCCATGTTGAACTGAACACTCTAACGCAAGGTTATACCCTGTGTGGAAGAAAGCTTTTATGATGAACACATTATTATGTGATGGGAGCTGTGGGCTGAAATGTGGCCTCTCATCAAACAAGCGTAGATACTTGGCCACTTAGCACCTGGTCAGGACCTTAGTTTTCACATGGGTTGTTTGCTTTTTAACATGTAAGCTGGAGATTATATTTAAAATCAACCAGCTTCAGAACTATCAAATTAGGGAATGAAGTAGGACAATCTGTATGGTACAATTATGGCAGCTTTGGAAAAATGTATCTGCCTATGAACAGGACCATGAAGATCATTTTTAAAAATGAAAAGGAGGGGCGCCTGGGTGGCTCAGTTGGTTAAGCGGCCGACTTCGGCTCAGGTCATGATCTCACAGTCCGTGAGTTCGAGCCCCGCGTCGGGCTCTGTGCTGGCAGCTCAGAGCCTGGAGCCTGTTTCAGATTCTGTGTCTCCCTCTCTCTGACCCTCCCCCGTTCATGCTCTGTCTCTGTCTCAAAAATAAAAATAAACGTTAAAAAAAATAATAATAATAAAAAAAATGAAAAGGATGTGTGAATGTGGTAGGATAATCAGGGTTTTATTCTCTCTTTTTTCTCCTTAAAAATATATTTTTTATTATGTAGTTAGAATATCTTTTTGATATATATTTTTCCTAACTGTAGGGTGAAAGGTTAAGCAAATAGTGTTATGCACAAATAATGGCCTATCCATGTACTCATTAGGAAGTTTGTAAAATATTTTTAATAACATGGAAAAATGTTTAAGATATAAAGTTTGTACAAATACTACATGGTTGCAATTGTATAAAAATACAATGCAGAGTAAAAAAAGATTGCAAATAAGGTGCTGTATCTCTGAGTGGTTGAAAAATAGGTACCATCTTTACTTCTTTCTATATTCTTTAAGTTTATACCTTGGAAAGATCCTGACTGTTTAGGGAGGAAAACAATAAATGTTATTTTTAAAAATATTTTGTGGTACAGAAAAAAATTCCAAGATAGATTAATTCTCTTACCCAGGTTGCATATTCCTTTTTCCAACTGGTACCCAACCGGGCATTTGCAGGTATAGGATCCCTGAGTATTGTTGCACATGGCCAGGGGTGGGCAGGGGTTCAAGAGGCATTCATTCACATCTACAGAGGAGAGAAAACGGGGCCACACTGAACCTGCGGCAGACAGCAGAATCATTACCCAGTGCAGTGAGCACTTCCGAAGGGCCAAATGACACTGGGTGCAGTGGGGCCCCAGAGATGAGTGGGATGTTGCCCTTGTCCTCAAGGGGCTGTCTGTCTACAGGGGATGGAGGCCGTCGTGTATATGACCAACTAGAAACAAATCAGGCTTTGAAAGTACAGAGAGAGTAGGAGATCCTGATGGAAGGGAGATTAAGGACTATTTCAGATAACATCTGAACTGGGACTGGAAGGACTTTAACAAGCAGATGGGGTGGGGTTGCAGCCTGAGGCACCAGCAGCGAAGGCCACAGGCAGGAAAGCATAGGGGTCTTTAGGGAGCTATAGATGGTCCAGTGCAGTAGGGGCGTAGGCAGCCCACCGAATGGAGCCAGATCATGGAGACGCGTCAACATTATCGTCTGATGTTATTCTGCAGACAACACTTAAGTACGCCAACTCTCAAATAAGCGGGGTTTTTACTTATGAAAAATCTTGCTTTCCTACATTTTGAAGGAAAACAGCATTATTGCCTATCTCAAGGACATACTGTAGTACAGACCACTGGAGACACTTTTCCTCTTACCCATACTGCAGTCATCCCCTTGCCAGGAAGGTGAGCACATGCATCGATACCCACGGCTGCTGGAGTCCACAGAGCATTTCCCATCATGAAGACAAGGGTTAGTGGCACAGCTGTTAACTAAAAACACATTCCAGGAATAAAGCAGTTAATCACATAGGAAATGTAAAAGCAGCTCTAGGTAAATATTTAATTCTCCTGGCTAATATTTGATTTTTGCTTATTTCTGTTTACTTGCCCTGAGAGGTCGCACTACTAAAATAGAACGGGTTCCCGGGAGGTACAGAAGAGACGCTGAGGGACCGGATCCTGGCAGTAGTTTGTGTACGTGCACGTGTGTTAGACAATTGGATCCTTGAATGCAAGAATTGGTTCCAATCCTAATGCTGCTTACAGGTCACTCAGTTCAAGGCTGATGATTATATCGCCTTTGACACTCAGAAAATTCTACTTGAATCTCTGCCAATTTAAAACACACATCGGGGGAGAAGTGGTCCCTGATTAACCATCCTCCCTGTTCCAGGATTCCCCCGTTCCAAAAAAATCTTAAAATATAACTGGGCCTCCACATATGGTGCAATCATTTGGAAAAACAATCGAAGTTGTGCACTGCAGTGCCCTCTCTTTACATAATGTCACTATGAACCCTATCTAATTCATCTAGGCCCTAATAGTGCCCAGGCTTCAGCATCATCTTAGACTCCCGGGGCGGAGACCACAACTCTCTGTTTTGGTATCTATAACTAGCATTGTCATGCTCTAGTTATGTAATAACTGCGTAATAAAGCCTTCTGACACATGCTCAGAGAAGCTGAAACCCACAACATAACTGCATCATTTCCAAGCAGAAAAATTGCTGGAAGAATGAGAAAAGGATGGCAGGAGTCAAGAGTTGTAATGCCAAAAAAATAATCCTGAGAACAAATGAGCTAAACCTAACAATGGTGTTCCTATTTTGCAAGGCTACTTTAAATATACCTAAAACTACCCAAAGAGGCACAGGACCTGCATAACCAAACACCGTACCATGGATACTGTCATAAAAAATATATTAACAGGAAGTAACAATGTTACTTATTCTCGCCTACAGTTATCATTGTAATGATTACAATCGGCTTTAAGGGAGATTTGTGAATTAGGTTCCATCTGGTATTGGAATAGATTTGGCTGGAAATGAAGCCCTGTGAGTCCTGAAGCAGGGCTCCCAGCTTCCCTGGAGAAGGATCCACCTTTCATTTCCCAGAGGTGGTCAAATCACTGGCACAAAAGAGACACTGATTCGCCTGACATGGGGGGGCTGGTGGCAGGGGTGGTCATGGCCCTCCAGCCCCCAGGCTGACCGTGGCTGATTGGCTGGAACTCAGACACTAACTGAGCTCCCTTGCTCTAGTCACTACAAAGTACTTCTCTTCTTTCTTCTTTCCTTAAGACGTCAAGCTCCAGGGGTGCCTGGGTGGCTCAGTCAGTTAAGCATCTGACTTCGGCTCAGGTCATGATTTCACAGTTCATGAGTTTGAGCCCTGCATCAGGCTCTGTGCTGACAACTCAGAGCCTGGAGCCTACTTCAGATTCTGTGTCTCCCTCTCTCTCTGCCCCTCCCCCACTTGTGTGTGTGCGCGCTCTCTCTCTGTCAAAGATAAATAAGGATTTAAAAAATTAATTTAAAAAAACGAAAATAAAAAAAGATGTCAGGCTTATATAAGCCCTTCGCAGTTTTCCTTTTCTGGATCTGGACAAGCCGAATGTACAAATTTGAACACGACATCGAAAGATATACCATTCTAATTTCTTCTGCCTTTCCTTCAACTATGAAGAATCATGTGAATGGTTTGATTTCCCTCATACCAGCCACTTCAACATGAATATAAAGATAACCTCAAGAGTAATGTCAAGAAGCTCAGGTCGCCCTGTCACTATCAGAAAAGGTTAGTTCATCATCCCTTTGCCCGCATTTGTCCACTAGCAACACGTTCTTAGGAAGACCAAGGAGCCCAGCTTCCCTTGAATCAAGAGAAGCCTTCCCGGTGACTGAGAGGCTGGCTGACTGAGAGGCTCAGGGCTCTGACCGGCGGACAGAGCCTACTCATTCCCTGTCTCAGAAAGGCCACCTAAAGCTTCTCGATGCAGTTCTTCCACCGTCCCATCCCACAGCACTGACCCGCTCTGGCCTCACAAGACTTAAAGGCATGCCTGAAAGGCTCTTGCATTTCTGGGAATTATAAGCCACAACGGTGCTACCTACTGATGCCATACACGGCCAATGGCATCCTCACCTCTTCCTTTAGGGAGAGTTAGGTAACTCAGAGGTGAGAAAATTAGGTCATCCATGACATTGTGTTATAAGAGGACAACACAGACACGGAACTATTGCAAATCTGCCACACATTCACAGGCATCCCGAGCCTGTGCGGCTCCGCCTTCTACCTGGAGCTGCCGATGACAGTGCTGTGGGTGACGGTGTGCTGCCCCGAGCAGCGAAGGTAGTAGATCTAGGAGTCAGTACTTGGTCTGTGGAAACGCCTACGGTCTGGGGAGAAGGAGATGTTCCGAGGAAGTGTGAAGCCGGGCTGTTCTCTTCCATCACACCGAGCCCCATGGTCGGTCCTTTCGCCGACGTGGGTACACTGGTCAGGGGCACCAACTGGGTGGTAGCATCTACATGGGCTTGGTTCCTTTCCGTGGTGACAGCACTTTCTGTTGAGATTCGTGGTACTGGAATTTCAGGGCTGGTTGGCAAGAGCTGCTTTCCAGCCGTAGTCTGTACTGTTGTGGGGTCAGCCATCAGGGCTGCTGTGGTTGACGCAGAGCTGGGGGGATGAGAGGTCTCAAGAATGGTGGTTGTCAAAGCTGGAGACGTTCGGGCTATGCTGGTGCTTACAGCTGGAAGGGTTTGCTCAGTGGAGGACTCTGTTAAGGCCGAGGGCATAGGGATCCCTGAGGTAGACCTCATTGTTACAGCTTCGGTGGCCTCTGTGGGCAGAGACTCCAGGCTCGGTGGCTTTGACTCTGTAATGACTTTCTCATGGTATGGGTTACTCTGGTTCTTAGGATTTGCTGTTTGACTACTGGGGAGCATTGCCACAGACAATGCCATTGTCGCCGTCTGAACTAGAGTCACAGGCAGGACCAGAGTAGAAGGTGAAGGTGCCAGCGTTGTTTGGGAGGTAGACGGCGAGGCAAGGGTAGATGCTGTCAGGGACGCTGGTGAGGAAGACACAGGTGTGGGTGCATGGGGAGTGGACTGCAGTGGAAGAGTAGAGGCCCCGGTTGATGGTAAGATTGAGGAGAATGACTGGTGGGACTGGGATACTGAGGGCAGGGGCAAAGGGGGTCCCGAAGAAGAAGAAGAAGAAGAAGAAGAAGAAGAAGAAGAAGAAGAAGAAGAAGGAGGAGGAGGAGGAGAAAAAGAGGAAGAAGAGTTGCCAGTCGATCCAGCATCAGCGTCCAGAAGAACCAACGTGTTTGGCATGTTAATGGTGGATGTGTAGGATGGAAGGTTGGCTGTGTGCAGAGCCAGGGACTGGGTGGAAGGCTGGGCGTACTCCCCTTCATAGGATGACACATTACTTCTTTCAGTCTGAGCCTGAGAAGAGGAAGAATACTCTAAATGTGAAGAGTTTGAGATCTTAGCAGAAGAGGTCGAACTCTCCCTTATGTCCGGGGTTGAACTGTTGTCTACAATGGACAGCAATGCTCGTTCTCCTTTGGTAAAAGTAGAGGAGACATAGGTGTGGTCTGCGTAGTCGCTGGAAGCCTTCTGTTCAAAGTCCGTGCCACTCACTTGACTGTAGCTAATTCCAGTGACTGTAAATGGAAACACCAAAGTTAGGTCAACTAGACATACAAGAAATATCCCAAACACATACTAAATGCTTTCTTTGGAGAGGTGGTTTTCAATGGCGAGCCCTCTGGATGAGCAGTGTGGGAAGGCAGGAACGGGCAGGGTCTGCGCAGAGTATATTTACCCTCCTGGGAGGCGTGTGGGTGGCAGCAATGCAAATGGTAATAAAAGAGAAGTGGGGCCAGGGGCTGAAGAATAGGGAATAGGTCCAAATTCCTTCCACATGCCTTTTTTGATAAAAGCAAACTGGTATCTGAAAAGCTCTTAAGACCCCAACAGAACAATTGTTCTGTCTAAATGGAAAAAGGAAAACCCTCCCCATTTTCCATTCTGTGTAATGATAATGAGATATTTCTTTCCCAGGAGACTGGCCTTGGCCACAACTGGTTGGTCTCCTTTATTCCAAGTATCCTGGTGGACAACACTGTAAGTGCCTTAGCCAAGTGCGTGTGGGGATGGGGTGGGGGGGGTGAGAGAACCTAGAAAGTTCTCTTCAGACAGAGCTTGTAAGGTACTTTCTGGGTTGACAGCAAACGTAATCCTTCTAGGACTGTTAGTACGCTGACAGGTGAGCTGAAGGAACGTGGGAAGAGACCCTGCTCCTCACCTCCCAGGGCTGGTGAGGCCGCCAGGGAACCAGAGACCAGGTGGGCGTCAGCAGTCACCGTCACGTTCCCGTGCTGGGTGGCACTCTCGGTTTCTCTGGTCACCACAGAGTGCCCCACTTCTGCAGAAGTTGTGCTCGTGTTGGTGAGAGACCGTGACGTGCGCTCTGCAGTCCCCGGGAAAGTAGCTGCAGTGTGCGGGTGGGGAGCCTCGGCAGTCCCCTCCTGCGTGGCAGAATTTCCTCCAGGCTCAGGACCCTCCTCGGTGGCTACAAGGAGATTGAAAGGGGATGGCCAGTCAGTACAGGGGTGCAGCAGCACTGTCAGAAGCCTCAGGAATGAGCCTCCCTTCGTGCACTAAGTTAGCCGAAGTGCTTCCCTGTGCTTTCCCTGGTCTTTATGTGAAACTCACACGTGGGAAAACGAGATGCGTTGTCCCCCGCCCCACAGATCACAACCACAACCTCAAGAGGCACTGCCGACCAGCATATCCGTTCAGGTGACCTGGATTTATGGGAAGGTTTACCACTTCAGCGAACAGGATCAATATTGTATTTCTGCTCCATGATACATAACAAATAGAGTTTACATCAGGGAAATCGGTGGTGGTGGCAGGGGAGGTGAATGCTCAGCAAAAGGCTAACAACCCCTTGGGGCTTTATACTTTCTGACAAGTCACAGGAGGGAGACCCCCAGGACTCCGAAGGCTTTTTACTTCCAGGTAGGACCAGTGATACCTGAACTGAATGGGGTTTGCCGTTCTTTTAGAGTTTTGGTTTTTCCCCTTAATGCATGGTGGTTGGAGGTAAAGATGGGCTTATTTTCTGTTTTGTGTTATTTTTTTAATGCATTTATTTATTTTCTTGGTGGGGATGGAATAGGGACAGGTGACACATGAAAACATCCTTTTCCTCCTTTCTTGAGTGTATGTTTTATACTATAAGCTCAAAGAATCTAATATTAGATTATCAAATAAACTCTTCTTCTCAGAAATTATGGAAAGGAGGTCTAACTCTTCTTGGCCTAAATACTTCCTAATCTGGATCTATAAGAAAACAAGTTATTTCCTTGGTTCTTATTCCTATTCTCATACCAGACTAGCTCTTTTTTTTTCTCAAGTTTATTTATTTATTTAAGTAATCTCTACACGCAATGTGGGGCTCGAACTCACAACCTCGAGATCAAGAGTCGCACACTCCTCTGTGCCAGTCAGGTGCCCCCAGACTAGCTCTTGATGGACACACCCCAATGGAAAACAGAGGTAGAGCTGCATGTTAGGTAAGTTCACCTCATGATACGTTTGCATTAACTGACAGATAGGAATGAGTGTGGGGACAGGGATACACAGTGAGCTGGAGCAGCACGGAGACAGCCAGGAGGCAGGTGAGATGTGACTTGACCAGGCTGAAGGGCCTAAGAAACTCATGGGAAGTCCACCAGGAGAGGCTTGAGGGCCGTGTGTATTTGAGCACAAGTTCCCCAGGCAGACAGAAAAAGGCCTGGGGTGGGAGGATTGTAAGACTCTTAAATGGAATTTAGGCGAACCACCACATCAGGCTTCCAGGGTTTAGAAAGTGGAGAATCGTGACCTGAGATGGAGGGGCTGCATCCAAACCCAGAAAAAGGAACAGACCATGAACTCTGAGGGGCTGGATGGCAGAATCAGTTCACTGTGAGTGATTCAGAGCAAATGAGATAAGGCATTTGGCTAACCGACAGCGAGTTGGTTTCAGAAAGGAGGCTATTCCTTATGTAGCTCTTTATAACTGAACACTGAGACCTGCTCACACTGACATCACAATTTCCATACAAACCAAGGGCACACGCATTATGGAGCAAAGGGTCCTAGTACTGAAGAGATGCACGTGGGAAAGGCACCTGAGCTCCTGGTCTGAGGAGGAGAAACGTTGAGCCCCACATTGTGAGGGTGGAAAATGACTCCTTTTGTTTAGGAGACAGATAATGCATTTTCCATGCACACACATGAAAGAACATAAATATTCTCCACCCATGCATGTGGTATTCTTTCATGACAAGCATATGCTTTTCCACGTCACATCAGTAGTAATAAACGTGAGTTTTCCTCACCAATTAGGATGTTCATATGGGGGAAAGGGAGCTGGAGAGGTAAGAATGTAAACCTGTTATAACCTTAAATGATCAATTATTGCATTTTTGCTTTAGTTAGTACATGCTTTGCATTGACAAGGTTGCTGAGAATGGTTTATGAAATTGCCCAAAAATGTTATTAAAAAGGACCATCCAAGAAAAAGTTTTCTCAAATTGATAAACTGGACTTCATCAAAATTAAAAACCTTTGTGCTGCAAATGATATTGTCAAGAAAGTGAAAAGAAAGTGCACAGAACGGGGGGAAATGTCTGCAAATGGTATATCTGATAAAGGACTAGTGCCCAGACTACAGAAAAGAAGTCCTAACTACTTTTAAAATGGCCAAAAGAGGGGAGCCTGGGTGGCTCAGTCGGTTGAGCGTCCGACTTCGGCTCGGGTCATGATCTCATAGTCCGTGAGTTCGAGCCCCAAGTCAGGCTCTGTGCTGACAGCCCAGAGCCTGGAGCCTGCTTCGGATTCTGTGTCTCCCTCTCTCTCTGACCCTCCCCCATTCATGCTCTGTCTCTCTCTGTCTCAAAAATAAACATTAAAAAAAGTAAAAAAAATAAAAATAAAAGTAAAATAAAATGGTCAAAAGATCAGAAAAGACTTTCCCAAAAGTGAAAAGATACACAGCATCATTAGTCAGCCAGAAAATGCAAATCAGAACCACTCGTGACACCACTTCACACCCCCCAGGATGACTAGAATCAAAAAAAAGATGAACAACAGGAGGTGAAGAAGCCGAGAAACTAGGATCCCCCATCCTTCCTGGTGGCGGTATAAAGATATAAAGCAGTGCAGCTGCTATGGAAAACAGTTTGACAATTCCTCAAGAAACGGGGCTACCATAGAAGCCAGCCATTCCAAGAGAATTTAAAACACATATTCAAAAAATAAAAAATAAAATTAAAAAAAATAAAACACACGTCCACACAGAAACTTGTACTGGAATGTTCACCACGGTACTACTCACAAGAGACGAAAGGTGGGAAAAACCCACATGTGCAATCATTGACAAAAGGATAAACGAATGTGGCACATCCATGCGATGGAACTAGTACTCAGCCACACAAAGGAACGAGGTACTGTCACACGCTACAACATGGACAAACCTCCAATGCACTATGCTAAGTGAAAACCACAACAGGCCACCTATTGTATGATTTCCTCCATAAACTGTCTAGAATAGGCACATCCACAGAGACAGAGAGTTAAGTTAGTGGCTTTCAGAGGCTGGGAGGAGGAGAGAACACAGAGTGACTACTGATGAGCACCGGGTTCCCTTCTTGGAATTAGACAGTAGTGGTGGCCGTGCAACTTTGTAAATACACTAAAATACACTGAATTGTATACTTTTAAATGGGCAAATTGCATAGAATGGGGATTATATCTTCATAAAAGCTGATTAGACAAGAGGGAGAGTTGCTCTTGATGAATGCCCGGACTTGGGGTGAACAACCACCCATGAGAAGGTGATATTTTCACCTTCCAGAAGCTGTGTGATTGAGGCAGGCATGGGGGTGTGGGGTAGGCTACAGGGCGAGGAAGGACATGGACAGAGAAGTCCCTGAGCTGTGTGTGACAGGGGCGGGTGGCAACAGCAGCTCCGGGGAGATATACCAGAAAAAAAACCAGAGATATACAGCTAGAAGAATGGCCTGGGAATAGTGACAGCAGACGGGCCTCTGGAGTGGTCCATTAACGCACGGCCTTACTGTGCCACAGAAAAGCATGAGCCTCGTAAGCCCTTTGCCCTCCGAGTGGTGCAGTTCTGTGAAGTGGAAACTCACTTGAGCACTCACCACGTGCTGCTGAGGAATCCAGGCTTTCTGAGGAGGATGAGGACAAAGACTCGGTGGCTGGCTCAGAGTAGCTCCTGTCGCCCAGTGCTGTGTCACTTCCTCTAGACTGGGACACAGAGGCTGAGAACCGGGTCAGCACTGAGGCGTTCACAACTTCAGGATAGGAAGTGGAGCTTCCTGTCGCATCTGCGAATGTCTTGCTGTTGGTCAAGAACCAGCGTGCTGTGCTGGCTCCACTTCTGCCCGGCAGGACTGACCTAGACACAGTCTCAGTTTGAGACATGGGACTTCCATCCTCTGCGTCTGAGCTGCTGGCAAGCTGCTCTCCTCCCAAGGCTGTAAGATGTCAAGGAAACAAATGTCATGACATGGATGTGAAAGAGATTCCCCAACAGCTGAGACGTGAGTCTTCTCTAGGGAAAGGTTCCCTTTGCAAGGATCTTGTATGGTATTTATTTTACGTGTAACCTGGCATGCATTTTCATGTTCTAAATAATTATTTCAAAACTCTTCAGTGTCAATAAGATAGCAATACTAAAAATAAGCCCTGGTGAAGAAGGGAGCCTTTAAAGAACAAGTGCAAAGTAGCAGAGCAACTTCTAGGCTGTGGTGTTTTACTCCCTTTCCCCAAAAGTGGTCAAGGGAAGGAATATGTTATGTCCAACAACAAACATGATGTGCCTACCTACAGTGCTTAGTCACATGCATCTTTCCAAAACAGTTCCATTATTAATAAAGATTATTCTAAGTTGCAAGTATAGCAAACAAAAAATAAACTATACGGCATAACCTGAAGCCATGAATTTGGAGGAATATATTTATACCTGTACATTTTATTTGGAAGAATGATCTGTACATAAAATAGCTCCAGCTAGTCTGAAAGAGCAGGCCAGCCCTCACCTTGAAGACAATCCCACAGAGCGATAACATGCGATTGACAGTGACCGCTCCAAGGACAAGCTCTCAGCTCTGCTGTGAACAAGCTACATGCCCGTGCCCTCATTTCTTAAACCCTCTGGGCCTTAGTTTCCTCGTCTATAAAAGAGCAGGAGGAATGATGCCTGTCTGATGAACTTCACAATGTTCGCATAAGGACAAAAATCAAAATGTGATAATGTGGTATACCAGATAAAGGAGATGGTGTTAGCTAAGAACACACTTTATTTATTTTTTGAGATTTCAAATGGTCTTGAAGTGATCTTTTAAGGCAATCCAATAGTTTTTAAAAGTCCATGATAGATCAAGTAAAAATTAAATACTTACTTGGGGAATCATTTTGCCAGAATTCCACTGAGACCCCAGAAGATGTGAGGCCAAATCCATTTTCTGTGGATGGCTCAGTGAATTCCCCATCCCCTGGATTCCTGATTACTCCACTGCCTCTTCTCAGCTCTGCCTCAAAGGGTGAAGAACGGGCTGATACTGAAGTCATGGCAATTTCTGAGTCCTTGGGGGAATGCTCTGTCTCATTTAGAGGTCGTGGACTGCCGGTTAAAGACTGGAGCATCCCTGGGACACCACTGGGGAGCGTGGTGGTAACACGCACACTCTGTGTCCCATTCAGCAAGGTGCTTCGGAGAGTAGTGGAGTTGTTAAGCATCTCAGTGCTTCCAGAAGCTAAAACAGAAGAAAATATGCTTTAAGACTACTCAAGAGTTGAGGGCGCCTGGGTGGCTCAATCAGTTAAGCTTCCGACTTTGGCTCAGGTCATGATTTTGTGGTCTGTGAGTTTGAGCCCTGCGTTGGGCTCTGTGCGGATAGCTCAGAGCCTGGAGCCTGCTTTGGATTCTGTGTCTCCCTCTTTCTCTCTGCCCCTCCCTCACTCATGCTGTCTCTCTCTCTCTCTTTCAAAAGTAAACAAACATAAAAAAAACACTTAAAAAAAAGATTACTCAAGGGTTTAAGAAAATCAGGGATGTATCTAGATACAAATAATGTTTATTACATTTTGTTGGATAAATCTAGATAATGTAGACCTAATATAGATAAACACATTTGACACTCTCTCTTCACAGGCTCTGATTCTCACAGAGTTCAGTGAAGAAGCAGTGAGGTCCTTTAAGCACAATGAAAAGCTTCGGCTCTGGCTGAAAGGAAAATGGAACAAAGCCTCTAGACATTCTTTGCCTTGGCTTTTATAGAGGAAGGTAAAAACTTGTACTCTTGAATTCCACCTTATAGATCATGTAGGGACAGGCCATTGTGATAAGGTACAGGTATTTGTTTTGTTTTATTTTAGCAATGTAACCCTTTTGTTCAAATGCTATTATAGATTAAAACCCGTACGTAAAAAATGAATAAAAGTAAGGCGGTGGTAGGAGCCCAGCCCCCAGGTCACCATTGGGGAGGCCAGGGCTCCACAGACCACAGTGGGAACAATACTAGCCTAGAGCAATAATTTCTGGCCTTGTCACCATTAAGGGTTCTTTATTATTTCCTACCTCATGGCCACCGTAACCCTTATGTTCTGAAAGACTATAAACTGAACTGCATTTAAGAAGTAACAGAGCTTCTAACCAGCAGGAGATACTCAGCGTTACCCCACTGATTTGATTTAATTCCATCCAAAAGCAAACAAGCTTCATTATCGTAGTTAGCCTCATTGGGCTTTGGACACCGACTCTCAAGCTTACATACTACCCCAGTGGACCACTAGCAAGTCGAAGACTCCAGGCTGGGAACAGTTTTTCTGATGAAAAGGATGGCAGGATGGCAGACACTGGATTAATTTGCCAAGAACCTCAAAAATGGATTGATAGGCCATTTTGGTCAAAATGCGCAGCCTGTTCCACAGGAGTACAGGTGGCTTGCTCATGTCTCCCTTCCACAAAGAACTTTCCAAAGGATACCCTGAGAACTGGCCTCCGGAAGGGCACACTGACGTGCTCATTCCAAACAGGAATAAACTGCAGGAAAGCTTGGTGAGTGGGAAGAAACATGGCAGGCAAGATCCAAAGGCAAGAAAAAACATTTTTCTTTTCAAGCCAAAAATAATAAAAAGTACTCTATACCTTTATAATGAAAGGTTTCAAGCTGTTATTTTTGACCCCGAAAGGGCAGAATTAACTTGCCATTATAAATGGTCCCTTGAAGACCAGTCCTATGTGTAGTTGTGACCAAAAGCACAGATAAATATTAAATATAATTAGAGAGAGAGAGAGAGAGAGAGCCAGGAAATAAAGGCTCCTCTTACTCTTGTACAAACCATGGAACCTGTACTATATACACCTAGAACACAGCAGGCAGTTCTGGACACTGGGCCACAATGAAAGCGAAATGAAGAGGTAAGCAAGCCACACAAATAGATGGGACCCCAAAGCGGAGTCCCAGCTGACCTGACCACCCCCTCGCTGAAAAACATAAACAACCAAATAAAAACGCATTAGTATAAAAAAAAGGAACCCATCATATATGTATGCCCCAAATC
Organism: Neofelis nebulosa; assembly: GCF_028018385.1. Lineage (NCBI taxonomy): Eukaryota > Metazoa > Chordata > Mammalia > Carnivora > Felidae > Neofelis > Neofelis nebulosa. The sequence goes on along the minus strand of NC_080786.1, from coordinate 88,894,231 downwards.
CTCACTAGCCACTTAGCCTCTTAGGACCCAACGTCATTAGAATCATTGTCTAAATCTGCCCGTTTTCAACCTCCTCGGTTGCCGGGTGCTCTTTCAAATCACTCTCATCCCCAGTCAACTGCATTATTTCATTGATTCACTGTACAGCGGCAGCTATATTGGACTCAGCCTCCAGACCTGTATAGCAAATCGATGGCCACAGAGACGCAATTACAGAAGTCACAAATGCTGAAAGCCACAAAAGGAAAATGGCTGCGTTCTCTCTCCCTGACTGGGGCCCCATGGAATGCTGCTTCACCATCTCATCAGCATTATTAAAAGCTGCCATTTACCGACCAAGTACAATGCGCCCGTATTTTATATATAGCTTTGTACGTTGTGCTAAGTACTTGATTTACATAATCTCATTTAATCCTCATGGTAAAGCTATGGAGCAGTACGAATGCTTCTATACAAGTGGTGAAAAGGAGAAAAAGTTAAAAGTTAATCTATAACCACCACTTTTACTATTCAATGAGCACCTGCTGAACACATCTGGGGGAAATCTGCCATGTTTCCAATCGACAGGCCAGCAATATTGGTTATCTAATAACTGTCCTTCCTTGCTCATTTCTACTCTTGAAGCACCCATTCAAAAATGGGAAGACCATACATTTGGGAGCAGAAACAAGCCAAGTTCCCTAATCTTTATAACAGGAGGTGGAAAGAATGCCCACTCATCTGGTAAAAGTATGTACATCACTCTCCAACCACAACAGAAAATGCTGGAACCTCAGGCATGCAGCAAGTGCTCAACCTTGGCTTGACTGCTGTCCAGAACCTGCCAAAAATCCAGCTGAAGCGGCTGATAGTTGAGAAAGATACACTAAGTCTACAATCTTCTGAGTTATTTATGCTCTCTTCCTTTACAAAGTGAAATCACCACAAAAGCAATTTACGTGGACCACATTAGCTCAGCTACCCACAGAAGTACTTTCATGAGTTGAGATCCATTATTACACCCTCAGCTCCTACTGAGAATCTATATAAAATATCACCTTTTAAAGAACATTAGCACAATTTCCTCAGAACAGCAACTGATGGCATTTTTCTATTACGAGTCTCAACATTCCTTATATAAATAGTCCTCTTAGAATTCACTGCCCCCATGGGAATGCAAGCTGGTGCAGCCACTCTGGAAAACAGTATGGAGGTTCCTCAAACTAAAAACTAAAACTAAAAATAGAACTACCCTACAACCTAGCAATTGCACTACTAGGCATTTATCCACGAGATATAGGTGTGCTGTTTTGAAGGGGCACATACATCCCCATGTTTATAGCAGCACTATCAGCAATAGCCAAAGTATGGAAAGAGCCCAAATGTCCATCGATGGATGAATGGATAAAGAAGATGTGGTATATATATACAATGGAATACTATTCGTCAATCAAAAGGAATGAAATCTTGCCATTTGCAATGACGTGGATGGAACTGGAGGGTATTATGCTAAGTGAAATTAGTTGGAGAAAGACAAAAATCATATGACTTCACTTATATGAGGACTTTAAGAGAAAAAACAGATGAACATAAGGGAAGGGAAACAAAAATAATATAAAAACAGGAAGGAGGACAAAACAGAAGAGACTCATAAATATGGAGAACAAACTGAGGGTTGCTGGAGGGGTTGTGGGAGGGGGGATGGGCTAAATGGGTAAGGGGCATTAATGAACCTACTCCTGAAATCATTGTTGCACTATATGCTAACTAATTTGGATGTAAATTTTAAAAAATTAAAAAAAAAAAAAGAATTCACTGCCCTCAAAACACTCATGCCTGTGGATGAAATTGTATGCTTACTTTATCTGGCAATGATCACATGCCCCACCCGGTTTCCCTTTGTGCCCTCGTTTCCAGGAAGCTCAGTACTAAATTTAGTGCTCAACTGTAGCCATTCTCACACAATTCAATATACACAGATATCTTTCTGCCTTCAAAAGAGAACTTTTCCCCCTGTGAGCTGCTGTACTTACTTTTCCCCCAATGATCAAATAGTACATGTTCATTACAGAACATATGGAAAGTACAGGAAGATATAAAGCAGCAAGAAAAATAATTTCAAATGGCTTCTGATCGCTTTTTAAAAATCTGATTTAGGGGCGCCTGGGTGGCGCAGTCGGTTAAGCGTCCGACTTCAGCCAGGTCATGATCTCGCGGTCCGTGAGTTCGAGCCCCGCGTCAGGCTCTGGGCTGATGGCTCCGAGCCTGGAGCCTGTTTCCGATTCTGTGTCTCCCTCTCTCTCTGCCCCTCCCCCGTTCATGCTCTGTCTCTCTCTGTCCCAAAAATAAATTAAAAAAAAAAAAAAAAAAAAAAGTTGAAAAAAAAAATTAAAAATAAATAAATAAATAAATAAATAATAAAATAAAAATCTGATTTAGCTGTCTGGGCCTATCCCTGCTTTAATGCATCCATCCCTGGCATACAATTTATTTTCGGAGGCAGGGAACTCCTGGCTAGCCAGGCCTCAGACGAGGCGGTGCTACACGCACGTTTCTGTGTAGCAGAGCGAGGAGAGAAAGGAGGCACAGAACACAAAGGCTGAATGTGTTTGGAATAACAGATGCTGGAGCTAGAAAGGATGTTTAGGATCATCTGGTCGAATCCCTTCATGTTTCTAACAGGGAGCCCCATCTCCCCAGGCCAGGCTCCTGGTGGCCGCGCTAATGTTCACCTCCAGAGGAATACGGCTCATCTGACCGGCCTAAGTGCCAGGACTTTCACTGGGTCACGTTTACTGGTGGATGGAGCAGCCAAGTGTCAACAGAGACACACCCCCACCTCCCTCTCTCTTCACTTCCCTTCTACAGAGTGCCAGCTGGGTCCCCTCCGAGCCTGCCTCTGGCAAGTCCTACCCGCTCCCTCAGTGCTCCTACATGTGTGCCTAGAGCCCCTCAATCCTGTAGTTAGGCAGGGATAGTAAAGTGTCAGAATTCAGATTTAAGGGGTGGAGGGAGGAGGTATACCGGAGTGCTGGTTAGGGGGTTAGCAGCTAGTAGCCCAGATTGGAAAGTAAAAGCAGAATTTTGCTTCCCATATGGCTTCAGGTCTCTGTGCACGTCCCCCTCTCAGCTTCCCCGCAGGGAGGAGGGGAGGCTGGCAGGCTAGATCTAGACAGTCCTGGGTGCCTGGCTATTCCCTCATTTAACAGCACTTAGGGCCCTAGCGTCTAGTATCTCAGAGGGAGGTGGGCCTCTACCTAGCACAGAACACCCAGTTCAGTAAAAAGGAAGAGAAATGCTCAGGGAGAGACTCAAGGAGTAAGAAAGATATGGTGGAACTCTTCAACAATTAAAAGTGAGACATTCTTTTTTTTTTTTAAGATTTTATTTTTAGGTAATCTGTACACTCAATGTGGGGCTTAAATTTATATGCTGAGATCAAGAGTCACATGCTTTACTGACTGAACCAGCCAGGCGCCCCTAAAAGCATAAGGTTCTAAAAGGATGAATGCTCAAGGAATTTGAAGGCCAACTATTTTTTAATGTTGAAAAACCCAGGTGACTACAGGGTCAAGTCCGGTAAAATTGGAAACAGGCTGATTTTCAAATAAACCACAATAGTGGGTTGAATTTAAATTATAAATATTAAATGACCTTGACCAGAATCAAAGTGTAGCTTCCTAGAAAATGCTTCCTTTCCACCATTTAGTAAAGTTGGTTGTAAATCACTGAACCACAGACCTTTGCAGCTGGAAAGGCTTGTAGCTTTTATCCAATCTGACCAATGTTTAAGAATAATCTTAAAAGGAATCTCCCAAAAACATGAATCATAAATTATATACATACCTAGTCAGCAGAAACTGTATACAGAGTATATAGAGGAGGAATTGGCTGCTTTAAATAGGCATTACAGAAAGGACCTCCAGGTTCAGTTTTTGCTCTGGTGACATAAACCCAAACCCCCTAGTACCTCTAAAAAACCTGTGACCTACAACAATTTTGAAATGGCAACTTTGAAGGCAGTCTAACCTCTATTTCCAAGAATATTTCCAGCCCTCTCTGTGCTGCTTCCTAAGGCATGCACAGACTCTGAATAAAACCTCAGAGAAGAGAAGAGAAAAGGCAGGCAGAGTTTCCAGCATTCTCTTTGGTCTGTAGCTGGATGAGCCCTGTGATACTGGGGCACATGCTGATCGCCATTACTTACCAACTGTACCTTGTCCTGGGATGGCAGGGAACCCAAGAGAAGTAACCAACATAGCCTGTGTCCTCAAGAGGATTACACACTGAGTACCAGATAGGTATTGGAGAACCTAATGCGACAAGGTGGATAGCGTGGAGGATGAGAAGGTTGAAAACAGTTCCAGGCTAGACATGGAACTGCCAGAGAGGGGCCTTACAATGACTAGGAGCTGAAAAGGCAAGGAGGCGTGTTCTCCACTGCTGCAGCTTTGCAAACACGTGCACTGTCTGGGTTTCTTTTCTATGACGCCTAGCAAAATGTTTATCTGTGTTATCTTTGCCATTGCAAGAAACAAGTTGGCCGTAACGAAGCAACACAAATCTAACTCCTAATCAAATGACTCAGTGCTCACCAGTCCACTCACCCCAGAGCGTGGCCTCTGGTGCAAAGGATACACACCAACAACACTTAGTCCCTGTTGGATGCGTGTACGTGCATGTGTGCACGGGGTGAGGGGACAAGCAGGGGTTGGTGGACACAAAGGCCCAGAGCAGCCACCTGACCAACTCCTATTTTCCTTCCTATGCAGTTAAAGAGAACATATTTTAAAGACGAACTTCAGGGGCACCTGGGTGGCTCAGTCCACCCAGTCAGGTAAGTGTCTGACTTTGGATCGGGTCATGATCTCACAGTTTATAAGTTTAAGCCCTGCATCGGGCTCTGTGCTGACAGCTCAAAGCCTGGAGCCTGCTTCGGATTCTGTGTCTCCCTCTCTCTCTGCCCCTTCCTCGCTCTCTCCCTCTCAAATATGAATAAACGTTAACAAAAATTTAAAGACAAACTTCAGTATGAAGGTAAATTGTGCGGATGGTACTTTTCCCCCAAATACTTTGCGTTTGTCTTTAATGTCTCCTCGCCTCGGCCCCTGTGACAGGTATGTTACTAGCAAGATGTACGCATCTATTACTTCTATTCTGAATGATTTCAGCAGGTGAGACTGGGATAGGAGCACTCACATCCGGGGTGGTCTGAGGGAGGGGAGTGAGCCGGTGTCCTGGAGAGCGCTGGTCCTGAAAAATTTCTCTTCCTAGAGAGCGTGGTCTCCTCTTCCATCTCTAAAGCAGGCAGAGGGGCCTGGCTGAAAACCAAAGTGGCAGCTAGTTGGGTGTGCACGGTCACGTCTTCGGGGAGCCCCTTTCCTCTTGCCAGGGACCCTTGGGACGTTCCGCTCTCAGTGTGAGAAGGGGCAGTTCTTCCTTCTGACCCTGAACTGGATGGCGAGCGAAGTGTCCCCAATGCTGAAAGCAGACACCAACAATTAAAATTCCACCAGCAGACTTCAAAATGTCTGAATAATGTTTGAGTGGGCTCACCTCTGACCTCCATGAAAACAAATTAAGAGCAATTATTCATTCTATGAAAAATTAACTCCTGAGTGAGACATCACAAACCAAGACAAAGACTGTTTTCAGATCTCGCAAACAAAGGCTGCATTTTGTGGTGAAGTTACTCTAAAAGGGGCACAATGAAGCTAAGTATCAGATGATATGGGATCAAAGATCGGACTCTGATCACCATGATTCATCACTCACATTCCATAATGCTGGCCCCAGAATTATTTACTTGAATTCAACATAAACAAAATTTCCAAAACCTGGATGACCAACGAACTCAGGCAGCATCAGGCGCAGGTCTAAGCTCTGTGTCCATCATTTCATGAAGGGAACATAAAATACTGTCATTCGTACTCTTTATAGAATTGAGTCCCTCAACCCGACCCCCTGCAACAAGCTCATGAAAGCAGGGGGCCATCTTTGATGGCGTCATCTTCTACTTTTAGGCTGTTACCAAGTTCATATCAATTTTCCTTTGTGAAGAGTCTTTACCAATTGCTTCCTCTCTACCCCTGAGGCCACCAGGCCATGGATCTTAGCACCAGGCATCTGGACTTCTATGTCCGCCTGGGTGGTCCCCCTGATGCCAGGTTCACTCTGCCCCATCTCCCACCCCAGACATCTTATACCTGCCTGCCAGGTGAATCCCCCCCAAATTCGCTTTAATCATGTCACTGCCTTGTTCAAAAACCTTTGGTGACTCTTCCTACAACACCAAATCTAAACTGCCTGGTTTTCTAAGTCCTCTGTGACTCCTCCTCACCCCATGCACACAACTATCCTCTCCTCCATGTGTGACTTACACCCTCCCCCATGGGAAGCTGCCAGCCTTCCCACTCCACAAAAAGACCACACTTCTGTCCTTTTCCTCACATGGTCTGTGCATCCCACTCCTAAGCTATCCTCCCACCGTGCTCAGACATACAGACTTAGGCTCAAATCCCAGCTTTAAAACCTATTAGCTGTTTGACCTATACACCTCTGATTAATTACCATCTCTACCTTCAGTTTCCAAATTCCTAAAATGATAATAACGTGACCTCATTGGCTTGCGGTGAGAATTGAGAGAATAGATATGTTGGTATACAGTAGGTACTTAAGCGGTGCCAGTTTTCTGTGTCTTCCCTTCCTCAGTCAAATCTTACACATCCAGCCCTAGCCATTTCTTGAAACTTTTTGCTAGAAGTGGCAAGCCACCGAGCTGTGCAGATTCAAGCAGGAACCACGCAGCCTACCAGACCAGATCTGGTATCTCTGAGGCTGTGGTGTGGGGCATGATCAGCGGGTGTCCTTTGGACTCAGTCTGGCCATGGAATGTCAATTCCCAGGACTGCTCGGGGCTGTAGGCAAATCTGCACCCTCAGCTGGTCTATGCTGATAACTCACTTAATCACAGCATGCCACAGATGGAGCCTGAGCCACAGGGGTGAGCTACCCCAGCCCAGGACCCTTGGATGGGCACTCAGGATGGGGAAGAGGGAGACTGGCAGAAACTTCATCTTCCAGGACCGGACATACATGAATGAAATGAGCATCGTTGGCACAAACTCACCTCTGGTGAGGCTCTGGGAAGTCAGAGCTGTTGCTGTGTCAGACCCAACAGGGGAAATGGTGAAATTTGTTTTCCTGGAAGAGTCATTTCTTCCTCTAGCATCTGCTGCTTCAGTTTGTGGAATGAAGTTTTCTGGAGCATCTGAAGAAGTGTAGCTCTTTCTGGGGGTCTGAGTCATCACGCCCTCCTTGGAGACCACCGTTGAAAAGTCCATTTGGTTCTGATCAATGGTGATGTTTTCTATGTGGGGTTTGGTGCTACTTTCTGGCCAGTGGTTCCTTACCACAGCTGAAACAATAAGAAAATGGATCAGTAAGAGCCTGCTGGTTCTCTGTCTGCCATGAGCAGATACTCAGTAAAGAATTGGATTCAGGTAGAATAATTTCACCTTTCTTTTTTCCGCACAGTAATTAATCTTACAATGCAGTGGGAGAAATTATGTAGCAACAATACTATGTAGTATTGAATTTTACAGTAAGTGGAATAAATGATGAAAACGGACAGAAAGAGACCAATACAGGGCTCAGGGGAGAGGACTTGAAGCTCTGGGATCCAGGCAGGCTCCGGGAGGGGCACAGGGGACGCAGGTCAGGTGTGAGCAGGGGGAAGGAAGCACTCGCATGCATCAAGGTTGTGAATTGTGTCTTCTGCATGGTAGGAGGGTAAAAGCTGGCAGCTCTCGATCCTGACACCTACTCTTGCAGGCAGGGGGTGGGAGGTGGGACATGCCTAATTCTGGAAAAACATGTGAAGGATTTGGCAATATTACCAAAACCTTTGTAATGTAAATAGGTTTGATGCAGTGCTTTTGTTTTCTTTGAATTTATCCTAAGGAAATACTCAAGAATGTGGACAAAAATTTAGCTGCACTGATAGTCATGATGTCATTGTTTATAATAGCAAAAAAGAAAGGAAGGAAGAATAGAAGGAAGGAAGGAACAAACAAAACTGAAAATCCTACAGCCGCAGATCAATTAAACCAGTTGCATTGTGTCCGTATGGAAGGACATGATGAGGTATTAAAATGTTATAAAAATAAAGACGTTTTACAGGTATTATTGAGTTAAAACAACAGGTTTCAGGGGCCCCTGGGTGGCTGGGTTGGTTAACTGCCCGACTTCAGCTCAGGTCATGATCTCGCAATTTGTGGGTTCAAGCCCCACATTGGGCTCTCTACTGTCAGTGTGGAGCCCACTTTGGAGCCTCTGTCTCCCTTTCTCTGCCCCTTCCCTGCTGTCACTCTCTCTCAAAAATAAAACATTAAAAAAATTTTTTTAGAGTTTCAAAATAGAATTGAGAGTATAGTCTCATTTTGGTAAAAAAAAATATAACAGCAATCATGTATGTGTGTGCATGCCAACCACGGAGGTATGTTCTCGACATGTTCTCATTTGTTCAACCCTTGTGCAATGTCGAGGTAGGTGCTCTTCTCCAATTCTGCCCGGGAGGCAGAGGAGGTACGGGGCGGGGGCTCATATTGCTTGCCCAAGTCACCAGACAGCCTGCTCCCCGCCCAAGCCCCTGAGCATTCAGCTGTGCCCAGTGCTCAGGACAAAGCGTGTGGTAACAAATCCTCCTGTTCCCCCTCGCTTCCGGCACAGGGGTGTTGAGGAAAGGTTGCTTATTAGTACGGACTGTTATTTGACATTTATAAATTAGGGGATGGATTTAGATTAGTCGGGAAATATACTGAAGTGATCATTTTCTGCCATATTGCCCAACATGATGGCAGAGAGGGCATGAGTTACAAACATCACGATCAGGTGAAAGTTGAGGGGAAACCGGGCGCAGAAGCAACCATCTGTGGAATTAGGTATCATTTATCAAGGCAGGGGGTTCAGAGTCAGGGCCGGTTGGTGGGACGCCCAAGTCCAGCCCAAGGAGGGTGCCTTGTACTCTGAAGATGTGTGCACACGACGCAGCCACGGCTTGGAAGAGGGAGCCCCACCACTGCTGGGGTGTCAGCTCCTGAAACCAAGACTAAAACACAGACCACATTTTAAGAGCCATTTCCCTGGATATCCAAGCTAATGTGGGAGTGAATATGAAATACATGTGCTAATTGGAGGGCACAGAGTTTAATGAGTTTCTAGAGAAAGCAATGAGGACAAGGACCATTTAAAGTTATTGCTGATTACATGGGTCCCTTAAAAACCTATTTTTATTTTCCTCATTTGGGAAGGATATTTTTTGTTCTGCTTAGGATCACGGGCTGTGAGCACTGCTGAGAGACCTCGGTGGGAATGAATGAAGTCACTTCTATCTGTATGAGTCAGGCAAAACATGGCCAGCCATCTGACTAGTAGCGGCTGCAGGCAGAACCTATGGTTCAGCTCAAAATATCACACTTTCCCAAAAGGAATGAGTTATCTTCTAGATCAGCTCTAAGAGATGTAGAAAGTAAGACACAAATGCCAACCACATATGTAAGTTTACTTTAAAAAGTAACAGATGAGGGGCGCCTGGGTGGCTCAGTCAGTTGGGCGACTGACTTCATTTTGGCTCAGGTCATGTGATCTTACAGTTCATGACTTCAAGCCCCACGCTGGGCTCTGCATTGACAGCTTGGAGCCTGCTCGGGATTCTGATTCTCTCTCTCCCTGTCTCTCTCCTCTCCCCCTACTCATGAGCTCTCTCTCTCTCTCTCTCTCTCTCTCTCAAAATAAATAAATAAACTTAAAAGTAACAGAGGAAATTAATTTTAATAAATACTTTACATACCTGACACATTCAAAATAGTAGCATTTCAATATGTAATTGATATAAAAGTTGAGATACTTTGCATTCTTCTTTTGGTAATACTCCTGTAAATTCCAGAGTATGATACTAGCTGTACTTCAAGAGCACAACAGCCACATGTGGCTAGTGGCTACAGCACTGGACAATGCAGTTCTAGGTCAATGGTTCTCCACATTTCCTCCACTCTGGTCCACTCCCACCAGAAGTATGGCTCATTTATTGGGGTTGGAGGGGTAGTGATTTTTAAATCTTCCATAAGAGATTCTGACAAACTTTCTTAAAGGAACCCTTTCCTCCCCAAATCCCTTGAGAATCGCTGCTTTCGTGCTTCTTATTCTGTTTCCCGTAATTGATAATTAACAGAAACTTCCTGGAGAGGGGAGGGACGTTGCCAAGCATCTGGGTTCCTCTGGGGTCCAGCCCCAGACAGGCAAGGACCACATTCACCTGAAAATGGGATTTGGAGGGGTGTTTCCAGGGGCAGCCACCAAATCCACAATTTCAACTTGAGACCAGAGACCCACACAACATCTTCCCTTTGTTCTTTCTATTTGAGCTGCAAGACAAATTGGCCTCTCCAGATAAGGTGAAAGGGTCTGAGGATGCTCCCTCTATTCTCCTGGTCATTTGGGCACAATGAAGAGAGAGTGTTCTTAAAAGAAGCCAGAAAAAAAGTGATTGTGGGGAGGTAGAAGCGACCCAAAACCAATGCCTGGAAGCTGGTAAGCCATGAGCAAAGGAAGAAAATGAATTTTGCTCTATTATAGCCTTAAGATGAGGGTGACACTTGGCTATTGTTGAGCCTCTGAGGAAGCCCATGGCTGAGGAAGCAGCAACATGCCCTTCTTCACAGAACTGGGAATGTCCCTAGGAGTTCCACTGCAGTCTTCAGAAGGTACGGAATGGCCACATAAAGACACGACATGAGTCGTACTGAACCATGCTGTCTCCCTGGAGGGGTGACAAAAGATGGAAGAAGGAAAAAGAAATGTACCCTATAAACAAAACAAAAAAGGCAGACCGTAGTCTTGCATTGTCCCAAATCATCCTAGCACTATAAACGAAATATACTAAATAAAATATGTTTTACAAAATATTTCTAAATGCATTGCTGAGTTGGCAAGTAAGTAAAGAATCACATCTTCTAAGGCCAAACATGAACCAAGAGCTGGAATACAGAGAAGTGAGCTAATTCTCGGCAGTTAGAAGCTGCCCTGGGGCACCTGCTCAACTTTTGTGAGCTTGAACTTCTGGTCTGATTATTAGGAGGATGTAGGAGACAGGAGACAAAACTCTTAAGGAGAGAGTCTGAGAGGAAACTCAGACTGTATAAAGCTGGGACTAGGGCTATACTATGGGTGTCAGACACATAGGGAAAAAAAATCTGCCCTGCAGAAGGGGGCCAGCAGGGAAAAGTGGCCTTTGATCTTGGTTATAGATGAAGGAAAATAAATCTCACTCAAGAATTTGTAACCGGAAAGGTAGCCCTCATGTGGGTATGCAGCACAAACTCACAATACTTGTATGGTCTAAACCTCAAGCCAAGGATATATTTTAAAAGTGGTCTTGAACTTTGTGAATATACTAAAACCACTAAATTATATACTTTAAGAGGGTGCATTTTATGGTACGTAAATCATATCTCAAATACACATGCACATATGTGCACCCACATATACCCCATTAGTGTGAAGGAAAAGTGGTTCGGATATACAGTGCCTCTTGCTTTGCAGAAATAAATGTGAATGCTCTCTAAATGAACATACCTTCAATCCGATTTTATCATTCATTGATAAAATTCTAAGGAATAAGAGATCACTGTCAAAAAGCACAAAATATAAAAGGAAAAAAGGCATCAGTGGGTAAAAGTCAGCAACCTAGATAGGCAAAGCCTTCAAATACTGGAAATATCAGTCAAAGAATGTAAGTATATAAAATACATAAAAAGAAATAAGAAACTAAAAATGAGAGAGAGACTATAAATAATGGCCAAAAGAAGTGAAAGAACTCTAAATGGAAATTCTAAAAATGAATAAAATATAATGATTGAAACTAGGAAACTTGACAGATTTAGATACGGCTGAAAAAAGAACTAATAATTACAAGACAGATGATGAGAGAACACCCAGATGATATAAAAAGATAGAAGATATGAAAAAGAGAGGAAGAGACAAGGAAGATAGGAGTGAGAAAGTCCAATATATATATAACTGGAGTTCTAGGCGGAGAAGAGAGAAAAGAGAGAAATGGCGATATTCAAAAAGGTAATGGCTGAGAATTTCCCTCAAACTAAGGAAGCCCAACAAATCCTTAGAAAACAAAATAGTACAGAAATATAAACTCACATCATAGTCAAACTGCAGAAAACCACAGACAAGGTACATCTTAAAAAACAACCAGAACAGGGAAAATGACAAATCATGTATAGAAGATGACAATTAGACTAACAGCTGATTTCTCAACAGCAATAATGGAAGTCCAAAACCAGTGGGTAAATATTGTACATTCAGTAAAACTATCTTTGAAAAATATCCTGAGACTCTCTTTCAAAAAAGAAACATTTTCAGTCAAATTTCAGTTTATCAACCACCTCCACAAAAGGAAATTAGGGAGAATTTTATGTCAAGCAAGAAAAACAATGCTAGATAAAAGCTAGAAGAGGCAAGAAGATATAATGAGCAAAGAAAATGGTAAATATGTGCATAAATCTAAAGCAACATTGAATTTCTAAAATAATTTCTCATCTGTGGGATTAATAAAACAAGATAAAGCAAACCATGGATAACAATAGCGCATAAGTCAGGAGGGCATAACCAGAATCATGTTGTGTTGAGGGTGACTTTAAGTTGTGTAAAAAATGCATTTTCAAGTTCCTCAAGCTGACCCTGAAGAACAGAGAGTGTATCACTTCCAACCGGTAGAGCTTGCAGTAATATGAAATTTCCATTGAGAGAAACTAATTAATATTGCCTAAAACCAAAACAATGAATCAACAAATAGTAATTTAAGCATGTTACTGAGGGGTATGGACAGGATTACTAAAAGAGCTTGTTAAAAGGGTTGAAAGTGGCTGATTCTGGGAAGCGGAAAACGATTGGTAGTAGGAGTGGTCAGGGTTTTTTATAATAGCCTTATAAAACATATTTGATCTTTAAACTGTGTATGAGTTTGATAAAAAATAAGAATTTAAATTCAAAGAAGTTAGATAACGAGCCAGGGTAAACGCCTACAGCGGATGATAAAAGTTTAGCATTCCTAACACGTGAAGTTTTTCAAAGTCCTAAGATGTACAGGGCACCTGGGTGGCTCAGTCTAAGGTTAAGGGTCCGACTAGATTTTGGCTCAGGTCATGATCTCACGGTTATGAGTTTGAGCCCCACACTGGGCTCTGCCCTGACAGCACAAAGCCCGCTTGCGGTTCTCTCTCTCCCTCTCTCTCTGACCCCTCTCCCCCCTCTTTCTCTCAAAGTAAATAAGCTTAAAAAAACTCCTAAGATGTACATCTCACAAAGAACATGAATATGTGATTCACAGAAGAAAATGTATAATTTGAGAATAAATACATGACAGCATTGTTGGAAAGAAATAAAATACAAATGTAAACTATAAAAGCCTTTTTTTCAACTTTTTATATAAATTTATATTTGCCTATCAAATTGGCAAAGACTCAAAAAATGATAAGATGTAGTGTCACTGAGGGCATAGCAGACTGGCACCTCTATACAACACCAGTAAGAATGTAACTGGCACATTCTGGTGAGAAATTCCTCAATCCATTGCAAAAGTCTTAAAAATAGGCATATATTTCGACCCAGGAATTCCATTTTTGGAAATTAATTTCAAGGAAATTCTTAAGGATATGCACAGATTCAGGCACAGGGAAGTTTACCACAGCATTGTTTATAATAATGAAAATTGGAAACAACCTAAATTTCTGCAATAGGACCTTGTAAGTAATTATAAGACAACAAGGTTTTAAAGGGCTGACCAAAATATATTATTGATACAGTTTTAGATATGTACTATGTTCACCCTGTACAGTTAATTAAAAATATAAATTAAAAAATGGCATGTACCATATGACCTTATGTTATTAAAAATAGATGTGTTTAGGGGCACCTGGGTGGCTCAGGTGGTTAAGCATCCAACTGTTGATTTCAGCTCAGGTCATGATCTTACAGTTTGTGAGTCTGAGCCCTGCATTTGGCTCTGCACTGACAGCACAGAGCCTGCTTGGGATTCTCTCTCCCTCTCTCTGCCTCTCCTACTCATGCTCTCTCTCTCAAAAAGAAAATAAACATTAAAAAAAATATATATATATAAACATAAATAAATATGCATATATTTATAAACATAAACATATATATACATATGTAGCTGTTTAAAAACCTGCATCTCCTGGGGTGCCTGGCTTGGTTCACTTGTAAGAGCATGCAACTCTTGATCTCAGGGCTGTGAGTTCAAGCCCCATGTTGGGTGTAGAGATTCCTAAAAATAAACTTTAAAAAAAAAAAAAAAAGCATCTTCTAAGAAAAGGAACAAAAAAGTTGGTATCTTGGTAAAAGGACTCTAGGTCTGGAAGCCTTCTTATAAGGGGCTTTCTTTGGTTCCTAGACTGCTCCCTAAGGTAGGTAAAGCCTGTAGACTTTCGATATAAAGGTGGCTCATGCAACTTGCTCATAATACAGCTATTTCTGAAACATAAGCATTATGAGTGGCCTTGAGCACCCAGCTGAAGGACTGATGAGTTTACCTGTGTCTGGACAACCAGCCTCTGGGTACCTAACCACTCAGCACCAGCTGTGGCCATAGCTGGTGGCCTGATCAAGGGGATGACCATCTGTCCACAGCAACTAGAGACTGAACACACCCCTGGTCAGTACTGCCACTGCTGGGCCCTGTGGGCGTTAGGGACCTGTGGGCTTATGATGCCACCTCTACCCTCTTTCCCTCAGTTGCAGGTGCCATAGCCACCTGGATTGATCAGAAATTCTTACCTGTACCGTCACTCTTCTTCTGGGGATGTTTCCCTTTCTTCCCCCCGGAACACATGACGGGGAAAGTCACCTGCTTACCCCACCTTGAGAATCTGTGTTCTCTATGTGGAGACTCTCTCATCTAAAAGGAAAAGAGCCTGCCTCCAGCTCCCTGTCTGGATATAGAAACTCAGTACTTACTTAACAAGAGAAGCAGTGGGTAACATACAAACTGGCTAAAGTCAGGCTGTCTGTGTTAGACTTCTGGTTCTACCATGTACATGCCGTATGACCTTGGATGACATACGTAATTTCTCTGCCTTGGCTTCTTCATCTGTAACAGGCGGATAATGACAGCACCCACCTCACTGGGCTGTGACACAGTACACACACATGTGAGAGTGTCAAAGACTATCTGGTCCGTAGTGAGTGCTACACCCATTGCAGCTGTTCAAGGGGTCTATGTCTCTCAATGTGAACGGACAGATTTGGACATGACTTTGGCAGGCACTGCTAACCAACCCCTCTCCAGGCAGCAGAGCAGAGCTAGTTGCAGAGGTACAAGCTCTGCTGGAAGCTAGGGGTGCACCCCCTGAAAGGACTGAGGTGGGCTCTGTGAGCTGGGGCCTCGCTCTGGCTTTGCTCCAGGACACTCTGCCAGCAGATGCAGGGAGAACTAGGAGGGCACAGGGTGAGAGCCAGGCCCACCTCTGGCATAAGCCCCTGATGTCACTGGCCCAGGGTTCCAAAAGAATAGTATTCCACTGCCTGCTGTTGAACTCTGGATGTCCCTCTACTTCTTTATTACCTATGAACTACTCTTCAGAAGGGGATTAACTAACCATGCGGCACCCCAGCCCACCCACTCTGCCACCCATTCACAATCTTTTGATTGTGAACATGCATGTGCTTGACATGATTCCATGCTGTATCTTGGTGGGGGAACAATGAGTCCAGTGCTAAAATATTTATTGAGGTCCAAGGATGAATCCCTTCAGAAGCCCTGAGTTGGAGTACTGTGGTTGAATTTTGGTTTTGGCGTAGCTCCCTGTTCAGCACAGGGGTAAACCCCGAGTGGGAGAGAAATTTAGAGTAAAGCAGCTAGGAGTCAGCAGGGACCTAATACATGCAGGGGGAGAATCCAGAACCTGCTCTGACTCTTGGCAGAGAAGAGAAATGGCCTTGGAGAAATGGAAAGAAGGTACACCTCAGGCTTCGGAGTCTGGGCCGGAGAAGGAGGATGAAGACCCTGTGCCCTACTGGACACTCAGGGGCAGCCTCTGAGGCTGGCTCTCCTCACCTCACCCATCCCTCTCCCCAGATAGTCAGAGGTACTTGCTCAACCTCACTCACATCCCACGGCAACTGAGCCGCACCAACCAGCCTCATACTGGAGTTGAGATGTCCCAACCTCCCAGGTATATTTGAGCTGGAAATACCGTCCTTCCCTCTGCACTCAGCCCCCTGTGTCAAGACAGTTTCATTGCTTTGCCTGTTTTTTCCCCCAGGTTGACAGCTTCCACTTCTGTAGTGTCTTCATGTTCTAAAACATCTGTTTGTGAACCAACATCAGGGATGCTAGCACAGCCTGGGAGTAGGATTTCCTAATTAGCAGCTGCTATAGAGTCAACTCCTCACCACCCACCCCATGATTTGGGGTTTTTCAACATGCATTGTTTCTGAGCAGTGGAGTGGGTGTGTACAGGGAGTATGCTGTGTCATCCAAAGAGGCAATTTCCTCCCAGAGGGCCCAGCCCGCCCCCACATTGCACTGTCAACCACTCCTGTGGGCCCTATGTCACAGAGTTAAAGCAGGATCTCTTTATTTTCATTTCCCTCCATTTAGAATCAGATTTCACAAATAGCTACTCAGTGCTTACCACGTGCTAAATGTTTTCAAGGGCATTTATCTCATTTAATGAGAATGACAGCTGGTCAAGTGGGTATCATGGCAGCCGGGAAGAAGGGCAGAAAGATTAAGTGGTTGTTCAAGGTCATGCACTAAACGGCAGATTCACAATCTGAACCCAGCTCTTGTTCCCTCACACCCCAGCTTATTTTGTGACGTGGAGCTTTAAGGCATTGGTCAGGGAACAACGTCCCCCTGGTCTTCAAACCCCGGTCTCAAATCCATGAGCAATGTCCCACTCCTCCCTAAGAGGAGCGACCTAGCCTGTGGCACAGGGGCTTTGGAATCAGACAGGTTTGGTTTGATGATAGCTGCACTTATTAGCAGGAACACTGAGCAAGAAGACCTCTAAAGCAGCTTCTCAGAGATAATTTTCATGAGTAATGAAAAGAATAATAATAAAGAGTGGAGGCAGAATGGAGAATGAGTTTGAGAGACAAGAAAAGCCTGTTTTCAAAATATGAAGTGAGGGGTGACATTATAACTTCCCACTGGAAATGTCTGACAGGCCGTTAAAAATTTGGGACTGTCAATTAGGAAGAGGGATGAGGAGATGGAGTATGAAAGGAAAAGTGACGGTCGAGGACTGAATTAAGGGGGACCTTGAATCAGAGGGAGAGGAAGAGTCAGTGAAGGAGACACAGAGGACCAGGGAAGGATAGGATGAATTGAAATAGGAGCCAGCAAGGCAATGAGTGCCGAGACACCACAGAGAGGCAGGGGCCAAGCCTGTGGAAAGGCCAGAGAATAGTCAACCAGAGTCCCCGGGACTTTCCGGAGTGTCACGTGGCAAAGAGAAGATGAAACTCAGATTGTTAGGGGTTAAGGCTCATGAGAGAACGTTCTGGAAAAGTAAGACACTGACTCCCCCCCTCCCCCAGCTGTGAATTCCCTGTTTCTGGCTCCCCCTCAGAGCTTTCCTGGGATCCCTCAACTTGGGGAACACATGGGAGAGCTGGGTGCTTTCTAGCCACATGACTGCATGTGCTAGCATGGGTTCTCATACCAACGACAGTGAATTTCTTTATAATTTTTAGAGATTTTCCTCAGATTGCTCACACAGGACTAGAACTGAAATGAAAAAGCTCCCTTTTTAATCCCCTTTTTGGTATGGTAGATGGCTGTAAACCACAAGAGGAGCAGGACATTGTCCACTGGAACTTTATAGGAGGATGGAATTTTGCCCCTATTCTCAGAGATCAAATTAAGAAATCCCACATGTTTACAATCTGCAAAGCGCTTCTTTACTTGATAATTTCAGGGGGCTAAATTATCCTGTTGTCCTGACATTCTGCATGGCAAGCAAGATAGGAATTCTTACCCCATTTTAGGAACAGAAGGCTAAGACTCAGTACTAAGGTCACATGCCTAGAATAACCCAGAACTAAGTGGCAGGATGGAGACCAGAGCCCAGCCCTTTCTTTCTGGTGTCTTTCCTAGTTAACCACACCCAAATGAAGCCAGTGAGGACTGAGAAGACAGGAGCTCAGCCAACTCTTCCCAAACGAATTTATGGCATGTAGCCTGCTTCGCTAGCTAACATCCAGTGCTTTGCATCATGCATTCTGGCCAAAGTCGGGAAATTGCCTGGGTTGTCCTTGGTGCCCCCATCCCTCTCTGAAAGTGACCCCTGCCCTTAGGGACCATAGCAACGAACTAATCTGACCCTCAGACAGGACCGGGGTCCAAGAGGGACAATAATAGCTCTAGGTCCATAATACGTCCAGTGGGTGGCATTTATAAATTCAAAAGACTGTTTACTTTCATACTTATTAGGACAGCTATTATCAAGGAAAAAAAAAAGGAAAAGAAAAAGAAAGGAAAGTAGGTGTTGATGAGAACTTAAGAGAAATTAGAACTTCCGTGCATTGCTGGTAGGAATATAAACTGGCACAGCCACTGTAGGAAACAGTTTGGTCATTCCTCAAAAACTTAAACATAGAATTGCCATATGATCCAGCCATTGCACTGCTAGGGACATACACAAAAGAACTAAAGGCAGAGAATCAAACAGATATTTGTACACACGTGTTGACAGCAGTATTATTCACAATAGCCAAAAGGTTGAAGCAACCCAAATGCCCATTGATGGATGACTAGATGAGCAAAATGTGCTACATACATGCAAGAGAATGTCGCTTGGCCTTAAAAAGGAAGGAAATCTGACATACACTGCATGAATGAACCTTGAAGACGTCATGTTAGGTGAAAAAAGCCAGTCACAAAAGAACAAATATTCTATGATTCCACTTACATGAGGTACCTGTAATAGGTAAAGTCATAGAGACAAAAAGGAGAATAGAGATTAGCAGAGGCTGGGGAGAGGGAGGAATGAGGAGTCATTACCTAATGAGTTCCCATTTGGGATAATGAAACAGTTCTGGAAATTCATGGTGGTGATGGTAGTACAACACTGTGAATGTACTCAATGCCAATAACTTGTACCCTTAAAAATAGATAGAAAATATATTTACTGAGCATCAACCACACACAAGACACTGTGGATTCTGCCTCAAGGGGCCTATCGCTTCCAAGAGAGCTGAATGGGGTTAATAAATTCCTGTGATGCGGATGTCAGTGACATGGGGGTGTGAGAAGAGGCCCTGCTAGGCAGAGAAGGTATCCTGGAAGTTTGGTAGGCAGAGAAGCTAGGGAGCTGGGCAGAGAAGGTATCCTGGGTGCAGGTTTGGGACAAGAATCCCATCCTCCCTTCCAGGGTTGCACTGTCTCTCCAGATCACGGCCTTCACCCCAGGAATCCAACAAACCAGGGGGATTTCCTGCCGGATGGCCAGTAGGTGGGATATGTGGGGGTAGACAGGAACCTTGGGGACATGGAGGGAAGGTTGCTGCAACCTCACCAGAGGGCAGCCGCCTACTCAGTGCGGCTGCTCAGGGCTGTGTTTTGAAACACTACTGCGGATGTAATGATTCTGGGTGGAGGACGTTTAGGAGCCAAATGAGTTTGTGTGAACAAAAGGCAGCCCTCGATCTGGACTGTCCAGGGCTCTCGGGGAGTTTCATTTCCTTCCTTGTTCTTGCCCTGAAAGGAGCAGCCCTAAGAAAAACCATACACATTAAGAAGTGTTTGGACCTGAGACCCAGTGATCTGATTTTTTTTAACGTTTATTTTTGAAGGAGAGAGAGAAAGAGCGTGAGCGGGGTAGGGGCAGAGAGAGAGGGAGACACAGAATCCGAAGCAGGCTCCAGGCTCTGAGCCATCAGCACAGAGCCCAATGCGGGGCTCGAACCCACGAACTGTGAAATCATGACCTGGGCTGAAGTGGGACCCTTAACTGACTGAGCCACCCAGGCGCCCCTCCAATGATCTGATTTTTAAAAACAGGTCCCCCAGGAACAGCGTCTAGTAATGAAAAGTATAAAATTTACAAGGCATATTATCCTCTCCTCCTTGTGAGAGTCTGCTTTTGTCTAGCTGAGTATCCTCTGGGGAGAAAGGCAGGCTTGTGGGACTGAGCTGTGACCCATGACCCAGGGTGGGGCTGGCCAGGACCCTCCCCCTCGCCCCCTCCCCAAAGTCCGGGGTCTCGCAGGCTTCCAGAAACAGAATCACCTCTGAGGTAGCCTGAGAGTGCTAAGGAGGGAAGCAGCCTAACCCCAGGCAGGAGAGGAAGGTGAAGGACTCTGATGTGACCTCAAGTTCCTTGCTTTAAAAATAATTCCATAGGATTAAAAAAAAAAAAAGGAGGCTTTGAAAAATAGCCCAAGGGTCATAACAGAAGATTCCCAGTCAATTAAATCAGTAAACAAAAAGGCTGTCTGAGGGGGGTGGGAAGGCTATCTTGTCCCTGTAGGCATTTATCTATCTGGTGCCTCAGTTTTCTTTGCCCCTCTCATTCTTTGAAAGATAAACAGCCCGTGGAGGGGCTGAGAGGTGGCTCAGCAGAGGTGGTTTTGAGAAGGGGGCCTAAGGGGCAGCTCCCTGTGGCGCCTGAAGACGAAGTTGGGGGGGTGGGCAGGGAAGTGGGCCTGTCTCCTGTATTGTCACCCTAACATTCACTCACACCCAGAGAGGAAGCCCGGTGGCAGAGCCCCACCAAAGGAGGCCTGCCAGCTTGACGAAACAATAAAAAGGCAAGGAAAAACATCCTGGTTCCGAGGAGGAAGAGGGGAGGTGGGAGGGAGGCGGGGAGGTCGAATGACATGAAATGCGGCCACCTGACTTTTGTTAAGTTCCGCCATAATTTGTTCCGTAGACCTGTGTGAAGGGGCCCAGGACTCTAAGGAAATCATAGAAACATCATTTGTCTGGAAGGCTTACAGTGTTAGAAAATGTACACAGTGGAACGATGCTGCAGCACAAAGGGCCCGCAGGGCCAGGTGGGGAAAGGGAAGGGAGGAGGCCGTGGCTGTCACCACCAACCCCAGAAAGGGGTGCTCTCACCGTGGGCCACTGGGAGCCCGTGGGGGTGCCTATATAAAACCTATTTAGAGACATAAATGAAAGGTTTACCAATAGGCCTTTACAACTAAGTTGGGAAACTTGACACTTGATTCAAATACAAGTAATATATATATATATATATATACATTTTTTAGATTTTAGATTTTTTAAGTTTATTTATTTATTTTGAGAGAGACAGAGACAAGTGTGAGTGGGGGAGACACAGAGAGAAAAGGAGAGAGAGAGAGAGAGAGAGAGATTGAGAATCCCAAGCAGGCTCTGCCGATGGCTGTCAGCGCAAGGCCTGATGTGGGGTTCCAACACACACACACATGTGAGGTCATGACCTGGGCCAAAACCACGCTTAACTGTGCCACCCAGGCGCCCCTCAAATATAACCAATATTTTTAAAGTCAGTTGTATGCTATAGCCAGTTAAGAAAAAGATATAAAATAGAGGGAGTAGAAAGAAAGGGAGAAACTTACAGAGAGAGGAGGAGAGAGTAAAGCTAGGGAGGAGAATGCCAGAGTAGTGTCATTACGACGAAGACGAGGATGAGGATAATGACAGCAGCCCAGATACACGCTGCAGGCACCATGCCAGGCATTGCACATGGACTGTCCCAGTTAATCCTCACCACAACCCTGGCAGGTGGGCACCATTATTGTCCCCATTTTTTTTGATAAGGAAACTGAGGTGTCGAGAGATCAAACAGATGCTCAAGGATCTCACAAATAATACACTGGGATCCCAGCCCAGGTCTGTCTGACTCCAAAGGCCTTCAATATAAAATATCTAAAATAATAATAATAATAATACAGAAATAGAAAAAGAATGAAGGATAAGAATGGCAAGCACAAGATGAAGACAGAGCTACAGAGACATGGCAACATACTCTGAGAGGGAAAGCCAGAAAGACACAGGCAGGGCTCCTCAGGCAGGCTTCCAGGGTGTCTCCCAGGACCCCTGGATCCAAACTGCAGTTTCAGGACCCGAATGGGGACATCCCGGCAGCCCACGCTGCCCACTGTCCGAAAGGAATTAAGAGTATGGACAGGATTCAGAAGAAGAAAGAAAGTGACAAAGGGAAGAGTCGGTGGTGATCCCATGTGAGTGAGAAAAAGCCGCGAGACAAAGACAGCTGAGGTTCTGAATGTGTGACTGAGAAATTAACGGGACCATAAACAAGCAAAGGAAGGACAGGTTCTCGGGGGGGGGGGGGGGGGGGCGGGGGGAGGGGGGAGATGACATGCCTGCATTTATAACCATTATCTGTTGTGTTGAAAGTGAAGCACAACTGTGCAAATGTTTGGCAGGTGGCTGAAGGAATCGGACTGGGTATCTGAAGAGAAGAAAGATAGTTGTGGGTATCACCTCCTCAGAGAAAACAGGTGAAGCCATGCTATGTCTTCCCTCTGTGCCTCTGTTTTGTGGACCTCCCTACCTAAGTGCCCTGCTCCCTTTCCCTTGGGCCTTGGCAAAATCTGACTGCTTTCTCACAACTGGCTCAGGGAACACCACTCCCAAGAAGCTTTTTCCAGAGAGAACTCGCTCCCTCTTGACTACTGTTTTAACTTGTTGTACAATTATAACATATTCGATCATATTTCTATGTCCCTTAGGAGAGACCGTGGCTCCTGGGAGGACTCAGTAAACACTCACTGAACCGAGCTGCAGGTAGAAGGCCAAGGGCAGGCCTGTGAAGAACATCCTACTGGTTGGGTGGGACAGAGGATGAGAAAGAGCTAGCCACCAAGACCAGAGGCAGCTGAGAGGACAGAGATGGAGGACTGACAACAGGCCAGTGAGACATCCCAGAATGCTGTCCCTCTCTCCCCTTCCTCTCCTACTTTCTACACACCCCCCTGCATCTACCTGCTCCACAAAGGCCACCTCACTTAGAGTAATAATAATGCCGGAGGCATTCCCAAATACACAGCACGTGCGTGTTCACAAAGCCTGTCCACGAGGATGAGTTTCCATCTCACCCCTATGATAGCACTGTGAGGTGGATGGAGCTGGGAGTATCCTCGCCATTTTACAGATATGCAAACAGGCCCAGAGATGGGATGCCTGGCCCAGGGCACAGTAAGTTCATTGTATTCTGACTCAAATTACTCGCTGTGTCTACATTTAAACATGCCTTTGTGGTCATAATTATATTTGCTCCTCCTCGGAAGCCTTGTCTAGGAAGCAGGATAGATAGCATTAGCCCCATTTCTAACATAGGGAAAGTAAGACCCAGGGACATTAGGCAGCTGCCCCCTGCCACACAGCTAGAAAGCAAAGGGGTTAAGACCCTGTCAGAGTTCTTGAGCCACCACTGGCATCTCTCTGCCCGAACTCTGCCTGTGGCTATAGACAGCAGCACTCCGTTACCACAAGGCACAGCTATACTATAAATAATTCCTAACCAACCACAGGAATTCACCTACCAATGAATATGGTCCTCTTCAAAGAAACCCCATTAAGATCTTACTTAATCCAACAACACTGTTACTCCTCAGACTGTTTCCTAAAATTCTCTACAATCTTCAACAGCGCCTGAGGAGTATTTTTGAGTTTACTGAATAAGGACACATTTTCATCCCTTGATAATAGATTTGGATTATTCTGGAAACACACAAAAATTCCAAGCCCAATTTAGTGACTGATGCAGGGGATCGAGATAGGTGTCTCCGTTTTGGATCCAGGATGATGGAGAAGTACAAAGAAACACCAATGAGTTGCTTGTGGCCCAGGCACCGGCTCTAAAGGGGGCTCCCAGCTCCTTCGAATGCTTTTTGAGGTATGTGTCAATAACCTCCAAAAATTCTGACCTGAAGGAGAGTACCCTTTGACAACAGAAGTCCTAGCATGACTGATTTTAAAGGTTTATTACTTTGGAGCCACACCTCACATACCATTTTTATTGAATCCTTACTGCTTCACGTGCATTATTAATCTGGTCTCCGCAGATAACTGCAGGTGAGGGCTGGATAGGTGGCACTTAGTTGTTCTGACTTAAAATCTTCAAATTGTGCTCTTTCCTCCCTGCATTGGAAGCTAAGGATGGAGAGAAAGTTCTAGGAATACCAAGAAGTGAGGTTCGGGGGGCCCGGGGAAGGGGAGGGGGACCAAGTAGCAAATGTCCTTGGAAAGTAGACCTGACCCCTTTGCATTCAGAACTTGTCCCCCATCCACTGAACCTGGAGGTGAAGAGGGTGTTGTCATCAGTCCAAAGGTCAGTATAAACAGGCAATGGTTTCAGGAGCATCATCGTGGCCAGTATTTATAGAGCTCTCCTGCCCAGCAACAAGCAGTCTGTTTTACAGAGGCTATATGACCCTTACATTCCTGAGTAGGGCCCATTAATAGCCCATCTGACAGATGGGAAACTGAAGGCACAGAGAGACTGAGTAACCTACCAAGGTCCCACAGCTTGCAAGTGGTACTGTTGGGAGTTTAAACTGAGGCTGTCTGACACCCAAGCCAGGACTTCCCCAGGTCTGTGACTGCACAGCCAGAGGGCTCTTATACATATCCTAGCAACAGATGACCCCAGAAAAAGTCTCACTGCATGGCACAACGAAAGTCCTGGTGGCCCCAGAGGCTCAGGAGTGAAATTTATCCCCACGTTGAAGCTGTTTCCATCTCCCCCTACCACCCAGGGAAGGAAAATAGAGTAGTTTTCAATACTAGCCTGATTCATGATAATCACCAATCATGACCTTGCACAAAGAACAACATCCTACCAGATTCCAACCAGGCGTCTCTCTCCTATATTTTCACTATTCCCTCCTCCAATATGACTGCTTCAATGCACATGGCCCAGCATGGCACAGGGTCAGCTAGAGAGCTTGATCTTGGCCTCCACCTTCTTCTTGTCACCTGTCTTCCTCCCTGGACTTCTTATCCCAACTTATCAAAGACATTGAGCAGAAGTCTGTCAAAGGTATCACATCCATCTCCTCACTTCCAGTAGCTCAGCTCCTTCCCAGAAGAGACATGGAGGCTGCTGTTATTCAGGGTCTCCAATGAGATCAGAGCCTCCCCTGAGGCCCCCACAACCACAGGAACTGGGAGCACAGAGCCTGCCTGCCATACCACCAGACCTGTTAGCTTTCCTCAAACATTCCTACGTGACAGGAAAGCCTGCATAATACTGTAAAGCTCAAGTATCCCAGAACCAAGGTATAAAGCAAAAGGAATGTGTCCATTTTTAACAGTCTCTGTAGACTTCGGAGATGGCCTTTCTAGCTCCTTAAGAGATCTTATGACAGGAGCCCTAGGTCACATGGTGGTGCAGGTGCTGCTGTAATACCACCTGGGCAGTGGGTGGCAGCCACAAGTTGGATAGATGCTCCGTGGGCCAAGGCCAAAGATGAATATGACCTGTGCCTCCTCTCAAGGAGCTAGAGGTCTAGCAGGCCCACAGGTGCACATGAAGACCCACTGTGAGGTACCCTTCCTCGTCCCTCACATAGGCGCCACAGCTCCCGACCCTGAGCTAAGAAGCCAGATGTAGAGTCTCCTCACACTTCAGATCAACATCAGGTAAGTCAGGAGGTATTCACAGGATAAAGCTGGGACCCTCAGGAATGAAGCTTTTGGCATCAGATGGCCAATCCGTCATTTCACAGATAAAGAAATGGAGGCCCGGAGAAGGAAGCAATATGCCCAAAGTTACCCCATGTCTAAGTGGCAGAGCCAAAACTTGATCCTGAACCTTCTGGACCAGCCCCCACCTCTGGCCACTCCACATTGCTAGAGCACCATTTCCAGCCCCAACTAGAGCTCTGCCACTATCATGGTTGTCTAATTGTTTCACTGGTTTCCAGAACCTTTCCGGGAAAAACCACGCCTGTGGCTATGCAGCCAGTCATATCACTCAATTGGAAGTGTCTGGATTTGTCACATATCTCCTAATCTAAGGTGACCTCGAATCTTGCATCATGTCCTGAACAAAGAGACCAAAAGTTTCTGAGAGCAAAGTGAAATTTACTGACTCTGACTGGAAATCAACCAGGGTAAATGAGGCAAAAGAGTGACAGCCCCTTTCCCTACTTATTTTGGAAACAAGCCTGCCATTTAATGAATAAAGACAGCTTTTTAAAGTTCCCTTCAAACCTGGAGAGTCTAGGATTCTCTGAACATAAAGAGAAGTCTCAAGATGTTCTTATAGACCCCAAACTGAAATCTAATTTTGCCCAGCATGCCAAAATTTAAAGGATCAATATTGCCAATGCAATGGCTCTCATTTACATGGTCCCTGTGGTGTTCTCTTGCTCCATCCCAAATTTTGCATGACAGTTCCTTCTCAAATACTTGTGTTGCTCTTCTGCCTGGCCACTTTGCCCAAAGCACTTGGCTCGGATGCCTCCCTGCCCAGATGTAGCCACGCTGACACAACACGGTGGAGAGCTTGCTGCCTGCTCTGGAGGAACCCACCTCCACCAGCAGCATCCACCACACTTCCTGCCGGTCAGACACCCTGCAGAATCAGTCACCCACTGAAACATCCTCTCTTCAACTTGCTTCAGACCAGAGGATAAGGTGGAGCCCCAGCAGCTTCCGGATATAGGGTTAGTAGAGAGATGCTGTGATTGACCACACCCAACATACACACACACAGACACACCGCTATCTGAAGATATCTGGGTGAAAAAGAAAGACAGGAGAAGGGTACTGTGTTTTAATCAAAATCCCTGGTGATACACAGAGTGTGGTGAGATCTACATTGTGAGATCACACAATGCTGTTGAAATAATTTGGTACCATTTGGTAGTATTGTCAGGGATCTTAAAATTTTCCACATCCAGGAATTAACACTAAGCAAATAATCAGAGACAAATACAAAAGCTGATTCACAAAGACGTTCATCACATTATTTATGATAGTGAAAAACTGGAAACAGTTATATATCCAATAAAGACGTAGCTTTAAAAAAGTTACAATACACTAGAACAGTATCCATCTGGATACCATATGGAAATATACATGCATTATATGTGTGTGTGTGTCCTATTTTTTAAAAGTCAGCCCTGATGTGGGGCTCAAACTCACAACCCCAAGATCAGGAGTCGCATGCTCTACCGACTGAGCCAGCCAGGCACCTCTGTGTATCTTATTTTAAAAATATATAGTTTTAGGGGCCCCTGGGTGGCTCAGTCGGTTAAGCGTCCGACTTCGGCTCAGGTCATGATCTCGCGGTTCGTGAGTTCAAGCCCTGCGTCAGGCTCTGTGCTGACAGCTCGGAGCCTGGAGCCTGTTTCAGATTCTGTATCTCCCTCTTTCTCTGACCCTCCCCTATTCATGCTCTCTCTCTCTGTCTCAAAAATAAATAAATGTTAAAAAAAATTAAAAAAAAAAAAATATATATATATACATATATATATGTATATATATATATATATAGTTTTAGGGGCACCTGGGTAACTCAGTGAGTTAATCCCCGATTTCAGTTCAGGTCATGATCTCAGAGTTCATGAGCTTGAGCCCCACATTGGGCTCTGTGCTGACAGCTCAGAGCCTGGAGCCTGCTTTGGATTCTGTGTCTCCCTCTCTCTCTGCTCCTCTCTGCTCACATTCTGTCTCTCTGTCTCTCTCTCAAAAAATAAACATTAAAAAAATTATTTTAAGTACATACACAATTTTGTATTCCTTGTAAATGAGAAATATAACAGCTGCTAATGTTTTAATATATTTCTGGTAGTTGGCATATAGGTGGTATTTCATTTGGCACTTTCACTTTTCTACACCTTCCAAATTGTATATGATAAATATACAAAACGAACATAATCAGAAAAAAATAAAAGTTCTGATTTTTAAAAGGCAAAGATGACCATGCACCTTGGAAATACCATAATGCTTGTACTTCATCCTGATCCTAAGTCAGAAATGTCACCTCATGGCCTCACTGTTGACTGACAGCAAGGCAGGCTTCCAAAGGAAGCAAATGTCAGGGAGATGCATCCTTGTCCTCTGACAACTCCCGGGCAGGAATGCAACAAGGGAGGCAGGAAGGCAAGCAAAAGACAAACACATCAGAGACATACATCAAAACCCCTAACTCCAGAGATCCCCTACCACAGCAGCACCCCAGCCCAGGCACCCTGCACTGCACCACAGCAGTGACACGGGCCACTCTACTCTGATGACAGTCCCTGTGCCCCCTCCCTCACCTGGGGAAGACTGTCCAGTGCACTGTCCTAACACTTTGGGAGGTAAAGTGTGAGGAAGGTATTGCCCGTCCCATGTTTGATGATCCAAGAACATGAGGGCTGCTCAGTCAGAGAAATATTACCACAAGCATGGTTCTTTCTACCTCCAACTTTTGTGTTTGGGCCTAGCTTCTATTTTAGGAGTCATTTATTCAACAAGTACTATGCATGCTTACCGTGTGTCAGGCACAAACTAGCTGTGGCTTCCCACCTTCACTTCCTGTCTTGCCTTCCTAGTCTACTCTCCGCATCACTCCTCTGCTAAAACCTCTCATGGTGCTGAGCAGAAAATCTGACCTTTCTACTGTGGTTCTCATGGCCCCACATGATCTGGCCACCATGGCCTTCCTTCTTTCCAATCCCGAAACACGCAACCTTGTTCTGGCCTTCGGGCCTTTGCACTGGTTGTTCCCTCCCTCTGCCTGGAGAGCTGTTCCGCTATAGGCATGGGGCACCGTGTGCCTAGTCTCCAGGACAGGAAGGAGTCTGGCATGTGTACACAGCTATCTGGTGTGGCTAGAAGGGGGTCAGAGAAAGAAGAGGCCAGAGAGTCAGCGGGTCAGGTCCTGGTATTCCAGCAGGGAGGCTGGATTTTTATTTTACTTTATTTTATTCTAAGTACAATGCAAAGCCCTTGGAGGGTTTTCAGCCTGAGAGTAAGGTGACCTGAATTACATTTAAGAAGATCGCTCTGGGCTCTGTGAACACGGATCAGCGGGAGAGTGTGCATGGAAGCAGGGAGAGCAAAACAGAACAGTGGAGATGGTGAGGGCAGATCCCTGATATATCTATCGAAAAACAGAATCAAGAGTCCCCCTTCCCCACCAAAACAAAGATGCAGAGGGTGAGGGAAGGAGCTGGATATCGAGTGCTTCTAAGTTTCTCATTCAAGTAACAAGAGGGTCCTGTTGCCAATTCCTGATGGCAGAGTGGGGTGGGAATTCAGAGTTCTTGTCCCTGTTAAACTTCATCCGGGGTGGTGGGCGTTTGCTGTCTCCCTTAAGGTAAACAAACTCTTCTTGTGTTCTTAAAGTCTCCCCTGAAGTTCTCAGAATCAATCCAGTGGTCTTTCCTCAGGCCTCATTCTTCCTGGCTCCCTCTCCCCTTTAACCTGGATATACCTGGATGAGAAAGCAAGTTCAGGCAGGTTCATGTCAACCTATCTGTACCTTCCTCTGCCCATGCATGGCCAGCTTCCAGACTGCCCCCCTCTCAGCTGCACCTTCAGGCCGCTTCCTGGCTCACCATCTACACTGGATGCTCTTGACCCACTGGGTCTGAGTCTGCCTCCTCTTCTCCAGTGGCTTCAGCTGCTGTTGAGGTTCGCCCTTCCAGGCTGACTCTGGCCCTGGCTTCCCCCTAGTTCAGTTCCACGTCTGTGACTGCACAATATTTCCGCTGGGACAGGCTGCAGGCTTTACAGTGAAAGCACCTCCAACGGAGGCAGCCTCTTGCAGGGCCAGCCAGCTCTTTGCCATTGTCCTCGTCATCCCCACAGCCAGGCAGTCCCCAGGCCCTCCCACCTTCCTCTTTTAAATGGCCCTTGCAACGCTCCCTCTCAACTTCCACCGCTCCCATTCTAGCCCATGCCTTGCTTGCAGTGTTTTCCTCCCATCATACCGATACAACGCCTGCCAGCATTCTCAGACTTCTGAACTAAGTCCTGGACTGCAGGAAGGGCAGAGACCCACACGTGGTTCATCCCCGAGTCCCAGCGTCAAGCACAAAGGAACACTGGCCAAGCACACAATACTGCTCCTTCCTCAAGGGCTCTCAGGGCTCCTCAGTGAAGATGTGACCAACACAAATGCCTCAGGCAGGTCTCTCGAGCCCTCCACCATCGGTACAAATCCTCCTTTCCAGTCTGGTCTTCACTCCAGTGACTCTGGACCCTAGCAGGTCTCCCAAGTCCTCTTCCCCGGACTTCCCGGCTACTGATCACCTCCATTTGAAAAGTCTTAAGCTTTTCAGTATTTGGGGTTTTGCTGATGCCAAAACCCTACCCCCTCTGTGCTATCCATATCCCAGCCCACGCCTTCCTCCTGCCTGGACTACCGGCACCCAGCAGCCTCTTCACCTCTGCACACCATTCCTTGGGTCGGCATGATCTGCTTGTGACATTTCTTCACTTCTGGATCACTAACACACCACAGTCTCCCTGGTGACGGGGTTGAGGGGCACCACCGACTTGCTCTGCAGCTCTCCACAGGTGGAGAGCTGCAGAGCCCCTCATGTGTAGAAAGGGCTCTTGGCCGTGTTTTCGGGTCTACAGATTAGCTAAACTGACACAGACTGACACATCTGCCACACTCCCACAAAGGAAGAGGGAGAAGCCAGGATAGAAACATCTTTGTTCTGTCTGTACCAGATGAACAGGGAACGGGTAGAAGAGGGCATGCACAGACGTTAGAAAGAAAACAAGTCTAGAGCATCAGAATGGGGTACCATCCAACCTCTCCTCCTGTTGAGGGGGTGTTCATACCAACTGCCCCATAACACCGGCCACGTTCCCAGCAGAGTCCATTAAGAATGTCATCAACTCATTTCAGTTTGGGCGATAATTAACAGAGCTACCTCTGGTATCAGTAACATATGGATTGGCATATAGATGAAGTGTAATTCACAATGTCTATATAAAATGCCATTTTTATACATATATACAGACTTATGCTCTTGTGTTGAGCAATTTCCAAAAGAAAATTTTTGTTTGGATCTCCACTCAGCAGGTTGTTCCCATCACTGCTGTCATATCCACATCCTGCCTCTCATCCCTGATCTCAAAAAAACAAAAACAAGGGGCAAGAGCAAGGGACGGAGAAGAGAAGAAGCAGAACACTGCACTGGTCTTAGAGATCCAGAACCATCGGGCCACTGAGAAAACCGGGGCTGCACGATACCATGGAAACAACAGGTGAATCTGGTCAAATCAGTCTGAATGTTGGCTCCTCCATTTACTGTGTGATCCAAGCTCACCAGGATTCAGTTCCCATAGCTGTAAAAGAGCAGTGCTATCCCTCACAGGACTGTTTTGAGGGTTAAATGGGAAAGCGCCAACCAGACCACACAGGTGCTCAAAGGCTTCAAGTCCAAAGACAGACCCAAACTGATCTCCGTCCCTGGTATTTCCCACTCACACAAAAGCAGGGCGGGCAGAGGGAAGCCACGGAAGAAGGCAATAAGTGGCTAACGGAACCACAACCGCCACCTGTTCTTCGCTCGCTTTGTGAGAGTCTCTGAGAGAGCAATAAGTCAACTCCAAGAACACTGCTTCCAGCCAGCTGGGCAGGGCTGCTGGGAGACACCGGGACCACCGGGAGGGCACAGACTCCTTCCCCAGCCTCCCAGGACTAGGTATGCAGTCACTGCCCAGCTGGGCACCAAATATCTTTTGTTCTGCCTCTATCCGCACCAGTCAGGTCTTGGGCAGAAAATACCAGTTCAGCATTTGCACGCCCATCGAGGGAAGCAATAAGAGGGTTCTTGCCAGGTTAAAAGGATGTGGCTTTTAAACACAAGCACGCCACAGAGAATCCCTTTCCCCACACCCTTCCTTCTATTTGGAGCAGTCTCCAGCAAAGCAAGCGGGCTCCTCAGAAATCCCTACCACCACCACTGCCAGCCTCAGCCAGGGGAGAGGTAGCCACACACACTCCCTTCCCTACGGGGCTGCCTCCTGCCCGGCCTTCGTCTTCGCTGCACTGTGTAGTGGTTCTCCCAGCAGCTAAAGCTAGTTGGCCTGAAACGTTACAGCACTTCAGGGGACAGCGATGGAGCAGTCCAGGAGGGGCTGGGTTCACAGCGCTTCCTTTACTCCAGGGAGCTGCATTTTTCTAAGATTATTATTCCTTGGGCCAGCTGCTCAGCTACTCAGCGTCATTTCCCCTTTGGGTGGGAAAGTTCTTCCCATCTGCATTGATTTTCATTAGGACTGAAGCCTTTCGCTTCCCCTTTCATCTGCAGGTCTCACAATTAAAGCATGGCCTATGGAGCACAAAAATCAAGGCATATAAACTTAAGCGCTCAGAACTGTGGCTCAGAAGCCCTAAGCTGTTAATACACACACCAAGAAAAAGAAAATCTCTAGGACTTGGCATCGTCTCCATCTCCACCAGCTCAAACACCAGCGATGAATCTGAACAGCCAGCAGGATGATAGGTGGGTATGCAAATGGAGGACGTGCGGCCTAATGCTGGCAAACAACCCACAGACGGAACACAAGCGAGGTTACTCAGCAATGAGACCCCCGCACTCTGCCAAGAGGAAAAGGGCTAGAAATGGCCCCAAGGGAAAAAAGGACATCCCTGGCCCCTGCCATTGATGCCTGTGTATCCAGAAGCCCAAGCCATGAATGCCAGGCACTGACCACCTGTATCCCCAGAGCAGAAGGGGCTGCAGCAGTTTCCCGGACAATCAAAGGAAGCACATCATTTGTAAGACTTGGGGCTTATTACCAGCAGGAGCGAGCACCTCCCCAAACACAAAAACGTTACTGCAGAGCCTGGATGGCCATCTGTCAGGGGTGCTGAGAGGGCAGATACCCACATGGGACTCAGTGCAGACCAGAGGGCCTCTGGAGGTTCTCTCAGTGTTGAGACTTTGCTGCCTTGGGAAGTGACTGATTATACTTTGTGATACATGGTGGCCAATCAAAAAGGGTCCGAAGAAAATCCTGAGAGGTTATTAGGAAACTCGGACTCACTGAAATCACTTATTGCTGGATTTCTTGTTCGTTGTTTCCTTTTCCCTCTAAGTGACATTGTTTGTGCCACCACCAGAAAACAAGCACAGGACATGCTCGCATCCTCAGCCGTGTTACTAGTGTCTAGCAGTTTTTAACAGGCAATCAATTTCCTTTCTTACTCTCACCGTTCTAACATCCCACCTGAGGCCCAGCCTTAGATCAGCTGAAGAGCAGGTGCATCTTGGGTGGGCTTTGTGGGGGTGCCAGGAGAGACCTGCTTAGGTAAGAGAAATTTTGGACTACTCTGGCTCCTGCTACCTGCTCTTGGGACTCCCACATGCATTTTTCCAGAGCCTCATGCACCCAAAGCCTCCATTGCTCTCTGCTCCCAAAATGCATCCAACGGGAAGGTTGCAAAGCCAGGACTAGCAGTGTTACCTGCCACATCTATGAAGAAGTGTGGGTCACTTAGGGCGGGAGGGGAGGATGTCCCAACTAGCAAAGGAGATCAGCCCCAATTCTTACCTGCTGAGTCCCCTAGGCTAATTCCCTCCACTGTTCCTCTCCCTGTGTAACACCCAGCTCTCTGTGACGTGTGAGGAGTCCCAGCCATGAGAAGGAACGAGACTCAAGTGCCAGCCTTGAGAAGGAACGAGACTCAAGTGCCAGCCTTATCCAGTCATGTCCCTGCAAGTTAGCATCCCTTCCACCTACCCCTAACAAGGCTGGGGCCCCACAGCTAAGAATGCCTGACCCCCAGCCAGAGAAACCTGCCTTCAGCTCCTGGGTGTCTCCTCCGAAATGGCCTCAATCCCCTACACCCGCTTTCCGTTTAGAAAATTTACAAAATACTATGCGGTGTTCCTTAGTTACTTTTCTAGTGTGAGAAAGTCAGGGAATGTTCTCTTTTATGTTCTTGATTCTTTCTCGTGGAACTTAGAACAATATATGCTGTAAGTTATCTGAAGTTACACAGTGGGTAGGTCTCTGATAGGTCTTTTATAGCTTCTCTCTCCCCTCTCTTCCCTTGCTGTTACTCAGTTTCTCGGTCTTGTGCCAGTGCCTTAGATATTCACAAGGACAAGGCATTCTGCAATGAAGGGAGTACTCCTGCACGTGGAGTTGACTTTTTCCTGGGAGGTGTATTTTTTTTTAAAACATTTTCCTTATTTAGAGGAAGCATCCCTAGGTTCAATGAAGCAAGCTAATTCCTACGCGAGATAGTGTGTGTGATATGAGAAACTTAAAGTGCCAATTAGTTAGATGAAATCTTCTCAACCTTCACGTGAACTTCAAATCAATGCCTAGTGTTGCAAGCAACCTTGCTTTTCCAGGTAACCCTGAGAGAGAGCATGTGCCTGGTGTCACTCACAGGAAGGCAGTGGCTAACACCACCACGTTGCTGACTAGTCAAAGCACTTTCATTTATTTTTACTTTCATTTTGTCACACCATCACTAGAAGGCTAGGAGAAACAGGGATCATTACTTCCATTTCACAGATGGAGAAACTGAGATCAAAAGAGGTGACATTCTCAAGGTCACAATGGTGTCACAGTTAGAATTCCTAGGTCGTTGGCATTTCTTCCAGATCTAAAGAAGGAACTGGATAAAAGTCCAGAGCAGAGGGGGCAGGTCCCTTTCTGAGCAGGATAGGCAGGGGCTATGTATGGAGCAGCAGCCCATTGGGAAAGTAAGGGGAGGCTCAGGGGCAGTCCTGTGTCACCTTTTGCCTCACAAGGGTTTGCCCTTGTAACTCCCCACCTCCACACTGTCCCCCCCCCCGCCCCCGTCCCTCCTCTGCTTTTAGAGAGAACCAGTAGAGTGTTGTGTTTCCAACTACATCCTTTGTCCTTTACAATATTCTCAAGGCTAGAACCCTTAAATATCAGTTATTTATCTTCGAAAGTTACGCTCTGTATCTGGAGAGGCCATTTCTGTATCTATAGGAAAAGACTGGGATTGGGGAATTGACGGGAAGATGTTACCACCTCCGAGGTGGGAGAAGCGCCTTTGGAAGGTTTCTGGGGCGGAGGTTCTTTTCTTTTTGTTAAAGGGAGGTGTCGGGCAAGAGGTCCAGGGTACGCCACGGAAGACAAGTTTTCTTCCATGGATGGGGGGAGAACAGGACGGTCACACCCCCCAGTCCCGCCACCAGCGATGGAGTCCAGGACAGCACTCTCCCCGCTCGCCACCCTCCCTCGCGGCCCACCCCCGGGGTCCCCAGCGGCCCAGGTAAGCGGGGCGGGGGGGGGGGGGGGCCGGCCGGGACCGAGCGCGCGGAGGGGCCTAGGGCGGGGGATGCGGCCCCGAAGCGCGCCCACGCCCCCCGCCCGAGGCTTCCCGGCGCCCGGCCGCGGCTCTCACTCACCCGCGCTCCCGCCTTGGGGGGCCCGGCGCGAGCGTCCCCGGCGTGTGGCGGCGGCCGGCCCGAGGGCCGTGCGGCTGGGGCCGGGGGGCGCGGGCCCGCGGCGCTCCCGGGGCGGCGTGGGCGGCGTCGGCTCGCGCTCGGGGCCGGGCTCGGGCTCCGGCGGCCGCGCCAGCCCCGCTCCTGCGAGGGGCGCCCGGCTCGGCGCGCGGCGGGCCGGGGAGGGCGGCTGCCCCCACGTCCCGGGGGCGGCCGGCGGCGGCAGCAGCAGCAGCGGCAGCAGCAGCAGCGGGAGCGGGAGCGGGAGCGGCGGCGAGGCCATGGTGGCGGCGCCCGCCCGCGCTCACATGCCCGGCGCGCGGGGCGGGCGCGGGGCGGCCGCGGGTGCGAGGGAAGCGGGCGGCGGGCGCCGCGCGGGGCTGGGGAAGTGAGCGAAGTGAGGCTGCGAGCGCAGTCCCCGCCTCAAAAGTTGTGGGGAGCCGCGGGAGGGCGGCCGGGGCCGGGCGGGCGCGGCGGAGGCGGAGGCGGCCCCGGCGCCGCTACATGCTAATTAGCCCGGGCGGGCCGCGGGCGGGCGGGCGGCTCCTCCTCGGGTTGACATCACCGGCCGAGGGCGGCCGGGCCCGGGGGCGGGGAGAGGGCAGGAAGGGGGCGGGGGCCGGCCGGGGACCGCGGGGTGAGGGCCACGCTGCTGGCCAACTTCGGTCACACTCACACACGCCCTCCCCACCCCCCTCACTGCTACTTTGCCACTGGGAGAAAAAATCAGAAAAACCGAGTCCTCCGAATTTCCCAAGTCCTTAAATGCACAGTAAATGGGTAAAAAGCAGGTACTGGGTGATGTGATTTGCACTAACTGGATTGTACAAAGTGCTTTGATATGTGAGAGAAATGGAACCTGTTCCCCTGCTCCTCACAGCGCGCGGTCACTGCCCCTTGCTCATTTGAACTGCCCTCCCCACCCCCACCCCCATTCCCGCCACTACCACTACTCCTCTGGGCTGGTGCTGGGTTCGCTGTTGCCAAGCCTAACGCCTCGCCCTGTGGCCAACCCGAGAGTCATCCTATCCCCCAGCGCCTTCTCAAGCCCGGACTCCAACCCCATCGGACCACTGCTCCGATGTGAACTTTGGCTCGCACGAGAGTTCGGCAGAAATGTCACCTCCCGGACACCCAAACAGGCCGCAGGGAAAAGAAAACTGTGAATTCAGGCACGGCTAGGCAAACTCGTAATCAGAAAAAGGGCCGCAGATCAAAAAATTAAACAGAAGGACACACAGGGATCACTGAATTTTATATGAAAACTTTCAGGGGAGAAATTCAAAGATTTAATGAAAACAACATTTCCTGGCAAATGAAGTTCCATTTGTGTCCATATCCCTTCCCTTCCCAGTAAATAAATGTCTAAATTTTAGGGACTGCAAGAGTCTTTACTTCTAGGTGAAGAAAGAGGGGCTCAAAATGGGAAACTAATTGACTCAAAATTCTGAAGCTAGACCCAAAGATTAAGAGGTTTACCTGTAAAGGACTGTGTGGCATTATTACTTCTGGTCCCATAATACAGAATTTGCAATAATCTAGACGATGTCTCAACTGAAATGAACACTGGAGTTCCTTGGGGAATCTCTTCAGTTCCACTGGGGACTCCTATCTGACCACCAGATGCTCAGAAAAGTATGAGTATGGACTTCCCTTTCAGGCCTGGCTCTCCACCCCATTTCTCCACTCCTCTCTGCTGTCTCCAGAGCTCCATGACCCCCACCTCCAGGGCCATGAGCAGATCATGGTGTCCAGGACAGCTGCAGATGGATCTAGGCCCACTTTCTAGTGATTCAGTCCAAGTGAGTCACTTGGCAGAAAACATAAAGGATACTGTGTATAAACAACCTCACCTTAAAAGGGGGAGTGGGGAATAACGATTTCATTTTGTTTTATTTTGTTTTGAACAACCACAAGACAAACCCAACTTGCCAGGGCTCTCACATGGAGTTTCCAGGTCTTTCCAAGAAAGTACCATACAATGATCCCCTGTAAGTAACTTGATTTGCTCTCGTGGCCCCAGCTCAACTTCTCAGGATCGTGTTCTCATATTAACAG
Source organism: Neofelis nebulosa (assembly GCF_028018385.1). Lineage (NCBI taxonomy): Eukaryota > Metazoa > Chordata > Mammalia > Carnivora > Felidae > Neofelis > Neofelis nebulosa. The sequence goes on along the minus strand of NC_080786.1, from coordinate 88,856,749 downwards.
GCAGAACTACCCAGCTGTCCAGACGCAGCCAGACAAGCCCCAACAAGCCAAGACACTGCACTCAGAGGTTCTGGTCACCACCACCCCCTCCCTTCCTCGGAGTATATTTCACATAGGACGGGCGCCCTCCCAGGCAACCAGTAATAACATTTAAAGGTTTAATGGCTTCTCATGTGGATTCAGAGATCCCACTAGAGAGTCTGCAATTCATTACCAAAGCCCAAGGAGCAAACGTGCACGTGGGACATGTCCCTCCCTTTTGGGCACCACAGATCTCTCTCTCTCTCTAATCTCCTCTCTGCCTTCTAAGAGAAATAACCAAGCACGCGTCATGTCAGCTGGGAAAGGCTTAACCTGTGGAGGAGGAGGGGAAGGTGCAGGAGAACCTGGAAAGACTGAACACGGTTAAATGGACCCTGGCACTTTTTCATCTCCTTCTAGGACAGAATAAGAGAAAACAGCAGGAGAGACTTGGAGGCAGATAGAACCTTAGAAAGAGTAGTCAGCTTGGTCTTGAAGCCCTGGCTTCTTGTCCTGACTTTACCATTGTTTAACTGTGTGATCTCAGCCTCTGTTTCCTCATCTGTGAAACAAAGACTGTCTGAGATGATTGCTAAGGAGTGCTCCAGCTCTGGTGTTTTAGGGTTCAGTAAAGACCTCTGACACAGTTAGCAAGGAGGTATGAAACAGACATTTGTGGTGCTTCCTTCCCAGGGATATAAAAATCCAAATAAGATTTTTGGTCACCCTAGATGGCTTCGAAGAGGCCCTATCTGGAGACAGGGGACAAATCAGATGACCTTTCAGATGTCTCCCAGCCCTAGGAATCTACTGATCTAAAATGAAACAGTCAGGAAGCCAGCTTGGACCTGGTTCCCAGATGGAGTGAGTTAGGAGTCAGGCATTCCTAACCTCTCCATGGGTGGGAGTGGGGACACTCCGAAGTGGTTGACAGTGAACTCAGCAGTAGGCCAGGTGTCTCTACCACCTAATACTGCATGTGGTCAGAGTTTCTGCAGGGGCTTTCTGTCTCTGCTTGCGTTGGTTAGATGAGGTTTAGGCCAGACTGCAGGACTACAGGCCCCCAAGTGCTACAGCCTCACATCACAGATGTTTTCTTCTGGTTCTCCCAACATCCTTAGGCACTGACGTTCAGGTCAGCGGCTTGCTCTTTTCCACACAGCCTTCCAAGGATCCACACCATGGCAGCTCTACCATTCTCAATGTATGGCTTCCAAGGTTGCCCTTGGAAGTGACATCCCAATCAGCCAGAGGTAAAAAGAACATGGAGGTGTGAGCATGGGAGGTTTTAAAGGGCCAGGCCTGGAAGTGGCATCCTTCACTTCCTCTTACACCCCACTGGAGAGAACATGGTCACATGGCTCACCAAACTGCAAAGGGGTCTGGGAAATGCAGTCTAGCCATATGGGCAAAGAAGGGGAGAAGGGATGTGGGTAGACAGCTAGCAGTCTGTGACCTACCACTCACAATCAGAAGGGCAGGGGAAGGAACGGGACGGTAAAGGATTTTCATTGCTTTGGCCTCAGTTTCCTCCCTCATAAAACAAGGGTGCTGAGTCAGATGATCTCTGAGGGGCCCATCTGCTTTAGCATTCTGTGGTTCCAAGAGCTGATGAAATGTCCTTCTGCACCAAAGTAAACAAGCCTACAGACTCCTGCTGCAGCTTATCCTTGGCCTGAGGAGCTGTCCTCTGCCAACTGGTGTGGCTGGTGCGACCCCATAGAGAGGGCTTTGGGTTCTCTCCAAGTTCCGTTCCCAAACTGTTCTCACTCCTTGGCCAAGTCCAGTGGTCTCCGTTGGCGTCAGTCTCCCCACCTGTAGAGTGGGGAGAGAAATCATTACCCTCTGCTGCATCCCCGGGTTGGTCTGAGGATGTGATGAGATCACTGTCCAGAAGGCACAGAGCTCTTCCAACTGAAGCACTCCACAAGATGCTCTAATTGTAACCAGAGCCTTTAGCAACACTGCACTCTGCTCAGGCCTGACGTGTGCCCAGATCCTTAGGACAGCGCCTGTAGGATTCGTGGCAGTGTGGGGTGGCATTGCCATGGATGGGATACAGTGGTGGCTGCATAGCAGTCACATCACAGGACTAGGATCCCTGAGGGCTGAGATCAGCCAGCAGACACCTGGACTGAGCTTCATCCGGGGGTGGTGAGCAGGGCCCAGACAGCACCGTCTCCTCTGGCGTGCTCCTCTTCTATGTACTCATCACCCCATTATACCCTGAGTCTGTTTAGTCATCCTCTCGTTGGGTTGTCCCCTGCCCCCATCCCCCAATTTATGAGCTGCTTTCTGAGAAGCTCCATGCCTCATTCATCTCTGTATCCCCAGACTCCAACACAGTACCTTCTTTCTTTTATTTAGTCATTCAACAAATATTTACTAAGTGGCTACTTTGTGCCTAGCATTATGCTGGGTGCTGGGTGAGTCTCAGACTTCATAGGCCTTAAAGGTTTGGAGAAGACAGACAGTAATCAAAAGAACATAAATGTAAATTTGTCATTGTGGAAAGTGCCCGGAAGGAGAACACTTGGGAGGGGTCTTCAGTTTTCCTGTAAACCTGAGATTGAGCCACCCTCTGAAAGCCATATAGGCAATTAATGGCTGTTCATCAGGCAAAGGAGAGCAGGGATACTATGTGCAAAGGTCCTGAGGCAGGAAGAACTGGGATAAATGTAAAACACCAAAAGAAAACTAATGTGGCTGGAGCACAGAGTGAGGAAGAGGGAGGGAAGTGAGGTTTGAGATCTTGATAGCAACCAGATCAGACAGACCCTAACAGCTAAATTCAAAGGTTTTTGCTTTACATTGAGAATTTAGGGAAGTCATTTTAAGGCTTTAAGTTGGGGAGGTAGGGTGAGGTGGGAGTGGAAAAGAGAAAGGGGGTGAGGAGTGACATGATTTGCAACAGAATAATAAATCATTATTCTGGCTATGAGAAGGGGAATGAATGACTTAGAAACAAGAGCTGATGTCTGAACTCTTGGAGTCCAAGTGAGAAATTATAATTCTTGGACAAGGATGATAGAAATCAGTTCATAGAAGAGATCTGAGATTGTACGAGGCAAAATCCATAAGATATGTTGCTGGATGTGGAGGATGAGGGGGAAGAGGTCAAAGATTTCCTGAGTTTTTAGCCTTCATGACCGGCTGGATGGTAGTACCATTCACAAGGAGAGGAAACAGCGTAGGACAACTAGATCTTTGAGGTTAAGATCATTAACTTTGTTTTGGACTTGGGTCTGGGTGACTCTGAGATATCTGAGTAGCAATGTCAAGTGTGCATTTAGATGTGCAGATGTGGAGCTGAAAGGAGAGGTCCAAGTCTGAGGTCCAGATCTGCACACAAGGGAATGAGATCACCTAGAAAAGAGAGCACTATGGTAAGTGAAGAGAACCTAAAAATGAGCCCTGGGGCCACAAGAGGAAATGGCTGGGGAGAGGAGACTGAGCCAGGAGGAGATGGGGAAGGAGCCACACAGATGTGGGAGGGGACCCAGGAGAAAGTCACGTCACTGGAGCAAAGGGAAGGAGATGTTGATTAACAGTATGTGACCCTGATGAAGGGTCAAGTAAGGTGAAGACCGAAAATACCCATTGGCTTTAGCAACATGGAAGTCCCCTCTGACCATAATAAGGAAGGTATGAATGTAGCAATTGGAGCAGAGGCAGCAACAGAGTAGGGAGGGGCGGGAAATGAAGAAACCACACTGGTAAGATGATGTATCAAGAGAGTCTGGCTTTGAAGGGGAAGAATGAAGGAGTAGGGAAGTTTTCCTTACTTTTAGGGGAAGAATTTGAGCATGGGAAGGGTCTATGTGGGAGAGAGAAAATCAGAGCTCTATGGAAGAGAAAAGATGGTGGTCAGGATAAGGTTTCTGAGAAGCAGGAGGAGATAGAATTCCTAGCACAGGCAGAGGGACTGGCCTTGGAAGGAGGAAAAGAGGAGAGGGGGCACAGCGAAGGGGTCTGGATTTCTGGCTGAGGACTTCCATTTTCTTTATTAAATAGCAAATATAAGATATCTGCTAAGCGTGAAGGGCCTGAAGCAGGAGCAGGGAGCAAATATATTCATTCACTTCCTGCGGTTGCTATCACAAAGTGCCACAAACCTGGTGGCTTAAAACAACAGAAGTTTATTCTCTCACAGACCTGGAGGCTGGAAGTTCAAAGTCAAGGAGTCAGCAGGGCCAGGCTCCCCCCTGAAGGCTCTAGGGGAGAATTCTTCCTTGCTTCGTCCTAATTTCTTTCTTTATTTTTTTTTAAGTTTATTTATTTTGAGACAGAGAATGGTAAAGGGATAGAGAGAGAGAGAGGGAGAGAGAGAATCCCAAGCAGTCTATGTGCTCACAGTGCAGAGCCTGGTGCAGGGCCCGATGTCACCAACTGTGAGGTCACAGCCTGAGCCGAAATCAAGAGTCAGATGTTTAACCGACTTAGCCACCTAGGCACCTCGCTTCATCCTAATTTCTGGTGGTTGCCAGTGATCCTTGGTATTCCTTGGCTTGTGCACACATCACTGTAGTCACATGGCCTTCTCCCTTCGTGTCTGTGTCTCCACATGGCCTTCTTAGAAGGACAACAGTCATTGGATTTAGGGCCCAGCCTAATCCGGCATTGTCTCCTTTTCACTTGATTACCTCTGCAAAGACCTTTTCAAGTAAAGTCACATTCACAGGTACCAGGGGTTAGGACTTGAACATATCTTTTTGGGGACACCGGTCTACCCAGGACGATGAAGACGTTTAGAAATAGTTGTAGAGTGAGAGAAACGTGCTAGAATACCCAGCTCTGTCAAGGGTTCACGGATGTTGGTGGAGAGCGTCCAGCAGCACTAGCAGTTTCCAACTTGCCCCTCGTTGCTGACCAGTGTCCAGCAACCCTGGCCTGAGCTGGAGCACTTTAGCCTGTCCCACTTCGGGGTAGATTCCCTCCCACCAGGAACAAAGACTTCTGACCCCCCTTGATATCCCCTCCCCTCCTGTCTCAGCCTCTCCATCCCACTCAGTATAAGAACCTCTGCAAACAGGGGGCGCCTGGGTGGCGCAGTCGGTTAAGCGTCCGACTTCAGCCAGGTCACGATCTCGCGGTCCGTGAGTTCGAGCCCCGCGTCAGGCTCTGGGCTGATGGCTCGGAGCCTGGAGCCTGTTTCGGATTCTGTGTCTCCCTCTCTCTCTGCCCCTCCCCCGTTCATGCTCTGTCTCTCTCTGTCCCAAAAATAAATAGAAAACATTGAAAAAAAATTTAAAAAAAAAAAAAAAAAAAAAAAGAACCTCTGCAAACAGAAGCAACCGACCCTGGAAGCACATGGCTTACAACAGAGGAGGGAGGATTTAAGCCCCCCTGGCACACTTACTACACCAGCACCATTTTTGTTCAAAGACCCAGAAACAGAAGAAGCCTACTGTCGTCCCCTTTCTGAAATGTCAGGAATGGTTTCATTTTGCCCAGGTCCAGCTGAGCTGCTTCCTGGACCCCAGGCCTCAGGAGCCCTCGCTGCATCTCCACCAGCTGGTGTATTTGCCTTGAGGGCCAAGGTGAGATACAAACACCACAATTCCACCGCAAACCGCTGGGACCTCCTCCAGGGAGGAAGGCTTGCTCATGGCTTGGCCAGGCTCCCAAGCATCATGTACGGCAACCCTGAGTTCTAACTTAGACAGCTTGGGGTGGGTCCTCGAATGACCTTCCGTTTCTTGTCTGCCCATCTGAAAGGACCACTGCATTCCAAATAACATTCCTCCGATAAAATCGGTTACACACTGGAAACGTCAATGAGCCAGGAACATTCTCCGACGCAACAGGATTTTGATAAAGTGGTCTTATTTTGCAAAATCTTCCAGCATGAAAAATCCTCCCCGGAGCAGGCAGGGAAATTCCTAGGATGCCAGGACACTGGGCAAAGTGGCCAGAGCCCTAAGGAAAGAGCAGAACACTCAGAGGTGAACTTCCCACTGCGGGCAGAGGGGCCTGGGGTTTCAGGCATCATTTCATTCAGTCAATAAGTCGATACCTATTTGATGAGTGCCTCCCAAGTGCCGGGCCCTGATCCAGAGTCACTGGGGAGCCAATGTCTTCATGTGATTGCAAAGCTCCCCTGCCTTTCAACAAGCAGCGGCAATCCAGTGGTGATCAGGTGCAAGACCCACACCTTTATCTCTCAGCTGGATTCCCCCTATCCCCTTGCTGCTCCTCTTTGCCTTGTGCTGTGAGTCTGGGGGGTTTCACCTTCCTCTATGGCTCCTTGGGCTCGCCCCTTGCCCCCTGCCATTCTTTCGGCCTTTCTCTTTTGCTTTCTGTTCAAAGGTGTCTCCTCCATGGGGCTGTTTCTGCGTACTTCCATCTCTACTTTTCTTCACGTCTCACTCTACATCAGTGAGTGCCTCCTTGGTCATCCATATCCCTACTTCTCCATCAGGCTCTCTCTCTCTCTCTCTCTCTCTCTCTCTCTCTCTTGTATGGTTTTCTGCCAATCACCTACCTCATGCCTGATCTTTCTGTCCTTCTCTTTTCTGTTTCTTCTCTTTAACACACTATTACTTAGAACTAAAGGTGTTTAAAAAAAATTTGTGTTATCAACTTTTACATTCTCTGGGTTTTATTTTTAAAGTCATTGGAAGACCATGTGTACTTCTCTGTGTTGTCTGAATTTCTCACAAGGGCATGAGCAACTACTTGAAACTTTTTATTAAAATATGATCTACGGGGGGGGGGGGGGGGGCGCCTGGGTGGCGCAGTCGGTTAAGCGTCCGACTTCAGCCAGGTCACGATCTCGCGGTCCGTGAGTTCGAGCCCCGCGTCAGGCTCTGGGCTGATGGCTCGGAGCCTGGAGCCTGTTTCCGATTCTGTGTCTCCCTCTCTCTCTGCCCCTCCCCCGTTCATGCTATGTCTCTCTCTGTCCCAAAAATAAATAAAAAACGTTGAAAAAAAAAATTAAAAAAAAAAATATGATCTACAGGGGCACCTGGGTGGCTGTGAGTTAAGCATCTGACTTCGGCTTAGGTCATGATCTCACAGTTCATGAATTCCAGCCCCGTGTCGGGCTCTGTGCTGACAGCTCGGAGCCTGGAGCCTGCTTCGGATTCTGTGTCTCCCTCTCTCTATGCCCCTCCCCAGCTCACAATCTGTCTCTCTCTCTCAAAAATAAACATTAAAAAAATGTTTTTAATAAAATATTATATACATAGAGGGGTGGCTGTGTGGCTCAGTTGGTTGAGCACCCGACTCTTGATTTTGGCTCAGGTCATGATCTCACAGTTTGTGGGTTCGAGCCCCGTGTCGGGCTCTGCGCTGACAGTACAGAGCCTGCTTGGGATTATCCCTCTCCCTCTCCCCTCTCCCCCTCAAAATAAAACTTCAAAAAAATAAGCAGAGAGAAAAGTACACATGTGCCATAAATATGCCATGCGGAGCTCAATGAACAGAGCGTTTGTATAGTTAGCACTCAAAGGGAGAGATACCCATGTTCCCTTCCACTCTCCACCCCCACGGGTCACTGCCATCCCGAGTTCTTTCAACATGGGTTAAACTAAATAACAGTTACATTATGAGTCTCATGATTTAGCTGTTTTTAAATTTTGGAAAAAAGGAATATTTGAAGCTGTAGCTTTCATTACACAAAAGATCCCTCTAATCTCTGACCCACTGTGGACAATAAAAGATAAGTAAATCTCTCAAAGATAATAAATAATAAAAAAAAAAAGATAATAAATGTCTCAAAATGTCCTGTTTCCAAAGGTCTTTGTTTCGCATGAGCAAGTGGAAACATCAGGCCTGTGACATCTTTTGCTCCTTCTGAGTGGCCTCGAGGGTTGGGGGCTCCTCGTCAAGACAGCAGTAAAAACTCCACTGACTGAGCTGCAGGGACCTGAGCGATAGGCCCAGGACCTGCAAGAGGAGGGATGTGCCTGCAGAAGACACACAGAAGGCCAAACCCGAACTCATCTTCGGACACCAGCCCAGTGCCCTCTCCTCTACCTTGTACCATCCCCACTTTGTAAGGAGAGGATTGGCAAAGAGTGTGGGACAGGAAACAGGGCTGCATGCCTGCTAGCGGAGCAAATCTAAGGCTGGGTGCTCTGTGCTCTCTGCCAACAGGGGGTCATTTACTCGTGTAGGGAAACAGGTGCTGTCCACACACTGGTGTGGAGGCAGGCTAGGAACACACCCAGTTCTTCCTCCCCACCCAACCCAAATAGATCCTGTGCTCTCAGGGGCGCCTGCCTGGGTGGCTCAGTCAGTTAAACGTCTGATTTCCGCTCAGGTCATGAACTCGTGGTTCATGAGTTGGAGCCCCACGTCAGGCTCGGTGCTGACAGCTCAGAGCCTAGAGCCTGCTTCGGATTCTGTGTCTCCCTGTCTCTCTGTTCCTCCCCTGCTCGCACTCTGTCTCTCTCTCTCTCAAAAATAAAGAAAGATTTGAAAAAAGAAAAAAAACAAAACCTGGGTGCTCAGGCTCACACTCTGCAGGGACCTCTCCCAACACTTGCAGCCCTGTGCTTGGTGCTCTGGGGAGGCAAACCTACAGGGTCCCTGCCCTTGTCGGAGAGAAGGGTGGTCTGAAGGAGAGAGAGCAATTTGGGAAGAGGCCACATGTGTGAGAAGGGTTCTGAGCAGGATCTCCTGCGGAGATGGAGAAATGAATGAGAGTATGAAAACTAAGCATCAGACAGACCAGTGATTCTCAATCCTGGCTGGGTATTACAATTGCCAAGTGAGTTTTTACAAAATGCCAGTGCTTAGAACCCACCTACGTAATCCAAATCTCTGGCTATGGGGCTGGGGCATCAGTAGTCTTCAAAAGCTCCCAGGTGATTCTAATGTGCATCCAAGGTTGAAAACCACTGCCTTAAACTTAGTGCAGTGGGCAGGAGAGACTCAGTGTAAGCTTACAGCAGTAGAGGAATGTGATCAAAGTGGTTGCTCAAGAAGCATTTAGTGAGTACCTACTCAGTACCAACAGGCACCACGCTAAGCTCTGGGTACACAGAGATGAGGAAGATAGATATAGTCTCTGCCCTCGACTGGCCAGCAGATTAGGAGAAAGTACAGACCTACAAGTAAGTAGAAGAAGTTATTTTACAAAAGTATGAAGCAAGTCCTCTAAGAACATTGAGGATTTTCTGGAGAAAGCTTTCTTAGAGAGGTAATATCAGAATTTTTTCCTGAAGGAGTTTGTCGAGCAAAGAAAACAAAAGAGAACATTTTCAGTGCAAGAGAGAGTATATGACACGGGTGCTGAGGACTACAGCAGGGACAAGACTCTGGAAAGAATGGTGAAAGCAAACACCAAGGCCCTGATTCTACTTGAGCTCTCAGTATCTGAGAGATGAGCTCAGGAAGGGGGAGGTAGGGACACCAGTGAGGAACCTCAGTAGTGATTCAGACAGGAAGTGATGGAGGCCTGGACCAAAGAATTGATGGCGGGAATGAAGAAGAGTGCAACCCAAGAGACATTTCCAAAAAGGGCAGCAGAGGGACACCGGGGCGGCTCAGTTGGTTGGGCATCCGACTTTGGCCTAACTCATGATCTCGCTGGTCCTGAGTTCTAGCCCCACGTTGGGCTCTGTGCTGACAGCTCAGAGCCTGGAGCCTGTTTCAGATTCTGTGTCTCCCTCTCTCTCTCCTCCTCCCCTACTCGCACTCTGTCTTTCTCTCTCAAAAACAAATAAACATTAAAAACATTTAAAAAAAAGGGGGGGGGGCAGCAGAATTTGGTAGCAGAACAGATGTAAGGAGAAAGAGAGAGACAAAGACAAACTAATTTTGGACAGCAGGACAACACGATACCATGGCCTTTGCAAAGATGGGACACCAGGTAGATTATATGAATTTCACCGAACTCCAAGACATCCACATGGAGATGTGTTCAAAAGGTTAACTGAAGGGCAGAAGCTGGAAGCTGGATTGTAGAAGGTAAGGAGGGAAAGTAAGGAGAGAAGGTGAAATATCCAGGTGTAAACCCTCTCTATACCAGTCATTTGGACACAAAAGAAAGAAAAATGGGATGGGACACAGCAGATCAGGCAAAGGTGTGTATTTGCCAGGACTGACCCGTGGGTGGTAGAAACAGGAGGAATTAGGAGGAAACAGGGGTTGCTGAGGAGCTAGGTCCATGAGGTACAAAAGCATGGCATACAACAAAAGAGGGGAATTTACCTTTAGGAAGGATGGGTGTTTCTTCATGGGGACACAGATGTCTGAGAAAACTCATTCCCAAGGGCCTGGATCCAGGTCAATACTCTCTAAAGCAGAGGCCAGGAAACTGTTTCCATAAAGGGCCAGACAGTCAATATCTTAGGCGTGTGGGCCATATGTTCTCTGTCACAACTGCTCACCTCTGCTACAGTAGTGCATAAGCAGTCACAGACAACATGTGACTGAATGGGCAGAACTGCAATAAAACCTTATTTTGAGGGGTGCCTGGGTGGTTCCTGAGATTGAGTCCCCTTGGGATTCTCTCTCTGCCTCTCCTGTGCACACGCTCACACTCTCTCTCTCTCTCAAAATAAGTAAATAAACATGAAAAAGAATTTAAAAACAGGCAATGGTTAAAATGGCTCATTTTATGAATTTCACCTCAATTAAAATAACAACAAGCCCTGCCCTCGATTTGACCCAGGGGGCTATAGTTTGCCAATGCCTGCTCTAGAAGTAAAGGATGAGCAGCTGAGGACCTACAGAGAGAAGAGAAGAGCTGGACTTCCTTCCACGGGGACTGTGGACTGTGAGCAATGAATGATCTGAGTTCAAATCCAGATCTGCCACTTACCAGCTATGGGGTCTTGAGTACATTACTTCATTTTCCTGAGCCTTAATTTCCTCATTTGTAAAATAGGGGAAACAGCAGTACCTACCTCACTGAGTTGTTCTGAGGATCAAACGAGACGATGCATATGGGTATCTAGTATAACACCTGGTTCAGGAAAGATTTTACTTAATTTTTAAGGATTGACCATGAATTGCAGGACCCCAGCTGCAGTTGAGTACCATGACCATGGAGCCCTAGCAACCTAAGGGGTGGGACTGGAAAGAAGGGAGGATTTGGGGGCTGGGGCAGAAAGCAAGGGGAGGGTTGCACTAGCTAATGGCAGAGAGAACAAAACATATATATCCAGGTCTACAGATAAATAGACCCACAGCTGCAAGCAAACACACACACACACACACACACACACACACACACACACACACCTGTGCACTCACATGCACACCAAGGTGATACAACCCAACTCCACTATTCTTAGTGGAATGAGGTTGTGAGATGCTTTGTCTCTGGCTAATCAGTGTGACCCATGGGGAAGTGCCTCCCTGCAGGGCGGTTTATTGGACCCCGGCACAGACCAGCTTACCTCGCCAGCACACATCACATAAAGCTCTGGTCTGGGAGTGCTAACGCCTATCACAGAGGCTGGAGATAATAAAGACAACTAATCTCAGATTCGGGTCAGCCCAAAGCCTTTCCACCTGTACTTCTCAAACTTGAGAGAATCGCCTGGGGAAGCAGTTGCTCAGGCTGATTCAGTAGATCTGATTTAGTAGGTCTGGCAAGGGCCCAGGAATCTCAATTTAGCAAAAAATCCCAGGTGATTTCTTACCTTAGTGATCTGAGAACCACACTTTCAGAAATAAGGCTTTGCCCCCTCATCTCTGAACACAGCTGTATGATAGAATGATGGGATCCCCAAATTCGTTCCTGGAACTGCAGCCAGAGAGCATGATCCACCCCTATCTCTTAACGCTTCTAGCTACTGCTTGTGGGGAAAAGATAAGCTCAGGCCGGGTGTCTTGGGGTAGCATGACTAATTCTAAAACAGACGTGAAGATTTTCCAGGGCACTGGGTTTCCCCAGAAAAGTAAAACTTCAGTCCAGAGAAGAACTGATCTAATCTCTTCAGTCGATTAGAAAATCTTGCAGATAATTACTACTCTTCTCAGAACACTTTGGTTGAAACATCCAAGTGCAGTCTATTCCAAGCCCAGTTCCTCTCTTCCTGGCCATCCAAGAAGTCTGTACCCAATTATTGCACACCTTGGTGTGCATCCTAGAACACTCTGCTTCCAGCACCTACAGACTGAGCTACAAAGCAACTGCTGTCATCTGGTTTCACAGTTTCTTCCTTCCTTTCTTTCTTTCTTTTTCTTTCTTTCTTTCTTTCTTTCTTTCTTTCTTTCTTTCTTTCTTTCAGAGTTTTGCACATATAAACTTCAATACTTACCAAGTGAGTGACTGAACAAATCCATGATAGGTTGGATAAGTTGACAGAGCACATAAAAAAGATTTAAAACCACGAATTGGGATGATTTATAACTGAAGGCCTTTCATCTGGTTAGGCAAAAAAGACCACAGGTCATGAATAAAAGAGCGCCTGAACCATAATCGCTGTCACTCACTGCACACACATACACGCATATGCATGCATGCAAACCCACACAATTTATCTCAATAAATGCCATTCTTTTGGGGTGCCTAAGTGGCTCAATTGGTTAAGTGTCTGATTCTTGATTTTGGCTCAGGTCATGATCTTAGGGTTTCGTGAGTTGTAGCCCCACGTCAGGCTCCATGCTGACTGTGCAGAGCCTGCTTGGGATTCTCTCTCTCTCCCTCTCCCTCTGCCCCTCCCCACTCTCAAAATAAATAGACTTCTAAAAAACTTAAAAATAAATACATGATATTCTTTCAAGTTAGCCCTTTGAGAGGTCATGTCAGTCCTCAAAATGTGTTGTGTTGGGATCTCAACTTTGGAAATTGCCTCAAGAGTCAGTTGGCTCTGTGCTCACCCTTCATTTTTGACCCAAAGAAGAAAATTTAGCTTGATTGGTCCCCTTATTCCGACTGGGTTCCTAGTGATTTGGGGGTGCTTCCAGAATTCAAATGAACCCTCAAGGAATAAAAACTTGCCATTCATTAGAATATTCACAGGCTCTGAAGAGAATACTAAACATGGAATTCTATGCACAATTTAAGGAATGGCAGAACCATTGGATCAAGTGTGGTGAAACAACATGGAACAGATTAGGAGATTCACTCATTTGCCATCAATAAGGAACCCACTCCAGCTGTTTACATCCTGAGCACAGTGGCAGAGGGTAGCAGACAGCAGCCAGAGGCCCACCAAACCTGATTCCTCTCCTTTCTGAACACACAGCCGCTCTGTATTTCCCAGTCAGTCTTCCCTTTAGACAGTGTATATGTCTAGTTCTGGCCAATGGAGCATAGGAGGAAGTGACATGAGCCCTTTTAGCCCTGTGCCCAAAAACTTCTATGGCATCCTCCACATGTCCCTTTCTTCTTCCACCTACCAGCTGGATGTTGAGAATTCAGGGAAAGACCCTGCCTGCCTAGACAATGTTTGACCACTAAACAGAAGGAACCTAGGTCCCTGAATTACAGTGAAGAGAACTCTCATCCCCTTCTCACTTATATCAGACTGGAACGTGAGCCAGAAATAAATGTGTAAAGTGTCAAGTCAATGAGATTTGAGGGCTATTTGTTGCAGCAGCAAGTCTACCCTGACTGATACAGACACACATAGTTACACAGAATAGCCCATCTGATAAGCAGCTCAGTTAGAAGCCGACACTGCCATTTGGAGCATCTGCCCTTGTGACTTTCAGTTTGGGGTTCATATCTGAAAGCAGGGCTGTTTTCTCCATCTTCGACCTATTATCACATATGCTGCAGGTCACATCACAAAGATCAGTGTTCATCAAGCCCTTCTGCTGGCTGCTGGGGGATAGCTACTAATCCTTTGAAATGCCACTCACCCTCAAGGCTTCCCAAAGTGAATCGGATGTAGACCACATGGCCCCTATTTTAAGCCAGGTTTCACATTTGGTGAGTCCAGCTTCTTTTATATAGTGACTTCTCTAACAGACAGGAAAGTGCATATACACACAGATACAGACACACAGACAGACACACACACACACACACTTGTGTTTTCAAACAAAAAATAAAACAGGGAAAAGCCCAGGCTCTCCATTAGAGACTCATTTATAGAACTCCTTCTGCCTCTTTTGGAAGAAGGCTGTGGCCACCCTCACCTCAGTGAATGGTGGTGAGGGTCAACTGCTATCCAACCTCCACCCACTCCCAGCCCATCAGACTAGGGAACAGAGAAAGGGTACCAGCCTCGATGCTGCAAGATGGGCTGCCTGCCCAGGAGCACAGCCAACTGGGGACCCCCTGATGCTGGTGGGCCTTTCTTGCCATCTGCTTTGCCTTTTACTTGAGTATGACCTTCTCCCCAAGAAGAGTACCTTGTCAAGAGTCAGGGGCTTATGTCTCCACTCACTGCCTCAAACTGACAAACTGGCATCTATTTCTGCTCACGAGGCCCCTCAAAGGAGCCCAGGCACATCTCCCAGATGCAGGGATGCTGAGCAGTGTGTGATGAGTACAGACTTCGGCATTCCCCTGTCCGTGGAAAAGTGCAAACAGTACAGAATTACTGCCCTTCCTCCCCCCCACAACCCATGTAACCACTATCTGATCTTCTCCTCCTGGGCTCTATGTAGACACCGAGGGGATAAGACATAGCAAGAAAGTGGGTTATTTGCTCTAGAGTAAGTCTTGGTTCAAATAAACTGGTGAGTAGGTTTTTTGATATTTAAGAAAAACACCCAAGGCTCTGGGAAGGGAAGAGAAGGGAGAAGCTTGAGAGGAGAAGTGGTTTAGGAATGTGGCCAAAGAATCTGATAAGCTGAGGGGGCGATGGGGAAGCGCAGATTGAAATGGCAGGAGGCAACTCTGCCGGCTCGCCTCGCTCTTGCGCATGCGCAGATTTCCTGCTGCCGGCTAGCGAAGGTGTGTCCCACTATGTCTGCGGCTGAAGCAGTAGGACTCCACTCTGCTATGAAATTTCAGGCTAGTAGACGCCAAGAATCAGTGCAATGATTCGTGGATTTTTTTTTTCTTTCTGTGCCCCCCCCCCCCCAGTTAAGTGACATGGAATCAGCAGCGCTGGTAGAAGAACCCTTTTATGACACCTCCTCCATCTTTATTTCCTCCCCCCCAAAAATGTGCATCTCAGTTAGTACTCACAATGCCACTTGGAGTCAGGAAGGACTTACAATTCCCATTCCACAGAGAAGGACATCAAGGATCAGAGAGGCTAAAAAGCCTCCCTAAGATCGCAGAGCTGGTAAGTGGTAGAGCCAGGATTCAAACGGAGATTTGCGTACCCAAATCCCATGAATTTGCAACTACACCAAACTCCCTCCAAGTGAATCCACTTAAGAGTTAAAGGTAGGAAGAAGAGTCATTAGGCTGAAAGGAAGACCTTGCATTCTCTTGCTTTGGTCCTTCTGTCTCATTTGTCCTTGAATTTCATTCTGCTGTTTCACAAG
The DNA here is from genome assembly GCF_028018385.1 of Neofelis nebulosa. Lineage (NCBI taxonomy): Eukaryota > Metazoa > Chordata > Mammalia > Carnivora > Felidae > Neofelis > Neofelis nebulosa. The sequence continues at coordinate 88,841,374 of NC_080786.1, read as the reverse complement.
CCTTGCCATATCCTCTGCCCAACCTGGTTCAAAACCCACTTCCCCAAAAAGTCTCCTGGATGTCTTCCTCCCTCCATGTCTCCTCAGCATGTGTGAATTCAACTTGTAGAGTGTCATTTGGCTGTATGCTGCACTGCTGTGTGGCTGTGTACCTCCATTGTCTCCCTGGTCCTCAGCCCCCAAAGATGAACCTATGAAACATTTCTTACATGGTCAAAGGAACTTTGCAGATGGAGTTCAGCTAAGGACCCTGAGATGGGGAGAATATGCCGGATTATCCAGTGAGCCCAATGTCATCGCACGGGTCCTTGAAGGCAGAAGGGATGTGAAGGTGATCTGGCTGCGACATCTGTCACCCCACTGACAGCCAGGGTTGATTTGCCTGATCTGGCTGGCTAGGCGGGTGTGTCCCCTTCCTCCCTCATGGCTCTATGTGTGTCCCTCCAGAAGCTGCGTGCTTGGTGGAAGAGGATGACCTTCCCTGATACAGGTGGACCGTTCTTCAGCCAAGTGTATAGGGGTAGCTGCTCTCTCCTGCTAGGATCTCCAAACAAGCTCTTAAAAGCAGGAGAGGGAGACAGTGGAGTTGGAGAATATGTGGTAACAGAAGCAGAGGCCAGAGCACAAATGATGGCTGGTTGCTGGCTTGGGAGATGGACGGGCCCACCACCGAGGCCCGCAGGCAGCCTCTGGAAGCTGCAAAAAGCAAGGAAATCTCCTGTAGACCTTCTGGAAGGAACGTGGCCTTGCCGATGCCGTGATTTTTAGCCCAGTGAGACCCACTCCTAGAACCGTACGTAAGAGAATATATTTGTGTTGCTCTAAGCCACTAACTCTGTGGTAATTGTTACAGCAGGGGATAGGAAAGTAACACAGCAGGACGGAGGACTCTATCTGTTCTCTTCTTACCCTGCACCTCCTCCTGCCCTGACAGCCCATCCTCACCAGCTACGAGTGCGGCTGGGACTCAGAACACAGCGGCCTTCTGGGAACCTCGGGTGATTGGTCCCTGCCCCTGCAGATTTCAGGGCTGGTTCTGCGGCCTCTTCCTCCACTTGCTCTGACCTCAGGAGTGAAAGCCCACCACTCGCCCCCCTTCCCTTTCCAGTGCAGAAGGTCAACATGTGTCCAGGTAGGAGTGGAGCTGAAGCTGGAGTGTTCCTGGATCGTGCTTAATTCCTATAAGGATCTTCTGATAAAGTCCCATAAAATATTGAAGACGGGTTTTTGTTATCATTTCTCAGCCTTCCCTTCTCCTAGCACACAGAGTGGGCTACAAGCCCCTTTAGGACCTGGCCCTTGCCTTGTGATTCTCTCGCCTCACACTGCCTCACTCTTTTGCCTCCGAAATCTTGAATTACCACAAACACCTTTCATCACGCTGTCCCCTCTGTTGGGAATGTCTCGCCTCTCCTCTCTTCGGCAAGTGCTTGGATGCAGGTCAGATATCTCCTCCTCCAGGGAGCCCCCCCCTGACTGCTATCAAGGGTGGCTTAGGGCTTCTCTGCCTATTCACAATCCCTGTGTCTGCCTCTGTCACTGCTCTTACTGCTTCTGGGGTCCCTTCAGTTCTCCTCACTTTCCTCCTCTGTCCATGGAGAGGATAGAGCTACCACCCAAGCTCCCTCTGCCACACCAGGGCAGAAGCAAGGAACATTTCTGGCCCCACCCCACCTGGCTTCTTATATTTGCTCCTCCCCATGGGAGCAGGAGGCCAATCTGATTGGTCAAAGCTGGGACCACGTTTCATTGGCGAACAGGACCCAGAATTGAAAGGCAATGTGTGGTCACCTTATGATCTCTGCTCATCTGTTACTGGGTGATGAGGTCAGCTGGTCATTCTCTCTCTTAATTCCAGCTCCTCATCCCAGAGTCTTTGGGAGAAGTGATATATATTCAAAAGGAACAAAGTTAGACACCACAGGCCTCGCTTCGACCTTCTGACCTCAGCTGCATTCTCCACTACTGCTCTTACACCTTTGTCCAGGTATTAATACATAAATTGGAACATTGTTTCCCATCCTTAAATATACATCCTCATTCAGAAACCTGGAGAGGAGGAAGGCAGATGGAATCCTGAACCTCGAACTTCCACATTAATTTATAATTGTTTATACAGGATATACTCTATTGTGTAGGTCAGAGGACTTGTTAGCATGACTCCCAGAGACATCTGAGAAATGACCACTGTTCTGATTCCCAGCCCTGAACTCAAGAATGTTCTAGAATGGGGCTGTACTCACCCTGGAAGTGTGAGGGTGGTGGCTGAGTTCATCTCTGTTTGAATGGCCTGTAGTCATATTTTTACATTATAAAGCTCTGAGATTGGTGAGGGGTACCTGGCTCAGGTGAGGTGGTCTTGGGCATGTATACAGTGGCTCCAGCCATGGATGGATAGATGGATGGGAAGGTCAATGGATGGGTGGGTGGGGGCGGTGGGTAGATAAATGGCTAGATCAATACATGAGTGGGTAGGTGGATAGATAGATGGGGGAAGGATAGATCATTGGATAGATTAATCAATAGACAGCATGGCCTGAAAGGTGACAGTCATGGTCCTAGAAGGTGTCATATGACCCTCACTCATTCACATTCTCATCCACGACAGTGTACCCCTTGGTAAAATCTTTAGGCCAGAACCTTCCCCTCCACCTATTTTAGAAAATGCTCCTAGTCCCACTGCCATAAACCCCGACTACGCTGACAGTTTTGAGCAGCCTTTGGATAAGCAAACTGTCTGAATGATCCAGTGACATCTGTGTCTCATTTTTCTGACAACTGTACTTACTTCTGGCAACATCCCTTATGTGCCACCTCAGATCCTCTCTGACCCACCTGTCTCTGGGGCCAAGGCCACTTGTTCCATCTCAGCCACCACTGTAGTGACCAGTTCTGCTAGGCTCCAGCCAATTTCCCGCAGAATAAGGTTGCTGCTTCCTGCAGAACTTGCTAGGTGCTCACAGAGTGCAAATCACAAGTATGGTCAGGACTGAAGCGGGGAGGTGGTTTAAGTCTCATGGCTAACCTTTGACTGTGGGAAAGAAAAACCAGTGGCTGAACTCTCATCCTTTTCTCCCTCTGCAAGAAGGTCTTGAGATGCAGGTGTCCCTACAGTCTCTCAGAAGGGTCCTTCGAGATGGAGCGTTTAGCCGCCCCTGATGCTAAAGCATTGCTCATTCAATGTGGAGCCTCTTTCCCTGCTTCAGTCCTGTTTCCTTTCGCTCCTGCTTCCCTGGGCGCACCAGGGAACTTCTGCTTCCTGCGGATCCCAGGCTCTCATCTGATTATTGTTGTACTGGTTACTATGACCATTTACACAATATGGTTTGGGTGAAACACAAGATTTTTGGACCTAATAAGATGGTTCGGTGTGTTTAGCATCTGCCTCCCACACAAGACTGTGAGCTATTCGTTTAGGTATCCCCAACACTGAGGGGAATGCTGAAATTCTATTCCCTGTCCTTCTCTTACTCTTTTCTATAACATGAATCAGATTGGCAAAGTTCTCACCCTGGATACTTGAATCCTCTGCTGTGTGTGGTTTTCAAGCTCAGTACCACCTTTTTCAGAGGCATTACTTTTTTAGCTTGTTATGCAGAATCCAAAAGAGTAAAACGCAGAATTGTTAAAGGCTTCTGTGAAAGCTGAAAAGGGGTACCCCCAAAGATAGCCACATCCCAATCCTTAAGGCTCTTGAGACGAGGAGATGATCCTGGATTGCGTGCACCCTGAATGCAACCACACGTATCCTTATGAGTGAGGCAGAGGCTGACACTCACAGAGGAGATGCGGTGTGACCATGGAGCAGAGAGATTTGAAGATGTTGGCTGTGAAGACAGGAGTAATGTGGCCACAGGGCAAAGACAGCCTGCAGCCACCAGCAGCTGGAAGAGGCAAGGATGGCATCCTCCCCAGTAATCAGAGCCCCTGGAGGGAGCACAGCCCTGCTAACACCTTAATTTCAGTGACTGACTTCGCACGGTGAGAGAAGACATTTCAGAAACGAGGGCAGTTTCTTCTTGAAAAGGGCCCTCAGAGATCACCAACTCAGGCCTTCATGAATATAGTCCATTGCATTATGGTGTTGCTATTTCCCACATGCCTATTGGGTTTGTTTTCTTTAACCCAAACGGTGCCTGAACAGTAATCATAAATGTGGCCTCATTTTCTAGGAGAGAATGAGATCCAACTGGCTTCTCATCATGACCTTCCCATCCCTGCTTGCTTTAGCCCATTCCATCCAGCGGGCCAGTGCTCCTCAACACAGGGCCCAAGGATGGCTCGTGTGGAATCACTGGGACACTTATTAAAAATGTAAAGACCAGGACTCTGCCCCAAACCTACTGAATAAAAAACCCTATGGATGAGGTGCAGAAATCTGCACATTTAACAGGCCTCCCAAGTGAGTCTCAGCATACTGGCTTGAGAACGTCTACTACAGAAGAAAGGGGTCAGAACGGACCCAATGGCATGTCCCTCCGGCTCAGTGGTGAAACCACCGACTCTGGGCCAGGTGCTGAATTTACCAGGGGAAGCTACTGCCCTGGCCTCCAGGACTGCGTGCTTGTGATGAGTGCCACCCTGAGCTCACAGAGGAACCAAAAGAGTCTTGTCCCCTCATGCGTTCATCCTGCAAAACAGCTGCAAAGGTGTCCACAGAGCTGGGGACCACAAAGGCTTTTGAGAACGTGAGTCACTATTAGGTATTTCATGGTAATTTAACTTTTTCATTAAAAAGACCTTCCCTAAACAATAATGGCTTACAAATGCATGTGCCCTTTGATCTTGCAATTCCACTTCTGGGAATGTATCCTACGCATACACTTTATGCTTGTACATATGTACAATATTATTCACTGCAGAACTGATTATAGCAGCGTAAGATTGGAAACAATCCAAATGTCATCATTGTGGAATTGATGAAATAAATTATACCACTTTCATACAATGAAAAATGATGAGGAAACCGTATATGCATTGATGTGGAAATGTCTCCAAGTTAAGGGGAAAAGCAAGGTACAGAACATATATATAACATTTTACCTTTTGTGGATAAAAAAGGAGTAGAAGGAATCCACATTCCTATTTACTTGTGTATTCATAAAGACATGCTGGAAGTATATATAAGAACAGTGACTACGTCTGGGACAGGGGGTGAACACAGGGGAAATGAGGATGGGAGGGAGAGTTTTCACTCTATATGATTATCCTTTGGGGTTTATAACCATGTGAGTGTATTATTTATTCAAAAAATAAATAATACAATAAAATTTAAAATAACCGTTTATTGTGGCCTTCAGAACAAGCAACCTGGGCTGACTCTCCACACCTACAAGTCTTGATGTTTGTTGTGGAGCTCTTCACACTGGGTGCATGTTGAGGAGGCCACAGCCACTCCAGTGGTTACCCTGGTGAGATGTGGTGCTCCAGACCAGAATGCAGATGTCCATTTTCCAGAACAACAGTGGGAGGACAGGTCTTTGAGTTTCTTACTGAGGAGAATCAGCATCATGAAGGTTCTGAGATTCAGATCCATTGTGCACAGGACAGCTCCAAGAAAGGAGGGCCCTTGGGCTGCCTACTACTAAGCACTCAGTACCCTAGTACTGAGACATCAGCTGTTCCCGACTCACAAAGGAAGAATGGTGGTAGCGATCCCGAGTAGCGTAGTCTGCGTTCTCCTGGGTGAGCTGAGTCATTTCCATGTCAACCCTAGCCAGGGATGGCGCCAAAATTATCTGCTCTTGGGGAGATCTCAAGCTCCTTCAGTGAGAGAAACACAGAGGGCAGTCAGAAAGAAAGACGAAGTACTGTAACAGCAGAGATGAGTCTCCTCTGGGATAGAGTAACAATTTACAAAAATGTCATTGTGCTATTATTTTGTACTTATTATTTAATATGGATTTAAATAAAATAACTGCGGAACACTATGTGTATAATAGTTTATGAACCCAAACTGTAATAAATATATATCAAAATAAGGGGAGAGAGTGAGATTTATCTCTCTTTAGTAGAAGCAGGTAAAACTGCATCCACCCCATAGGAGGCAACCCACGAAGATAACCATCCAAATGGTATCAAGTTGGGGCTCTACAGCTTTGCTTTGCTTTGTTTTGTTTTGTTTTGTTTTTGTCAAATGAAATCATGGAACGGAGAGGCTGGAAAACTGAGAAGAGTAGGAAGAGAAACTCCCTCTTTGGTTCTTTGGAAAGGAAGTTGAATGAGGAATGGTTCCCAGGGCTAAGGTTTACATAGGAACCAGCTATGATGGGAACTGCAAAGGCTTTTGACACTTTGTTGGCCTGAAGACAAAAAGCAAGTCCTGATATGGATTCCATTGTCACTGAAGTGTCTACATACAGTTGGAGTTAAAATAATCCGGTAAGGGAAAATGTCTGGGATACAAGAGGAAAGTGCTAGAGGCAGAATGCAGTAAGGAAAGATCAGACGGGCAGTCAGGGTACCTATTGAAGATGGATAGTCACAGCTCTGCCACTAGTTAGCCTAATGGCCCCAGGCAAACCTCTTCACCTCCGGTGCCTCTATTTTTCTCATCTTTCAGTCCCTATCAATTCCGTCAGTCTGTGTTAGGTCCTTAAGTCATACCTTAAGCATGGATTTCCTTGTTAAAATTTTACTTAAAAAGAATCATCTACTTCATGAGTAGTAATGTGCGAGTTGTTTAAAGAATATATTTGAGGGGCGCCTGGGTGGCTCAGGTCATGATCTCATGGTCCGTGAGTTCGAGCCCCGCGTCGGGCTCTGTACCGGCAGCTCAGAGCCTGGAGCCTGTTTAGATTCTGTGTCTCCCTCTCTCTGACCCTCCCCCGTTCATGCTCTGTCTCTCTCTGTCTCAAAAATAAATAAACGTTAAAAAAAATTAAAAAAAAATAAATAAAGAATATATTTGACAATTATTTTTAAAAGGTTCTAAGCTTGTGGAACGTCAGCAGAAAGCTCCAGCTGTCTGCTGCAAGATGTGCTGTTACAGAAGTTCAGATCACAGGACTACAGCTTGCAGCTGCTTGCTGAGAACATACCCAAATCAGAAAGATGGGAGGTTTTCTGAGAAATGAGTTAATTTCTCTAAAGGTTGGATCTCCAGGAAGTGAGGTTAGGAGGTGACAAAAATGCCATGCCACTCAACATATAAGTGTTTTTGCTGATGTATTTTTTTGTTAATGCCCTTTTTTTTTTTTTTTTTTAGCTGAAACCATTGCATTCTTCTGAGTTCAGGGAAATAATATGCTTCACTTTTACAGCAGAATGGCCTGAGAATTCTCACCTGGGCAGTTGCTAGGACTTCTAAAAGAAAGTTCTCTCAAGGCAAGGTCAGGCCAATTTCACATAATTCTGGGAATTATATGTGTAACAGAGGAAATAACATAGCCAAAGTCCTTTGCCCAAACACATTCTACAATATTATTCTTCTTTGGTTCTGAAGAGCCTCTAGGACTATAGTTGTGGTGGGTGGATGGAACAAAACCTTCCAAACTACAAAACAGAAAACACAGCTAGCAATTTCTACTTTTAAATGAATCACCATGTCTTGGTCCTTTCACCCTCCTGAATAACCACCAGGGTACCTCACCCTGTAGCCATGTGAGGCCAGCAAGTGTGATGTTGACACTTAGCTGAGGCCTCCACCACCCACTTTACAAGCCCACAGAGCTTTCAATAGTGTGCACTGGGTTCCATTCCAATCAAAGCACTATCCTTTTCTAGGAGGAATAATCTCCTCCTAGAACACTGCTTTTTCTACATAGTACTACAGTGACCTCAGAGGTGAGATTCCTCGAGTTCAGAGTACAGCTTAAGGAGTAGTGACCTCTCATGGTCATTTATAGGCTTTAAACCCAGACATGCCTAAAAATATTCCTGCAAATCAGATAAGGCCAAATACTGTCAATCACACATCACTTGCAGCTAGCTCCAGATTCTGTAGGTGACTTCTACACAGAATCTCTGTCCACTCAAACTCTACTTTCCCCTAGGACTAAGTGTTAGGGGAAAATGCCAGTGTGTTGTGACATGTCATCCAACCTGGTGCCTCAGACTGGAAGAGAGGCCAGGAGGTGACCCGCCCCCTTCTATAGCTAGGCAAAGGATGTTAGCCCAGCTTCCAGGCAGACAGGGGTTCTCCACACACACACCACCTCCTCCCAGCCCTTTCCCTGTTGGTTTCCATGGCCCCTGCTCCTTTTTGCCATCATCCTAGGCTCTAACACCTAGGTTTCATCTCTTCACCAACTTGAACGGATTGCTAGTGCTTATAAAGAGTTGTCTTTAAAACAATTCTTAGGAGGGAAGAATGGGGGGTTAGTTTAATAGGTATAGGCCTTCTGTTTTGTAGATGGAGAGTTCTGGAGATGGATGGTGCGGATGGTTGCATGACGATGTGAATGGACTTAATGCCACTGAACTGTATGCTTAAAAATGGCTAAGATGGCAAGGTTTATGATACGTGTATTTTACCACAATAAAAAAAAAAACTGGGGCAAGAGGATTCTGAACTTACATCTGGGATCAATGGGAAAGGCTCCCATTATCCATTAGCAATGTCAGGGCATGGAAGGTGCAAATACTATTAAGTACGACCCCGATATCTATAGTTTCAGAAACAAACCAACAAAATGAAACCAAATAAACACTTGGTTGGGTCCTGACTGGATTTGCCCAGCCTGCCGCTTCGACTCTGCACTGGTATTGAAAGGGGAAGGAAGTGATTTTCCAGAATCCCAAGGCCTTCAAAGTTGAGGAAGCATTGCTACTGGAAGGGTGTTGGAAAAAGAGGAGAGAGATGAGAGCACTCCTGAAACCTTACCTTCTACATGAGCCCTCCTCCTGCTTCTCAGGACAGTTTGTTCTTCCCTTTCCCTGTGTATTTGAACATGGAGGGCCCACAGAAATCCTCCAGCATCTCTGCTCTGTTTCTGTACTCGTTTTCACCAGTACAATCATGTCAGCTACCTCTGATTTGAGATGGCAGATGGGTGGTGTTTCAGGCCTTAATCTTGTGTATGATTGTGTATTGATGCTGGTGTCTTAGACTGCACACTGACAGCAGCTCTCTTGACTCATCACCCAGCGATCACATTCTAAATAAAGCCTCTATTCGTGATTCCTGAGGGTAAGAAGGGAAGAAGCCTGAGCCAGAGGAAGCTTCTGATGAGCTGAGGCTGGGGGGTAGGGTTGGGGAGGGGGGGTGGCAGCGAGGAGCAGAGTCTTAGTGTCCTTGAGGTTGTCAAATGCCAGGTTCCCATTCCACAGTTCGCTTAAACCTAGCCAGGGGCTAGACACCCTTAGTACCATACCTCTCAGGGCCCCAGAGTAGCACAGACCTGCAGGAGGGGATCAGAAGAGACTTCATCCACCTGAGGAAGCTGAAGTTGGAGGCTGATCCTACAGGGAAGACATATACACAAATATTGATTAAAGGCTCTATGTATGCATCCAGGAGCTCAGTTTTAATAGTGTGATTATACACTCTCTGATACACACACAGAATTAGCACAGTTTTTTTTTTTCATTTTTCAGTTTAACTAAACTTTATTCATGGTAATACTCCGACAGCAACCAGCTAAGGACTTTGTACCCAAATGTAGTTTTCAAACCTATATTTCAAAAATTTCTAAAATTCAAAATCCCAAGAAAGAAACTAAATACAGTGCTATACAGGAAAAAGCAGAGGGTTTGCTAACTTCAGTCTTAGGAATTTAAAATTATTTTGATAATCTCTTAGATTCAAATTGATAATACATTAAATACATGGTATAAAATCCCCTACTAGACCATTCACTCTTTAAGGATAGAAAGGATGTCTTTTTCATCTTGGAACACTCACAGTACAACACCCACAGAACCTGGCACTTAGGATGTTTCAATAGGTGTTAAGTGACTCACATACCTCAATATGTAGAAACGTCAGAGCTGAAGTTTGAAGTGAGACTGTTGTGATACTACCCAAATATCTTGACATCAGACATACTGATTAGAATAGGACTTATCAACTTTTTTTTTAATCCATCCCTCCTTTGATGTGGGTTTTTTAAAAATCTCACATAATAAATTATATATATATAAAACTTTAGGAAATCAAATCAAATGGTGCTCGCTTTGGCAGCACATATACTAAAATTGGAAGGAAATCAAATCAAACATAATTTTTTTAAAGTGCTTCTCCAAGTTTTATATATATGTATAGGTATATATGTATACCTATACATGTATATGCTTACATATGCATACATATATGCGTATATGTATGTATGTATGTATATGGTACAGTGAATATATATCTACCATATACACCAAACACACATATATACATATATATACATAACATTGGTTAATAAGATAATATTCAATATATAATCAGAATGTTAGCATTATGGGGCTTACATGAGAATCTTGGCTAATGTCAACAGTATGCCCCTAATAACATTTATTTCCTCAGTTTCATTTAGGGTTCTTATGGTTAATGGGAGGACAAATTTTAGATCTGCATTAATTCTACAATTGTAAGAGAAAGTTCCTAATATATTTTGATACTCTCAGAAGAAAGAAAATAAACATTTTACTGACCCTTCTTATGTATGATCACTTAGGTTCTAAATTATCTAAATTTCAGATGTAGATTGGCCTGAAATTTTATTTCATGTTTTCCTGTGAATAAATTTCTGGGAAATATTTAAATTTATTAATATCAAACTAATTTCTAAGAAATTTAGAAGCAATCACCAATGTAATCCCTATGTTAATCAAAATATATTCTATCCATTAAACTAGCTGATACTAGGACCTCTCCTTAGCATGACTTTTTCTAAAGCATTATTTTTCACATAAGTGGGACTTAAAATGTTTGCAGTGCTTTTCTTTCAAAACTCTACATCAGGGGCGCCTGGGTGGCTCAGTCAGTTGAGTGTCTGACTCTTGATCTCAGCTCAGGTTTTGATCTCAGGGTCTTGAGTTCAAGCCCTGTGTTGGGCTCCTGACTGGGTGTGAAGCCTACCTAAACAAACAAACAAACAAACAAACAAACAAGTAAACCTCTATACATCAAACTATTCTAATTCTGAAGAACTTTTTTTTTTCTTTTCAGTTTGCCTAGATTGTTATGGTTTGATTTAGTTAGAACTTGAAAGTAATTGCTTCATTTTAAATTGGGGCATCATAGAATTTTGTTTAAAAGTGCTCTCAACTGTATATATATTTTTAAGTTTATTTATTTTGAGAGAGAGAGAAAGCACACGCTCATGGTGGGGAGAGCAGTTGGAGGAGGGGCAGAGGGAGAGGGGGAGAGAGAGAATCCCAAGCAGGCTCTGTACTGTCAGCATCAACCCCATAGTGGAGCTGGATCTCATGAACTGTGAGCTCATGATCTGAGTCAAAATCAAGAGTCAGACGTTCAACTGACTGGGCCACCCTGGCACTCCTCAACTATATTTTTTAAACAGCTTTATTACTGAGGAATAACTGACATATAATCAGAGTACTGACTGTGTTTTCTGACTTTCTTTATTATTGCCACTCTGGAATTTGTGGCCTTGATCCTGGAGGTGGAGCTAATTCCTAGAAATAGCCAACTCCCCTGTGAGCATACTTTTGATATACAAACCAACCAATCCAGAGCCCTTACCCCCAATCTCCTCCTTTGTTAATCTCCCACACACTGAGATACTCCCCTGCCAGGGGACAGCTTGTGACTCCAGGGCCAGGGACAGCTAGTGACCACTCCTCGAGCCCAGAGCCCACTGAAATTATTCAAACTATCCAAACCTAAACTCACTCAGCTACCTACCTGCCTCACCCATTCCTTCCCATTAAAACTCCAATTATGGCTCTGAGCCTTGTTCTCTTCTCTTCTTCTTCTGCCTCCTGACCTGGTCCTTCCCCATGTGGCCCTGAGTGGTATGCCATGCTTCCTCTTTCTAGGGGTCTGTCAGTATAAATTTCTTCCTTCTTGACAATCACTTCTGTGTGTGTGTGTGTGTGTGTGTGTGTGTGTGTGTGTGTGTATCTTACCATTTCTGTGCCTGTGTTTAATCTTACTAATTAAAACAAATCCTGGGTACATTTTTAGAACAAACTACATGTATTTAAAGTGTAAAATTTGGTAAGTATTGACACATATATGTACTGTGAAACCATTGCCACAAACAAAATAATGAACAAATCTATTACCTCCAATAGTTTCCTCAAGTCACTTCATAAGACCTCTCTCCCACACATTCCCCCAACCCACAAACCCCATCCAAAAGCAACCACAGATCTGCTGTCATTATAGATTAGTTTGCATTTTCAATAATTATAGATATATGAAATAATATACTATGTACTCTTTTTGTCTGGTTTCTTTCACTCATCATCATTATTTTGAGATTCATCCATGTTACTGCATGTATCAATAGTCCATTCTTTAAAAAAAGTAAGTTCATTCTTTTTACTGCTGAGTAGTAGTCCATTGTATGGCTGTACTACAATTTATTTATAGAGTCACCTGTTGTTGGACATATGGGTTGTTTCTAGTTTGGGGCTACTTACAAATGAAGCTGCTATGAATATTCATGTACTTTTTTTGTGAGAGAGAGTGGGAGAGAGGGGCAGAGAGAGAGGGAGAGAAAATCCCAAGCAGGCTCCACACTCAACGTGGAGCCTGACGTGGAGTTCAATCTCACAACTGTAAGATCATGACCTGGGCCAAAATCTAGAGTTAGTAGCTCAACTGACTGAGTCACCTACGCGCCCCATGTCATGTTTTTAATGGCCATATTCTTTCATTCATCTTGGGTAAATAACTAGAAGTACGGTAGCTGGTTCATATAGCAGGTATAGATTTAACTTTTTTGGGGGGGATTTTATTTATTTATATATTTTTTTAATTTTAATTCCAGTGTAGTTAACATACAGCATTATATTAGTTTCAGGCATATAATATAGTGATTCAATTCCCTTCATCACCAGCACTCATCACAACAAGTGTACTCCTTAATCCCCATCACCTATTTCACACACATACCCTCATCTCCCCTGTTTAATTTTTTAAAAAATTTTTAACATTTATTTATTATTGAGAGACAGAGCATGAGCATGGGAGGGGCAGAGAGAGGAGGAGACACAGAATCTGAAGCAGGCTCCAGGCTCTGAGCTGTCAGCACAGAGCCCGACGCGGGGCTTGAACTCATGAATGCAAGATCATGACCTGAGCCGAAGTCAGATGTTCAGCCAACTGAGCCACCCAGGCGCCCCTCCCCTGTTTAATTTTTTAATAAATTGCCAAACTGTTATACAAAGTGATTGTATCATTTTTACATTCCCACCTGCAGTGTATGATAGTTCTCCTTGGAATATCTTCACCAACATATGACATGGTCAGTACTTTTAATTTTAGTCTTATAAATAGATGTATAGTAATATGTTATGATTTTAATTGCATTTCCTAATAACCACTCATGTTGAGCATCTTCATGTACTTATTTGCCATCCATTTATGTTCTTTAGTGAAATCTATTTAAAATTTTTGCCCATTTTTGTTGTCATATCCTTATTGAATATTGAGAGTTTTTATATGTTCTAGATACAAGTCCTTTATCAGATATGTGAATTGCTAATATTCTCTCACAGCCTATGGCTTGCCAGTATATTTGGAAGACCAGAGTTCTCAGTTTTGATGAAGTCCAATTTTTCAACTCTTTTCCTGTATTGAGTGTTATGTCTAAGAAATCTTTGCTTCACTCACAGTCACAGTTTCTCATATTTTATTTTAGAAACTTTATAATTTGGGGCTTTACATTTAGTTCTATGATCTATTTTGAGTTATTTTTATATTGTATGATGTATGCATTGAATATGGATTTCCAGTTGTTACAGCACCAATTGCTGAGAAGACTTTTCATTCACTGAATTGCCTTTGCACCTTTTTTGAAAATCAACTGACCATGTATGTGTGGGCTAATTTTTGGACTCTCTATTTTGGCTACTGATTTATTTGTCTATCTTGATGCCAATACCATGCTATCTCGATTGCTTTAGCTTATAATCAGTCTTGAAATCAGGTAATGTAAGTTCTCCAACTTAGTTCTTTTACAAAGCTGGTTGGACTACTCTAGGTTTTTTGCATTTCCATATAAATATTTTGGAATCCATTTGCCAGTTGCTACACAAAAGGTAGCTGAGATTTTTATTAGGATTGTGTTGAATCTGCGGAACAATTTGGGGAGAACCGGCATTAAGAATACTGAATTGGGTGCCTCAGTAGCTCAGTCGGTAAAGCATCTGACTCTTGATCTCAGCTCAGGTCTTGATCTTAGAGTCGTGAGTTAAAGCCCTGCATTGGTCCCTATGCTGCATATGGTTATATTCAACTTGTTAATGTTTTGTTATGATCTTTTGCATCTACATTCATGAAGGATATTGGTGTGCAGTTTTCCTAAGAGTTTCTATGGAATTAATATTCTTCTCTTCCTTAAATATTTGGTAGTTTGCATTAGTGAAGCCATCTGGGCCTAGAGTTTTCTCTGTGGGAAGGTTTTTAATGACAAGGTATTTACATGACCTAAATAGTCCTACGTTTCTTCTAGAGAGAACTTTGGTAGTTTATATCTTTCAAGGAATTTGTCCAATTTATCTAAGTTGCCACACTTATTGGCACATAACTGTTTATAGTATTTCTTTGTTTTTCTTTTAATATCTGTAGACTCTAGTAATGCCATCTCTCTCACTTCTGGTATTGATAGTTTTATAACTTCTCTCCTTTTATACTCATTAGTATGGCTAAAGATTTCTCAATTTTACTGATGTCACGTAACCAGATTTTTGTTTCACTGGCATTCTCCCTATGTAAAATTTTTATTGATTTCTACTTTGATATTTATTGTTTCTTTTTTTTCTTCGTATTTGGGATTCATTTGCTCTTCTTTCTCCAGTTTCTTAAATTGGAGGCTGGGGTCATTGATTTCAGACATTTCTTCATTTCTAATATAAGCATTTGATGCTATAAATTTCCTTCCAACTACTGAATTAGCTTCATCCCATAATTTTGAAATGTTACATTTTCATTTTTGTTCAGTTCAAAATATTTTGTAATTCCACTTTTTTAAATGTTTATCTTCTTTATTTTGAGAGAGAAAGGGAGCATGCAAGCAGGGGAGAGGCAGAGATAGAGGGAGAGAGAAAGAATCTCAAGCAGGCTCTGCATCATCAGCACAGAGCCTGACATGGGGCTTGAGCTCACGAACCATGAGATCATGACCTGAGCCAAAATCAAGGATCAGATGCTTAACTGACTGAACCACCCAAATACCCCTGTAATTTCACTTTGGACCACAAGTTATTTAGTTTCCTTAGTATTCTTAGTCATTTAGTGTTATTTAGTGTTCTTTGGTTTCTAAATATTTTGATAACCAGAATATTATTCTATTACTTATTTCTAGTTCCCCTTTAGTCAAAGAACATACTTTGTTCTTGAATATACCTGAATGCTTTTAAATTTGTTGTGCCTTTTTTTTTTTAATCTGAGAATATGGTTTATCCTGGCAAGTTCATATATACTTGAAGAAAATGTATATTCTGTTGTTGTTAGGTGGCATGTTCTATAAATGTCAATTTGCTTGGGTTTGTTGGCAATGTTTTTCAAGTCTTCTAAAGTCTTACTGATTTGGAGCACTTGGGTGGCTCAGTTGGTTAAGTATATGACTCTTGATTTTGACTCAGGTCATGATCTCACGATTTAGGAGACTGAGCTCCATGTCAGGCTCTGTTAGCTCGGAGCCTGCTTAGAATTCTCTCTCTTTCCCTCTCTTTCTGCTCCTCCCCCACTAGTGCTCGCTCTCTCTCTCTCTCTCTCTCTCTCTCTGCCTGCTCAAAATAAATAAACATTTAAAAATAAATAAATAAAGTGTTACTGATTTTATGCCTACTTATTTTAGCAATTATCGAGTTTATACCTTTGAATTGTGAATATTTAGACTATTTATATTTAGTGTGTTTATTGATATAACTATATAGGTATATAGGTAGAGCTAGGTTTATTGAGAGAGAGGTGTTGGAATCTCTGACTATAATTATAAACTTTTCTATTTCTTTTTGCAGTTCTGTCAGGTTTTGCATCATGTTATTTTAAAGCTCTGTTTCTTTTTTTTTTTTCTTTAATGCTTATTTATTTTGAGAGAGAAAGAGAACATGAGTAAAGGAGGGGCAGAGAGAGAGGGAGAGAGAGTCCCAAGCAGGCTCCACCCTGCCAGGACACAGCCTGATGTGGGGCTTGATCTCATGAACTGTGAGATCATGACCAGAGCAGAAATCAAGAGTTGGACACTTAACCAAATGAGACACCCAGGCACTCCTCAAAGCTCTGTTCTAAGTACATAAATGTTAAGGTTTGTTATATCCTCTTGATGAATTTTTCCCTTTATTTTTATGAAATGACCCTCTTTATCCTTTACCTTTATGAAATGACCCTCTTTATATCTCTGATAAGATTCTTTTCTCTGAAATCTGTTTTGTCTGGTGTTAGTATAATCAGTCCAGCTTTGTTTTGTTTCATGTTATCATGATATTATCTTTTCCCACCCCTTTACTTTTAACTTATTTGTGCCTTTATTATTTTTTTTAATGTTTATTTATTTAGGCAGGGGGAGAGTGCAAGTGTGTGCGTGTGTGCTAGCTGGGGAGGGGCAGAGAGAGAGAGGGAGAGTCCCAAGCAGACCCCATGCTCAGCATGGAGCCCTGTGTGGGGCTTGATCTCACAACCATGAGATCAGACCTGAGCCAAAGTCAAGAGTCAGACCCTTAACCAACTGAGCCACCCATGTAACCCATGTGTCTTTATATTTAAAGTAGATTCCCTATAGGCAGCATATAGCTGCTTTTTTATTGAATCTGACAATCTCAGAGTTTATACCTTTGAATTGTGAATATTTAGACTATTTATATTTAGTGTGTTTATTGATATAACTATATAGGTACATAGGTATAGCTAGGTTTATTGATACAGCTGTAAACCACCCTTCTGTTTTTTGTTTGTCTTATATGTCCTTTATGATCATTTTCCTTTTTCCTGCTTTATTTCTATTTGAGCCTTTCTTAAATTCAATTTTATTTTCTTTATTGGCTTATTAGCTATAACTCTTTGTTGTATTATTTTAGTGGTTGCTTCAGGACTTGTAGTATACCTTTGTAACTTATCATGGTCTACCTTTTTTAAAATGTTTATTTATTTATTTATTTTGAGAGAGAGAGAGAGCGTGAGTAGGGGAGGGGCAGAGAGAGCGAAAATCTTAAGCAGGCTCCACACTGTCAGTGCTCAACCCCATGAACTGTGAGATCAGGACCTGAGCCAAAATCAAGAGTCAGTCGCTTAACTGAGTGCGCCACCCAGGTGCCCCTATCGTGGTCTACCTTTAAGTGATGTTATAGTATTTCACATTAGTATCAGAAACCTAAAGCAGTATGTTCCCATTTCTTTCCTCCTCCCTTGTGCTGCTGTTGTCATCGATTTTACTTCCACACGTCTTATAAACCTTACAAGTTGTTATTATTTTTTGTTACCATTTATATGCATGCTATATTTTTCCTCCTAGACTATAATAAGCTACTTGAAAATGAGATTAGAATCTGAATTAGTTGGCATTTAATAGGTGCTCAAAATGCAGTTTTTTCAATGAAAGCTAAAAGAGAAGAAGGAAGATGGCAGCAAAATGGCTTACCAAGGTGAAGCCCTGGACTGGCCCGACCGATATAGAAATACACAATGGCAGCAACACCCATGTTAATGAGGGTATAGACCCACTGGATCACAAACATGATGAGAAGGGACCCAACAGCCTGTGGAAACAGAATACGAAGGCAAGTCACCTAATAGTTTATCACGTGGTAAGCAAGTCACAAGGTAAAGACTTCAAGAAACAACAGTCCCTCTAATCCACCTCTGATCACTATAAATTCTAAATAGAAGTTCACACATAATTCAAAAAACTGCACTTAAGCAGATAGTTGAGAAGACACCCATCCAAAAGTACCCTGTAATCAAAACTATCAATAAATATCCTACCCTAGCTCCTTGTCCTACTTCTCCCTAGAAGAAACAAATTAGAGTGAAATTATGCTAATTTGGTATACCTAGAAATTTAGTGACCCAGAGGTTATCACAGATGATTAATTATTTTTTAAAGTAAACCACTGATTGAAATAAGTGGTTCATTAAATATAATCTTGCCATTTGTAATCCCATCTAAAGTCTAATGTAACACACTTAAATCACATTGCTCCTAATTAAGGGTGTCCTTTTTCCTCTTCCCTCTGCAGCTCCCTAGATCAACATCTCTACCTGAATTCTTTCTCAAGGACAATTGAGATAAAAATGAGGTAACTCACCCCTAACAGGGAGACCCAGGGGTTGCACATGTGGGTGTAGAAAGAAATTGGTCTCCTCTGGATATCTTGGTCCTGGAGCCTAGACTTCAGGAAGAACTCTAAAAAATAAATGAGCCGAATCCTTGGTTACCAATTTGTTACCAAACCCTTTTCTATTTTTAAGAGCAAATATCTATGAATTCCTCCTCTCCAGTTTTGTAACTCAGCCAAAAACAACCTCCATTCACCTCAACTATTAACTCCCTTGACCACACTTGAGGCTAGTAACTTTACATCTCTTAAATCATGATTTCAATCTATCTACCCCTGCTTATCACTTCTTTTTTCTCATTTACTCTGCTGTCTCCCGCCTCAACTGTTCATAGCCTACAGAGGGATCTCCGGTCAATTTGCCCTGGTATGTTTTTGCTTTCTATTACTTACCTCCTCTTTTCAGTACCCTCTTACCCAGCTAAGATTCTATGATCAAAGACTAAGAGCATTCCCTTGCTTACATTACCTGCTTCCACACTTCCACACTTCCACTCCTCAGTGGTCTTACACCTAGTCAACTCATTCTCCTACTCTCTGATGTAACAAACTTATGACCTCTTTTCTCAAAAGAGAGCTTTTATATTCTCTCATCACCAAAGCTACCAAGCCACTTGCATCTGTATCCTCTCTTCCGCCCTCCCTCCTTCTACAGTGGATGAATATCCCTGGCTCTTGCATAAGGCACATCCCTCCACTAGTGCCCTGCTCAAGGGCTTTGCTTTTGCATCATCACTTTTTTCCACCAAATACAAATATACTGTAACTTCTCCCACCTAAACAAATATTTCCCAGTCATCCCTCAGCTACTGCTCTATTTCTTTATCTTCCTTAGAGCTAAATTTCTCAAAAGAATTGCCTATACAGTTTCTACCTCCCACTATTTCCTCAGCCCACTCTTAAGATTGTAAACAACACTAAACTTCCCTTCCTACAGTTGCCAATGACGTGAAACTTCAAATTCAATGGTCAACTCACAGTCCTCATCCTACTGGACCTTTCAGACAGCATCTGACACAAGTGATCTCTTTCTACTTGTTGAAACACTACCTCCTCTTGGTTTCTAAGATGACTTGCTCCCCTTGTTTTCCTCCTATCTCACTGGCCACTTCTTGTCAGTCTCCTTTGCTGGCTTACCACCTCCTTCCAGCTTCCGAATATTGGAGTATCCCAGTATTTATTTAGTCCCCCGCAATCTTCTTATTTCCATATATATTCACTCCTAGGAGATCTCATCTAGTCTCAAATGGCTTTAAATACTATCCACGCACTGATGTTCCAAGTTTATATCATCATCGACCTCTCCCTTGAACTGAAGTCTTGAATATTTAGTTGTCTTCTTAATATCTCCCCTTACATGGCTAACAAACACTTCAAACTTTAACATGGTTAAAGCAGAAATCTATTTTCCCCAGGTCTTCTTGATCTGAATAAATGACACTACCATTCACTCAAATATCAAAGATTTATCCTGGACTCCTCTTTTTCACATACCTACATCTATTCCATCAGTAATTCCTGTTGATCCTACCACCAAAATGTATCCAAAATATGACCACTCCATTGCTCTCCCATCCTAGTCCAAGTCACTTTCATCTTTCATCTGATTTACTGTATTGTGTTCCTGTAGTAGAAACCACAGTCAGAGTATATCCAGGATCTCTCACATCTAGGTGTGTCCAGATGACTAGGTTCTCACCACTGGAATGTGAACAAAAGTGATAAATGTCACTTCTGCACCAAGGTCTTTAGGAGAATAGGTATGCCTCTTGTTTGTGCCTGAAATATGAATATGAATATGAACTGAGTCTTGACTTTGTATGACAAGGTACTAAGGGATAGTAAAGTCAAAAGAATAGAAGGACCCTGAGTCCCCGAATCAATACATGGAGGAGAGCCTTCCTAGACTATTAGTGCAAGTGAGAAATAAATTTCTGTTGTGTTTGAGTCACTATGTTTTTGGTTATTGTTATAGCAGTTTAGCCTACCTTTATATATCTTCAACAGGGTTTGGTTTGGTTTTAGTTATCTCCTTAAAGCCTAAATCTGATCATATCACAACCCTGACCTGCATGGCCCTTTCCTCACTGTACTCATCCTATCCCTCTCCCCTGGCTCATTCCTCTCCAGTTGCTGCTGGACCTCTGCTGTTCTTGGAATTTGCCAATCCTATTCCCACCTGTACCTTCATACACACCATGTCCTCTGCCTAGAACTCTTCCCCAATATCTCTGCATGGCTCTCTCTTTTATACAATTCAGTTCTCCATTAAAATATCCTCTTCTCAGAGATATCTTTTCTGAAAACCTATCAGAAACAGTAACCTTTCTCTCCACCCTAGTCTCTCTCTCTATCCTGTTACCTTGCTTTATTATCTTTGATAGTACTTATCACTTACTGACATTACAGTTATATATTTCTTTGCTTATTTAATATGTGTCTTTCCCTACTAGAATGCAAGCTCGATGACAGCAGAGGCCTTCTATGTCTATACAGAATGTCCCCCATACCTGAAACAGCATTTGAGATGTAGTAAATATTCCTTACAAGTGGTTAAATGAATAAAGAAATCATCTAGCCCCAGGGTAGCCTTTATCCTTTCAACATCTGTCTCCCTTCATTATGTGCTTCCTACTATTATACTTATCTTTTGTACCTCCATACCTTGAGGGCAATGACTGTTTTTTACATCTCTAAATGCCAAATCTTGGCATTTAGAAGTTTGTGTATCAGAAGTGCTCAATAAATGTCTCCTCATTAATTGTGGATTTAAATAAATTCTGCCAAGTTTTATGACTGATTTGAATTAATGGCTTTATTACTTTTTTAAAAAATGGGAATACTATTGATTACCATTAATCAAATTGTACAATTTTAACATGCCCAAGGCATGATTCATTTTTTTAATCATATGCTTAGTGAAATACAGTTGTCCCCTTGGTTATTAAGACGGAAGAGTATTGTTTAAGGACTTAGATTTTTTGCCTCTCTGAGATCTGTGAAATGTTAAGCTCACCCTTTCCCAGTTAATCTCAGTCTCACATAACCTCAATTACACTGTACCTAAGGGAATTGTATGTATGTGTGTATGTTTTCTAAGGGCTCTGAGGGGAAACAAAAGGAAGGGGTGTGCTCTCCAAGCAAGCACAGCGCAGTTTTATATGTCAGCAATGTGAGGGAAAATTCATGCAAGGATTCTCAACTAACCTAACTAACTTGAATAGGTACAACAAAGCAGGCAGACAATTTTTCTGAATTCTGAACAGGTATGGTTTCAAAACCCTTCCAAAATGACTAAAAAAAATTTTTTCTCTTGTCAAGGATTTTGCTAGAAGAAGCAGATCTTACAGACTAGTGGTGGGAGAGGACAGTCTCTCATGTTATAGATTCTAAAATAATAACCACGAAAGCAATAACCAATAATAACCAAAGGGGTGCCTGGGTGGCTCAGTCGGTTAAGCATCCAACTCTTGACCTCGGCTCAGGTCATGATCTCATGTTTTGTGAGACTGAGCCCCACATCAGGCTCTGTGCTAAGAGCACAGAGCCTGCTTAGGCTTCTCTCTCTCCTTTCTCTGCTCCTCCCCCACTCTCTCTCATGCTCTCTCTCTCTCTCAAAATAAATAATAAATAAACTTAAAAAAAGAGAAAGCAACTTTACTTTATCACACCTTAGTTGCAAAACAAACAGGTACACAAAGTTATGCATTAGACATGTTAAAAATATCAAATATAGGGGCGCCTGGGTGGCTCAGTCGGTTGAGCATTGGACTTCGGCTCAGGTAATGATCTCTGTTTGTGAGTTCGAGCCCCATGTTGCACTCTATGCTGACAGCTTAGAGCCTGGATCCTGCTTCGGATTCTGTGTCTCCCTCTTTCTGCCCCTCTCCTGCTTGTTCTTTCTCTCTTTCAAATAAACAAAAATTAAAAAATATGTATCAAATATAATAAACATAATTATGTCAATTTTTAAAATAACAAATTAAGTAATTTGATAGAAGTTACTTAAAATAAATATTAAACCTGATTTGTTCATTTTAGCCACTCTGACTCAGTGTGGCTTTGATTTATATTTCCCTGACGATGAGTGACTTGATGGGGGGGGGGAGGGGAAGTGGGTGATGGGCATGGAGGAGGGTGAGCACTGGGTGTTGTATGTAAGCCAATCTGACAATAAATTATATTAAAAATAAATAAATAAATAAATAAATAAATAAATAAATAAATATTAAACTATCTCTTAAAATGCACTCCATATCTTTATCAGAATAAATAAACACATAGTTTTAGTTAACCTGTACAAACCAAGAATGTGCATTGCTATAGTCCACAAAGGATCATGTTTCAAGTCCATATGGTATTTTATTAAGTTGATAATATAATTCTTTTAACCACTTTCCAAACGTTGCACATTTAAGTTATTTCTAATTTGCTACTAGCACAAACCATGCAGCTATGACCATCTTGAACACATTTTATGGTTTATTGTTTGATTTTGAGTTGTTTCCTTGATATGCAATTCCCCCAAACAGATTTACAAAGTTAGGGCAATGAAATAGTTTTATATTTCTTGTTATATCATGAAAGATAATTCTCCAGAGAGAATTAACCAAAGATGTTATGTCAACTATACTTCGATAACAAAAATTTAAAAAGAAGAAGGAGGAGGAGGAGGAGAATGAACCAGAGGGACTTTCAGCGATGGCAATGTGAAGTGGTCAGTGAATCCTCTCCACAAGAAATAAGTATAAAACTGGTCAAAATAATAAAAAAGTAATCATTCAGCTCTAGAAGTTACCAAATGGGGACAAAAATTAAGAAGTATTTATTTTTCAAAAACTGATGGAGCTGAGGGTCTGAACAGTGAGAGCCTATGGCCTGATCTCCCATCCTCATTCCCGTTCTTACCAGCATGGAGCTGGTCAGAAACCAGCAGTTTCGCTGCCAGAGGGGGCAGACTTGTGAGTTGTGCCTTTATAAGCTAAACATGGTGAGTATAGTAGAAAACTGAAAAGGAAAAGTCCTCAGTTTTGCTAGCCTGAGGTTGCAGACCCAGCTAGGGCAAGCAGTGGACCATCAGAAACTTAATGGGAAGATCTAGAAATGAGAGAGTCACAGAAAGACTATGGAAGGACTATATCTCCCCACATTTCCCTGGATGACTGAAAAACTATGCTCCTGCCTGGGGAGGCCAAACTGAGACTGGCAAAACCAGGAAAGACTGGAAAACTAGCTGCAACTTTGACTGCTTCCCAACCTATACACAGATCCACTGGCAAAGGGTGGAGCCTTATGGGCCACGTAGGCACAAGGGCAAACTCCTTAGAAGCCAGGCTAAAAGTTAAAAATAAGAATAAAAAACTGAGTAGAGACATCATAAATCCACAACCACAGAGGAGACAGATTCCAAAGTGCAAATCCAGGAAATTTACTAAAACAAACAAAAACATGGAAACATATATCAGAATCAGGAGTTGCCACACTATATTATCTAAATTGTCTGGTTTTCAACCCAAAATTACAAGACATGCAAGGAAACAGGAAACTGGGGCACCTGGGGGGCTCAGTCGATTAGGTGTCCGACTCTTGGTTTCAGCTCAGGTCATGATCTCATGGTTTCTTAGGTTCGAGCCCCACATCGGGCTCCAAGCTGACAGTCCAGAGCCTGCTTGGGATTCTCTGTATCCCTCTCTCTGCCCCTCCCCCCACTTGCACTGTCTCTATCTCTCTCAAAATAAATAAACTTAAAAAATATAAAAACAGGAAACTGACCCATGCTCTGGAAAAAAAAAGCAATCAAAAGAAATGGACTCTGAGTGGGCCTGCACTGAGTTTAGCAGACAAAGACTTCAAAGCACTAGTATAATAAATATGTTCAAAGAATTAAATAAAAATACAATGTCAGTGACTTAAGAGAAATATGATGGCAATGACTTTCAAAATAGGGAATATCAACAAAAACATACAAACATTTCAGAAATCAAAATTCTATAGTTAAAATGTACAATAACAGAAATAAAAAATTTACTCTATGGGCTCAACAGCAGATTTGAGATGGCAGAAGAAAGTATCAGTGAACATGAAGATAGATCAGTAGAAATTATCCAAACTGAAGAACAGAGAGGAAAAGGTAGAAGAAAAAAGAACAGAGCCTCAGAAACTGGGGGGGGGGGAGGGGGGGGCGGGGGGAGAAGGGGGAATGTAAAGTATACTAATTAATGTGTAGTGGGAGTCCCATAGAGATGAGAGAGAAAGAGAAGAGCAGAAAAAATATTTGAAGAAATAATGGCTCCCAAATTTGATGAAAAACTTTAATCAACAGATCTAGAAGTGATAAATCCACTGGAATTGCTTTCAGCAATGTGTTCATATACCTGATAACCACAGACCTATTTTATTTAATTTTTTGATGGCTTAATAGATGTGCAATGATATTTTGAAGGTGGTTTAATTTGTATTTATTGAATTAATACGATGGCCTAGTTTATAACAGATACTAACAGCTAGCAGCATATACCTTGTATAGTGGTTCAGAACACAAGTTCTAAAGTGAAAGGACCTGTGTTCAAATTCTGCCTGTCTCATATCCTGAGCAAATGTTTAACTTCTCTATGCCTCTGTAAAATGACAATAACAATGCCTAAGTCTGAGCTTAGATGAGATAATCTGTTAGGTGCTTATCTCAGTGCCAAGAACATGGGACATGTTTGAGAAACACTGGCTATTTTTAACTACTAACAATATTTTACACTTAACAATAAAAGTTAGTTTGTTGAATGAGCAATGAATGAATCTGGGCATTGATTTTTCAAATGTAAACTCCATATTCATCTGCATGCTGCTTTTTAGTAGAATCTGGATTTTGACCTTCCTATTTTTAAAAATAATATGCATTGGAAGGTATGCTTTTATCGGCCGTGCTTGTCAGAATAATTGTTTCCTTCTGTGACACTGTGTTGTACAAATGTTTTTTATTTCTATTTAATCAGATCCTTTTTGTCTTTGATGATAGTCTTCAATAGTCAGAAATATCTCTCTTGCACAGCTGTTATAAATAAGGAATTCATGGCTATATAAGGTAAAGAATACAGCCCAAGTTAATCTTTTTGATCCATTTGATTTCAACAATGTTTACTCAATAGTGATTTGATTCTTATTATTGTATGACATCTGGTTTGTCACAGATTAGGTTCTTATCATAGTGTAATTCTTTCTATTCTACTTTACTGATCAATGTTTCATTTTTTTGAAGTTAATATTTGCTCAATTGTGCATCAGTTTAGCCTTTACTGAGTGTTTGCTGCATGCTGTGTACTGTGTGGGAATACTGTGATAAATATAAGGTGGAAAGACATAGCTTGTGACTAAAGGAAGCCCACAGTCTAGGGGCGAAGGAATAAAACTACTATTTCTTTTCCTCAAGACAGACAGACACATGGGCCTGAAGACAAATGTGTAAAATATTCAATATAAATGTATAAAACAATGTGTTAATTCTTTATACTGCTAGCATAAATCAAATGTTATACTTGCACAGGAGAGGAAATCAGGAAAGCCTTCTCAGAGGTAGTATAAATGCGTATGAAAAGTTGGATGGATTTTAAACTATACATTGGAGTTTTCCAGATGGAGAAGCGGGAGGTGAAGCAGCTGTGAAGACAGAGCAGCATATGCAAAGGCGGGAAGGGATAAAGAACAAGATGTGTTTAGGGCATTCATTTAGGTCTAACTGGAACATACATGGGCCATCATGAGGAAAAGGGCCAAAAAGGTAGTACAGAGCAGGATTGTAAAGAACCTTGCAAATCCCACCAAGGATCTTGGACTTTAGATGGAAGAGATTTGATTCTAGTGAAGGTTTTTAAGTAAGAGAGACATGATAAGAGTTTTATTTTAGAAAATCATTCAGTGGACAATGGGAAGGAGAAACAGATGTGGGAGAATCTGGAGGCAGAACACTGGTTTGCAGACTTAACAAGAGTCTGGGTGCTGTATAGGAAGGGTCTGCACCAAGGTACAGGCAGCAAGGATGAAGGACAGGGAGTGGTCAACAGCTATGACATTTCTATGATTGGGCAACTGGGCAGCAAGCACCTCATTGACTAAAGATTGCAAACTGACTGCACATCTCTCCTGGAAACCCACTGAGAAAACAGAAAAGGAATTAGATAGGCATAAACCCACAAGCATAAGGAGAATGAGGGAGGAAAGATAAAAACAGGTCTTGGAAGATGGAAAGGTGACAGGGGAATGGTAACAGAGTGAGCAGAGCAGAGAAGGATGAATTCTAGGCCCTACAGACAGGGTACCAGCAAGGAGCAGCCCAATGCACCCTGGCAGGCCCCAGCAAAGTTCAAGACTAGGCAGTGCCATGTCCCTGGGAAGTGGTAAGGTAAAGGCATTTGGTTCCAAGACTGTATCTGAAATAGCTGGAAATCAAGATCCTTTCTTCTCCCCACACAGCTAGGTAATAACTCCTTTGCCTGACCCCTTTCCTCTGAAGAAATAAAACCAGTGAGTGCCTGGACTTGGGACACCAGGCACAGCAAGAATGGGTAAATGGAGCTAGAAACTGGGGAATTGAATTTAAGTCTGTATCCTAAACAATGAGACACCCTAACTCCCCTACTTCCCCCTGCTCCCTAAATGCATGCAGCCATCTGGGTAAGACAAGAGATTAAAGGAGTCTCCTCTGGAGGAACTAAAGAGTCCAGAGGTTTTGAAAACCTCTAGAGAGTCACTTTTTGGGATCCTCTTGTGCAAAAGCTAGCCTACAACCTAATCATTATATAGTGAGGTGCCCTAATCAACAGGCCCTGACCAGTATACAGGTCTTCTAAACAACTTTTTAGTACTTCACTTCTAAGTAGGAAAAGAAATCAAAAGTTCAACAGACATTTTAGTAAAGCCTCTGAGAGAGAGAGAGAGAGAGAGAGAGAGAGAGAGAGACCAAGCCAAAGAGAAAAACATCTAGAGAACACAAGTCAGTAAAAAGAGCAGAAAAAGCCTTTAAAGGGAGAATAAGTAATATTACCAGAGAGATAAGATAAGCCATTGTATCCATAAAACAAGAATGAGATGACATTCAAATAAAAAAAAAAAGGATAAGGAAAAATTGGGTTAAACCAAAAGCTCTTAGAAATTAAAACCGTGATAATTGTGGCACTGACTGATTGTCATTACCCAATCTCTCCCTTCTTTCTTAGGAAAAAATCCACACCATTTCATATGAAGCAGCAAAATGATCAGGTAAAAATATATTTCCTAGCCTTCCCTCTGAGAGTAGCTGGAAAGGCTAGCAAATTAAGTTCAAGGCTATACAGCTAGGAACAACACTCAATATTGTATGTCAGAGCAGTCTAGGAGGGGACACTCCTGCAGCAGGCACCAAGGTCTAGATGCTGAATCCTGCCCACTGACTCTGAAAGCGCTGGACACTGGAGCCAGGAATGCAGCCATCCTGCTGCTACCATAAGGCTTTTAGAGAGTTCCTAGAAGTCACCACTTCTTCAGGTTTCCAGTTCCCAGTTCCAGGTATAAGGAGGGCTCATCTGATTGGCAGAGCCTCAGCCTCATGCCTGAACTCTTGGATATAGGAGAGGCTGGAAAACTGTGTATCTGACATCTTCAGTTTTGAGTGTGAAAGGCTTGCCTTTCCTCTCACCAAGACTTGTAACACCGGAAATTCTTCAAACATAGGGAGGTCATTCAACACTGGGTAGGCAAAAAAAAAAAAAAAAAAAATCCACTGTAATATTGTATCCAGAAAATCTTTGTTCCCTGGATCTGACATAGAGTGTGATAAAGAGAAATTCCAGGAGTTTTATAGCAGGCTTAGAGAACAGATAGTCTAGAATGGAACAGGATGACAGCCATTAGACAAAGACAAAAAAAGAAATGAATATGTTAGATTTCTGAAGAATTCAAGCATTTGGAAAATAACATTAAGAGGCATTTGACATATCTGCCAGAGTATTTAGAGAAAAATGATGACAGAAAACCAAGCAAATAAAAAGTAAGGCAATTATTAACTCCAGGAAACAGAAAAAGTTGTACAAAAAAGGAAATGTAATCATAGTGTATGTAATATGGCTCAGAGTTAAGCAATATTTACTTAATCATAATAATATGAATACTAGCTATTAAGTTAATCAAAACTGTGATATAAGTACACTGGGGATATTGGATGAGAAGTCAGAGTGGCATAAATGTGTTAAAACTTCATTTACCATAGAAAGTCAAATGAGGATATCTGAAACTGACATATCAAAAAATAGAAATACAAATATATTATTTAGTCACATGAAGGTTAATAAAAGAAGCAACTTTTTGGTTGAAAGTGGGATTTTCTGGGAGTGGGACTAGGGTACAAGGGATGGTATGGAAGAGTGAGAACTACTATTTCTGATTATGTTACTTTTAAGTCTACTTGGCATATTAAACTGTACACTTATTATTTTGATAAAAATAAAATAATTCTTAAAATTTAATAATGCTCCTATCATTAAAAATCTCCCACCAATTCAGAGGTAAAGAAGGAAAAGCAAGTGTATGGAAGAATGTAAAGCATTTGTTTTTAGACATCTCTTTCTACATCTGTCTGTCTTCTCCTCTTTGCTCACATTTGCCTATACAGATCTCAAAAGGCAGGATAATGTAAAGAAAAGTAATGAACTTCAAATACAGGCAATGGACCTGGGTGTGACATCTGGCTGTGCAAAGTATGAGCTCTGAGACTTCTCTGTGACCTCACTGGGGCCCAGTGTCTTCATTTGTAAAATGGAAAAATATAATATCTATTTTACTACATGAAATAACATATGGGAAGCACCTAGAATGTGGAAGACTCAAAATTATAAGTTCTTTACTTCTCTCAGAATTTCTCATGCCCTGTAAGCCTCTCTCTGAGAATCTCCCTGTGTGTTACCATGTTTGTAGATTTGAGAGAGTAAAGCAAAGATGTGCCCCTTTGGCCATCTTTCTTCCACCCCCTCTTGCCTGGTTTGGGAGATTTATCTTTTGTCTTTTGTCCACAGACAAAACCTCCTAAGGCAGACAGTTTGTTACATTTCCACTTCTTTTGAAAGGAAAAATTGGTCTCGTTTGTGTTGATATTGAAGTTTATTTATTTTGAGAGGGAGAGAGAGTACATGAGCGAGTGAGGGACAGACAGTGAAGGAGAGAGAGAATCCCAAGCAGGCTGCATATTCAGCACAGACCCTAACGTGGGGCTTGATCCCACAACCATGAGATCATGACTGTGAGATCACGAGATCATGACCTGAGCTGAAATCAAGAGTCAGACACTCAACCAACTAAGGCATGCAGGTGCCCTTCATGTTTATATTATATCTCAGCTGACTTTTGAGTAAAATGAAATAATGTTCAATTATTAGCCATGGCTCCAAGATCTACCATACAAGAGTAAACAGAAATTTCTGTTTAAAATCACTATAACAGAGTAGAGTTACAAATTCAGCTGATACTTGAATATAACTTTAAAAAATAAATATCACACAAAATTAACAAGGATTTTAAACCCAGCTATAAAGTAAACTGGCTGAGGACTTGAAAAGGGGTTTTGATAACTGGGTAGGTGAGGTCACCCCAAATTAGGAGGCCCTAATGTGATTCCAAAGCACTCACCTTCTCCACTTGGGCCAGGCTGGTAACTTGGCTCAGGGACAAGTTGTTCTCCACATGCTCCTCTAGACCAAACTCTTTCACTCCTGGCACTCTGTTTGTTCCAGTAGTCTTCGTGCCCCTCCCATGAGGCAGTAGGCAATCTGTCAGAGCCCTCAGCACATAAGGAAGCTGGGGATTTGAGGTCCAAAAGGAAGCTATCCTGTAAGGTTGACTTTGTGGCCTTCTTGCTTTTCCCCTTCTTACTTTCTGGGATCCCGTCACTGTCTCCTTGCCTAGGTTGGCTATTCTCAAGCTTCCTGGTTAGCTGGAGGAGTTGATCCATGTCTTTGGTGAATTCTAGCAGAGTTCCCTCAGAGAGGCTTCGGGCAGGGCCCTCAGAGCCATAGCTGGGAGCCTTCTGCAAGAGCAGGTGCTCAGAGCAGTGGAGAGCTCCTGTGCCCTCCCTGTGCACTGACTCAGGCACCTGGGGAAGGCTGCAGGGACCCATGGACAGAGAGAAGTAAGAGTAGTCCACTGCAATGTATGTCAGCATGAAATTGATGGTGACAATGGGGGCTAGAACATTCACCTGGCCCACAAGGACAAAGGCCATGGTCACTAAGCTGGTCAGGAAGATGGCAGCTATAGGTGTTTTATTTGGCCCTTTCTGCAGAAAGAAAAATAACATGCAAGACTATGAAATTTCAGAAGAAAATCACATTATATGATAGAAACACAATTCATAATGGTTCAACCACTTGTACCATGTTCTACCAATCAGTAAATAACTGATTGTCTATCAACTTGGGATAATAATATCCAACTCATTCCCATGGGGTTATTGTGAGAACAGAGCTAATGCACATAAAATGCTTGACACAGCATTGACACACAGTAGGTCAATACACCATGGGTATTGGTTGTATTCAGAACTATTAATACGGAGTATGGCTATATAGAACTTGGACTTCCCAAATATTTCTCCTTTGGCTTTTATTGGGGGGTTTGGGGAGTTTCGTTTTGTTTTTTGTTTTGTTATTTTTTTTTAGAGAAAGAGAGTGAGTGGGGGAGAGGGGTAGTGGGGTGGGGGGATCTTAAGCAGACTCCACACTGAGCATGGAGTCCCTCTCCAATATGGGGCTCAATCTTATGATCATTGCCTGAGCTGAAATCAAGAGTCAGACACTCAAGTGACTGAGCTACCCAGGCAACCCTCTTTGGATTTTAACATCAGTCTTAGAAATCAAAGTGGTGCAAAGTTCCCAGGCTATAATGGAGAAAATGACCTGAAGGGAGTGGCAGACCCTGAAAGATACGACAGAATCTCTTGTGGCTGTGGTGAAGAAATTCTGAAACTAAACCTACACATGCTCAGACACACACTTATTTTATACCTATCTGTTATTAATGGAGGTGGGTATGGTGACCTTCAGGAGAACAGGAGTAGAAAATATGCGCTAACTCCATATAATTTGTCACTCCACAGAAGCTGTTCATCACACAGTCACTGACATGGTTCTTCAGCCAAAAGCACTGCACACTTCTTGGTCCCCATCTTCCTTGCCCTAAGAACTATGTTTGACCCAGCTGATCACTTCCTGTTCTTTGAAAGACTTCCTTTGCCTACCTTCTCCTGACTTGCCTCCCTCATTGTCTGCTCCTTCTTAGTCTCTGTAGCTAACTCCTCTACATCTCTGAAATATTTATTTATTAGGTTTATTTATTTGGGGAGAGAAAGCGTGAATGGGGGAGGGGCAAGGAGACAGACGGAATCCCTCAGCACAGAGCCCGATGTGGGGCTTGAACCCACAAACCATGAGATCATGACCTGAACCAAAGCTCAATGCTTAACCAACTGAGCCACCCAGGCACCTCTCTGACATCTACATTTAAAGTAGCCCAGAGCTCTATCCTCAGACCCTTTCTTTTCTCTATCTATACTCCCTTCCTAGGTGATTTCAACCAGAATCCTAAATTTATTTTTTTTTTAATTTTTTTAGTTTTTATTTTTGAGAGACAGAGTGTGAGTAGGGGAGGAGCAGAGACAGAGGGAGATACAGAATCCAAAGCAGGCTCCAGGCTCTGAGCTGTCAGCACAGAGCCCAACATGGGGCTCAAACCCACACCCTGTGAGATCATGACCTGAGCCGAAGTCAGATGTTTAACCCACTGAGCCACCCAAGTACCCAGAATCCTAAATTTAAATACTAGCTTTGTGCTCTTAACTCCCATATTTGAATCTCCAGCCTGAAATGTCCCCCTGCAATCCAGACTTAAATATTCAACTGTCTACTCAACATTTCCAGTTGATGTCTAAAAGGATCTCAAATGTCCCAAACCAAACTGCTGACCCCTTAATCTCCCACCATCAAATCTACTCCTTTTGTAGTCTCTGTCTCAGAAAACAGCTGCTCAATCCAGCAAAATTCTTCATGTCTCTTCTCATTCTCTCATTCTGTCAGCTTCACCCTCAGATATACACAGGATCTATACACTGGTCCCACCTCCTTTACAGCCAGCAGTCTGCAAGGGGAGGGGCAGACACATAAGCCATTTCCAGACCTGACCTGTGAACCTCCCACATGTGTTCTTTCAGGTGCATTTCCCTTTTCTGACGGTCAGAATAGAGTGCAGCCTTCGAAGTCACAGGATGAAGACAGCAAAGTCATCAGCCCGAATCTCAGAGGGCCAAAGCCCCTGTTGACCTGAAACACCTGCCCAAGAGCTTTAGTGTAAAATTCTGGGGGGAAAAATAAGAAGTAAAAGTATGCTTTTACTGTCTTTGACAATTACATTTTTGGGTAAATTTGCTACAGCTATTTAGCATACTCTAACAATAAAACTACTAAGAATAAAGTAAGTACTTAGAAACTAAAGAGAATGTAAAAGGAGGGTGCTAGGTGGGCTGAAGGAAATGCTAATGGTCCAGGCCAAGATTTTGATGAGGGCAGGTTGTAAAGTGTTTTAAGGGTGGAATATGAACTTCTCCTACCAAAAGACACCATAAAAAAATGAAAAAAAAACAAGCCACAGAATGGGAAAAGATATTTGTAACACATTTAACTGATGAAGAGCAATCCAAAATATCAAAGAATCTTTACAAAATAATTAGAAGTCAGACAACCCACTAAAAAAGGAAGTGAGCAAAAGAATGTCTATTAAGCATATGAAAGGTACCCAACTTCATTAAGTAATCAAGGAAATGCAAATTGAAACCATAGGAAGATCCCATTAAACACCCACCAGATTGGCAAGAATTAAAAAGTCTGATAGTGTCAAGCATTGGCACAAACACAGAGGGATAGGAACGCTTATCCACTGCTGATAGGGGTCAATTAGTACAAGTACTTTGGGAAAAGAGTTTGTCGTCTAGTAAGTGAAAATAGACATACCTTATAGCTTAGCAATTCCAATAACGGGTATATAGTCTGGAAGACCTTTACATGTGAACCTTTCTACTAATACAAGAATGCTTATTGTACTGTCTGTAACAGTCCCAAATTGGAAACAACCCAAATGTCCATCAACAGCAGAATGGATAAATAAATTCTAGCAAGTGAGGAAATGCTATATAGGGACGATAATAAACAAGCTGCTGCTTCAAGCAAAAATGTAGACAAATCTCATAAACATAATGTTGAGGGAAAGAGGCATGCCACATTTATACAAAGTTTAAAAACAGGCAAAATTAAACAATTTTGTTTAGAGATGCATATGTAGGAAGCAAACCAGGGGTCAGCAAACTATGGCTCATGGGCCATCTGGCCACCATCTGTTTATGTATGCCCATGAGCTAAGAACGGTTTTACACTTTTAAACAGTTGGGGGGAAAAAAAAATCAAAAGAAGAGGAAGATTTCATGACACACAAAAATTACATGAAATTCGAATTTCAGTGTCCATAAAAAAGTTTGACTAGAAAACAGCTACACCTATCCCCCAATAGACATGTCTGTGTCTGTGGCTACTTTTGAGCTACAATTGCAGAGTTGAGTAGTTGTGACAGAGACCATAGGGCCTGCAAAGTCTAAAGTATTTACTATTTGGCCCTTCTCAGAAGAAGTTTGCTGACTCCTGAGTAAAGCCTTGAAGAAAGCAAGGAAATTATTATCACAGAAGACTACAGGTACAGAGAGGGATGGGGCTCTGACCAGAGAAGGCATGTGGAGGCTGGAACATTCATTTCAGTTATTCTTCAAAACTTCATATTGGGGTGCCTGGGTGGCTCAGTCAGTTAAGTGTCCAACTTCAGCTCAGGTCATGATCTCATGGTTCATGGGTTGAAGCCCCAAGTCGGGCTCTGTGCTGACAGCTCAGAGCTTGGAGCCTGCTTCAGATTCTGTGTCTCTGTTTCTCTCTGCCCTTCCCCCACTTGCACTCTGTCTCTCTCAAAAATAAACATACAAAATTAAAAAAAAACAAAAACCTGTTCATATTGGTTTTATGCTCTTTTCTATATGTTGAATAGCTCTCAAAATTTTTTTAAAGTTTATTCTCTCCCCCATTAAAAAAGAAAATGCGCTAATAAAATTTAATCATATGTAAAGAAGCTTTGGGAAGAAAAAAAAACTTCAAAGTTAAAAGGCAAGTGACAGGGGCGCCTGGGTGGCGCAGTCGGTTAAGCGTCCGACTTCAGCCAGGTCACGATCTCGCGGTCCGTGAGTTCGAGCCCCGCGTCAGGCTCTGGGCTGATGGCTCGGAGCCTGGAGCCTGTTTCCGATTCTGTGTCTCCCTCTCTCTCTGCCCCTCCCCCGTTCATGCTCTGTCTCTCTCTGTCCCAAAAATAAATAAAAAACGTTGAAAAAAAAAATTAAAAAAAAAAAAAAAGGCAAGTGACAAACTAGAGAAAACATTTGTAATATATATCACAAGGAGTTAACTTCCCCAACAAAAGAAGAGCTTCTAGCAATTGAGAAGAAAAAGACCAACAATCACAGGATATATATATGACTCTAAGAGGAAACGATCTCCAACCTCATTCATATAAGAGTAGTGCAAATCACAGGGGCGCCTGGGTGGCTCAATTAAGTGTCTGACTTCAGCTCAGCTCATGATCTCACAGTTTGTGAGTTTGAGCCTCACATCGGGCTCTCTGCTGTCAGCCTAGAGCCCATTTTGGATCTTCTGTCCCCCTCTCTCTCTGTCCCTCTGCCTCCCAAAATGAACATTTAAAAAAAAAGAGAGAGAGTAATGCAAATCACAAGGATCCTGAGATGCCATTTCTCACTATACAACTAGCAAAAAGTCACATTTGACAATGAACTGTGATTGCTAATAATATGGTACCTGGGACCAGAGTGCAAATGGCAGTCCTCACACACGATGTCCAAATATGTATAAGTATAAACCAAGCTAACAAACAGTTAAAGCAAATTATGTTCTATCTTCCTTCCTTTGCAAACACACCTTTAGGACAATGGGGAAGACCAGGTTCAGGTTTAGAATCGTTGTTCTCCTCAGGGTTCTTCAGTAGAGGATGGCCACATACAGCCGCCAGCTCCTAGCCCACCTCCTACCCTTCCCAGACCATACTGTGGGGGCCTCACACCTACATCTGGACTCCTGCCCATACCCAGGGCCTAAAAGGACAGGCCCAGGGAAGGGGCCCTCGCAGACCCTGGATGTGGGTTGTGGGACATCCAGGCAGAGAATTCCAGGCAAGAGTGCAAATGGTCCAGTGCAGCACATGTACACCATCCAGAAGAGGGGTCTGGGATCCAGTGGGCATGTCCCCTTGATCTCATGAACTCCTTATCAAGGACCAGAACCCAGAACAGAGTCTATAAAGCAGGGTCTTTTGGCCTGAATCTAAGAGTGATGCTGACTGTCAGGAAGCAGGAACTGTTATACATTCCTGGTGGAAATACAAAAATCATACAAATTCTATGAAAGGTGTCTTGACAATATCTATTAAAATTAAAAATACATTTTGTTGCAGCAAACCTACTTATGAAACTATATCCTACAGATATACCTGCACATTAAATAATTACATACACATACACAACATTATTCCTTGTAGCAATGTTTACTGAAAGCCACACATGGATCAATCCATAGGAAACTGGATAAAAACTATGGTCTATCCACCCAATGGAAAGAGAATGAAAAAGTTTTCTTGACATACATATGAAAAGTTGGACTTCCAAGTTATATTAAATGAAGAAAAGCAAGGTATAGAACCACATGTTAGAACACTGTAGTTGTATAAAAAAATAGAGAGGATCATAAAAAAAACTAATAAAAACAGCTACTGATAGGGCATGGGTGCTGGTGAAGAAAGAGATAATAAAGGAGTCATGATAGGAGCAAAAATTCTCAATGTATACCTTTTATATCTTTCTTAGTTTTGAGCCCTGTGTATACATTACCTAATAAAAATACATGAAATTAAAGTAAAAGAAAAGGCATATACCACATAGAACAGAGTACAGAGATGAGAGTCATAGTACATAGTACAGAGATGAGAGTCAGTGCTCCCACCCAGCCCATGCTGGCTGATGGGTCAGAAGTGGAGGATGGTAAGGGAGGGCTGGTGACCCTACCCGAGAGGGGTCTGGGGTGGGAAGCGGTTGGGGGAGGGTCTCTGTGGTGCTCCAATAAGACAGAAATGAACTCTTTCTCAGTAAACCACATTATTGGGAAGTGGGGTTCTCTCTCTCTAACTCTCTCTATTTCTCTTTTGTCACTGCTTAGGTTTTAGGAATGTCTCATTCTATCATTTCGTGACTCAACCAAGCTATATTCTATCGGTGAGAGTTTGAGCCATGAAGACTGACAGGAGGCCCAGAGGCCCGAGGTATGAGAAATCATCATACAGCAACCCCAAAGGAAAGGCAAAAATCAAGGGCAGAGTTTGAGCTGCAAGGTCCAGCTCCCCTCCTCACCAAGAGATTTTTTTCTTCTATGCTGAACTGAGAGGATCCCAAATTTATTTTTATTAAAGGATGTGACACTCCCTTTCCCTGTTGCTCAGGGTCCAAGATGCCATTCTGTCAGTTAACTAACCCAGTGCCAAGGGGTTCTGGTGGCTATGACATTGACAGATGGTTTGTCCAACTGGCTCCGCCCTAAGGCTGCCAGAGGACAGGAGAGAACAACTCTGCATTCTCATTTCTCCCACTCTGGAGAACTTGACCACTGGCTCTAATCGGAGAGACTTAAGCAATTTATTGGCTGATAATCTGGTTCGCAGCAAAATGTACATTTCTCAAAAAAAGGATCACTCACCCCTTTCCCCAGACAGGCCAGTGTGGGAATCACTTTCTCCTGGGCAATGCACTGCAGGATCCGGGGGGCTCCATAGAGTCCTCCCATACAGGAGGCCAGAGATGAGATGTATAAGCCCAAAAGGAACAGGAAGCCCACCAGGGACACCTATATAAGGAAGCAATTTCATTACCCAATGCCGGAATATGCCTGTCCCTTTCTGTTCCCTAGCACCATCTGCACCCCATCGATCATTAGTCCTCTAGATTCAGCCTCTCGGATATATTTCCAATATTCCCAATCCATCCCATTTCATTCATACCGCCACTATTTCAGTTTGGCTCACCATCACCTCTTGTATGGACAACATAGAGGTTCTCAAATTGAGCGTGCATCAGTCTCAGCTAGAGGGCTTGTTAAAATACGGATTTTTGATCCCCACCTCAGAGTTTCTGATTAAGCAGTTTCTAGGGAAGAGCCCAAGAATTTGGATTTCTAAAAAGTTCCCAGTTGATGCTGATGCTGAGGGTCTGGGGACCACACTTTGAGAACCACTGGCCAATTGGCCTCCTGCCTCTACGTTCTGTCCACTCTGAATTATCCCCAAGCCTCTGCCAGAGTGACGTCTCTAAACTCAAACTCGATCATAATGTCACTGCCATAAAAATATCAATGGCTTCCCAACACCCTGACATTCTCGGCCCCTTCCTGGTCTGTGACCTTTGTAGCCCCATACCCCACACACTCAGAGTCTTTGAGTCTTTGTCAGAATGTTTCCCTGCCAGCTAACACCCTCTGTCCACTCCTAATCTACTCATTGTCTGTCTTTAAACCCAGTTGTGCTTCAAGACTCAGCACAAACCTCCTTTCCTCCATGAGGCCTTCCCCAAGCCCCTCACAGCAGCGGCTGCTCCTCAGGACCCCGTAGCACCTCAGTGTAAGGTGAGTAGCACCCTCCCACACAAGTGGTCCCAGAGGCCTCATTTCTGCAGGGCCCCTATCTTGTTCATCCTAGTATCGGTGCCAACACAGAGCTTCGAACGCTGAAGGAATGAATGAGCTCCATGACCCACGTGGCCCACAAATCACCAACAGATAGACTAAGAGAGGGCACAGTTGTTCTGCTGGATGTTGACTCGCAAAGATCAGTGCTACTGGCCATGCAGCTGTGTCACAGGCTGTCAGGAACTGTCCCCCCCTCCCCGTCCCTGCCCTGAGCTGGACCTCATCTGTACCCAGCGGGAAGTCTGTTTTCTGATTATTTGAGATGCCCATCTCCATTCTACTTTACCATAGGCACGGTGGCCAGAACTGTATGTTCCAAATGCTCATTTGTCCAAAGATCACAGATGCGGTCATCTTAATTTGCATGGTTTTGTCACACCCTTCATGATGAAGATTCTCCACCTCACTTTTTATGTCCTTGCCTTGTCAGTTCACTGGGTCAGTGGCATCAAGCTACATGGAATACTAGTCCATGGCTAAACCTCTTTCCTGGCTCATAAATTATCACAGGAAACCTGCATCAGCCAGGATTCCTGATTAGAAACAAAATACTTTTAAAAGAATATATTTGTAGGACACTGGAGGTTCACAGAATCATCATGAAGCTGAAAGATCATGCTCAGAAAGGGCAAGACCGAAGCCTGGAGGCACAAGCTGGACTCTGGAATGGGAACAGTTTGACCAGGATGCTACCAGCACCCTGTTTCCCTGCAGATGAATTCCCACTATCCCTTCACTGTTGTCCCATTCATTACACTTGGAGCATCTGATGGGTCTAAGCTAGGTCACATGCCCTACTTAGGCCACAAAGGGGCAGGCAAGAGAGCGTCTTGTCCTTCGGGCTTCTGTACTATTAATATTAAGTGGGGCTCATCACTCCCTCCAAGATCACATATAGGTGGAGTAACCCCCAAATGGTCAGGGATGCCAGGGGCCTGATGAACATAACTCAGGTCCACTGCAGAGCCTAACTTGAACTTCATTTCAGTGTGGATTACTTTTCCCTAAATGTGTTACCTCATCTTATCTCCAGAATCTCTCATGTCTATTTTCTTCATTATCACAGGTGTCTATGTCTATTCTACCCCCGCTCTTCTTATCATTTTATAACTAGAAGAAATTAATATCATCTAATGTTTATCCCTTTTTTTTAAGTTTATTTATTTTTAGAGAGACAGAGAGACAGAGGGACTGGGCGAGGGGCAGAGAGAGTAGGAAACAGAGAATCCCAAGCAGGCTCCATGCTGTCAGCACAGAGCCCAACGTGGGACTTGAACTCACAAAACCACAAGATCATGACCTGAGCCAAAACCAAGTCAGATGCTTAACCAAGTGAGCCACCCAGGCGCCCCTCCCATCACTCTATTTGTATATTCTGACAGCATTTGTAATTTCCACCCTGGGCTATAGTCCATTACACTCATGGCTTATCTTGCAGTGCAACATAAGCTCCTGTGTCTCATGCATCTTGCCCCTGCCCCACCACACCTAACAGTCTGGCAAACAGGCTCAGCACATGCCCATGGAATTCATGAAGCTTCACGACTTCACTGTGACTCGTGCCCTGGATGCCTCACAAAATTGGCAGATAAACTGGCTCCATTATCAATCTCTGATCCATTCTGAGATGCAATCCTTCACCTCTAACCTTTGTTTCTGTCTTCTTGACCAAATGCATCCTGTATTTGCTGGTTTTAAAAATACATAAACTCCATGATGAAATTTTATCAAAAGCTTTATAGAAAATCTAATTAGTAGTTCTCTGATCTGGCTATACCTAAGAATCACTGCAGAAGTTTTGCTTTATGAGTGTAGGGTGGGGCACAGACATCCTTGATGTTTCTGAAACCCTCCAGGTGATTCTAATGCACAGCCAGGGTGGAAAACCACTGGGCAAGGTGCATTGTACCCACCACGTTGTCCTTTCAGAGAATTCTCCAGGAGACGTAGGCATGGTATCTCCTTGCAGGAACTGTATTGCTTCTTATCCAAAAGATTATATATATTTATGTTAAAAAAAATTTTTTTTATTGAAAGTCTGTCCATTTACTCAGATTGGAAATGAGATTCCCTAATCTGGCTTCCTCCTAGTGTGGGGCTGACCCAGGAGCTGGAGTCTCTGGCACCAGGATGCCCATCTTTGGCTAGCCTTCCTTCCCACAAACACTCCCTGGGATTCCTGCAGGACCTTTGGGCTAGGGGTAGGAGAGGGGACTATCCAGGTATAATGACTTGTTATGTCCAGTGTATCAATTGTGTTTACAATGGTCTGTTCACTTGATAATCCTTTTATATAAAATTTTTATTGGGGTGCCTAGGTGGCCCAGTTTGTTAAGCGTCTGACTTCGGCTCGTGATCTCACAGTTCCGGAGTTTGAGCCCCGCATCAGGCTCTCTGCTGTCAGTATGGAGCTCACTTTGGATCCTCTGTCTCCCTATCTCTCTGCTTCTCCCCGGTTTGCTCTCTCTCTCTCTCTCAAAAATAAATAAATATTTAAAACAACAAAAAAACCTATTATTCTGATTATTCTGTCAATTTTGCTGAAAAATGAAATGTCTCATGTCTGGATGAATCATAAAAACTCCATTCTATTTCTCTCTCCCATGTGCATCCTATTTTGTCCCCTCTATCTGCCATCCATCCATCCTTGGAAGCATTCACTGAGGACAGGTTATGTACCTGGCACAATGCTGGGCACAGGGTAAGACTTTTTAGGCACAGCAGGAAACCACACAGCTTTGCTCCCAGCCCTTGGAGAATTTAATCACTGTCTCTATTCATACAGAACTACAGACTTGCTAACTGTGCCAGTGGAGATGGAAGTGAGCATTTATTTGAGCAGATGTGTGTCAACAGTTCTTTATGGGGGAAAAAAAAATCACCCCTCTGTCATACACCTGTTTGAGCCATCACAAAAAATTCTGTCTTTCCAACATATTACCTGAGGTGGGAACTACCCTAATTTCTTTCCTCAGTAACTACTGATAAAAATCATAATTCCATCTCTCTGCTTTTCATATTATATCCCAACTCCCATTGGAGCTTCACTAAGAAATCCCACCTATCCACTGGCTGCTCCCTTCTCCTGAAGGATTGGATTCAAAGTCATTTGCAGGGTGCTCATTTTGCCTCATCCAATTCCTATGTGCCCTTGATGTTACTCAGGAGTATATCCTGAAACCCTTTATAATCCCAAATTGCCTCATAGTCCCCTAGTTTTCTCTCACATCAGACATGAGTTTTCTAATACGGACCCTACACCACAAAATAACCAACAACTCAACTTTCAGTCAAGTTTTCTCTCTCACTTCATAGCCATTTTCCATCAGGAAATAAAGATGGCTTCACTTCCTGAGAGGCAGTTACGTGTCCGTGATGGGGAGCAGAGGGCAGCCAGGATGGGCTGGATGGTGGATACTCAACAGCTGGCGAGGCTCCTTCACCAGCGGAGGGCCCTGCCCCACCCCATCTTGTCAAGCACAGCCTGTACCCTGGGCACTCAGGTCCCTCTTGAATACATGAAACCATGACTGCCAAATCTATGTATTCATGAATACATGAAACCATGACTGCCAAACCATGACTGCCAAATTATCCATAGATGCTTTTGGGGTACTTTTCCTACTTAGTTTGTTCTTATTTTGCTAGATAGCAAGCTCCAGGCTTCCTAAAGTACTTGGTCTTTTGGATGTTAATAAACATTTTTTTTCCTGAACTGCATACAAGTTTATTCTGAAACAATTATTTAATCTGTTCAGTTTTACCCCTACTAATAACTGATCTTTATACAACTCCCTTTTCTATAACTGAATAATATTGGGATTGATATTAGGACTGACTTTTTTTTTTTCCTATCCTGCTAAATATGCTGGATTTGTAGAGGGAAAAATATGCCCCATCTATAAGGTTATCCCCATAAGTAATGTACAGAGGAGTCCAAATTTAATAAGCACCTACTATGTACCAAGTATTGTGGTTTACATAGATTACCTCAGAGCCACCACAATGTACTAAAGGTTTTTTAGAAAGTGTAACACTACAGAGACTAACACCCAAAAGCCAGGAAAAAGTTTCGGTGGGGCATGGATATAAAACAAAAAAGAAACTTCTTAGAGAAACTGTAGGCTGGGAAGCCAAATAATTAGAAATAGATCTGAGAAGCTGCAGGAAACCCAAAAAGAAACAGATGAACTGACCAGCTGCAGAAAGAAGGCCGGGGCAGCCAGCAGCCATTGAAGGTAAGTGTTCTGGCAGAAAGCACCCGACAGAAAGACAGAGAAGTGCACTGAGGAGCTTTGAGAGAACCAGCACCAAGGGGAGCATCCTGGAGGCCTGCCCTGGTCTGTGCCCGAAGGGGAGACCCTCAGGACACACAGACCAGACTGAGGAGGATTTGCTTCCGCGGGGCCCAGAAGAGCTCAGAGATGGGCTGGCTCAGAACCCAGGCCATAGCTAAGACATGAAACCGGATGAACAGTTTACTAAAATCAGGTGAGGGTGGTGAGCTGGGTCAAGTAACCATGTGGGACACTGCACACTTACACCCTTCCATTCTCCAGGCCATGCTAATAAAGTTGTTTGTGGCCCAGCTCACCGCCTGAGTATGTGCCTGCTACTGCAGCTGAGTCAGTCCCAAGGAGGAACACCGAAAGCCAAAAGGAGGAAAGCCAAGGTTCAAGGCTTCGAGGGGGGGGAAGTCCTGTGTGATCCCTTTTGGGGGGGGGGGGGGCTTTGGGGAGCAACAGCACACCAAAGTGCCGCCACTTTGGAGTTGCCCTGGTAGGTTCTGTCCCTGTTGACTTACTTGCTGTGCCAGCCCCTGTTTGCTGCTGAGAACCAAGAACAGTATCTTTCCTTTCTTTCAGGTTTTACAACTGTCTATTCTAAGACACAGTCTATTCCTCTCTAAAAAATGAACTCTCCACCTCTCATCCTGATGTGTGCACAATGTCATTCCCACAGATCATTGCCAAGCACGGTTTAGCAGGTGCCCCCAACTGGCTAAATGCTTGCCTACCTGTTCAATGTCTGGGACAGGTGGCATTCCAAGCAAGCTTCCCCAGTTCATGTGTCTATTATTAACAGTGGAATTTCCACCCACAAAGGCTTTCCCGTGCTGTCCATGGAGATGTTTTTACTTTCTCATTGTAGCCTTCCTTGGATACAGGCTGCCTCCTATCCCACATACCTGTTTTTAGTTCTTTCTGCAAAGGAGGGGAAGGAGGGAGAGAGAGGAGCCCCAGACCAGGGGATAATTTGCTGTGTTCCATCCAGATAAGAGCCTCAAATGGTTGAAAGGACCTCTGTGAGGGAATCTACTAGAAAGAAACCAGCTTTAGAGGCAGGCGGAGCCAGCCAGCTAGCTAGCCACTGGCAAGTTGCAGACAGCAGCAGGCAGATTCCCCAGGTCAAAGGATCAGCTGTTCCCTGAGGCCTTTAATTCCTCTGATGCAGCCAAGCTTTTCATTCCACAATTAGAGAAAAGGCCCCTTGGAGGTGAAATTCAAGATGGAAGCATGCATACAGTTAAACATGAGGGTTGTAGATTCCTTCCCCGAGAGCAAACCTCTCTCTGGGGGTTTAAGACCTTGGTCCCTGGAAGTGGGGTGACAGTCCTCTCATTACCTGAGCAGCTCCCCTCTTTTAAAACCTGCTTTCATAGTAAAGTCAAGACCCTTGAAAACATAAGTCATCTTTACATTGTGGCCTACATATCTTAAAAAGAAACATGTGCTAATGTGGAAACCAAGCCCAAAAGTAGCTCAGAAGAGAAAGTTCAGAGTTTTCTGCCCCAGGCTGCCCCAAGGAGTGGCCAGTGGCCCTCCATGAAGACCAGCAAAGTAGCTTTTGCCGAACCTCTCACCAGGAGAAAATAGTACTTTCTCCCAAAATATGAGCAGAAACACTCAGAAGTTAACAAAGAAAACTTTCCTAGCCTACTACATTTCTCTGATAACTAACAGGAATCTCAGTTAAGGGAACTTAAGGGAAGGTAGGAGTTTTTGGGGATTTCCAGAAAAGCATATGGGAATCTTATTCTCCTAGGTTCTAAAGATCCCAAATGAGTGTCCTTGACTGTCACACGACCTCTATCCTGTAAAGGGCAGCAATGGAACGTGAGGAATTTGCTAACCTTCTGGCAGGCGGCGTGTACAGCTCTTGAAACAAAGATATTACGGCCAGATCAACCCCAGCCCACCCCTGGGAGAGAACACAGAGTCAAGGTCCTCAGAGGGCAAGGTGGGCCTCACCCTGGTGTTCTGGACTCCATCCATTTAGCTGCCTCTTTTCTGTCCATCAGCCTCCTCCTTTTACTGGCTTCCTTAGAGCAGCACTTTCTGCTCATGCTAGGAGGTGAGGCTTTTGGCAAAAATGAAGGACTGGTTGAGCAAGGGATTTTTGCTGATGGTATCCTTTGTTTCTGTCCTGATTTCTGACATGAAGAGATGGTTGTGTTCTATTGTTTAGTCACCTGCATGTAAGTGCCTTTCCAGGGGCTGTTATCTGTTTCTAGGGATCTATAAGAAAAACTTCTACCTTTTCCATATTTTTGCCCTTCTTCCCCTGCTACTTCAGCCCTGGGCCCAAGACTCTCTGGATTCCCAGGAAGGGCTGCAAGAGGGAGGTAGCCATTTGTTATGGGAGCAAATAAAGGAACCAGCAGACTGAGCCCTTCAGCAGTGCTGGACTCACCCACCTTTTCCTCTATCAGGAAGTCATAGCGAAGGGCCTCTCGGGTGCAGACAG
The DNA here is from genome assembly GCF_028018385.1 of Neofelis nebulosa. Classification (NCBI taxonomy): domain Eukaryota; kingdom Metazoa; phylum Chordata; class Mammalia; order Carnivora; family Felidae; genus Neofelis; species Neofelis nebulosa. The sequence continues at coordinate 88,796,387 of NC_080786.1, read as the reverse complement.
CGCCCAGCAGGAAGACAAATACGATGTACAGAAACCACCTGCAAAAAACCCCAAGAGTGGAGCAGAGCTACATCCCTGACTTAGGCCAACCCCATCCCAACTCACCCAACTCAGCCCCTGGGTCCCGTGGGGACTTGTCTCAGAAGGAAAGAGAAAGGCCAGTCATAAAGCCTCCCTCGCTTGTCTGAGGGGGCTTTCAGTACTCTTTCTCCTCTAGCATCTTTTGCCAAAAAAGTGTATCACTGTTTTGTCTCTGACATCAAAGAAGAAAAACACACAAAGTGTATTGGGAGTGGGGAGCGAGAGGCCCCACTGTCCTCTAGGTTGCCGGGACTCAGGCAGGGTTGACGGGCAACCCTCCAACCCCCCTTCGTACCCCTGAAGAACAAGTACATGATCTTTCAGGCTTCTCGGTCCTGCTGTTCCTTGGATCCCAGATGATAGAGAGCCGAGCCAAGTGTGAAAAGGGCAGCAGTGACCTGGCTCTGCCCCCAGGCACCCTGTGACCTTGAAAAAGTCACATGGTCCCCGCAGCCTCATTCCCATCTGGGCAGTGAGAGGATGGGCCAAAGGTTCCTCCAGGGGCCTCCCAGCTATGACCTCCAAATGAGGCAGGGTTCTTTCTTCTCTTTCCTTCCCAACACCCCATGTATGCTCTGTTGTCTCCATTCTCTTCCCCACGCACAGCCATATTGAGCACAAAATAGACTGAAGTGATGGTGCCACTATAATAAGCTAAGAGCACAGTCAGCATTTGTGAATATTTTAACAATATCATGGTTGAAATAATACGGGCACTTTTAACTTCTCAAGACATTGTCATGTCTACCCAGTGAAGGCAGAGAAGCTTCTTTCTGTAGTACTGAGAATAAAACAGAAGATTCTAGAAGGTCAGAAGCAGACCCGAGGCCACTCGGTTTGCTCCTGTGGGTGGCACAGTGTGAATTAAAACCCAGGGAGCCTGACAGCCTTGGAGAGGTGCAGGGGAGGCAGGCCGGGTGAGGACGGTTGGGTGTGTGGGGGGGGGGGGGGGGGGGGGGTTGGTAAGGAGAGCCTGCTATGTGTCTTTACACATAGTATCTGCTCCACAGTCTCTGGGGCACACATATTCTCATTATCTCTACTTTCCAAGAAAGGAAACAGAGGCTCAGAGAACCAAGTAAAATGCTCAAAATCACACAGCCCCCCAGCAGCAGAGCTGGGATAGAAATCCCAACATTTCTGATTGCAAAACTCTTCACCTTTAAATTCCTCTCAACGATCCTGGAAAACCAATGGTTAAAAAAAATCCCCAAGTTCAAAATGGAAGTGGGGGAGGAGGAGGGGCAGGAGGCTGAGGAGAAAGGAAAGAAAGGATTCCTCCTCCTCCCGCATTCCCAGGCAGGGGGTATGAAAGGGCAAGCGTCTGAACCCACCAGACGTGAATTTTCCAGCCCGCTGAGTGTTAAAAGGAGAACTGGAATATGAAATAGATTGGCCACAGTTGGGGCACTCTCAGAACAAAAGGGGCAATCCCCTCTTTTGCCTGGGGTTTTCTCTCCCTCTCTCCAGCTGATTGCCATGAGGGGAACTTACTTACGAGATGCCAACAGCTGCTATGGAGCCCAGGGGGATGCTGGCAGCGGGCTCCCTGAGGTCACCCCCCATGTTGAAACCAGCCATGACTCCTGAAAGACACCCAGACAGGGGAGAGGGGTGAGCAACGAACTCCACTCCATGAATCACCTTCTCTTCATCAGGGCCCTTTCCTGGAAGCTATCCCACAGCAAGCCCTTCCATCTGCAGTTCTGGCAACTGAGCTTCTCAATCTCCCCTGGCAACTAGGGAGGCATCCATGGGGCATGAATGGAACCTTTGTGGATTGGATGATGCTTGGGAGGAAAGCCCTGCTGGCCACAAAAGCATCTTATGGTGCAGTGCAAAGTAATGAGGGTGAGTGAGGCAGCTGGCAGGCTGCACAAAGGTCCTGTGGCCACATACTGAGCTCTGCCTCTACCCACCCGCCCCCCCCCCACCAATTCCCTGGGGAGACTCAGCCTTAGCAAAGCACCTGCTTTCCCCTCTTCAGCAGAGTTCCTTGCTTCTGCTTCCCACTGACTACACTGGGGTTCAGGTGTCCTGGGGGGCAGGTTGCATCCAACAGCCAGAGCCAGAGACCAAAGGGCTCTAAGCAAGTTCTAAAGAACAATCCTGAGAACAGTCTAAAGAACTGAGTCACAAACTCCTCTTCATTATTGCTTCTATTCCCCAACCACACTCATGAGAAGTCATAAATTAGTCATGATGGGGAGGGAGGGCAGTGTGGGATGGGGAGGGGGGACATCGCCTCTGTCCATGCTCACACACAGAAGAATGCAACAGATGATATGTTCTGAATGTCAAAAGTAGGTCCAGCCCACAAGTGCTCTATAAGTCCTGGTCAGGAAAGTTTCACAAAGGGGTGGGTGCATCTCCAATGTGGCCTTGCAGGAAGATTTACATGGGCTTAGGGACAGAGCTGGGTCTAAACCCATCATTATGGATTTATGAACACTTTCAACCTGCCAGTGCCTGTGCTAATGCTTTCCATGCATTTTTTATTTTGCTTTATCCTCACAACAATCACATCAGAAAAGTAGAATTATTTCCCCCATTTTATAGAAAAGGAAACTAGTGATCAGAAAGGTTAATTAAAATAGCCGGAGGTCACACATTTAGTAAGTGGGAAAGCTAGGATTCTACCTCAGTCACTCTGACTGAAAATTATGCTCTTACCCACTCCCCACCTTCTATAATGCTTGTTGGGGGAGCTCAGGTGAAATGGAGTGAGGTGAAGGTATAGAACCAGGGAGCTAATGAGGGCCTATTTCAAAGGGTGCCCTGAATGGGGGCCCCACACTGGGACTGAACATGGGTTGACCAGCAATTAATTCTGGGATTAATTCTGGGACCAGCAATTAAAGACTGGGACTTTATCCTCAGTAAATAGTCAAGGATATGAGTACAGATGTAGCCAAAAATGTTTATAAATGCTTGTCTATAATAGTGAAAATGAGAAGGAACCTAATGTCTACAAGTAAGGGATTGGTTCAATAAGTGATGATATGTCTTTCAGTAAATACCAGGGCTCTGTGTTATCAGAGATATGTTGTGACATGGAAAGATATTCAAAAGCTATTGTTTCATTTTCAGACGCATATTAGAAAACATATATGGCATGATCCCATTGTTGTAAAAAAAAAAAAAAAGGCAACAGATAAATTTATGCATAGGGAAAAAAAAAAAAAAAGAGGGGCGCCTGGGTGGCGCAGTCGGTTGAGCGTCCGACTTCAGCCAGGTCACGATCTCGCGGTCCGTGAGTTCGAGCCCCGCGTCAGGCTCTGGGCTGATGGCTCGGAGCCTGGAGCCTGTTTCCGATTCTGTGTCTCCCTTTCTCTCTGCCCCTCTCCCGTTCATGCTCTGTCTCTCTCTGTCCCCAAAATAAATAAAAAATGTTGAAAAAAAAATTAAAAAAAAAAAAAAAAGAACCAGGACATGTTTTAAAAATGTTAACAATGTTATTTCTGGGTGATAGAAAACAGATCATTTTTTATATTATTGCTTATACATATATATATTTCTCAATTTTCTACAATGATCATTTTGAAACTGGGGAAAACTAATTTTTAAAGGGCTTTTTGTTTTCAAACCACACATTAGGCACCTCTTCTTTCCTCCTGTTTCTCTTCTTCCCAAAATTTTATTAAAAGGGTAGGAAAGGGGGAAATGCATACATGCCTCTAAGAGGAGGATTGGGATGGGGCATCAGCCATAAGTAGACGAAAGGTTGCTACAGATGTCTGGAACACAGAGAATGGTGAAAATGACAGTGAAAGGGAAGGAAAAGAAAGCCTTAGAAAACTTCTCTAGAGGATCTGAATAAACCCGAGGAAAACCAGGGCTGTTAGTGTGGATGTTTACACCCAAAGGAAGCCCTCTTCAAGAACTAGCTGTTCTCACAAATCTATTGCTGTCAAGTTGCCTGTGAAGGAAGAGCCCCTTTAGGGAAACAGACCTACACACACTACAGCCAGGAATCCATGCCAGCAACCAAAGATTGCCAGGGGTGTGATGAAAACCAGCAACAAATACACAAATACATGCATGATAAAAATAGAACAACCTGGGCTGGAATAAAAATATAAATCAGGACACAGAAGAGAATTTTGAAGAAAATAGTAATGAGTAGCTCCAGACACACCCAAGAAGAATATTCTATCTATAAAGCAAGATGCAATGAAAAACAAAAATAGTGCAAGAACAAAAAAGAACCTTTGGAAATTACAAAGATGATCACTAAAATTAAAAATGCAGTAGAAGATTTGAAAGATAAAGTAAGTATCCCAGAATTGAGAACAGAAAGATGAAGGGGTACAAAATTTGAGGAAAGAAGAGAAGAAATAGAGGAAATATCTTACAGCTACAACATCCAGCTAACAGGAGATGCAGAGAGAACAGAGAAAACACAAGAAATAACCAGATAAATAAGTAAGAAGTAAATAATAGATAACCAGAAGTAAATGTCTCCAAACTGGAGAAGACACAAGTCTACAGGTTGAAATATCCCATAGAGTAGACAACACAAAGATCAAAATATAAAAAGTCCATACCCAAATGCATCGTTGTGCAACTTCAGGAAAAACCCTAAATATTTCCAAAGGTAAAAACTGAACACTTATAAAGGAAAAAAATTAGACTTCTCTTTGGCAACAGTGAATGCTAGAAAACAATGGAGTACTGATTTTAAAATTCTGAGGAAAAATTATTTTGAAACGAGAATTTTAGCCAGATTACCAATTAAGTGAAAGCAAAGTTTAGTAGAGAAGAGCTCAAAAAACTGACCTCCCACATATCATTTCTGAGGAAGATACTAAAGCATGTACTCCAGCACAATGAGGATATAAACCATGAAGGAGGAAAACACAAGATTCTGTTTGACTCGGAAATGGAGTAGAGTCCCAGAATAACAGTTGTACCGCAGAGAAACCAGAAGATATTGAGCAGAAGGATTGAGGCCCCAAGAGAGAGGCCTCTGAATAGGAACTGGATTCAACACAATGAACAAACCGGACTAACAAACTGAATGATTTTAAGGACATGCTGACTGTATATTTTGGCAACAAGAGAAAAGAAAGCTTATTGAAACTCCAGGAAAAGGGAAGAAGAAAGTCCATGTCTAAATAGGATTCAAGCTAACATGTCATGACATGATTTTACACAACTAATAAAATGTAAGAACAAAGTAAGTCATTTGGCCACGATATTAGGAATATTCTCCCCTAAACGGCACAAGGACCTCATTAGAATCACAGCAAAGGAAATGGAATTCTAGCCGCTGCTTCACTCTTCAATGAACAACAGCTACATAGTCACAATAGGATACATGTTTACTGTTTTCTGACGTCTAAAAATTGACCTATAGACAAGCACAGAGGACATAACTCTAGTTACAAAATGGAATATGAATATTATCTACCTTGACAATATAAAAGTAAAGCTATGACTAACTGATATTAGGAACTAATTTTAAAAAGAGACAGAGAAAGAAGTAGAACACAAAAAGCACTAATAATTTCATCATAGTACTGTTGAAAAACAAAAATATAAGTCCCATAATCTTTCACTCAAGTCTGGCTTAACTGTTACAAGCTTCAATGCATTTAATAAAATACTTGAAGGGCGCCTTCAGTGGGTTAAACATCTGACTTCAGTTCAGGTCACTATCTCATGGTTTGTGAGTTCGAGTCCCCCATCGGGCAAGCTTGAGCACCACATTAGGTGAGCTTGAGCCCTGCATTGGGTGAGCTCGTGCCCCACTTCAGGTGAGCCCCACTTCTCTCTCTCCCCCTCTCTATCTCTGCCCCTCTCTCTATACAAAAAAGAAAAGAAAAGAAAAGAAAAGAAAAGAAAAGAAAAGAAAAGAAAAGAAAAGAAAGGAAGGAAGGAAGGAAAAGAAAACTTGAAAGACTGTAGCAATGAATCTAGCCTTTTGAGCTAGCCATTAAATTTGGTAGGTAAATAAGGAAAGGGCTAGTGAATATTTTTATACCAGTTGCAACTAATTTTAAGCTAATTCTAAACTTATTCTGTATCTTGTTATCATAAAGGAGAATTTCTAGTGTTTGCTAAAAAGAACAAAGAAATTTCTAATACTGAGCCAGTTTGCCTTTGAAGTTACAAAGATTGTTGACTTGTAAACTTAAGACCAAAATGTTTTTTTAATAGATTTGAGCCTCTGTGTGTCTGTGTGTCTGTGTGTATGTGAAACTGTGTCTGTTCACTTAAAGTTGTAGACTACAGTTTTCAGAGGATGTTGCCCATTCACCTGCTAATAATCAACTTGTTATGGCTTCCCTGATACTGCTCTAAAGCACAGATACATGGGCATTCACTTCCAAATGTCCTCTCTCTGTAAACAGAGCTTTTCCTACTACTATTACTTTCTCTCTTTTTTATTTTTTTATGTTTATTTATTTTTTGAGAGAGAGAGAGAGAGAGAGAGAGAGAGAGAGAGAGAGAGAGCATGAGCAGGGGAGGAGCAGAGAGAGAGGGAGACACAGGATCCACAGCAGGCCGTAGGCTTTCAGCTGTCAGCACAGAACCTGACGCGAGGCTCAAACCCACAAACTGTGAGATCATGACGTGAGCCGAAGTTAGCTACTACTCTTACTTTCTAATCTTATACTCTAATAAACTTTTGCCTGCTGCTAAAAAAGAAAAAAAAAAAGCACAAATACAAAAAGATTATACAGATTCCCTTACAATTAGGGATTCCCTTGAGATAAATGAAGTATTCCTTGTAAAAATATTTTACACATAAAAATAAATATGACTGTAATACATTAATCTTAAAACACAACACAGAATCTCAATTTCCCACACCAACAATAAAGAATGAAAGGATGTAGCCCAAAATTCATAAAATAACAGAGATTTGAGAATATTATTTAAAGTTAAAAAGTTAATTTAAGAAAAAAAGCAACATTAACCATCAAAATTTAGGAAGTGAATGAAGGAGCATGTAAGTAAGCTAAACTCTACTTCTGAACACAGATTGAATAGATTACGTCTTTGATTCATCAAGTTACAGATTCAAGCTTATTGTTTGGTAAATATGCAGCTAGCTCCCAAAGTGCTAAAAATAAAAAGTGGTTGCTCCCATGGAGGGGTATCTGGGGTGGTAACGGGTAGAGTGGGACACTATTGCTTTATATTATAAGCACTTCTGTAGGATTTTCCTTTTTGTCATGTGTAGGTCTTATTTGTATCAAAAAAGGATACCCACAACCTGCCTCACTCTGACCAGTGTTCCTGAGACCAGATCTGTCACGGAGGCTCTGTTCAAAGGCTACAGGCTCACAGCTCACTGCCAGAACTACCTGGTGTCAAGGGCATCCCTGGCCAAATATCCATGTTCACCTGACTCCCAGACCCCACTAACTTCATCCACTAATACCAGCCCTTCCTGGACCTCCTAAATTCTGACCTCTGCAAAGGTTCCCACCTGTCACCACGTTCCCTGGTAACTCACCTGCCTGGCCACATTGCCTCCCAACATCTACAATGGCCTCCTCATTCTAGCTCCTAGCCCCTAGCAATTTTATGCCCATTCATTCAGCATTGTAAGATTACATACCACTAACGATTCTGCCACTTTAGTACCTCCTACAATTTGTCACATCATTTTGTGCACCTTCCATCAAATCATTTACAAAGACCCACAAGGACTCCACTGATATGTATGCTCTGTCTAGGAAAGTGATTGATTAAGCCTAATTGCTTCCTGCTTCCAACCAGGTTCTATATTCATAACAAAAGCCCTTTTCTTCACCCAGAATCCCTTACAGTCCATGACCCAACCTTTGATCACAGGTCTTGATAGCTGGCCTGGTGTGGGATGCCCTGGGATCCTGGTCAGTGGGAACAGAGAGGATAGACATGGACAAGGCCACCCTCAGGAACACAGACAGCCAGAAGGTGGCTTTTGAGACAAAACAGAGAAGCCAAAGGGTAGGTAGTCAGTAGGACAGACACAAAGCATCAACGACAGGGAAGTACCTGCTAGGCAGGTCATTCCTGCCAGGCTACTGTAGTGATCTATGCACACCTGTTAGACTGGCTTGCACACTGACACTGTCACTTCCAGAATTTCACCCTTGCGTGACTACACAATTCCCAAGCAGTTGAGCACTAGTTCTGGTGAATTAGAAATTTCTCACTTGCCAGCTGGATCCAGAAAAGTTATTTTGATTTAGTAATTTTTTGCCCATGCTTGTCAAGTATTGTAGAGATTCTCTAGTTTGGCTTTCTGTCTGCTTCTGCTACCATTTTAAGATATCACTGTTAATGTTAGAGCTGAATTTAGGGTGGGTGTAGAAGAACAAATACTATTTCCGAGAGCATTGGTGTCCAGATGTTTTACAGATATTAAAGGGAAAAAAAGCTTGGGAAAATCTTGATAAATAAGGTTAGAAAGTTTTTTACTGCTGGACTTACCAGTGCCTACAATATGCTAATTTTCATCATCCATCGCTAAGAAGAGAAATGTAACACAGTGTTTCCCAAAACTCACTTAACAATTTTACATTATTTTTTAAAGAAAAACTATTCATCACTAGTGTTCCATGGAAGACAGTTTGGGAAACACTTGTGTCCATTTTATAATTACTATTTAATCTTTATACTTTTCTTGGGAGGCTTCCTAAAACTGCTTAAAATGGCTACTTAGAATCAACAATTCTTAAAGCTAGAGGTGTCCTATAGGTTATCTACTCCTACCTCTTATTTTACATATGAGGAAACTGAGGCCCAAAGAGGAGAAGTGATTTTGCCCAAGTTTCAGACTAACTGCAGTACTATCTTCAAGTTTCCTGATCTCAAGTCAGTGTTCTTTCCACTATGTAATACAGTTTCTTGATTTCTAACACCCATGCTTTTCTTGGATTTCCCTTTTATAACCAAGTAGCTGTATGATTAATTTGGGGTTACCTCCCCCACAAGAAGGCTGAATTTATCAGTTATGATCAGCACTATACATTGGTTTACCCACAGGTACTTTCATCACCAGTTCCAAATTACTAGTCTGTGCCTGGACCAGGGCATTTCCCCTCCTGGTAGGTCTTAAACTGCCAGTTCCAGGAAGCAGTTAATTGCTTTACCTGAAACCACATTTCTCCCTGCATCAGGATGACAATGTAGTCTGTGCACATGTGACTTTGGTAAACAGCTTCCTTCATATGGTTTCCTTCATATGCCTCCTGATTTGGTCTTCCACCCTAGTTCTACAGACTTTTAGCATGTTTATTGTCTCAGCTTTTGTATATATGTGAGCTGGTGTTGGCCATCATCTTACCAGCTTAGGTTTATGAGGCTAAACATCCAGCGCCATCCATAGTCTCCTGGGCATTGACATTATGCCTATAGCTGGGGTAGGTGTCACCAGGTGAATATGGTGCTTGGGCTTAATGCCCCAGTTCAAATATCTGACCTAAAAACAGGCATGGATGGCCAGGGGAGGAACTCATCCCCTCTACATCTCAAAAATAAGCTGTGGTTAAAAGAACCAGTACGTCAAGTAACCACTGGCTTACAACATTTGCAAGACAATGGCCATGTCCTTTCGGAGGGTGGGGGGAGTCAACCACAGCGCACACACACTTCATTTGTTGCCTGCCATCACAATCCCACTCCCCACCCTACTTTCTTATTTGTTACTGAAAATGAGAATTCCTAAGGGGGAAAAAAGCCTAATAGTTTTTCTAGGCTTTTCTGGTTTCTGTTAGTTGTTCATTAAAGAACGACTCTTTCTCAAGGAGGTTCCAAGCTTCCTCCTGGGTGCTTTTCAATCCAAATCTGTGTTCTTAGAAACCTTTAATTTTCTCCTTCAGCTTTAGCTTAATTGTATCTCTGGTGCCTATTTTCTTTCTTCTTTTAAGTTCATGAGTTTATTTTTCTCTATCATTAAGGCAGAAGATCCATGCACTAAAGTTCCCATGTCTTCTCTGCTGCCTTTTGTCCTGAAGGAAGCAGTCTGTTACTGTTTGGAGGCAGTGTGGCTCTGAGCCTCAGTTTCCTCATCTACAAATGGGGATATGATTATTTATCTGACAGAACTGTTGTTAAAGTTAGAATGAGCATTTACAAGGCACTCAGCACAGTGCCTGGCACCTAGGAGGTGCTAAAGAAATGTCCACTCAGGAAAGACGGGCTCCGTCCCTCACTCAGAGATCCTTGGGTTCCTAAGGACCCTGGTGGTCTCTCCTTACCTTCCACCTGAACTCCAAACCCACTCCTTCTCCAAACCTATTGGTTGGTTTTTCAGCTGTTCCCGAAGGAACCTTTCATCCCCTCTTGGCTCCATTCTCTGAGGCAGAACCTGTCAGGCCCCACCCTCTCGGTGCCTTAGAGTTTCTGCTGAGACAGTGTCAAATAATGGAATGTTTAAATCCCAGGATTCAATTCAATTCAACTAAATGCCAGAGTTGTTGGCTTCTGGGTCGGGGGCAGCTCCAGACAAGCGTGCATTCTCTCTTCCAGCATCCTCTCCAAAGTAGGTGGGAAGCAATGGGGTTCAGCACCTTGGGGAAATAACCTCTCTTTGTTATTGTTCCCTCATCCATAAAATGGAATAATAACAGAACCCATGGAAGGGTCCAGGTTCTATGGGGTCTGACACTTTAAAAACAACACAGACTTATGAATATGAAATTAAGAACAGGGTGTAAGCAGGAGCTTACTCAAGTGAGGGACCCTGAAGTCTGGGGTTCATTACCTTCAGGGTAAATCTGTGCTTAATCGAAGCAGTGGGGCTGTGGTGGGGTTTAAGTGAAAGACTATATGTAAAGTGCTCAGCACAGCTCCACACCTAGTAGGCTATTATAATGCTGATGATTATTACAGATATTTATAATAATTTTGATAAAATTATATGTTAACTCCATAAATAAAATTATAAAAAGAAACATGACAATAATTATAAAGCTTCCTTCTTTTCTCTTGTTCCTATCCTACTCATCAGAATGCAGTGGAGTGAGGCCCACTCCAGCTTGTCCTTACTTGAGGCTCTCTCTTCCTTAAACCTGTGGACCCCATTCTCTGGGAGTTTCCATTTCCTACTTCCTCCATGTACTGTGGTCCCTAATCCCTGGAGTGGCTGTGTGTGTGTGTGTGTGTGTGTGTGTGTGTGTGTGTGTGTTTGAGAGAGAGAGAGAGAGAGAGGAGAGAGAGAGGGAAAGAGACAGACAGACAAAGAAACAGAGAGAGAGAAAAAGCATTCTGTGGGATGGATATTTGTTTCTCAGGGCAAGTTTGGTTGTGTAGCTTGGAGAAGGAAGGTGCTCTAAGAAACAAAGCAAATGCAGAATCTACTCCAAGGTCCCAGCCCCACCCTGCAGCCAGTACTGCAGGGTGTGGTGGACTTCGGGGAGAAGGACAAAAGGACATGCTTCATAAATCCAGAGAAGCCACTGAAACCTAGACTTCAGCTGCTCCTCTCAGGAAGTGTCCTGCCCTTGAGATAAAATATCTGAAGTAATTTAAATCATATGTCTGACTGGAGATGGGGACACAAGGTGGGGGGACTTTTGTTTGTTCTTCCAAACTCCTCTCTCCTCTCCACAGCCTGGAGGTTCTCTTGTTCCAGAAGAGGATGGCGTTGGAGGGAGCCCCAGCCATGACTCACTCGGAGCTAATCCTTGGCAAATCCGTCACCATGGAAACTGCCAATCATCCATGCTTTTCATAGCTTAACAGAACATCTGCCAGGGGAAAGCCAAGTGATACAAATTGTTCGTCCTGCCTACCGTGTTTACACTGGGGCCCCTGGAAAACAGTGAGAGAGCCAGAGAGGCAATGTTCCATAGCAGGATGGTGGCCCAGCTCTGGTCACTAATTAGCCGGGTGACCTTTAGCAATCCTTCATAAGCCCCTCTGTGCTCCTCCTTCCCCAGCTGGTCACATAAAAGATCAGTCCTTCTCAACCTGGTTGAGCCAAGGGGCGGTGGGAGAGACGGGGAAGCCCATCTCCGGAGAAGCGTGAGGTAAAACAAAAGGCCTGTGTAGATAGTTTCTTCAATATTATAATTTTATATTTGGACTTTTACAAAACAATATTTTCATAATTTAAGCTGCAAAATATAAAGCTTGACTAATATTCTTAGGTAGCAATCTTTCTCAAAGGAAGGACAAATATACCCCTCTCTGGTCCAGGGAGGCATATCAGAATTTCTAGTGTAGGTGAGGGTTTCAGTATCATTATCAAAAGTGAATATGGATTAAAAAGAAAAAGTTGAGGGGCACCTGGGTGGTTCAGTTGGTTAAGCATCTGACTCTTGATTTCAGCTCAGGTCATAATCTCATGGTTTGTGAGACTGAGCCCTGCGTCCGGCTCCTCACTGTCAGTGCAGAGCCTGCTTGGGACTCTCTCTCTTTCTCTCTCTCTCTGCCCCTCCCCTACTCATGTTCACATATGCTCTCTTTCTCTCTCTCAAAAGGAATAAATAAAACGAATGAGAAAGAAAGAAAGAAAGAAAGAAAGAAAGAAAGAAAGAAAGAAAGAAAGAAAGAAAGAGGAAGGAAGGAAGGAAAGAAGGAAGGAAGGAAGGAAGAAAAGGAAGGAAGGAAGGAAGGAAGGAAGGAAGGAAGGAAGGAAGGAAGGAAGGAAGGAAGGAAAAAGAAAGAAAGAATTGAGAGCTGCTGAACTAGCAGATCTCAAATGTTAGTCCCACTCAGACTCTGGGCCACTGTGTGGCTCTTCAAACCTCAGGCTGCTGCTAATTCCTTGCTGGAGGGAGAAGTACTGAAGAGGGGGGCACCCTCCCTGCACCACTCCCTGATGCCCCATCAGACCAGGCATCCCCTCTCTTCTAAGACACAGGGCCCAGAGAGGCAAAGGAGGGGAAGTGTGGAGCAGCGTGGAGGGGGCCCAGCAGGGTCACACTATTGACACAAGCTCTTGTGGGTGCCTGAGGACGCCCCCTGGAGTGCGGCCAGCCAAAGAGGTCCACAACCCTGCCTCAGGTGTAACTGTGGCCCTGACACCCAGGCAGGGGTCCAAGGAAATGCTCAGGTGGGAAGTCTCTTGAAGGTGTGCTCTGCCTGTGTGGGGGAGGGAGGGCAAGTCAATATTTTCAAATGTCAACTTAAAAAAAAATTTTCCTCTATTCATTTCCCCCCTTGCATTTTCTGCCCATTCAAGAGGAAGTTGACATATATTTCATTGCCTTGAGGGAGATACGTGCCAGAAGGAAGCTTAATTTGCCTGCACCCTGTTTTGGGTTCTGTTTCTCAAAAGCCTGAGCCCTTAGGAGATTTTAGAGAAAAGGAACCGCAAAATAGGTGGGGGAAAGCATGGCAGGGGCGGGGGCGGGCAGTGGAGGGGGCGGCGTGGACATAGTTTGGTACATAGTTTGCTGGGTCCAGTGTAAATAAAAATATAAGATCCCTTGTTCAAAAATTATTAAGAGTTTTAGCAAAAGTAAATCATTACACCGAGCAGGGGGCCTTTCTGAGCATGGGACCCAGTGTGAATGCCCAGGTGCATGCCCATAAAGCTGGCCCTGGACAAAAGTGTCTGCCATATTATTACAGAAGATTGCCCCTGGAGCTGAAGGCAAGGAGATAAAGGCTCATAAGATCTGGAGCCATGTGGATGTACGACCCACTCCTGGTCAGCACGGCAGGAGCCCCACAAGACCCCTGGAAGGAGGGCCTGGAAAGTGCATAGACTCTAAAGCATAGGGCTCCCTATGTACTTGAGCATGTACTTGAACAGATGTGCAGACAGGACATCTGGCTGTGTGTACAATGATGAAAAGCCAGACATGCCTTGGGACTTGGTAAGACCCTAAGACCCTGGAACAAGATGGCAGGGCAATGTAGAGGCATTGATGAATCACTGACATTCATTTTTAATCATCCTGGCAGAATGAAGACTGAGTCAGAGACTGACTCTTTTCATTTCATAAAAATGAAAGAGATGCATTACTTCTGGCACATCTGGATTTGTGAACCAACATTCTACCTGCCGCTCCTGAGGCCTAGCTCCAAGCTCACTTCTGTGGTCAGCCTGGGGGGTGGGGGTCAGGGCGGTGGGTCAGGTAGGAGACTGCTGTGGTGATCTATTGAGAGATGAGGCTTGGACCAGAGTGGTCAGGTGGTAGAGGTGGAAAGAAGTAGGAAGTAAAGGAGAAGCTCCTTTAGGAGGACTTGGAGGGTACTGGTGAGAAAGAGGATGTTATCATGAATAACTCCCCATTACTGGCATGAGCAATTGTTTGGATGGAGATGCCATTTCCTGAGATCAAGAGTAAGGAGAAGAACCAGTTGGGGGATGGGTGGGAGGGCTTGGTTCTGAACATGTTGGGTCTGAGATACCCAGTGGATGATGCCATGTAAGCAACTAAGTATATGATACGAAGCTTAGAGAAATCTGGGCTAGAGGTACAAGTCTGGGAGTCATCAGTCTTGTGAGTGGTCATTGAACAGTAGGCATGGATGAGATCCTAAGGAAAACAGTAGAGAAAGAAGAGAAAAACCCCAAAATTTAATGGGCAGGCAGAAGAGGATGTACCCAAATAGGCAAGTCAGAGAGGCAGGGGGCAGACCAGGAGGTGCTACATCAGAGAAGGCAAGAGAAAAGGAGGAAGTGGAGGTTGCCAGTCAAATGCACTGAGAAACTAGAGATGATAGTTGAACTGAATAGCATGGCAGCCACTGAAGACTCTGGAAAGGCCATTTCAGTAGAGAGGCAGGCTCGGAATTCCAAAAGAAGAGCATGCACAAAGGCAACAGGAGGCAGGAAATGGAGACAGGAGCACAAAGCCCCAGTGCTTGATTGTGAAAAGCAGAGAAAACATGCATTGCTGGAGGCCAGAGTGGGATTCAGGAAAGCTGATTAAAGGCGATTAACGTTGTTCATTTTTTTCATTTGCACAGCTTTACTGAGGTGTAACTAATAAACGATAAGCTGCACACGTTTAAAGTGTCATAATCTGGAAAGTTGTGACATAGGGATACACCTGTGAACCTATCACCACAGTCCAGAATAGTGTTTCATACCCCCAAATTTCCTTGTCCCTCCCTCCTGCTCCCCACACCCCTATTCCCCATCCACTGATCTCCCTTCTGTTACTATAGTCTGCATTTTCTAGAATTTTATATAAATGGAGTTTTGTATAATTTTATCTTTTAAAAAAAGTACTTGTTTTTGTCTGACTTCTTTCTTGCAGCACCATTAATTTTTTTTAATGTTTATTTTTGAGAGAGAGAGAGAGAGAGAGAGCACGCAAGCAGGGGAGGGGCTCACAAGCAGACTCCAGGCTCTGAGCTGTCAGCACACAACCCAATGCAGGGCTCGAACTCACGAACCGTAAGATCAGGACCTGACCTGAAGTGGGACGCTTAACCAACTGAGCCACCCAGGTGCCCTGTGCAGCACTGTTATTTTGAGGTCCATCTGTATTGTTGCAGGTATCAATAGCTCATTCCTTTTTATTGTTGAGTAGTTTTACATGGATGGCTATACCATAATTTATCTATTTGTCAGTTGATGAATATTTGAATTATTTCTAGTTCATGACTATTATAAATTAAACTGCTTTTAACAGTCATGCAAAAGTCTTTACATGTTTTCACTTCTCTGCAGCGGATAACCAGGAGGGGATGGCTGGGTGTATATTTAGGTTTTTTTCTTTTAAGCCTATATAGTACCTGGTATTCCCAGGCAGTCGCCCATCCACGCACTAACCAGGCACAGCCCTGCTTACCTTCCAAGATCAGACACATTTATGGTGCTATGGCCATAGACTGTTCAATTTTTAAGAAATCATCCTACTGTTTTCCAAAATGGTTGCACAGTGTGTGAGAGTTCCAGTTTTTCCACATCCTTGCCAGCATTTGTCATGGGCAGCCTTTTAAAGTTTTAACATCCTAGTAGCTTCTTCTCCTTTTTCTATCCCTATGTTATTTGAGGAGAGGATCATGAGCAAGGAAATAGCCATATGAAGGCAGGCAGAAGGAAGAGGGGAGAAGGACACGGAGACAAGATCAGCCACACTCCAGGCCACTGATGCGGCCTGATCAAGAGTAAAATGCTTCTCTGAGTCTGTGCCATGGGACAAGTCCAGTCTCTAGCAAATGGTTATTTCTTATGATCATTCAGTCCACATGTTCGCTTACCACCTTCCGGGCCAAGGCCTGGAGCCTAAGACAAGAGTTCTAGAGGGATCTCAGCTTTGTAACGCTCCTCCCTGGCCACTGTAGAGCAGAAAAATGGGGAAGGTAGGGCAGGGAGATTCATTCATTGTCCAAGGGTCCTGATCTCACCCACACCCAGAACAGGGAGAAGACAATAGCATTTCTCTGCCCCCTGGAGAAGACTCACAGGTTGGGGTAGGGAGGAGGGGAGTTTCTAGACCAAGTTTGCACCCATTCTGTGGTGGAAGGGGCAGCTTGCCCTGCTAAGGAATCCATCCTGCTCAGCCCTAAGAGAAATCTGTCTCCTCTACTGACCAGGCCAAGAAGTTTCAATAGATAGGTATGGAGGGTAAGGAAGAATAAATAATGCTGGAGACTTCAGGAATTGTGGACAAGTAAACTCTCTGTTAATAGCTTTTTAGTCAAAGCTAAGGCCATCTCTAAAGTCAGATAGACATCCTAGGAGCATATGCAGGCCATTTATAATACTGAGTTTTAGAAACCAAGCATTTATACCCCTAACGCGGGAGTGAAAAAGGATCCAAATTACTATACCTGTAGCCGCTGGGAAGAACACCCCAAAAACAGTGAAAAAAGACTCTCCGGGGCTGTAATCTGGCAGAGTGTTGTTCTGTAGCAGTTCTGGTGAATACCCAATAAAACCATGCTCTGAAATAATACAAAGGAGAGCAAAATGAGTCAAGTGAGAAGATACAGCATGCAGGCTTCCCTAGATTACAGGCCTAGCTTATATAAATTTAAATATTAAAAGGTAGGGGTCTGAGGTGCCTGGGTGGCTCAGTTGGTTGAGCGTCTGACTCTTGATTTTGGCTCAGGTCATGATCCCAGTGTCATGGGATAGAGCCCAGGGTCAGGCTCTGCGCTGACAGCACAGGGCCTGCTTGAGATTCTCTCTCTCCCTCTCTCTCTACCCCTTCCCCGCTCTCTCTCTCTCTCCTCTCTCTCTCTCAAAATACATAAATAAACTTAAAAAAAAAAAAAAAAAGGTAGGGGCGTGTCTGTGAGAGAAAGGAAAAGGAAGAAGTCTGACAGAATCGGCCTTAACACTTCCAGGGCTGGATTTTGTATGTCTTTATCTACAGATATAGGTAGATAAAATGACTTGAAGGAGAACAATAGTTACCTCTGGGAAAGGGAGCATTTTCTTTTTTCCTTTTCTTCTTTTTTCTTTACAGATTTCCATATAGCTGGAATCTTTCACTGAGCGCGTATCTATGTATTTTCTGTTAATTGAAAAAGTTAAGCTACTTTCCCTCTTCAGAAACCTTTCCACGGGTCCCTGTTAGCTGCAGAATATAGTCCAAACTCCTTAAGATGAATATCAAAGCCCTCTACAACCAGGCAACATGCCACCATTTCCTGCCTTTCCTCTGCCCAGAAGTCACAAAAATGACTCTCCACAAGGACACCAGTAATACCCATTCCTGTGTCCCTGCCTTCCAGACCCTTCTCCCACATCTCTAAGCATCAATGCCATGCTCACTTTTTTTTTTTTATGTTTATTGATTTGTGAGGGGGGGAGGGACATAGGGAGAGGAGGACAGAGGATGTGAAGCAGGTTCTGCACTGACAGCAGAGAGCCTGATGAGGGGCTCAAACTCATGAACTGTGAGATCATGACCTGAGCCATAGTCTGATGCTCAACTGACTGAGCCACTCAGGTGCCCCATTGTCATGCTCACTCTTTTTTTTTAAATTTTTTTAAATGTTTATTTATTTTTGAGAGAGACAGAGAGACTGAGTATGAGTGGGGGAGGGGCAGAGAGAGGGAGAGGGAGACACAGAATCCGAAGCAGGCTCCAGGCTCTGAGCTGTCAGCACAGAGCCCGACTTGCGGCTTGAACTCACAAACCGCAAGATCATGACCTGAGCCGAAGTCGGACGCTTAACCGACTGAGCCACCCAGGCGCCCCGCCACGCTCACTTTTAAAGCCCATCTCAAATGCTACTTCCTTTGGCTTTTACATCAACTCCTGATCAGAATCAATTCCTCCTAAGTGCCCTCATACTGTGACTGGCCATATTAGATCTTACCCCAACTAGACTCCTTGGGGCGAGAAATCCAGTCTCACAAATGTCTGCCCTCAAGAGTCAAGCACTGTGCCTGTCACACAAGAGGTAGGTGGCAAATATGGGTCACATTAAGAAGAATCTTTCTCTTAGATCTTGGCCATGGGCACATCTCGAATCCATGCTTTCACTTTGACTTGTTCATAGGCTGCTTTTTAGCAAGAACATCTCAGATCCGATTTCTTCAAAGCGTTTTAAACATTTGTACACTGACTTCAATAAAATTTTTCAGGTGGTTTTAAGCCTATTTTGTTTCTTTGTCAAAGGAGGTCACTTTGAAGAGCATCTGTGACATGTTAGTGGGCTGTGGAAGTTTAAGATCCAGATCAAGTATTCTTAGGCTCAGGAACATCCAGGATATCCAGCCTCTGCTTTTGAATCTCATCTCAGAGAATGAGTTAGTTTGTTCCTGTTAACTATAGCCTAAGAGAAGCCAGTCCTGCCCTCCTTCCCTCAACCCCCACAACCACATAGGATGGGCGTCTAGCCACCACTCCAGCTGACCCCTGGAGCTGTGGTGACAGAATTTCCTGCCCGACTGTCCTCCACCTACCTCGGGGCTTAGCTTCCCCCTGGGCCTCAATCCACAAAAGAGCTCCTGCTCACTCATGAGCCCAGTGAGATCACCAGCGCTTTTCACAGCTTCCAAGATTCATAACTTAATAGGAAAAATATTTAAAAAAATAATAATAAAATGAAAGCTCAGTGAAGCACAAGGGACCCTTGGGAGTCCGGTCAAGACTTAAAATCACTGTCGATTGCTTTCTTCTGCCTGAATGCGGAATTTGTCCTGAGACATTAAATCCCAAGTACTGTGCAACATTTCTGAATGGTTTGGCATCTTCACAGCTGGTCTTCCCCTCATTAACAAAAAAGCAATAATGGCTGAGTTAACTTTAGTTTATCCGCTGGCTGACCCCACTGACTAGCCTTTCTGAGGTGAACACCAAGCCCAGCCTGCCTTGGAACAGAGTTCAGCCAAGCTGGAATGCTGCACAGGTCTGAAGGCCCATCTGAACGCAGGGCTGTGGGCATGCTGGGCGGGCCAGCCGTGCAGGACAGAAACACCTCATCAGGCTTCACTGATCCCTGCAGAGGAGGCCCATGGGAGCTCAGTCAGAGAGGGGTATATGAAGGCTTTGCCCAGGCCCCATGGGTGAGTCTTCTCTCCCTCCACCCCACCAAGAACCACAGATTGAGAGCCTAAGTCACTTGGCTCTCATGGGGGTCTGTGAGGAGGCCTGCCTCATCCCCTGTCTCTGCAGGGCCTATGGCAGATGCGGCCCCACGCATTCCCCAGCACACGCTCACGCCGACATGCTACTGAGACAGCCCTCTCCCTTCAGATGTGCTTCTGAATCTTTCTCAAGGAAATCATCTTAACTTTGAAAAGAACTTTATGGACAGAAACATTTCAATGCTTTACTTATAAAGATGTAAAATGGGGAGTCTAAATGCCTAACTATGGGGAACTGAAGTATTTTAAATGTTTATAAAGGGCTTTTAGCACCACAGAAAATTGTCCATGTTATGTATGATGATACATGGTGAAGCAAGAAACCTGGAAACCATTTATAGTACAAATACCAAAAGAGTTTCAATATACACATGTAAGAAAAGACTAGAAGGAAACATAAACATACTAACTATGGATATCTATATAATGCAATTATGAGCAATTTCTCTTTTCTTTTTATAAGTGTTCCACATTGTCTTTCACAAGTTAAAATTGACTTACCAAAAAAACAACTATATCTTTCAGAAAAACAAACAAAACATCCCAGGACTGAAAGCCTACCTTCTCTAGACAACTTCTTTGTAAACAAGTATCTTTTCTTTCTTTCTTTCTTTCTTTCTTTCTTTCTTTCTTTCTTTCTTTCTTTCTTTCTATTTATACTCTATCTGCTTCTAGAAATGATTTAAGTGATTTATGAGAAAAAATAAAAGATGGGGCAGATAAAAAAAGAAAAAGAAAGGAAGAAAGAAAGAAAGAAAGAAAGAAAGAAAGAAAGAAAGAAAGGAAAGGAGGGAGGGAGAGGAGGGTGGGGAGGGAGAGGAAGGAAGGAAGGAAGGAAGGAAGGAAGGAAGGAAGGAAGGAAGGAAGGAAAGGAGGGAGGGAGGGAGGGAGGGAGGAAGGAAGGAAGGAAGGAAGGAAGGAAGGAAGGAAGGAAGGAAGAAAATGAAAGAGAGAGCACAGGGCTGAGCAGATCCCACCTGCAAATAAACTAAAATTAACTCAGCCACACCTCCATGAGACACGCCTGAGGTCTCCAAATAAGGCTCTGAGGTAAGATCCTGCAGTGATCACCCTCAGACTAGAATCCAAGGCCCAGAGAGATCATTTGATGACTATTTGGTCAAGCCCACTCAGGCAGGGACAGACCTCAGGCACAAGTGCCACTTTCCAATGGATGAGAAGGAGCTCCAGAAGCGTGCATAATGGACCTGCTTCATTTCCTCTGCCTTTACCTTCCCAGGCCCTTATGACTCCCACCCCCTTACAACCTCACCACCTCAGGCCCCCAGTCCTGAGCCAGCCCCCAACGAGGTTTGGCCCTACTGGTCCCCACCCCAACTTCTGGGGACCCAGTCTCTATCCCACACCCCAAGCCAAGTCAAGCTGAACCTCAAGCTTATGGCAGGGTGGGTGCCCAGTTCAGGCACTGATGTCCCTGCCTGGCTTGTACTTGCTGGCTGAGGCATGGGGTGAGATCAGCTGGTCATATCCAGGGCACAGGGCTGAGAGGACCCCACCTGCCATGTCCTCTTACAGTGCATCCTCAAGTCTGATGTACTGACATCCAGAAAAAACGTTCTTAATTTGGCTAGTTTTGGCCCCGTTTGAAAATCTGTTGAAAGCTGTCCCCACAGACAACACATTTTACACATCATTTGGAGGTTCCCAGGCCTTTGAAGTCTCTTTGAGGGACATGTACCCCGAAGTTCAGGACTTCCACACTAGGGCTGCTTCTGCACCTGAGACTTCCGCCAGGCCCTGCACCCCTACGGCCTCCCATACCCTGACTGCTACCATGCCCTACCTCGTAGTGGCAGCAGCCCCAGGTGACACAGCCAGCAAAGTTTCATACCGCAGTCCTTGCCAGGCAGTGAGGAGTCTCTCTGTGCACAGGATTGTGCAGGTTCCATCTTCAAGGACATCACAGGGCAACCTCTCTTCTCAACACACTGACGTGCAGCCCTTTATTGAGCACCTCCTATGCACCAATTACTGGGAAGTAAGTCCTCTACAATGTCATCCCTGATTCCCATAACTACCCTGCAAGATCAGATATAAGGACAGTTGGCTCAGGAAGGCACAGAATCTTGTCCAAGGTCACACAGCCAGACCTGCCTGTATTACAGCTATTGCCTCTCCTGTAGGAGACCAGTTCCCAGATCCCCAGCACTGCCCTCCCCACCAAGAGGGAGCCAGCTTTGGTTCTGGGCAGGCCTGTGGTCTGTGGGACAAACTCTTCTGGGGACATCTTTTCCCCAGGGGGATAGTACTAAGGCATACAGCATAGATTCTCATCAACCCCTGAAACCCACCCCCCCAAAGATCACAGGATCTCCCTCTCTCCATCTGCAGGGGGCTAACAGAGGGTCTCCCCTGTGGAATGCCACATGTACCAAGGGATATATGACTGGCTGAGGCTTGAATAGCTAGAAGGCAGAGCCTAGCTTGGACCCAGATCTGTCTGAATTCAAAGTTTTCCATCTACCATACTGTCTCTCTGTAATTCATCCCGAACTGTTTCCCCAGAGATCTCTAAAGCTTGTGTTTTTGCCCCTGTAAACCTCTTAGTTCCTCTGTTGGTTAAACAGGGAGCCAATCTGGGGCATTCTCAGCTGACATCTTCCAACTCTGAAAGGCCCGGGATGCTCAGTGCCTGTACCTGCCACATGTGAATGTATCTGGGTTTGACCCGAACATCTGTTTCTGTATTTACCAAAAATACTTTGGCCCCATTTGAGCTATGTGCTTTTAGGAACAACAAAAACAGAATGGGGGTGGAGTGGGGAGACATAGAGGGAGAAAATAAATCAAGACAAAGTCCAGGCAGGAACGGGCAAAGGGAAGATGCTTGAAGGTCATCTACAGAAAGCCCTGGCCTTTCTTCCCAGAATCTGGTAACACAGCTCCTCTGGTTGCCATGAGTGGGCCCTGATTCTGCAGGGTCTGCTGTCTGCTCCCAAGGAGTACTCATGGGAACCCAGCCACCTTGCCCTGGCCCAAGGCTGTCTGCCCTGGTCACAAGTTGTGACAAACCGCAGCTCCCAAGCCCTCTGGTCAGGTGGCTGCTGGGAAGCTTCCTGTGGCACCTGTCGCTCCCCCACTCCTGTCGGCCCCACCTCTGGGGTCTGCTGAAATTAGAAGAGGCAGTCGGGAAGTCATCAGCCCCCACATGTGGGTGTCAGATTGCTGCTGCTGACTAACTTAGAAAGTGAGATTTCTAAAAATGACACTGGCAGTGGGGCAGGGGTGGGGGGCACCTTGCTGTGAGTAGAGCTGGGGGGGTGTGGGGGCAGGCAGGGGCTTCCGGCACCGGCACTGGCTTTCTTCTTGGCTCAGGTCCCTCACTCCGCCCCCAACCCCGACCAGCAAGACAGCCCTTTCCTGGGAATGGACAATGGGAGAGGTTGGTCCAACCAGGAATAGAAAGAGTGGAGGAAGGGCCTGGGAGAGAGGAAGGCAGGGAGGGCCCCAGAGGGCGGGCTGGGGCCTGAGGGATCACAGGAAGAGCAACTCTGCAAGGAAAAGGAAAGGAGAGGCCGAGGTTCTGGGAAGGGACACACACCAAAACAACGTAGTGGAGGAGTGGGGGAGGGATGGGGACAAGGCCACGAGGAGAGGGGCCAGCAGAGGCTCCCAGTCGAGGAGGAAGTACAGTAGGCCTGCAGTAGGGGAAACACGAATTGGGTGCCTCTCCCAGGAGCCCAGCATCATGCTGCACACACACCCCTCCCCTCAGGCCCTCCCTGATGGTGGTGCTGGAATGGTAGCCTGAGGGTCCGCCCAACCTCCCGGGCTGTTGTGACCACTCTAGGTTGTCGCCCTGTGGGGAGAGATCTGCAGCTTAAGGGAGAGAACAGGTCTGAAATAGCCTCACAAAGATAGGTCAGTGAAAAAGGGAAGAAAGAGAGTGTCCAGGGCCCCATCCTGCTACTAAGTGCCCCACAGAGTTCTTGCCCAAGCAGCCCCCCAATTTACTCAGACACTGCCCAACCCCAGACAGTCCAAGGTGGACAAAGATGGGCAGTTCAACCTGCATGCCTCTGCCTGCTTGCACTGGCCAGTGGAGTTTTTCCTCCTCTGGGCTGTGGTGTTAGCTCCCGGGAGCTGCAAAGGGGCGGGGCAGTCAACTTGGACCCAAAGAGCATGGATTTGGGAGAAGAGAACCAAGAGTCTAGATACAGGGGTTGGTGCCCTGGTTCCTGGGGGACAGTGAGTGAGTCCTTTTTCCCTTTGAAATGCAAATTCTGACTGTCACTCTGGGATGAGCCCAAGGTTCCGCACCCCTACTGAGCGCCCCGGTGATGCAGACCACACACCCAGGTGCAGGTGCAGGGCCTACCAGGTGATGTTTTAGATCCCTTCTAATTCTGAAAGTGGCCCAGCCAGAAGCCCACTCTTTTTTTTTTTTTTTAATGTTTATTTTTGAGAGAGAAAGCATGAGCAGGGGAGGGGCGGAGAAGCCGTGGGGGCAGGGGGGACAGAAGATCTGAAGCAGGCTCTGTGCTAATAGTGAAGAATCTGATGTGGAGCTCCAACTCATGAACCGTGAGATCATGACCTGAGCCGAAGTCGGACGCTTAACAAGCTAAGCCACCCAGGCGCCCCCCAAGAAGCTCATTCTTAACACTCAGTACCCAGAGTCCAATTATACCACTGATTTCCAGCAGCAGATCTAAAATCCCAAACTAGCTTCTAGAACATCACAACACCACCCCCTACCTCCCTGATGCCCCCTCCCTTCCCTGTGGTGGTGATACAACATGTGCTACAGAACTGTGACATCAGCTTGCCATCACATTCCTGAATATGTTAAGGAAACAAAGCAATTATGGATTACAAGTATGCTACTAGGTCTCCTGTTGGTTATTACAGCATCTTGGGTGCCCTCCATTAGTGCAGATAACGAACCTTCATGGTCTAATCCGTGGGCCCATTTTGACAACTGAGCTCAGAGATGCAAACCAGCTATGCAAAGCATGAGAGCTGGAAGCGGAACTGTGGCCCTAGCTTGGAGTCCAGCCTGGAGCCCACAGAGTACCGAGCCCCAGTCTGCAGGGCTATCTCATTAAACTGGGTCATAACAATCTCAGTCCATTACAGGTACTCCACAGAAGTGCTCTGAACTTGAACTGGGTCAGGCTGTATTGGTTGGGACTGTGTTGACCACAGACTGGAGAGACAGAAGGGAAATGATGATAGGTTTGGAAGAGGCTCCCAAGATGCCCACCCACAGCACAGCTTTCCTTCCCCACGGGAGTTCTGGGCGGCGAGCTGCTAGCCTTCCCCACACCACAGTCTCCTCTCTGGCTTTGGCCTCTTTGGAGTTTGGTCCTCCAAAGAGAGGGTGGGGAGAGGATGTGAGCAGGGTTTCCAGCTCCCAGGCCCCCACCCAGAGAGAAAATACACAGAGGGAGGGCTGGGCATTCCAGCAGTGGCCAGAAGGGAAGTCTGAAGTGGGGCTGTGCCTGCCCAGAGGGCACAGGGAGGAGCAGTCTGGAGCCTCGAGGCCCCTGGGGATGGCCTCCACCCTGAAGGACAACTGGCTGGCGGGAACAGTGCTGGAAAGCCCCCAAGGCTGGGCAACCCAAGGGATGAAGGGTCTGCGGGGAGAGGTTAGGGGTGCCCCCTTGGAAGGGGGTGGCTGAAAGTTTCCCATAACAAGAGAGGCTCCTGCCAACCCTTACAATCCCTACAATCTAGGATGGACTGTTCAGAGATTCTTTCTGAGCAAAGGAGTCCTCACTTGTGAAAGGGAGGAAGAACCTTGTCTTAACGAAGAATGATTTCTAATACCCAAGAAATTGTTCAGTCTGCTGAAATGGACTCTATTTTAAATGCTTAATGAATCTTTTCTTGCCTTGGGGTCAGCCAGCTGAGATAAGAAATTTTTGCCTGGAGATGCCTACAGAGAAAAGAACTGTCAAATGCCCCAGAACATGAAAGGGCCTGACTTTGGTGGGAACTTTTCCTGGGCCCAGGAAACAAAGAGGTATCTTGGGGTAAGACTAGCAATTGCCACACACCCTGAGTAAGGCTTTATCCCAGTCACTATTCTAAGCCCTTTAAGTATATTAGCTCAGAACGATCCTACAAGATAGGTGCATTTTTCAGGTAAAGAAATCAAAGCACAGAGGAGGCTAGATTCAACACTTGGCTGCCACTGCTGGGGTCAGTGCTCACTCAAGGATGCAGGGAGCCTGGGAGGGGAGCCAGGAGCATGAGCTGGTCAGGCTGGGGCCCCGACTGAGGGGGCTACAGAGTCTCCAGTGGCTGCTCACAGCTCAAAGGAACCCTGAGAGGAAAATCGGGCCTTCTTATCTCCTAGGGTAAAGGAATGCACTCTCCCGCCAGGATAAGTGGCTGTTTTGACAGGAAATCTCCACCCTGGCTGTGGGTTCCACCCAGCCACCACTTACTCCTTCTGGCCGTCCTGGCCTCTGACATCCCAAGTCCCATCCTGCTTAAACTCCAGGCCCAGAGACCCCGAAATAATCCTAACCCAACTGGTAGTCCCCCAAATGGGCTGTTCCTACACAACTCTAGCCCCTTTGACCGTCAAGAGTTCTGACCTTCCCTAGTCTTGCCTGGACACCCTCTCAGGGGCAGGCAACTGAGAAGGGGGGTGGGGGGTAAGAGGTTAAGTGGCCTCCTGCAGGGGGTTGTCAGCAAGACAATCACAGTTGTGTCAGCAAGCCCACCTTCCTGCCAGGCACTCTGCTGGAAATACTCAAATTCCAAGACACCCCTTCCTCTCCCCACTTCTACAGCCATAGGTACCTCTTTCCCACCACACGACCGACCCAAAAAAGAAAGGAAGCAAATGTTCTCTTAGAACTCCATAGCAGAAGATTCAGCATCATAGGACCATGAAATGATAGTGCCACAGAGGCCTTTAGCCTCAAATCCATTTTACAGATGGGAAGGCTGAGGCCTGAAAAAGAACCCCGCACAGTTAACGGCTGGTCAGGCCAGACCAGGACCCAGTGTGGCCAAGCCCCCAACCAGTGTGTCCGGTAGGTCCTCACAGGTCCTGTGACGGCACTCATCTCTCTGTTGTCCCTGCCTGGCTACCTACCAGGTGGGGGCAAGAACCGTGCTGTCTTATTTCCTGGTGTGTCTCCAGTGTCTAGACCCAGGAAACATACAAAACCCATAAAATATTAATAATTAACAATGGAAACAACCCAAATGCTCACCAACAGATGAATGGATAAATAGAATGTGGTATGTCCATACAACGTAATATTATTCAACCATACAAAGGAATGAAATACTGACACATACTGCGACATGGGTGAACCTCAAAAACTTTATGCTAAGTGAAAAAAAATACAAAAGGACAAATATGGTAAGGTTCCACTTATATGAAACATCTAGAACAGGCAAATTCATAAAGACAAAATAGAATAGAGGTCACCAGGGGCTGTGGGGGAGGGATGGGTAGTTATTGCTTAATAGACATAGTTTCTTAGAAGCAGAAAGTCATCATGGTTGCACAACGTGAGGAATGTAATAAATGCCACTGGATTGTACATTTAAAAAATGGTTGAAATGGCAAATTTTATGTCACATATGTTTAACCTCAATAAAACATAAACAAGTCACTTGTTTCCACAGTGCCCCCTGCAGGGACCATCATTGTATCCCTGTTTCTGGCCTGGGCTCCTCTCTGCTTTGCAGATGCAGAAATAGAGAATAAAGGGAGCTTCCTGGCTGCAGCTTTTCAGAAAGTGAGGGGCAAAGCCCCAGGTACGAACTATTCCTAGCGGTGGACGCCTCTGGCAAAGGTATGGGAGCTCAGCTCTTGCCGAGTGGAGCCACTAAGTGAGCCATCTCATCGCCATTCCTATGGGCAGATTTTAGGAGAAAGCACCATATTCTCAGGAGCTTTGGCAGAAATCAGGGCTCCCTTTGCTGACATCGAGAACCTATGGAGTTTTATTCGCCAGCGGTGGGGAGTAGGATGGGGGATGGGGGCGGGGATTTGAGGCAAAGCTGTCAAGATACACAGAATGCAGTTTCTCAATAACACCCATATCCAGCTCCCACCCAAAACTACAGTAAAGTCAAGGGCACTGTTATCCCAGCCTTGCTTTTAGCACATGATCCCACTTTCGAGAACCTCACAGTCACTATGACCCCAGGCCTGGGAGCAGTTGACACAGGTCCCACTTAATGAGAACTGGCCTTAAATGGATATGCCTTTACCCAGGGCTGCCCTGGGCTAGTGCCCATGCTGTGTACACACCTCCCTCCAGGGTGGCTGCCAGGGATGCTCTCCTCTCAGCCCCTCAGTCTTCTGGCTCTGAGAAGGGCAAGCGGGGCAGGGCACCTGCCACCTTCCCAGGTTGCTGAAGCCCCAGAGAGGATGCAGTTTGGTTTGAGTGTGTTCCTTGATGGCAGGTTTCTTGGTCTGCGTGTTCCTTTGTAAGCCTTTGCATGCCTTTCTGCAGGGACAGTAAGCTGTGTTCATACAGTCCCCCCAACAGATTAGGAGCTCCTCAAAATCATGGACAAGTTCCCTCCTCTCTCAGGATCCCCTCCTCATCCCCAGATGGATGCAATAACTGGGGGTGCTCAGTGGGGAGGGGCAACCATATATCCTGGCTGGGCCGGTCCCAGCTCACACCTGTTGCCTGAGAGTATTTTTCAGTAGAGCCCAGGAAGTGTTCTGATGACCGGCTGACCTGGGGGGCAGGGGAGGCACGATAGGGCAGAGAGCAAAGACCAGGGAGGAAAGAGGACACTCCTCTAGGCAGGACTAGGTTGGAGCCTGTTACAAATGCAGAATCTCAGCTCTCTCCTCTCCCCTCCCCACCCCCACACCTGCAGAATCAGAATCTTCATTTTGACAAGATCCCCAGATCTTGAAGCTAGAGAAGCTTGGAGTCGTGGAATATAACCCAGGGACCCCCAGGGACATACGTGTCCAGGAAAAACAATGATAGTGATAATAATGTATTGAGCACCCACTTGGTTCCAGCTACCACACCGGACCTCTTAACACTTTGCGCCAGCTACGACACTCGTACATTATCGTATTTTATGCTTTGACAATCCAGCAAGGTAGGCATTGTGACCTGTTCTTCAGAAATGAGGCAGGCAGTCAGAAAGTCCATGCCACAAATTATAGGCTAGCTGGACTCTGAACACCGGGTCTGACTCGAAAGCCACGGCTCTGACAACTGTTGTAAGTATGATGCGGTGTTTCAAATTGGGCCAGCAGTTACAGCCACTTGTCAACTCTCTACAGGGCCTAGAAATCCACTGGCAAGTGCAATGAATTCCAGGGGCTGTTCCATTGCCCGGTGCTGGCCCGAGCACCTGTGTGCTAGGGTTGGGCCAACGCCGTGCCAGAGGGCTCACTATGTCTTCGGAAACAGTCTCTGAAGATGAACACGCATGGCCCAGCCCCCAGTGAGCGTTAAGATCTGTGACTGGAGTGACAAATAAATTAGATGGTAAGCAGGCCTGGGGCCACTTCTGCCACAAGCTCAGCAACTTCTAGCACTGGCCTCGCCAGGGCCAGAGTGAGGGTAAAGGGGAGGCTCACACAGGGCCCCATTCTATAATCTTCAGATGTCTGATTTAGGGCTTCATCTACTGCCAGCCCCCAGGAGGCAGCACCTTCCTGCCAACTGCTCCCGTGGCAAACCCCACATTCCCCTCCAGCCAGCGTTCAGAGGCTCCCCAGGCCACAAAGCCAGGCCCAGTCACAGACCCCGGCTCTCAGCTGGTCCTCTCTGCACCACCTACCCTCAGCCTGGGACCGTCTGTCTGGTTCTGTATCTATATAGGTGGTCGCCTCATTCCCCACCTGAATGTGAGGGCACGTCTCCCTGACTTTGTCTGTCACAGACCCACCTCAATCCAGCAGGTGCCCCCCAAATGCCTGAGCTAGGAAGTGCCATTATTAGCTCTTCTACAGAACCACGCAGGGTATTCTGCCCACTCCCCACAGCCAGAGGACACTTCCGTGTGCAGGGAGAGGAGCTGGGGGCACAGGCGGGACACACATACTAGCCCATCCCTCAGGGTGTCACCCTCCACTTCCTTGGAACTCCCAGCTGTTCAGGGCTGAGGCAGGCAGGCCCGTCAGTGTGAAAGAGCCCTCCCAAGCCAGTGATTTCATGCTTCAGGCATTTATCCCCAGAACTGGCCAGGGAGCCCAGCAGGCCAAACCCCCTCCTGCTCACAGAGCCAGAGCAGACACAAGGGTAAAGCTGGACAGTGTTAGCTCTCACTTCCTTCTGCAGCTTTGACTGTGTTCCCATGGCCTCCTCAGTCTAAAGGTTGCTTCTCTGCCTTCCACAGTCAAAGCCAACAAATGAAAATAATCACTAGTGGGAGCTGGGCGGGAGTACCCAGGATTCTGGTCAATCACTCTTCAACTCAGAACAAGAGGAAGGCCTGCGGCATGTCTGCTCCTGCCCTCCTCCAGCCAAGGATGAGTAAGTACTTCTGCCCACAGAAAACCTTCAATATATCAAAGGCCGGATCCAAAAAGCCAGGAATTCGGGTACCTAAGGTATAATTTTCTCCCCCTTCCAAAGAAATCTTAAATATTCAATTCATCTAGTTTTAAAACCAAGAACCACCAACATGAAATGTTATTCTATAGGTAGAACAAATAAAAGAGCATATGCTCTCTTCCTAATTAGGGCAGCAAGGGAGAGGAGGAGAGAAGGAATGGACAGGAGGAGGGATGGCACAAGATCCAGACAGGGCAGAGAGTTCAAGAAAGAAAAAAGAACACTGGGGAAGAAAACCAGAGAGATACAAGCCTAAAAGAAGGAGTGAGGCAGGAAGAAAAGAGGAGACAAACTAGGTAACTTTTGAGAAATGCTGAAGGTCACAGTTTGCTGTTGGCTCGGAGTGCTCAAGTTCAGAAATCCTTACCAGGACATGAGCCTTTGTTTACAATTCTCCCCAGTTCTAACCGTTAAAAATTCCTCTGTTTGAATCCTTAATCTTTCCCCTTTCTGGGCTAACCATGCCTTTAAGAACCTGGCACTAGTTCTGGACCCTCTCCTAGAAAAATATATTTTTTTACATAAGATTTTGCATGCAATTTCAGGGGCTTGTGGACCCTAAGATACAACTGCTTCCTCTGAAAGGTCCACTTTGATTGGGAGACCCGTAACAGCCAGAGAGAAAACATCCCAACTGCCAGATTAAACTCAAACAAGGGCAGGATGTGTTGAATCTTACGCGTATACAAGCCATCATATCAAGCTTTTAAGAACACCATTGGCTCCTTGGACCTTAACATCCTTCCCTGGTTACCACCCCAATAATGGTACTAGAAGCAAGGCTGGTTACTTGAAGGGGCTAGCTGTGTGTTTGGATGGCTAAAAGGTCTGCCTTTGGTGGAGGTAACAATCTATTTACCTGGAAATTAACCTTTTAGAGATCAATGGGATTATTAAATTACCCACAGGCAGTAGGTCCCAAATCTGAATGTGCATTAAAAATTACCCTTGTGCTGGGGTGCCTGGGTGGCTCAGTGAGTTAGGCGTCCGACTTCGACTCAGGTCATGATCTCGCGGTCTGTGAGTTCGAGCCCTGCGGCAGGCTCTGTGCTGACAGCTCAGAGCCTGGAGCCTGTTTTGGATTCTGTGTCTCCCTCTCTCTCTGACCCTCCCCCATTCATGCTCTGTCTCTCTCTGTCTCAAAAATAAAAAATTACCCTTGTGCTGATTTAAAATGCAGATTATTAGTTCAAAATTTGATAGTCTGATTCAGAGTGTTTTTCTAATGAGCTCCTAGGTGATTCTGATGCAAGCAGTCCCCAAACCAAACTGACACACTGTTCTTTAAAAATTGCAAGCCTGGGAGGATGGGTTTCTGGGCCAGCAGATAAGCAGATTCCCTGCTCATTGTAGTGTCCTCATATACCAGGGGCAGGACTAAGCACATATGCAAGGGAACTTACTATGTGACTAGGTTTTGACCACTGCATCAGAAAGGCTACCTTTACAAGGTAAGAAAGGATAGGAATAAGGCAGGATATAAAAAGTATAGTGCCAGGTGAAACACTCCAAGGGCCTTATGGCAGTGGTTCCTAGATCTGTGGGCACATGAAGAATCACCTGGAGTATACTTCTTACAATTCAGATTCTCAGGCCTCGGGCTGCTGGGAAATATACATTCGTACCAGTAACAAGATTCCCTAGTTGTTCTGACACACATACAGGTATAGAAACTTTCTTGTTTATGGTATCCATAGGCCTAAGGTTATGTTGATCAAGATACAAGACCATTATACAAGACAATTATTGCAAAAATGCTTTGAAACACTAAAATGCCCTCAAAATTCTCCAGCAAAGAACAGTGAACATTACCAGGGTTTCCTTCTTGTCTCTTTTTCTTTTCCTCCTCCCCCTCCACCTTCTTTTTCAGGGGGGAAACCAACTAGAGGAGGTGGGCCATGCTAAATGCCCGGAATGGGTTCCAGATGGTGAAGATTTTGGCCTCTTGGCCTGACTGTCCCTCCCTTACCCTGGAGTACTATACAAATATTATCATTTTCTGGCTGTGCAGTGACATGAAAATGTCTGGGAGGCACTAGGTCCGTGTCAAAGAAACTCATACAGGGAGAGAGTATCCTCTTTGGTCCAGAAGAGAATGCCGAAGCATTTTCTGATCTTTACAAGGTGGAACTTCCACAGAGGAAGGAAACCATCATGTGTCCAAACTGATCCACACCAGGCTTGGCATGTGATTGGGGGTTGGGAGGAGGCATCCAGAGAAATGCTGCAAAGACGGCCCCGTTTCAGACTGCTGGACAGGGAGGTCCCCGCACAACACGCTGCAGCTCCTCCACCCTCGGACAGGACATCGTGGCAGTGAGACAGCCCCACCCTTGTCTAGAATCCCCCTAATGGCCAGGTACTCCTTTTTACTGTATTTCCTCAATTTGACTCTGATTTTTTTTTTTTCATTTTGATTTCCTGAAACTTGGATGTCTTACAATCAACATGTAGACTTAAGGTGATCTTTTTTTCCACCTGAAAATTTAGTGTGTCTCAAACTTGATGGTGTTTTAAAATTCAGAAAATAAGGTTTACCACCTCATTTAACCCTGAAGCAAGCTGTGAGGCAGGTATCATTATTCTCTTTTTTCCAGATGAGGAAACTGAAGCGCAGACAGAGTTCACAGAGCAAGGGAGCGACAGGGCCAGGACTGGAACCCAGTCTTTCGTGCCTCCTTCCCAACATTCTGTGAGCACATTTAAGGGTCTGAAAAATGGCTTCCACCCGAGTTACTGCAATGCAAGAAAGCAAAAAGTGATTTTCCTCTGACTTCAAATAGAACTTGGAGAAAAAAATGGAAAAATGGATAGGGTTTGTTTGGTTGCTATTGTTTATTTTAGACCATAACTGAAGTTTCTTTATGACTTTAGGAACTTAAGACTGCACCATACAGAGAACTATTCCTTTTTTTTTTTTGTTAATGTTTATTTATTTTTTTAAGAAAGAAAGAGACAGAGCACGAAGGGGGCGGGGGGGGGGGGGTGAGGGGCAGAGAGAGGGAGATACAGAATCTGAGGCAGGCTCTAGGCTCTGATCTGTCAGCACAGAGCCGTGCGCAGGGCTCGAACCTAAGAACTACAAGATCATGACCTGAGCCGAAGTTGGACGTTTAACAGACTGAGCCACCCAGGCATCCCCAGAGAACTATTCTTATAATGATCACATCTGGCATGTTTAATTTAAAATGGTCCTCAATGGAACAACAATTATCAATTTCCTGCTTGAATTTACTATTTACTTTTGAATGTTTCTAATGATTTTTGGCAATCAGGATTTTAAGGTGTTGTACCTTAAGATATCTAGCATTTTCTGTCAGCTTGTGAGGAGCAGGAAAAAATTTAACAGAATAAATCATCATCAAAACAATAAAACCAAAATGTTGTTCTCCATAATATTCAGGAAGTGCTCATTTTCTTGAAATCAGCAGGGAGGTGGGTGGGGAGAGAACCCTCCCCCATATACACACATACATAAACTCAAAGAAAACCACAGCCACTATTGACATATAATATTATTT
The DNA here is from genome assembly GCF_028018385.1 of Neofelis nebulosa. Classification (NCBI taxonomy): domain Eukaryota; kingdom Metazoa; phylum Chordata; class Mammalia; order Carnivora; family Felidae; genus Neofelis; species Neofelis nebulosa. The sequence goes on along the minus strand of NC_080786.1, from coordinate 88,762,794 downwards.
CTAATTCTTAAGAAATGCCCTTCCAGGGAGGCATTTATTTCCATTTTTCAGATGAGCAAACTCAGAGGGTTTCAGTGACTCGCCTGCCATCGCATAGCTTGTAAGAAGCCTGGGTTCTGGTAGCACTAATCATAAAAACACAGGGGCACCTGGGTGGCTCAGTCGGTTAAGTATCCAACTTCAGCTCAGGTCATGATCTCGTGGTTCCTGAGTTCCAGCCCCACATCAGGCTCTGTGCTACAGCACAGAGCCTGCCTCAGATCCTCTGTCCCCCTCTCTCTCTGCCCCTCCCCAGCTCGTGCTTTCTCTTTCTCAAAAATAAGTAAACATTAAAAATGGTAATAATAAATAAATAAAAGCACATATTATTGCCATTAACAATGACCTTCCCTAATCATCTCCATAGTTCATGAGGTAGGGACCACACCTATTTTATTCTCCACTGTATGCTGGAGCCTGACTCCTGTCACCCAATAGGCTTCCATAGCTACTGCCTGGTGGGTGGATGGAAGGAAGACAGAGGGAGGCTGAATGGAGTAAGTGTGCAGTGTGCTGGCCCCCCAGGCAGGCGCTCCTTCCACCCTTCCATTCCACTTGTTTGGAGTCTGTGCTCTGACAATCTGTTTGATCGGCTTCATTCTCTACAACTGGTATCACACTTCCATAAGCTGCTCTGATTTGTGTTCTCTAGAACTATGTCCATCTCCTTATTGGAGCCTGATCTATTCTGGTTCCTTTCCCAGTCAGTCGCTCAGCAAAGCGTAACTGACAGCCAGCCATGTGTCAGGTCCTTTCTAAGGTGCTGGATAGAAAACGGGGTAAGGTGCGCTTCCTGTCCTTGGGGCTCTTCCAGCCTGAAACAGTGACCTCTGTACTCTCTGCTGAGCTCTGCGTCCCTCAGCACTTTCTGCAACTACCTGCCAAACTCTCTTGGCCTCCACCAGCACTTCTGCTGTTTCTTTTGGTTTTTTTTATAAATTAAAAAAAATTTTTTAACCTTCATTTATTATTGAGAGACACAGAGAGAGCATGAGCATGGGAGGGAGAGACAGACAGAGGAGGAAACGCAGAATCCAAAGCAGGCTCCAGGCTCCGAGCTGTCAGCACAGAGCCCGACGCGGGGCTCAAACTCACAAACTGCGAGATCATGACCTAAACTGAAGTCAGACACTCAACCAACTGAGCCACCCAGGCGCCCCTGCTATTTCTGATGCTTTGTTTTGTTATTTTTGCAGACATAGGAGGGCCCAGTTGTGATTCTACTCTCTTTTAGTGTGTTCTTGTACTTTTTCACTTAGGCTATGTTTCACATGCTGGCAGGCAGCATCATACAAAGTTCTGTTGAGTTCTGAGATGGGTATGACCGGAAGGAGCCACCTGGGGAGTGAAAGAAGCCCCCTGTCTTACAGGTGAGGAAACAGAAGGTACACAGCCCACCCCAATCGCTAGTGGAGCCTGCTGCTCTTGCCAGTGTCCTTCCGTGGCACCTACCATGCATACCAGTAGATGAGGGGTTGGTTCGGAAAGGGACCACAGCCTGCTGAGTTCTAACAAATGATGAATCGAAAATCAAGTTCTTTTATGAGGCAACTGAGGTAGGGTCCTGGCCCAGAGTGCACAGGCAGTGGTTGAGGGGACTCTGGCCAGAGATCTCCCAGTGCCAAACGCTGCAACCATGGTTCCCATTCCACTCGACTACTGAACAACTTCCCAGATGCATTTTAAACATCACGCTGTAAGTGTGCTGCTTATTTAACAATTCAGTCAACAGCATGGCTAGGAGCAGCATGAGTTTGAGGGTTAAGAAGGACATGGACCCTCAGGTCAGACTCTGGCTTCATGGCTTACTAGCTGCGTGGTCAGGAGCAAGACAACCTCTCTGAACCTCAGTTTTCTTATCTTTACGGCAAGGACAATAACAGCGCATTGACCCCACAGACACCGTAAGGATAAATTGAGATAGATGATGCCCAGTAGAGTGCCGGCACGTGGGGAGTATTTGATAAACATTAGCTACTATGACCTTCCTTGGTCACTATGCTCTCTTCAGATTTTATATTCAAGAAATCTGTAGCAAGCGGTTTGACCCACTACTTTTTGTCTCTTAATAAATTATTTCACTTTATTTTTTTTTCTCTACTTACAAGCAGAAATATACTTAGTGTTTCCAAAAGTATTAATTGTTTCTGGGCCATTCAGTAAAGAAAGTCAGGCAAGGGTACAGGTATGAGATTTCTAATGTACCAACTGATATAGACATGCAACATTAAAATCTGATGGCCTATTAGAAACAAGTTTGGAAGTAGTAAGAGTGGAGTAACAGTTTGGGAACCACTTCATCATTAAGTTTTCTCCTGCAAAAAAACAAAAACAAAAACAAAAACAAAATACCTTCATAATGCAGTATTTTCACTTCTTCAGAAAAGTAACATCAATTCTTGGAGTAGCCCAGGAAGTTTTTCCCTTCACATCTCTAGATCCAGTGTTCAGGGTGAAAGAGACTATGTTCTGGGCTGCAGACTTGTGAGGCAGACCTTATTTGCACATGCAAATGATAGCCATCTAGAGCACTAATGTGGGCCTGGGGGCAAGCAGGGACCCCAGCCCCGCCCAGGTTTCTCGCCTGGTGCCTGATTAGGGAGCCTACCATCCACTAGGAGAGGATGTGTGTGAGAGAGACTCAAAACACCACGCACGTGAAACCGCGCAAATGAGCTCAGTTCGGAGAAAGCATTAGTCACTGACTCGTGGATGGGGCAGGTCAACATTCAGGGGAGGAAGTCAAGTGCGTGGGTTTGGGTGCCGGGCGCTGCGGCCGGGTGCTTTCTACAAAGCATCTCAGGTGGCCAGGTTAGCAGTGCAGTCACCGCGTGGCTTTTATGTGTGCGTGCATTCACACAGCCAGTGGTGTGGGGTAAAGCAAATACTTATGGCAGAATCTGGGGAGTTTTCTTATTATTTTGGATCATAGACTAACAAGAAACAAAACAATCATGGCTCTCGTGATTAAAATAAATTTTATTTGCTTGTGTTTAAGGAGTGTGTGTTCCTGATGGTGGTGGTGGTGGTGGAGTGTACAGAGAGTGAGGGGTGGGGGGTGGAGGGAGGGGATGGAAACAATGAAGTGGTATTTAGAAACAAGAGAATGAGATCACAAAGCTGTTTTCCCAAATTGCATCTGGTCTTCCTCTCTACCCCACAGCTCCTGGCAGTGTAAGCTGGATGCTTGAGGCCCAGTCCCCTGCCTTTAGGATCTCCCCCTGTGCACCCACACTAACCCCAGGCAGGGCTCTCAAAGAGCCACTGGGAGTCTGTCACTTCCCTACTCAAAGGAAAAACCCACTGACCTTGCTCCATGTTTAGGATTTCTGTATCTTTAAACCTCCTGTGGAGTTCTAAAGTTATTCCTAGTTATTTTGTTTGTTTATCTGTTTGCTTTTCTAACTAGAAGGACTAAGAAAATCCTCAAGATAAGACATGTCATCAAGCCTATGTTTATATCACATTCCATCTGGGGCTTCTGAATGTTGCTACATTAATTTTAACTTTAAAAAATACTATATATGGTGTGAGCCCAATTATGTAACAAAAAGGGGGATAGAAAAAAGGCTATAAGGAAATAAACTTCATACTTCATATTTTAAAATTAAATATGTTATTCTTAATAAAAATAAATTAACACTATAATTTAGTATATACTATCTATTATGGACTGAATGTTTGCATCCCCACCTAACCCACACCCTCCCCTCCTCCCCCCACCCCCCAAATCCATATGTTGAAGCTCTAGAATGGCTATATTTGGAGACGGAGCCTATAAGGAAGTAATTGGTGTTAATAAGGTCATAAGGGTGGGGCACTGAGCAGATAGGATTAGTGTCCTTATCAGAAGAGACACAAGAGAGCTAGTGACTGCATACACTCTTTCCCAAACTCCCTACCTCTCTCTCTCTCTTCCTCTCTCCCTATCCTCTTCCAACCTGCACATGTGTACACACACACACACACACACACACACACACACAGGCACAATGAGGGAAGGCCATGTGAGGATACAGAAAGAAGGTGACTGTCTACAAGCCAGGAAGACATCCTTCATCAGGAACCAAATCAGCTGGAACCTTAATATTGGACTTCTAGCCTCTAGAACTGTGGGAAAATTAACTTCTGTTGTTTAAGCCCCAGTTTTTAAATTGGCTAGCTCCTCTTAGCCCATGGATGAATCCTGGCCGCTCTGTAGTGGACAATCCAGGAAACCCTTGGTACCTGTCATACTTATGTCTTTTGAGAATATGAGTCATGAGAATTTATTTCTGCCCCAAGATTTCCTTGGAACCTATGGCCCTGCTTTCCTGGACATGTCTCTGAACCAGAGATGGCAGTATGAGACAAAGGTGACTCCACAGCCTGGTCCTGAAGGAGTCCACCGTCCAAGAGATTCCCCAGGACACCCTATCCAACCAGGTGTTGTCTTGGCAAGAATGCACAGGGAGACTCTGAGAGAAGGCAGCAGGGGACAGCAGGTATCAGCTACCACTGTAATCTCAACAGAGAGACCAGCTAATGTTCTATTTCTCACCAAGGCAGATCTCTGGAGCACTGGGATCCACAGGGGTTACACAGCAGCCCTGAGTTTCCTGAGCTTCCCTCTGTCTCCTCAGGACACGGCTCTTCCTTGAACCTAAGGAACCTTATTTCCTTCTAGCTACCCCCCTCCACCCCGTGGTCCTATGCTCCAGCACACCTAACTTCCTGCGCTTTCTCAAATTTTTTTATACATTTTTCATCTCCATGTCTTCACATATACTGTTCCCTTTCCTTGGGATCACCCTGCCCAGTTTACCACCAGATGAGCTGCCGAGTAACCTCCACAGTCCATTCAAACGTCTCCCTCTCCTTGAAGACTTCTCTGACACTCCAAGGTAAAGGTCTTCCACCACCCCCTACCAGTGTGTTTTCCTTTACAACACGTACCCCACATCTGGTGATTATTTGGTTAGGGGAGAGACTGTACCTTATCCCTGTGTATAAACTAAACTTCTAGCATTGGGTCTGCACATAGCAGTGCTCAGAAAAGGTTTTTGATTAACTGATTGCAGGGAATTGATTACAGAGAGGGAAATAAAGCTTGGGTGGGAGGGAGACAGAGACAAAGAGACAAAGGACAAAGGAAGGACAAAGTGGCAATAAAGGAGTCAGGGAAACACAAGGCGTCAGCAAGACACAACTTTAAAATGAACAGTGAAAAATCTTTTCGGGAATAAATGCATTTTCCCATTTCAAGCTAAGGTTTCATTTCTTTTTTTTTTTTAATGTTTACTTATTTTTGTGAGAGAGAGAGAGCAAGCAGGGGAGGGGCAGAGAAAGAGAGAGAGAGAGAGACAGAATCTGAAGCAGGCTCTAGGCTCTGGGTTGACAGCACAGAGTCACATACGGGGCTCAAACTCACAAACTGCAAGATCATGACCTGAGCCAAAGTTGGACACTTAACCAACGGAGCCACCCAGGCGCCCCAAGCTAAGGTTTCATTTCTAAGTAAACTATTTCTCTGTTTATTTTCAGTCCTAGTGAGCCCCGATGCCCATTATAGAACCCTCTTTAGACAACTGAAGCTTTGTCCTTAGTCACTATTCCCACATATTTCAAGCACAGAATCCTATTTTCCTCAGAGCAATACCTAAAACTTGTTTCCCTATAGGCTGCAAACTCTCCAAAATGGGGGAGGAAAGCTGTACAGGTACAGTCATTTGGGAGGGTTTCCACGATGCTAATTTCACAGTTTCTGACTGGGATGATGAAGTACCACCACCTAAGGTCACACGTACTGGAGATAACAAGTAGTCACAAGTATTTATTGTGACCCTAGGTCACAAATCACATTGTGGCAATCCACCAAGAGAAAATGCCTTCTTCATATCTCTTCTACAGTATCATCCCAAGCAACTTCATAAACACTCAGAAACCTTATGTTTAAAAAATATTATTAAGGTTTTCACAAGTGGCTCCCCAAATCAGAGGTACAATCCACACAGTAATTATAGTCTTAAGGACAAGACCTCAGAGGCTGCCAGAGCAAGAGAGATAATTTCTTTTTTCTAAAGAAAAAAAATCTCTAATTTAAAAAAATGTTTAAACATGGTCAGTTTGTCATTTAAAAATATTAACACCAGACCTTTGGGGTAAGATGGCAGACTGAATATATGTACCTAATTTTGTTCCTTCCATAAATCCCACTAATACATAGTAAAGAGGGTTTTTTTGTTTTGTTTTGTTTTTAGTATCTAAATCCCTAAGTATGGGGAAAACGGCAACAACATTTTGGAAGCTGAAACACGCTGGGTGGTCCAGTGGTCCTGAGATCAGACCTGAGAAAATGGAATCTCAAACCAGCAAAGGGAAACTGAAAACCAACCTGATTTACCCCACAAAATTCTCCAAAGTCTCAGATGGATGGCACCAGGCGTCTGGCCATGGGAGAGGAGGTGCATTAAAACCAGAAGTCCAAGGCAGACTCTCTGGGAAGTCAGGCACCTGGTGCTTTCTGGCCAACAGAAGTCTGCAGCGTATTCACTCTCTGGAGACGGCAAACCAAGGACTTTGACTGGAGTGCCAGGTCCAGCTGAGAAAAATCGAGTCCATGTTTACTGAATACTGAAGCAGTGGTCCCCAACCCTTTCCCCCAACTCAGCTCTCATAGCAAGGGTGGCTTGACTCATCCTTCAGGCAGACTGGAAGATGCCTCTTTGAAGAAAGTGAAACATTTCATGAAGCATCTAAAAAGATGATCCTGGGAGAGGGTCCCCAATAGCTAGTGTACCCAGACTAAACTGACCAGACCCAGCTATGAGCTCAGACTTCCAATTGGCCTTTTCTCCCTACTCTTACTCTGGAGCAGAAAGCCAAGAATGACCAGATATCTGATAAGTCCCTCTGATAGGGATGATAAAGACCCAAACAAAAGGAAAAGGTCAGCTTAAAGGAAACAGAAACTTTGCAAAGATAAGAAAACTCTGAAAAATATATCAACAAATACTCTGAGGGCTACAAGAAAGTATTGCATCCTTGAAGCAAACCAAAAAAAAAAAAAAAAAAAAAAAAAAGGATGTCATTAAAACAATAAAATGAAATGTAACAATCAAAAAACTAAGAAAAAGGTCTTGATTATTAAAAACAGTTTAGCAAAATAAAAAAATTGATTGAAGGCATACAAGACTGAGTTAAGGGAGTCCTCAGAAAGTGAAGATAAAAATAGGTAATAAAAAAAAATCCAATATCCAAATAGTAAAAGTACCAGAGAGAACAGAAAGTGTAGAAAAATATCACCACTGAAATAATTCAAGATGATTTCTCAAAACTGAAAGATACATTACCAGACCAGAAACAGCCCACCCAGTGCCCAGCATAATGTAAAGAGAACCTCATGTTCATGTATCGTTTTGAAATTTCAGAAAACCGGGGACAAAAAGAACTTCCTACTAGTTTATAGTTACATGTAAAAGATTATGAATCAGAATGGACTGCTTAACAGCAATACTAGAAGCCAGGAGACAAGCAATCAGAAGTTTAAAAGAAAATAGTTTGCAACCTAGAATTTGACATCCAGCCAAACTATGGGTCGAGTGTGAACACAGAAAAAAGAATTTTCAGACACAAAAAGTCTCAAACCACTTCTCTCCCATGAGCTCTTTCTCAAGAAGTTACTGGAAGATAACCTCCATCAAGATGAGACAGCAAGGGCACCTGGGTGGCCTAGTCAGTTAAGCATCCAACTTCGGCTCAGGTCATGATCTCATAGTCCATGAGTTCGAGTCCCACATCAGGCTCTGTGCTGATAGCTCGGAGCCTGGAGCCTGCTTCGGATTCTGTGTCTCCCTCTCTCTCTGCCCCTCTCCCACTCGCACTCTGTCTTTCTCTCTCTGTCTCAAAAACAAAGTAAACATTTAAGAATTTTTTTTTTTTTTTTTTAAAGATGAGAGAGCAAATCAGAATGACATTTCTGATGGAGATCCAACAGAGAGGGGAGATAAAGGAGGGTGAATAGAGATCCCGGGTGAACAACTCTGTACATGCATATGGGGTGACCTCCCAGACTGGAGTAATGGGACCAAGGACATGCTGAGGGCCCTCATCACCAAGCTCTCTGGAGCCCACCACACCTAGTTTTTAACCTGAGGTCAGAACACTGGCCTGAGCCTATCTCAGAATCTCATGTACTTGGTTCATCTTGACCATGAACTTGACCATGAAATTGCTGCCCTCACCTCTTCAGCCTACTCGTCACCCCATAGAACTGTTCTATTCGACCGACTGTCAATGGCTAAGGATGGTAATGAGGACCTCAGACGTAAAAACAGACAGCAGTTCTGTCCGCCAACACACCCCTCCAGATGTTTAGTACCTGACACATATTACTACCTTGGGAAAGTCAGGGACCTGAATAACCGAAAGTCAGATTACTCTGGTGAGGAAGGAAGGAGAAGCCCCTGGCGGAGAGCACAGGGAGCCCTTGAGGGAGCAACCTTCTATTTCCTAACCTGGGCACTAGATGACATTCTGCTGTTCTTTAACCAGCATGGATGTCTCAGACACTCTTCTATACACAATATATGTTTTAGAATGAAATAACTTAAGAAAGTAATTGTAATACAAATATTGGAAGCATTAATGTTTTTCCTCCTGTTTAGAGACCTCCCCTTCCATGTTCTTTCTCTGCAAAGTGATGTACTTCATTTTACAGAGAAAATCATAACTGTTTATATAATATGCTCATTTTGTGAGATGTGGGTATGCCTTCTGTAAAAACTTTGAGAATCTCCATTTTGCACTTTCACAGTGTCAGGCAAAAATTATATTACCTGGTAAAAAGTGGCGTGAAGACCAGATGAAATTAAGTCGGGAACCAGAAGGTTCCCCATCTCTGACTGCAGGCCTAAGTCTAGAGTCATGAGAGTCTTAGGAAGCATAAAAGTTAAGGACTGAGAGCCTGGGCTCTGGGTGGACTATCTGGGTTTGATTCCTACCTCTACCAACAAGGCAACCTCCAGCAGGTACTTACCATGCACAGCCTCAGTTTCCCCACTTGTAAAATGGGAATAATCATAGTACCTACCTCTCACTGTAAGAAGTAAATAAATTAACACATGTACAACACATGAAACAATGCCTGACATATACTAAGTGCTCAGTTTTATTACTATTATATAGATAAGCAACTGTCTTACTATGCATGGCAACTATCTTTCTACAGAAGAAGTTATTTCCATTGAAGAAATCCATGAGTGTGGGGACTCACTGTGGTCAGCCCTTCTCCTCATGGCCTCCTGGTGTTCCACAACTACCACCATCTTCTAGTCAGTGGCTGCTCGAAGAGGCAGGTTGGATGAAGCAGGTGGCCTTTGCAACAAATTGTCCAAGCCTTTTCACACTTGGGACTGGGACATGGTTCCCTAAAAATGGCAAACTTGGCTTGCAGGTGGGCTGTCAAACGGCATAGCTGCCTCCTTCACCAACTAGCATCAGCCAGCACACAGGGGTGAGCAACCACTTTGCTGTAAACACGAGTCACACATGGGCCTCGGCCCCAGTGGAGTGTAGGGCAAACAGCATTGGATGGGGCGCTGGGAGAACTGGCTTGCAACTGTGGCTCTGTGTGACCCAGCAAAGGTCACTCAACCTCTCTGTGCCTAAGTTTCCTCACCCACAGGGTCAGGCACATCACCCAGATTCAACATACTGAAGTTCAAGGAATCTAGGCACATGTCAGCTTTCCCTTCAATAGCATATAATTAGTGTAGGGGTAAGAGAAGACACTCATAGGACAGTGAGGCTTCTGAAAACACAGCCCGTCATCCAAAACTGACTGCAGCGCTGGTGGTGACCTGCTTGGGCTTCCATTCCCATGTCTAGGCAGAGCCCATAACAACGTTATCACTTTTTAAAACATACATCTAAACTAGTTCCTATTGCAGACAATTGGCAGGTGCCCAATTAATAGATTATTCCACCAGACAGTTGAATGCATTGGCCATTGGTCAAAAATGAGGTCACCACAATCCTATGTGCTATAACTGGAAAAGCCTAATGAAAAACAATTGTCTATTTTTTAACAAATAGGAATCCATATTCCCATCTCCCTTAATTTGCCTTGCTTGGTGTGTGGTTCAGGAGCAAAGGAAGATTTTGTTCAAGGTCAAGTTGGCTTTGCTCTTTGACTCCTTTGTTGTGCATTTGACTGTCCATGCATGTTTCACATCAGCAAATCCCCAGCCGGATTCCAGCTGACCTACAGGAATTTCTAGCCAACATTGCCAGATCCCTGGTCTTTCTCTCAAACCTGCACAGTCGGAAAGAACGGGTCAGGAGACTCCTGTCCCAGCCATCTGGACACACATGCTCAGTGGATATGCATAATATGAAGCACATGTGCTTTCTCAAAAAAATTTTTTTTTCCTAAGGGATACAGAGCTGTTATTAACAGAGCCTGTGGCATCCTTCCAGCACACAGACATTCCCAGACGAAACCATCCAGCCTGACCTGCTGCAGGTAAGATCTGCACTCTGATTTTACCAGTGATTCATCTACACTCTTTTGTCGAGCATTTAATGCCTCTCCAAGCATCTCCACTCCTTGCAAACAAAAAATCCAGGAGGAAAACTTTCAAAGCCAGTTTCTTCTCAGCTGCAACCCTTCCTTCCTTCCTCCTTCCCAAGACTGTCTGACTGAACTCGCAACCTGACCCCACCCTGGGCTGGGCCCTCCACACAGGCATTGTGGCTTCTCTTGCCAGCTGCAGCCTGTGCAGACAGAATACCTGGGAACTGCTGCCAAAACAGGAAGGTCGGCGCCTCTCAGAAGGGAGGCCTGGGGAGTATCCGTCTCCTAGGTGACTACAGATAAGAGATGAAGGGGCCAGGGCTTTCCACACCTCCAGTCACATTCCAGAGCCTTTCCCTTGTACCCTCAGTCTATCTGATTCATTCTTCATTCATTCACTCAGCAAACATACTGAGCACCTGCTGATATAAAGCCCTGTTCTGGAGCTGGGGACAAAAGGGGATTGAGATGTCTGTCTCTAGGGGCACCAGTGTTGCTGTGACAGGCCTCTTGGTGTAGGGGCAGCCCTGGACACCTTGGACTCCTCAGGAGCCCCCGGTGAAACCACCTCTCTGCACTCCCACACTGCTCCCACCAGTAGAGTCCCGAAGATAACATGACAAACAAGGCAACGGAGGGTTTGGGTAGGGGACTGGGCAGCAGATGATGCAGCCCCAGCCCCACCTCCTGGGCCTCATCTCTCCCTGAGCACAACAATATGGCTTCCAGAAATTAGGTCCACTTTCTGGTCCCAAGGACACATCTTGTCACAACCCATTGGAAAGTTGGCCGTGCTAATTGGCATACCTGTTGGGCTCTGATCTGGTGCGTGAATAAACCTTTCAAGCCTAAATCATCAACACCGCCTGAGTCTGCAAAAAGCCTTCAAAAGCCTGCTCATTACCAGTCTACAATGGAGCAAGTCTTTAACTGGATAGCAACTAACTTTTATCCATCATGGCAAAATCTGTGTTTTGCAAAGGGGGATTAGGGCAGTAATGAGGACCCCAGGCTGAGCCAGAAACCCCAGTATAGTAGCCCATTCAAAGGATCCAGCCATGAATAGCGGTAGAGGGAAAGAGAGAAGTTCAGAGTAGGAAACCAGGATATGAAGGGGGTGGGGGGGAAGGAGTCAGAAAGGGATGGAGAGAAAGGAAAAGAAAGGAAAAGAAGATAGGAAAAATCTAAAAGAGGGCTGCTTCCCATCCCTTTTACCATGGCCACAAATTCCATCAGGTGGTCGGCTGCTCCCACTAGGGGTCCTGTGGTCCTGTTCCTTTCTGAATTAGCAAAACTTTCCAAGGAGTCACCTAAGAAAGTGCAGAAACTCTCACCTCTGCTGAGGTCAGACTGCCTGAGACCAACAATATGGAGGACTGAGGGCTGAGCAGTCTGGGAGCCAGGCCTCACCCCTGCATTCTCCAGGAAAAGGAATGGGGCCTGAGGACCCAGGAGGGAGCACCAGGTCCTATCCTGATTGACACCATGCCCTGACCTGAATTAGATCCTGGTCAGCTGACCTTGTCTATTCCCACAGTGCTGGAGGGATTCGGGAACCATATTTTAGCCACTTCAGTACCTGGTTCTGGCTCCTCGCCTAGGCTCATAGTCCTCTGTCTCATTCCTGCTTCCCCTTCAAGCGCTGACCCATAATATCTCTGATCATGTATGGGAAGGCCCAGCCGAGACTAACAGGTTCTCAGACGCCCTTGATCTAAAGGAGAAGGTGAGCAGTAAAGGATTTGGTGGAGGAGAATGGCTCCATCACCCTTGTTCAAGGGCATGCCAGACCACCATGGAATAGTGCTTTAGAGTCAGGAGCTCTGGGTTCCAATTTTGGCTAAGCCACTTACTATGCAATCTCAGGAAAGTTGCATAACCTCTCTGGGCTTCAATGTTCTTGTCTGTAAAATGGGAATAACCATCCCACCCATATCACTAGGTTGCTTTAAGGTTTAATTAGAACGATATATGGGAACACCTGGGTGGCTCAGTCGGTTGAGTGTCTGACTTTGGCTCAGGTCATGATCTCATAGTTTGCGAGTTCGAGCCCCACATCGGGCTCTATGTTGTCAGCTCAGAGCCTGGAGCCTGCTTTGGATTCTGTGTCTCCTTCTCTCTGCCTCTCTCTCTCTCTCTCTCTCTCTCTCTCTCTCTCAAAGGTAAACAAACATTAAGAAAAAAATTTTTTAAAGAATAATATATGTAAAGTGCCTGACATAAAGTTGGCACTCATTATAATTTTCCCACATACATCCATACACACGAATAAGCAGGTTTTGTGACACATAGGGCCCTTAGCTGAGTGCTAGTCAAATGAGACAGGCAGAGGAAGGAGTAGCTAGTCTTTGTCCTGAGCCCCCTCTTAGGGCAATGAATTCTTTGGTCTTGTCTCCAGGATTCTGCCAGTCTGAGCAGTATGACACGTGGCCTCACCACTGTCTGGCTCTTACTCCACTGAGTTTGTGTTAGACAGCAAAGCAGATGCTATATGAGCAGGGGGCCAGACAGGGGTTCTCGACCCTGGGTGTATAGTAGAATCACCTGGAAAGTTAGAAAATACAGCCCAATAGGTCCCGCCCATCGGTGCTGGGTGACTTGGTCTCGGGTGGGTCTCCCCTGTCACTTCTAATGTGCAGGCAGCGTTGAGACCCCCAGGGATAGAGGCTGGGTCATCGGTTATTCCAAGAAGACTCTATTCCACTCTGCTGGACCAGGGAGGGCTGAGTACCGAGGCCTGGCTTCTCAGAACTTACTTCACTTCTCTGGGTTCTTGCATCTGTGAGATGGAGAAAATAACCCTGCCCAGCCTCCTTATCTGTGAGGGTCTCATGAGATGGTGGGTGTGAAAGCTTTCAGTACAGCATCACCTACTTGACCACCGTGTAAGTAAAATGCCAATGCCAGGATACCATAGACCATTCTACACAAAGGAGTCGTGCTTCCTCCTAGTACCTCTGTGGGCAGAGAGGAAAGACTGAGCATGCTACCCTGGGACAAGGCTCCCTGGCCCTCAGAGGCCAGAAAACAAACAGCCAGAATCACGACTCCACACAGAGGCCACCTGGGGCACTGCAAGGCCTTCCAGGCAGGCCTTGCTCCCAGGCTTTGGAAAACCCTTCCCAGCAAAGCTATACAGAGATGCCCTCCCACCACAGGGGGAAAGGAGCCCACAAGGAAGGCTCGGGAAGACACGTGGCTGGGAAGATGATGCTACAGAGTCATGATGGTAGCTGGGCCACTGTCTTCATCTCAGGAAGAAAAAGGGGCCCTAGGGAAGATGTTCCAGAGTGGGGGCACAGATGTGCCATCTGCACCTGCTGGCACCAGAAGAGGTCGCAGTCTGCATCACCATCTTTCCCTTAGTGTGCACATTCCTGCACAAATATTTACTGAACTACTATATGCCGGGCACTGTGCATCCCAGGGACACCACAAGCCTTGTCCTCAGTACCCCAAGTGCAGGCTGATTGCAAGCTCCAGGGAAGCAGCCAAAACATTCATGTGTTTGTTATATCCTGAATGGACCAGGAAACAGTCGTCGGAAGAGATTATGGGGTATGTTCTTTGGTAAAGAATATTAATCTTTAGGATACCTGCTTTGTATGTTAGGAATTCTATCAGAGAGGATTTGTTGTTGTTTAATACGGAAAAGTGAAAAAAAAAAAAAGCCTCTTCTGTGAAGTAAATTCCATCTTAGTATAGGTGTGGTGCTATTGGCTTCAAAATGGGCATGCTGTCCCCAAGCGCCAGCCCATCCCGGTGCTTCATCTCCAGGCCTGACTGCCCCTGGGAGCCCTTGGCCACCACACATCGCTGCCTTCTAGTCGTCTCCACTTGGACCTCACTTGAACTCTTATGCTGACCTCTTCCTCTCCCCCACATCTATCCTGCCAGATTCCTCCCAGATCCCAGTAGCGCGAAGCCATCAGCCAGTCAGCCTCGTGTCAGCCACGTCGCTCCACTCTGCCTCATCTCTACATCCCACCCTGCCATTTCATCTGTCTTTAACCTGCCCCCTTTCCTGTCTCCAGAGGCTCTGGAGCATCACTGCTTTCCCAGATCACTGCAACAGCCTCTCAAATAAGTTTCCTGCCTCCGTCCTCCACCCCTACCCCAAGCCACTGGTTTTCCATACCGTGGCCAGAGCAGTTTTCTAAAATGGAAAACTTATGTCACATTTCCCACTGCCCCAAGACAAAGCCCAGGCCCCTAAGCGGGACAGCCCAGGCTTTCAGGAGCTGGCTCCACGTGCTCTGCAGGCTCCTCTTCACACGTGCCACTCGGGGCTCTCTCATTTTCCCAAGCACAGCAGGCTCCTGGGTCTTTGCATGAACTGCAAGATGTGCTTCCTTCTCTTCTTCCTCTGGCTAAATCCTGTACTCCTTTAGCACCTAGAGCTCAGCAGGAATCTGCTCTGGAAAACCTTCCCTGACTCAGGCTGGACTGGGAGTCCCCCCACCCCAAAATCCTTGTCACAGGACTTGTCACTTAGCAACCGTTTACTTGTCTGGGTCTCCCGGGACGCTGTAAGAGTTAAAATGAAAGAAATGGCAAGGCATGACCTACCGTGAACAAATCTCAAAAATATGGGAAAAGCAAACTGCAAAATCATTCAATCATCCACACTATTTAAATATTTACCAGGTGAGTGGGTCCATACGGTATGATAAAATGTGTGTAAAACTTTCAAACACTAAACAATAATAGAGATCAACGGTGGTATCTACAGATGTTAGAAAAATAAAAACACACGGGAGGGACAAATATCAGACTCAGGATGGTGGTCGCCGGAGGGGGAGAAAAGAGAGTGGAGCAAAGTACTACTTAAATTGTACCTGTAACACTTTACACGTTTTTATTTTTAAGAGAGTTCTGAAACAAAACCGGCAAAATATCATCCATTAAACTTGGGGGATGGGTAGATGAGAATCTGTTACATTATTTCCTGTATATTTGAAATATTTCATCAGTACATTTTTTAAAACTTTTAATGAGGAACCAGAGTCTCCAATGCCCTTGTTAACATCCCGGGGGGCCTGAGCACACCGCTGTGGCTGCCCGCCCCACCACACAATCAAAAATGCAATCCGGTGTCGTAAACACTTTTATCCTCACTTTTGCCAATGAGACAACCAAGGCTCAGAACAGGTAACCTTGCTCAAGACCACCAGAGGCTTCCAGATTTCAGACCATATTCTTCGTATACAATTCCTACTATTTCATCCAAGAGAGAGCACCTATGTCAAACGGAGTACGTAGAGAGAATTCTAGATGTAGGAACAGGGCTGTATTCATATGTATTTATGACCCAGTGAGTGGAGACATTTCTGGGAAGAAGAGGGTGCAGGAAGGTGCAGAGTTGGAGACGCAACCAAACAAGTAATTTGGGGCTAGCCCGTGAAACTCAGTTAATACAAACCCACTAGGTTTGGACTCTGTCCTATAGGCAATAGAAGGCTGCTGGAAATGTTTAAGCTGGAGAGTAACCTAAGCAAAGCATGGTTTTAGGAAAAGTAATCTGGCTTCAGTGTACAGGAGGGTTGGTTGCCCATAGGAGATGGGTAGAGTCGACCAAAAGGAAGTTCCTGGAAGGATAAATTCAGTTCTGGAAATCATCCAAGTGTCCCACATAAGAAGTGGCCTCTGCTGATCTAAGGGGAGAATTGTTGGGTTGAAAAGGGTAGGAAGGTTTAAGCTACACAGAGAAATAAAAGTTCTCTCCAGCTTTCCAGGCATGGGGAAATGGTGTAGACATTTGGGAGATAACCTAATTATTTGCTTATTGAGTTTTTTTCAGGTGTTTTGTTTTGTTTTGTTGTTTTGTTTTGGCAAGGGGGTGAGGAGAAGGTAAATAAAGGGAAGAGGAAAAAATGCAAGACTTCAGTTTTGCTTCTAATTCAAGGTGATGCTCAGACATCCAGGGAGAAATGGAATGGCAGTTGGTGACATGGGAGCTCCATCCAAGAAAGCTGAAGAAGCAGATGACAGCAGCAGTGGTGCTGGCAGGATCTCTCTGAAGAAGACAGCACAGAGAAAAGCAGCGCTGACAACTGACCCGTGGTCCCCTGCCTGTGTCCAGGACAAGAAGACTAAGAAAAGAGTCAAGGCAGCATCGTGTTGAAGAAGAAATGGGAAGAGACTGATTCCAGTCAGCACAGGTGGTTGCCATAGTCTGAAGGTTTGTGTACCCTCCCCTCCAAATTCATATGTTGAAGCCTAATCCTCAGTGCGATGATATGTGGAGGTGGGCCTTTGGGATGTGATTAGGTAATGAGGGTGGAGTCTTCTTGAATGGGATCAGTGCCCTTATAAAGGAGGCCTCAGAAAGTTTCCTTGCCCTCTGGTCACATGAGGACACAGTGAGAGGACAGCCTTCTACAAACTAGGAAGCAGGCCCTTGCAAGACATTACATCTGCCAGTGCCTTGATTTTGGATTTCCAGCCTCCAGAACTGTGAGAAATAAATGTCCATTGTGTATAAGCCACCCGGTCTAGGATATTTTGTTATAGCAGCCTGAATGGACTGAGACAGTGGTCACTGGTGCAAAGGGGGTCAGGTATAAGAAATGAGCAAAGGTTCTGGATTTAAAGACCAAGAGGTCAGTGGGACCTCAAGTACAGCATTTTCAGCAGATGGCAGAGTCAGCCATGCCTGATCCTTGATCTTTTAGTAGCTCCTAACAGCAAGCTGGCCTTACAGCTGGGCATAGGCAGACCCGGATCCCACCCGCCAGACTCAGCACAAGAACCTGTGCCTGCCCAAGCCGTGCACTGAGCAATAGCCCCCTCCCACGGATGGCAGGGTACCCAGGCAGAGTAGAGCATGTGAAGTGGACTGGAGGAGACTACAGACCCATGCAAAGCAGCCATCTTCCTAGATAACCAAAAAGTTAAGCTTGGAGATGCATAATTTCATTTTTAAATGCAGAACATAGAATTAAAATGTGCCACATGTCACTTTATTTTCTAAAATGTATTTTATCTATATTTGCCTGACTTCTATGGCAATAAAATCATTTTGGCATGACACACATCTTACATAAATGAAAATATAATCCAACAAAATGGCATTTTAGGAGCCTTAAGCCAAACAAATGTTTGAGAAGGCCTTGTTTAAATTAAGTTGCCGTGCTATTTAGCTTTTTACAGTAATGTAGCTGTGTCTCCACAGAGCCTTGTGCAAGGATACTGTTTTGGAAGAGACAGGATGGGAGATGGGGAGAGGGAGAGGGGCCTGTGCTGACTGCTTGAAGACCAAGGAGTCAAGAAGTGAGGAAATGGAGATGATGAGTGAGATCCATTTTTATAGGCAGCATGGAGACGAAATGAGAGACATGACATAGTAGCTTGAGATGCAGGATGAGGTGTGATATAGGAGCCTGAGTGCAGGGAAGGATGCACCAGGTGAAAGACACCAGACTAAATGAAAGTCTGCACCCTGACTATGAGTCCGCCAGCCCTGTTCCTCCGCCCTGTTCCCAGCACTGTGGCAGCCAGGCTTGTCCGAGGCAGGAGACTGGAGAGTTCTCTGGAAGACACTAACTGTACCAGAGGAAAGACCTACAGAAACTCACATTTGGGAGACTTGGGTGAAACAGCCCAGTGTGCCACACCATCACCTCACAGTGAAGCCTGCTGCCACAACGACCACCTCTGCTACATAGACCTTCCAATGGCTGACCAGTGCCTCCTTATTAAAAATGAATGGGGGGCACCTGGGTGGCTCAGTCGGTCAGTTGAGCATCCCAACTCTTGGTTTTGGCTCAGGTCATGCTCTCATGGTTCAGAGAGCCCCGAGACGGGCTCTGTGTTGACAGTAAGGAGTCTGCCTGGGATTCTCTCTCTCCTTCTCTCTCTGCCCCTCTCCCTTCCCCAACATTGTGCGCACAGGTGCATGTGTGTGCACGCTCTCTCTCAAAACAAATAAATAAACTTTATAAATAAATAAATAAATAAATAAATAAATAAATAAATAAATAATAAAAAATGAATGAACAGGGGCACCTGGGTGGCTTAGCTGGTTGAGTGTCAGACTCTTGATTTCGGCTCAGGTCATGATCTCCCAGTTATAGGATCGAGCCCTGTGTCAGGCTCCACACTGGGCACTAAGCCTGCTTAAGAGTCCCTCCCTGCCCCTTCCCCACTCATTCTCTCTCTGTCTCTGTCTCTCTCTCTCAAAATAAATAAACTCTAAAAAAGAAAAAAAAAAAAAAGAATGAACAGCCAGGGACTACCAGACATTGAAGAAATCTTGCAGCACTTAACACAGAGAACAAAACAAGATAATAGAATAAAGGAAATGCAGAAAAAAAAACAGATAATGTTGAGAGCAGAAGAAAATTTGACAAGAAAAAAAAAAACTCCTATAAGTTATAGCCTAAAAGAATCAAAACGAGATATTATATTCATGAAACAAGATTCTCAAATTATCAAAGAACAACAAAGAGCTCTTGGAAATTAAGTCTAGTCAAAACGAAAATTTACTACATTAGAAATAAAGTTGAAGAACTCTCCCATAGAGATGGAAAAAAGGAATACGCTAGAGAAGAGAGAAGATGAAAATAATAATAATAACAAAAGGTTCAAGCCAGGAGCTCTAATATCCAAGTATTCAGAATTCAAGGAAAAAATTAAAAATTAAAAAAGAGAGAAAAAACAAAGGGGAAGAAATTGTCAAAGAAATAATTTGAAAATTCCAGATCGAAAGTGCCCCAGGTCAACAAATAGCAATTTTCATCATGAAATCTTAGAACCTCAAGGGAAAAGGGAAGGTTCTGAAGCACTTGAAGAAGAGAAAGAGGTCACTTACCAGGAGCAGAAATCCAAATAGCACCAAACTCCTGGATGCTGCTGAATGCCAGAAGGTAGAGCAATGACTTCAAAATTCTATGGGAAGTGATTTTCAGCCTAGATTTTTATATCTCCTACCAATCACTCGTACCAAAGTGACATTTTCCATCCTAGACAGAAGAGGATGATTTGGGATCCAGACAGTAGGGACAGCACCTGGGAGAAGTGAGGGCAAGTACCAAACAACACCTGTGATCCTGGCCTGATATCATCCATCCAGAAGGAAGGTGAGGATGGGGTTTCCAAGAGAAAATGTAACATAGGGAGAATTGGGGAAAATGCCTATACATATTTAAAAGCTCTATGGATGGGGCTCCTGGGTGGCTCAGTCGATTAGGTGTTCATCTCTAGCTCAGGTCATGATCTCACAGTTTGTGGGCTCAAGCTCCTCATCGGGCTCTGTGCTGACAGCTCAGAGCCTGGAGCCTGCTTCAGATTCTGTGTCTCCCTCTTTCTCTGCCCCTCTCCCACTTGTGCTCTGTCTCCCTCTCTTTCTCAAAAATAAACAAACATTAAAAAAATAAAAAATAAAATAAAAATAAAACTCTATGGATATTTTTATAACGGTGATTTAAAAAAACTAGAGGGGTGCCTGGGTGGCTCGGTTGGTTAAGCATCTGACTTCGGCTCACATCATGATCTCATGGTTCATAGGTTCAAGCCCCATGTCAGGCTCTGTGCTGACAGCATGGAGCCTGGAGCCTGCTTCGGATTCTGTGTCCCCCTCTCTCTCTGCCCTTACCCCACTCATGGTCTATCTGTCTACCTCTCTCTCTCTTTCTCTTAAAAATAAATAAACATTAAAAAAAAATTTTTTAAGCTAGAAAATAAAGCAAATGAAAAAAATAGAGCATAGTGGATTGAATTGTGGACCCTAACAAGATATGCCCACACACTAACGCCAGAAACTTGTGAATGTGGCCTTATTTGGGAAATAGGTCTTTGCAGATATAATTAAGTTAAGGATCTCCAGGTGGGATCATCTCGAATTATCCAAACTGGACCATTTCCAGTGACAAGTTGTCCTCCTGAGTTTCTCACAGAGGAGAGGCAAGAGGAGGAGAAGGCCATGTGACCACAGAGGCAAAGGTAGGAGCAATGTGGCCACCAGCCAAGGAACACCAGGAGCCACCAGAAGCTGGAAGAGACTAGGAAGTGTTCTCCTCTAGAGACTTGGAAGGGAGTGTGCCCCTCCAACACCTCGCTCTCCCACCTCTGGCCTCGAGAACAATGAGCTGCTATATTTCTGTTGCTTTAAGCCACCCAGTTTGCGGTGGTTTGTTAAGGCGGTGGTTAGTTTCAGGAGAAGCTGAAGATATACAAACAAGAAAGCAATCAGAGTATGCAATTTGGCTCAAAAATGAGTATCTTTATGTATATGTATTACTTTAACTACACATAAAAATTAATTTTAAAAGAACAAATGACATATTAGAAAAAACTTTTCAACATATACAACAAACACTGTCTAACACTAATAAAAGCTAACCAGGTATTTGTTTTATTTTGAATTAATTGTGAAGGTAGAAGAGTTACAAATCATTGAAAAGGAAGATAGCACAAAGGAACAATAGGGAAAGATTATAAATAATTCAAAGAAAATAAATATAAATGACAATAAAAATATGAATAAAATAATTCTCATTAATGATTTCAGAAAAATTAATTTTTTTTAAAGGAGCACAATTTTTGCCCATCATTTCTTGCCAGAAATTTAAAAAAATGAACATATCCAATATTGTTCAGGGTATGGGGAATCAATAACTCTTACACACTGTCAGTGAGAGTTCAAAATGGAACAACTTTATGAGAAGGCAGTTTGGCGGCACATAATAAAATTAAAAAAAAAATCTTTTAATGTTTATTTTTGAGAGAGAGACAGAATGGGGGAGGGGCAGAGACAGAGGGAGACACAGAATCCAAAGCAGGCTCCAGGCTCTGAGCTGTCAGCATAGAGCCCTACACAGGGCTCAAACTCACAGACTGCGAGATCATGACCTGAGCCAAAGTTGGACACTTAACTGACTGAGCCATCCAGGCGCCCCAGAACCTATCAAAATTTAAAATATTTTTGACCTTTGTCCTATTAATTCTATTTACAACCCTTGATCCTATAGAAATAAGCTTTAAATTTTGCACAACGATATTCATGTCAGCAATACTTCTAATAGCAACAAACTAGAAAAAAACTAAATATCCATCAATAAACAAATGTTTAAATATATTTTCAGCTTGTTATATGGAATACTATTTAAGTGTCAAAAAAAGAATGAGGGAATCCCAAATGTACTGACATTACAGTCATGATGTCCATAATATATTATTGAGTACAAGAGGAAAAATAGCAGGGCGCCTGGGTAGCTCAGTCGATTAAGCATTCGACTTCAGCTCAGGTCATGATCTCACGGCTCATGAGTTTGAGCCCCGCGTCGGGCTCTGTGCTGACAGCTCAGAGCCTGGAGCCTGCTTTGGATTCTGTGTCTCCCTCTCACTCTGCCCCTAGCCCACTCGCATTCTGTCTCTGTCTCTCTCAAAAATAAATAAACATTAAAAAAAAAAAGAGGAAAAATAGCAGAACAACAGAATTTAAGCACATTTTTACAAAGACCTATGTTATATGTGTTTATGTACATGCACATGCACTTGAAAATAGACTGGAAAGATATTTACCAATCTCCCTCTGGGGAGCAGGAGCAGAAGAAGAGAGTAGGGGAGGGAACTTCCACTTTTTATTTTATATTTCAATATTTTTAAAATTCTTACAAAACATTTGTCTTGAAATAAAGGGGAAATATAATTTCACTTAAGTGTACTTAAAATTTTTTTTTTCTGATTTTAAAATGAACTGTTATGGTTTAAAGTGTGTCTTCAAATTCTTTGACACGTCTCCATTCAAAATTATAGAAACTAATTTCCCTCCCTTTGAAGAGGACCCAACTAAGTGATTCACTTCTAACAAAGAGACTATGGAGGAAGTAGGGCTCTGTGACTTCTGAAGCTAGATCATGTGAAGGATAGAGCGCTCTCTCTCCTTCTCGTTCCCTCTGATTGTTTGTTCTCAGGGAGGCTGGCCACTGCATGACTTGGGGACACGTAAGCAGCTTTCAGGAAAGGACAACATGGAGGAGGAGGGAGGCCTCCCTCCAAAAACCAACCCCAACTTGCCAGCCAGCTCCTCCAGCCCTGGTCAAGCTTTTAGGCAGCTGCCGCCCCTGCTGACGTCTGACTGAGCCTCATGAGAAACCTTGAGCCAGAACCACCAGCAATGCCATAGCTAAATTCCTAGCCCACAGAAAAGGCAAGAAATAATAAATGTTTATTGTTGTCTTATGTCACTAACTTTTGGGGTGATGTATTTGACAGCAGTATATAAGGAATGCCTGTACCAAGCTCCCTGGGGAGGGCAGAGGTGTGAAAATGAAGTGTGGTCTTACTTTCCACGTTCTTACTTTATACATTCCAGGACTGTTTAGATTTTTTTCTAGTTAGTCTTTTATATTTAAATAAAGGGACAGAAATAAAGTTAGGCTTAAGTGTATTTTTAAAACATTCCTTCCCTGATTTTAAACATAACACAAAAGAAAATGGACAAAGTTGCAGGTCTGACACCAGCCAACCCCAGCCCTCCCTAGAAAGTAGCAATAACCAAGCCAGTGTGGTATTGGAGAACAAGCAAAGAGCACTAGAACAGAGCAGGGAGCCCAGAAATACACACACAGATACAGTCAACAGATCTCTGACAAAGGAGCAAAGGCAGCGTGGTCTTTTAAAAAATGGTGCAACACCAGGGCAGGCACATGCAAAAGCAAATCTGGACATTGACCTTACACAGTACACAAAATTGACTCAAAACAGATTACAGATTTAAACGTAAAACACAAAACTGTAAAAAGTCTAGAAGATAACATAGGAGACAATCTACATGACCTTTGATTTAATCATGAGTTTTTTAGGTACAACACCAAAAGCATGGTCCATGAAAGAAAAATATTGATGTGAGATTTCATGACAATTAAAAACTTCAGCTCAGCAAAAGACATTGTTAAAAGAATAAAAAGATGGGGCACCTGGGTGGCTCAGTCGGTTAAGCGTCTGACTCTTGATTTTGGCTCAGGTAATGATCTTACAATTTGTGAGTTCGAGCCCCACATGGGGCTCCAGGCTGACAGCGCTGAGTCTGCTTGGGATTCTCTCTCTCTCTTCCTCTCTCTCTCTCTCTCTCTCTCTCTGCCCCTCCCCTGCTCTCTCTCTCAAAATAAATTAATAAAAACTTTTAAAAAATAAAGTATTAAACGTAAAAAGACTATCAATATAGAACTCTATATCTATCAATATAGAATTATATATATAAGGAAAGTCCTGACTCAGTCAGTTAAGTGTCTGACTTTGGCTCAGGTCATGATCTCACAGCTTGTGAGTTTAAGCCCCACATTAGGCTCCATGCTGACAGCTCAGCGCCTGGAGTCTGCTTTGGATTCTGTGTCTCCCTCTCTCTCTGACCCTCCCGCAGCTTGTGCTCTTTCTGCCTCTCAAAAATAAACATTAAAAAAATTTATTTTAAGAATAAAAAGATAAGCCATGGACCGGGAGAAAATATTTACAAGACCTACATGTGATAAAGGTTTGTGTCCAAAATATACACAGAATTCTTAAAACTCAGCAATAAGAAAACAACCAGATTAAAAAATGGTCAAAAGACCTGAACAGACACCTCACCAAAGATGACATACAGATATCAAATAAATGTATGAAAAGATGCTTAATATTATAGGTGATTACTGAATTTCAAATTCAAATAACGAGATGCTACTATTAGAGAGAGATACATATCAGAGTGTTTAACATCCAACACACTGACAACACCAAACACTGGTGACAATGTGGAGCAACAGGAACGCTCACCAGCTGCTGGTGGGGATACAAAATGGCACAGCCATTTGGGAAGGCAGTTTGGCAGTTTCTTAGAGAGGTAAACATAGTCTTACTGTATGACCCAGCATTCATGCTCCTAGGTATTTATTCAAATGGGTTAAAAAGTTGTATCTTCAACAAAACCTGCACACAAATGTTTACAGACGTTTTATTCATAATTGCCAAAAGTTGGAATCAACCAAAATGTCCTTTAATTAGGTGAATGGATTAAAAAAAAAACTGAGTTACAACTACACAGTGAAATATTCAGTGACAAAAAGGCATGAACTAGCGAGTCACAAAAAGACACAGAGAACCCTTGAATGCATTTGCTTAGTGAAAGAAGTGAGTCTGAAAAGGCTACATACCATATGATTCCAACTCTAGGAAAGGCAAAACAAGAGAGGGAAAGAGTAAGATCAGTGATTGTCAAGAGTTCAAGAGTGGGAGGAAGGAGGAATGAACAAGTGGAGCACAGGAATTTCTGACACCTTAAAACTATTCTCTACGACACTGTAATGGTGGATACACATTATTATTGTACGAGCTCACAGAACTGCACAACACAAAGGGTGAATCCTACTCTAAACCATGGACTTCAGGTACTAATAAGGTGTCAACATTGGTTCATCACTTGTAATGAACATGCCACAGTAATGAGAGATATTGATAAGAGGGGGAACGGAAGTGGGGAAAGGAGGGGGAAAAGATATGGGGACCTCTGCACCATCTGCTCAATTTTCCATAAACCTAAAACTGCTCTAAAAAATTCAGTCTAGGGGTGCCTGGGTGGCTTGGTCGGTTGGGCGTCTGACTTCGGCTCAGGTCATGATCTCACGGTCCGTGAGTTCGAGCCCCGCGTCGGGCTTTGTGCTGACAGCTCAGAGCCTGGAGCCTGTTTCAGATTCTGTGTCTCCCTCTCTCTCTGCTCCTCCCCTGTTCATGCTCTGTCTCTCTCTGTCTCAAAAATAAATAAACGTTAAAAAAAAATTTTTTTTTTTTTAAATAAAAAATTCAGTCTATTAGGGGCACCTGGGTGGCTCAGTCGGTTAAGCATCTGACTCTTGGTTTTGGCTCAGGTTGTGATCTCACAGTTCATGAGATTGATCCCCGTGATAGGCTCTTGGCTGACAGTGTGGAGCCTGCTTGGGACTCTGTCTCCCTTTCTCTCTCTGCACACCCCTTTCTCAAAATAAATAAATAAATAAACTTTAAAAAATACAGTCTATTAATTTTTTAAGTAGCACTAACCAATTGATGGAAAGGAGAAATAACATAATGCCGCCACCCATAACCTCAGCAGAAAGACAGTCACTGCTGACACTTAGGTATAGTTCCTTCCAGTCCTTTTTCCAGCCTTTTTTCAAAGGTCTATGTGCATGTCGTTTTTCCAAAGGGCTGAAATCATTCTGCTAAATGCATTCTGAAGGTTTATGATCTAGTTTTAGTTTGGATTTTTACTGCAAAGAAAGTAGCCCATATAAAACATCAGTGATACCAAAAACAGATTTGAGAGGGGCCAGTTGCCATGGAAATGATTGAAAATAAATTTCACTTCACACTACACCCTGCTAATGCACTGACCAGAAAGAAGGAGAAATACTTGGAGTAACAGAAGAGCAGCCAAGATAGCTTCTAATCGAGAAGAAGGAAAACACATCGGCCTAGTGAGGTTTCAAAGAGGCTGGTAGCATCAACCTGCAATTTAATTAATTAAGCTTTTTCAGCAACCACGCTGATGGAGGGAGAAAGCACCCAGGAATGGGAGACTGGAGTGGACCCCCTCGCCCCCACTGACAGTTAGTTTTACAGCCAAACAGCCAGCAGGTCTCCCTCCGGATGTGGGCTTGTCTCTGCAGTTGGTGCAAGGCCAGGAAACAAATCATTCCTCCCCTGCGATGGAGATGCTCCAAGTGTTTAGCAAGCTGCAAGGCCCAGGCGCCAAGTGATCCGTTTGGACACTGCATTGGCTCTTAGCATTGGAGCGGGTCCTGGGGCAGCCCTTCTGCACAGGGCTTAACCCTTTAGATGCTGGGTCATGGGCAGTCTGGAGGTTCTGGGGCAGGGATCAGGATGTCAGAGTGCAGGGGGCACTCAGGGAGCTCAGGGGAGAGACTATTTTCCAACAGAAGAATTTGAACATATGAAAAATAAGGCCAGAGTAGCGTGTACCAACTGAATTCTGAACTTCCTGCAACCAACATCTTTATGAAAGACAAGACTATTTAGAACACATCAGGGCAGCCTTCACGGGGGAATGCAGAGCTATTATCACCAAAAGGCAGCTGGTGGTGTAAAGACAGACATCGCTTCCTACCTAGGAAACAGTGTGACTACATATGTGAATAGATCCAGTTTCATTCCCAGCTCTGCCATGGATCACCATGAGTGATATACTCCCCAGTTTCCTCATCTGTAAAATGGGTATAACTGTTCTTCTTTCATGGGTTATGGTAAGGATTCCACGAGCTAAGTCATGTGCAGTGCTAAGCACCAGGCCTGGCACAAAGCAGGCGCTCGCCCCCACCATCACAGGCACTTGTGCTGCAGGTCTTTTTCTTTTCTTCTCTTTTCTATCATAGAGGATGGCCCCATTTCCCTTTCCCTATCCAGATTCCAATGTAGATGCCTGGCCACTGTTGCCATAAAAAGCCAGAGTCCCCGAAGTGTGAAATATCAGGCAGTTATCTTTTTTCTAAGGCACCCATGAACAGCCCTGTACTCTGGAGAGGAACAAAGACTTCTGATGCCAAACCAACCCAGACCACAAAGCTATACCCTTACAGACACTGTGGGCAACAGCATCCCACTCAAAGCATAAGGATTGAGGATTATAGCTGCCAAGCATCCTCCAGGCCCTGGAAAAGCCAGGGTTAAATAGTGGTCCATCCGTTACCAACATGTGACACCATTTCCAAATGGTCCAGAATACACCTGCTGTTTATTCTCCTTCTTTAAGCTTAGTTAATGGACTCATGTTCTTATTTTGAAAGAAAATGTACTATTAAAGAAACTGTAGGTGATCAACCTATATCTGTTCCCATCTCCCACAAATGACAGTTGGTAGCATTTGTAATATTTGCATCAAGTCCTTTTAACACAAAAGAGGGGCGCCTGGGTGGCACAGTCAGTTAAGTGTCCGACTCCTGACTTCGGCTCAGGTCATGATCTCACGGTTTGTGGGCTCGAGCCCCATGTCGAGCTCCATGCTGGGCATAAAGCCTACTTGAGATTCTCTCTCTCTCCCTCTCCCTCTGCCCCTCCCCCACTGGCACACATGTGTGCATGTGCGAGCTCTCTCTCTCTCTGTCTCTAAAATAAAAAATAGGGGCACCTGGGTGGCTCAGTCGGTTAAGCGTCCGACTTCGGCTCAGGTCATGATCTCGCGGTCCGTGAGTTCGAGCCCCGCGTCGGGCTCTGTGCTGACAGCTCGGAGCCTGGAGCTCATTTCGGATTCTGTGTCTCCCTCTCTCTCTGCCCCTCCCCTGTTCATGCTCTGTCTCTCTCTGTCTCAAAAATAATAAATAAATGTTAAAAAAAATTAAAATAAATAAATAAATAAGTGAAACAAAAGAAATAAAATATGACACACAAAATTAAAATCTATCTTCTTACCTACTTTCAAATCTATTTCCTGCCCACTCTCCCAATCACTGTTAATGAATTTAATCTTTGTCTAGTCCAGTTCTACTTTATTCTTTGTTTTAAATGTTCCTATTTTTTTTTAACAGAAAGAAAATAAAAAGGAATGTGGAAAATATGCTAAATGAAAATGCCTATGTGAGGAGGGGCTTTCGGTCCTGCTCCAGGAACAGCACACGCCTGGTAGGCAAAGCTTATGGGGAGGTAGTCCTGCAAACTCACACCAACACACATCTAGAAAGCAGTGCAGACCCCTAGAAGACCCCATCCACTCAACTCCCAAAGGCTTACCTGGGTCCAGGTGTGTGAAAGAGCCCACCACGAAGTCCAGTGTGGACACGGCCAGCAGGAACAGCAGCAGCAGCTGGAGGCGGATTATCCATTTGACACCTGCTAGGTTAATCCCCAGCAAGGCCAGATGCACCGCCACTGAAATTCCTCGCACGGCCCAGATACTCCTGAGGCTCAGCAAATCGGAGATGGACTCAGCAAAGCCAGTGATGTACATGGCCCCTGCGACACACTGACAGGCAAGCAAGGTGGGAAGAGTTGGCAAGAGAACAGAGAATCAGGAACCCGTGGGTCAGACCCGCCCAGCACTGAGGGCTGCACCCACCCTCATCAGGGCTCAGCACCTGGGAACCAACATGGGGTTGGAGGGGTCAGTGAGCCCTTCCTGGCCATGCCCTCTGCCTCTGGCCCCATTTCTTCTCATCTACGTCTCTACCATCACCCAGAGGGGAGCACAAATGCCAGTCAGTAGTGACTAAGATGAGAAGGAGGGAGATGGGACTCTGGGCCAAAGAGCACTCTGGACTTCTCTGTCTGAGTTATTCAAGAGCTAAACAGAATAGAAGCACACAGGGGGTCCCCTCGCAGAGCCTAAGAAAGACACTAAAGCAAACCCCAGTTTTTCTCCACTTCCTTGTAGGTCACTATTATTAAAAAAAAAAAAAAATTACCCGAAACTTAGAATAAGAAAAAAAAGTGGGCAGCAAATCCTTTCAATGTCATATGGAACAAAGGCTACCCAAGGACTGGCTAGGTGAATGTACTTAGTTCTACTCATTGTTTACTATTGATTAAACGTGTTAAATGTCCCAGACTTTATGAAGTTACTGTCCATTTATAGATTTTTTTTTCCCAGCAGAGATGCAAATAGCTTCTGTCCAGTGGAACAGACAATCCAAAAGATTCGGTTTCTTACCCTGTAAGACATTAACCAATTTTGTATCAGCAATCTTATCCTTACATTTATTTATGAAATTGCTTCACCAGGAACTGGGTACATCTTACTGGCTCTTCCATTAATTAATTAGTTCAAAAAAAATCTTTAGTCCATGTATATCTTATATTTGCCTGAAAGTCATAATTTTATCTTTGAAAAAAATATTTAAGGGGCGCCTGGGTGGTTCAGTGGGTTAAGCATCTGACTTTGACTCGGGTCAAGATCTCGTGGTTCATGAGTTCGAGCCCCATGTGGGGCTCTGTGCTGACAGCTCAGAGCCTGGAGCCTGCTTAGGATCCTGTGTCTCCCTCTCTCTCTCTGCTCATGCTCTGTCTCGAGAGAATATATATATATTTAAAACTCAACTTCAAATAAATATTTGAAAATAACACCAACCTCACTTTTCATAATTCCTCAGCACCCTTCTCTCCATCAGGCTTGATCCTTCCCCACCCCCAGGCCACTGGGTCATGGTCATCACCGTGCTCTGTTCCCATTGTTCTCTCAGGAAACAAATTCTTCTTGGGCCTCAGTCAAGTTCCTCTTCCATGAAGCCTTTCCTCATCCCCCTTTTCTGAATAAATATTATGCTTACTGCCAGTAAGTAATGCAATTAATTATCTGGGTCACTAGTCTATTCTTAGTTCATGCATATAAGCATGTCCCCTACCCCAAGCCACCAAGAATGCAAACATGCTAAAAAACAAAAATGTTTATGCTGATCATACCTCTTCAAAGCCCCTACATTTGCTAACTATGTTGCAAACATTCAACAGATATTTTGTGATATGTTGACTGTATGAAAAGAGTTCTGGGAAGCGGGGTACCATTAATTTCCTGCTCTTTTAGGTAAAGACCAGAAGGGTGATATAATTTCTGTACTGGAGAGGAGCTCAGGAAGGAGGTCCCATTCTTCACTGAGATCAGCTCATTTTGCTACTAGACATATACCATCATTGTCAATGTTCCCCAAACTTACACTAGGCATTTCTGTCTATATTGGAGTGGGGAGGGGGGAGCCCAATAAATGTAAGCAGAAGGAAAGTCATCCTTGAGAGAGAGAGAGATGAGAGAGAAACATCACCTCATGACTCAAACTTACACTTGGCTAAATAACAAGAGTGTGACAGGCACAAGGATGCTGCTATTCTGTCACTATCTGGCCAGGTCAACAGGACTCTTCATGGCCAGATATATCAGAATTTAAAAAAACAAATGGTAACAATGCAGTGATGATCATCACCTTCCCAGGTGTCTGACACCTCACATGTGCAGAGGGTGACACCAGAACTGGAATGCAACCATTTGCATCTGGAGCTTCCAAACCCACCATTTTCCTTTTCTAGCTGGTGAACAGAATTTGCTCACATGAAGTGGGCCAAGCAGTAAAGACTGCCTTTGTCTCCAGTGGCTCTAGTAGAGTCCCTCTCTCCAATTCATAGCTAAAATCACTTTTTAGCCCGAAGATGCTAGGAACAAAACACAAAGGAGAAGCCTGTGGAGGCTGTGTGAAAGGACATGGTGGTTAGGAGCATGGACTGTGAAATCAGACCAGAGCCAAATGCTGTGGCTCCCAGGCTTAGCTGTGTGACTTGGGAAAGTGTTTTAAGCTCTCTGTGCCTCATTTCCTCATCTGTGAAATACAAATAATAATAATAGTACTTGCTTCAAAAGCTATTGTGAGGGGGCACCTGGCTGGCTTAGTTGGTTGAGTGTCCGGCTCTTGGTTTTGGCTCAGGTTGTGACCTCATGGTTCTCGAGTTTGAGCCCCACATTGGGCTCCACATTGACAGTGTGTAGCCTGCTTGGGTTTCTCTCTCTCTCTCTCTCTCTCTCTCTCTCTCTCTCCCCCTCCCCCACTCGCAGTCTCTCTCTTTCAAAATAAATAAAGTCAAGGAAAAAAGAAGTTACTGTAACGGTGAAATGAGATAATTTATGTAAGTTCTTAGAACAGTATCTGGCTCATATTTTGAGTTATAGAGATACTAGCTATTGGCCTTATCATTTTTACTGTACTATTATTAGCTACTGAAAAAGAAGAAACAGTAGTTAGCCATGAATTTCATAAAATACTTTGTTAATGTTAAATAGACGATGGTATTGTCACTGGAAATTTGCAATGTAGCTTATAAATAAGGATTCTTAAAACTGAAAAGACTTACTATGAAGGAAACCAATAACAACCACAAATTAAACCATCTTCTCAAAATCTAAGAGCTTTGGGGTAAGAGGTGAGGGTATTTATGGAATGTGGGGGAGTCAAAGTGTCATAGAGATTCCATATTTGGTAGGCGGATGAACATAGTAAGCAATGCTGCTCGGTTGGGAACTATAGGAAAAGTATAATTATGGCTTTTCTAAGGGTGGACTATAACTCTTCTCAGAACAAAAAGCACAGTAGAACTTCCAAATCAGCAAGGGGAAAACATACAATAGAAATAAATTTGAGCCATGTTGGCAAAATAATGAGTTTTTAAAATTTCAAATGATCTAGAAAGTAATGAAAAGGAGAATATTATATCCTAAAACTTGAGAGGCACACTAATCCTGCATTCAGAAGGAAAAAAAAGTATAACCCTAAATATTTTTATTAGTTAAAAAGGGCAGAAAAAAATAAAATATTTAACTTAAGACATGATAAAAAAAGACCAATATAAATAAAAAGATAGTAGGAAGAGGTATTTAATAAAAAGAAATATGAAATTAATAAAAGAAAAATAACAAAAGAAAGAATTCAGAGAATAAAAGCTGATCCTTTAAGAGAAGCCTGGCTCTCCCTGTCTGTGGAATATGTGACTCTTGATCTCGGGGTTGTGAGTTTGAGCCCCACGTTGGGTGTAGAGATTACTTAAAAATAAGATATTTAAAATAAAAATAACAGCTGATCCTTTAAGAGATAAATAAAATACATACACACCTAGCAGTCTGATTAAGAAAAAAAAAATTACAGATTTTAGGAATGAGAAAAGAAATACAACTACTCTTATAGAAGAGAGTAAAATGATGAATACAGAAGACAAATGTGCCATGAATTATCGTACATTCATATTAGGCAATGCTAAGCTACTAGTTAAAAAGCACAGGTTTAGGGGCACCTGGGTGGCTCAGTCGGTTGAGCATCTGACTCTTGATTTTGGATCAAGTCATGATCTCATGGTTTGTGAGTTCAAGCCCCACATGGGGCTCTGCACTGGCAGTATGGAGCCTGCTTGAGATTCTCTCTCTCACTCTCTCTCTCTGCCCCTTTCCCACTTGTGTGAGCTTGCATGAGCTTCCACAGATGCACTCTCTCTCAAAATAAATAAACAGTTTTTTCAAAAAAGCACCAGTTTAAAACACTGACCTCGAGGAATATCTATAACTTATTGTTAAGTGAGAAACACAAACCATGGAATAGAGTATAAACTCTGTCCCCATTTTTGTAAAAACAAGCAAGCACTTCAACAATCATGAATTCACATACATAAATACAGGGAAGGTGGCAGAAAAGGATGGTGGGTATTCACAATGGACACCTTAGGATGGGGAGGGAAATAAACTTTTTCTTTACATTATCGCTGATATGTTAACTAGTTCTAATGAACATCATTTTGTAACTTTAAAGGAATTTTATAAAGGAAAAATAAAAACAAATATATTAAGATTTGCAGACTTTATGCAAATGCTACACTTAGGTACGGAGAGCACGGTGTGTCTAGGAAGCAAAGTTCCCCCCACACCTCTCTGCCCACTGAGCTTGACACCCCCACCCCAGAGGTATGGACAACACCACAGACCCCTCCCCAGAGAAGTCCAGCTACCCTCCCCTCCAACCATGAGTACACCTCTTCACTGGAAAACCTCCCTGTCGACTTGTTTAATGCATAAACACCCCCAGAGTTTATTATGTATATATTTTTAAAGTTTATTTATTTATTTTGAGAGAAAGAGAGAGAGCACACAAGCAGGGAAAGGACAGAGAGAGGGAGAGAGAGAATCCCAGTGTGGGGCTTGAACTCACGAAACCGTGAGATCATGACCTGAGCAGAAATCAAGAGTCAGACACTTAACCAATTGAGCCTCTCAGGCACCCCATTATAGTTTTTCAGTATTTTTATCACCTCTTAAAGTTTATAATCACAGACATTCCTTTTCCCTTTTCTTTCTAATCTTCTGCTGCAGGGAGCTGGGGGCATCACCCACCATTTCATAGAGAGAAAGTGACCTACTTTCAGGGCAGAACACTTCCACTCCAACGTGTTTATGTTACAACAACTGCACCTCACAATCATGGGCATTTTGTTTTTCATCTCTGGGTACCTACCTAACAGACCAGAACTGCCCTCCACACCCCTCCTTTCTGACATGAAATCCTTGTTTAAGGTTCAAGCTGCTTGACTGCGTTAACTCCCACAACAAAACTCCAGCCCATATCAGGTCTACGAAAGTTTTCCAGTTCTCCATGGTTTTTGCACAGTCCAGCAAAGACCATGTAAAGCAGTAATTACAGACACAACCATGCAGGTGAAAGCCATATATTTTGGTATCTAGGGTAAGCAACCTCAAAGAAGCCCTCAGACCCAAAAGTGAGTCGGGCAGAGGGAGCCTGGATGACTCGGTCAATTAAGCATCTGACTTCAGCTCAGGTCATGTCTCACAGTTCGTGGGTTTGAGCCCCGTGTCGAGCTCTGTGTTGACAGCTCAGAGCCTGGAGCCTGCTTCAGATTCTGTCTCTGTCTCTCTCTTGCCCCTCTCCCATTCTCTCTCTCTCTCTCTCTCTCTCTCTCTCTCCCCCCCCTCAAAAATAAATAAAACATTGAAAAATTTTTAAAAGTGAGTGGGGCAGAGAGTGAGGAGGGGCTCCAGTTCACTGTTTTCTCCACTGGCCAAGGGGTCACCAACAACTCAGAGAGATGATAGGGAAGGATTTGGGAGGATGCAGGGTTATGAAAATATTTGCAAGCTTTAAAATGATTATTTTAAGTGTTTATAGTCTCTCTATTTTTTAAAGATTTTATTTTTAAGTAATCTGTACACCCAATATGAGGCTCAAACCCACAACCCTGAGATCAAGAGCTTGCATGCTCCCTGACTCAGCCAGCCAGGTACCCTTATATTGTCTAAATTTTTATGCCTGAAACAAGTGTTAGCAAACTTTAACATGCTGGCTAAATCCTGCTTGCTGCCTGTTTTGGTAAAAAAGTTTTATAGGAACACAGCTAAGCCCAGTTTTTCATATTGACTATGGCAGCTTTTGAACTACAACAGCAGAATTGAATAGTTGTGACAGAGATATATGACTCATAAAAACGAAGATATTTACTATCTGGACCTTTATAGTGGAAGTCTGCTGACCCCTGTTCTAGGGCAAGCAGGCAATCTGCTCAGCAGTCATTAAAAATAAATGAGTGTATTCATGCCCTGGAATGACGGGGTTACAGGTCAGTAAGACCCAGGAATAGGGACCCTCAGAAACCCCAATTACTCCCTGAAAGAAGGGTCTCGAGTCAGTGACCTAACCTTCCACCTTAAGAAACTAGAAAAAGAAGAGCAAACTAAACCCAAAGGAAGCAAGAGGAAGGAAATACTAAAGACTGGAGTAGGAATAAATTGGAGACCAGAAAAAAAAAAAAAAAGAAAAGAAAAACCAACAAAACCAAAACTTTCTTTAACTAGACTGACTGAAGGAAAAAAAAAAAAAAGGAGCAAAGTCTCAAATGATTAAAATCAGGATGGAAGGGAAGCCATTACTACCAATCTTACAAACACTAAAAAGATTATAAGGAATCCATGAATGATTTTACACCAATAAATTAAATAACAGAGATAAAATGGACAGACTCCTAGAAAGACACAAACTACCAAAACTGACTCAAGAAGAAATAGAAAATCAGATTATGCCTATATAAGTGATTGAACTAGTTATCAAAAAACTTCCTACAAAGAAAAGCCAGGGACCAGATGGTTTCACCACTAAGTTTTACCAAACATTTAAAGAAGGATTAACACTAATCCTTTAGAAACTCTTCTAAAAAATAAAAGAGGAGGGAACACCTCCCAACTCATTCTATCGGGCCAGCTTTATCATGAGACCAAAACTAGACAAAGAGATCACAAGAACACTACAGACCAATATCCCTCATGAATACATACCCCAAATCCTCAACAAAATCCTAGTGGAGTGAATCCAATAGCATATAAAAAGGGTTATGCAGCACCCACACTCCGATCAGAGAAGCCAGCCCAGGTCAGCAGCAGGCAAAGGAGAGGCCTGAAGACGCCGGCCAGAGGGGCTCCGGTGTTTCTCACCGAGACCCGAACAGAGAGCAAGCTAAGCGAGCGAGGGTGTAGATGGGGTGGCTGTTCGGCAGCAGCTGCCAGTGTGCAGAAAACACTTTTTCTGTGAACACCCTTCCTCTGAAGCAACCCACACACAGGAGACACGACATCCCAGCTTCCCCTCTACAAGGGCCCTTCGCTGACCCCCAGTTCGGCGCTGGTCCCTGTCGTGGTATTTGCTGCTGCAGGTAAGCTTGCTTACCTAGAGAGCAGGACTGCAACCTGGCTAGGAGACAGTGCAGAAGTAAAACATCGACAGACAAATCCCCAGGGTAATAAAGTAAACTAACCATTTATTTCTCACTCCCAAGCTACGGAGCTTAAAGATCTTTCTCCAGTAAAGGCAAGTGGCTTTAAGAGTGCAGTGACAATCTCTCTGCCTTTCATGCATGTCTCACACACACACACACACACACACACACACACACACACACACCCTTTGCACTGTTGGAGAATCAGATGTAGTTATACTAAAATAACCCTGCTGAAAAAGAAAAGAACAAACGTATCCTTTCTTTGAGGAGACTCTTGTACCCTTAGACAAATTCTTTTCTTGAAACTGTGTTTTCAACCACCCACCACCCTTTGCACCATCATAAAAGCCTTTCTCAAGCCAAGAAGTGCTTACAAAGAGCTGCTTCTTAATGTCTGTCTTTGTTTCGTCCTCATTAGGTCACCATCCCTGTGTTTTAGCTAAGTAAGTCCCAGTGCTTCTCCCTGCTCACTGGTTTTCTGAGAGCCTGTGTCCACCCTGCTGCACCGCCCCCTCCTTCTCAGACAGGGCGTCCACATACGGCTCTGGCCTCCTCGGCAAGGCCATCAAGCTGTCAATGAGCCTGAAGCTCCAGCTCATTTGAGAAGTGCCCGCGTCCAGGAAAGTCTTTTGGCACAGGTAAAATGTCCCTTCTTCAGCACTAAAGTGCCCCAGGGACAGGGCCACCCAGCTGCCACCTGGGCTTGGGCCACTGTCATGCACTCCCCTCCCTACAATGGGCATCAAGGATAGTTCCAGCCAAGCCCTGCATTCCTGGGCAGATCAGGATGCCACAAGGCACCAGAGGTAGAGAGGAAGGAGCCCTGGACTCTGGGTCAGGGTCCTGGACAGTGGGCTAAGCTATGCCTCTGAGCTCCCTCTCAGAGCCCCAGTCTGCCCATCTATAAAATGGGGCCAATTACCCTAACTTGCCTCTCTTTAGATCAAATGGGAACGTGGATGAGAAGATGGTGGCAAACAGCCAAGCGAGGGAACAGATCCCATATGCTGATGGCCTCAGGGCACAACTCCCCTCCCCCAGCCCCCAGGCTCACCTGTCCAAACACGTACAGTAGCCCAATCGTGCCACCGGTCTGCCCACCAAGGACCGAGGAGATCATCGAGTAGACACCACCGCTGCCAACACCACAGTGCTCCCCAACACCGATGCCAGACAGCACGGTGATGAGGGCCACCAGGATGACGAAGGACACCAGAAACACGCCCATGAGCACTCCTGTATTACCCTGCAGCAGAACAGCAAGAAGCAAGGTCAGGGGTTAGGACAGGGAGGCCTGCCAGTCAGGCCCCTCCCAGGAGCACTAACCACCTCCCCCGACACCTCCAGAGCTGCAACAGGGGTTGGGGGAGGAAGAGCTGGGTACCTGAAAAAGGACAGAGGCAGCCCACAAGCATAAGGCCTGGAAGAAATTCCAGATGAAGGGAAACATCTTTGCTTCAAACTCTTCACTGACTTCCCACTGCCAATAGGGTATAGTCAAAGCAACTGGATACCCTCATGAGGCCCCTCCCCATCCATCCCCTCCCCGCCCTCCAGTCTGTCTCATCCCTGTGCCCTAGCAGGAAGTCACATGCTCTTCCCCACCACCCTCCTGGGCATGCCTTTCCTGCTCACTCCATCTCCTAGACAGCCTCACTCTGTCCCATCCTTTTAGGTTAGGGGCTACCTCCTCCGGAAAACTGTCCCTGGAACCCTCCTCTGGTTTGTACAGTGCCCGGGCTTAGTACTTTCCACAGTACTTGTCAAGTACTGCTTCCAAGCCCATCTTTACCTCCGGGCTGTGAGTGCCAAGAGAGCAGGATGATGCTTTATCCAGTTATGCTTTATTCAGACAGTTTCTTATTTTGCTGATTTTATATTTTTAATGAAATTATAGAATTACTCTTTTCTTCCTTTGTGTTTTCAAATTGTTTGCATGTGATAATAAAATATCTTGCACCAATCTTTAGGTTTTCAGGCCAAAACTACCACTTTAACATCTTCAAAATTATAAGTGTGCTATCAAATTATTCTTTAGAGTTCACATGGTCTATTTGAGAATCTGAGCATGACCTCTACTCACTCCAGCTTTATGCCACCTCCTAGAAGCTCTATCTTTTCTTTGCCATTTCACATTTGCCTTTTTTTCCCCATGATCAAATATGATGTTTCAGGTAAAACTAATGTCAAAGCTGAAAAACAAGAGATCATTTCAGGGCAAAAGGATGCATTTGTGTGGCAGGCAGCTTCAAAGGCAGCCCCCCCCATGACCCCCAGTCCCTGGCACACATGCCCTGTGTAATCTCCTCCCCTTGAGTTGGGGTTGGACCTGGTGACTCACTTCTAATGAACAGAACTCTGCAGGAGATCACTTCTGAGATGAGGATAGAAAAAGACCGTGGCTTTCATCTTGGGTGCGCTCTCTCTCTCACTCTCTCTCTCTCTCTCTCTCTCTCCCTTAGACTGCTGGTCTCCGGGGAAGTGAGCTGCATGTAAGGAGGCAGCCCTAGGAAGAGGCCCACATAACAAGGCCAGCCAACAACTGCGCAAGTGATCTTGGAAACAGCTCCTCCTCTGGTAGAGCCTTCAGGTGGGAATGCAGTCCTGACTGAGAGCCTGTCTGTGACCCTGGGAGAGACTCTGAGCCAGAAGAACCCAGCTAGGCTGCACTTGGATACCTGGACCACAGAAACTGTAAGATAATACATAAGATAATACACGTATTTGCCTCATGCTGCTAGGTACTGGACTAATTTGTTACACAGCAAGAGAAAATGAATACAACTTGTACCTTCACTTTGCAGAGGGAACTGACACCTCTGGATAGTCATTTCTCCAAAAAATAACCCAGTGGGAGGGTTCAGAAGAAGCCCTTACAGACTTAAGAAACAAAATAGAGTGGCGCCTGGGTGGCTCAGTCCGTTAAG
Organism: Neofelis nebulosa; assembly: GCF_028018385.1. Classification (NCBI taxonomy): domain Eukaryota; kingdom Metazoa; phylum Chordata; class Mammalia; order Carnivora; family Felidae; genus Neofelis; species Neofelis nebulosa. The sequence goes on along the minus strand of NC_080786.1, from coordinate 88,724,067 downwards.
CATCCAACTCTTGATCTCAGCTCAGGTCATGATCTCATAGTTCATGGGTTTGAGCACTGCATTGGGCTCTGCTCTGACAGTGTGGAGCTTGCTTGGGATTCTCTCTCCCTCTCTCTCTGCCCCTCTGCTGCTCTCTCTTTCCCAAAATAAATAAATAAACTTAAAAAAAAAAAAAAGAATCAAAATAAAGAGAGCTGGGGTGCACCTAGCTGGCTGGCTCAGTCAGCAGAGCATGTGAATCTTGATCTTGGGGTTATAAGTTTGAGCCCCATCATGAGCATAGAGCCTACTTAAAAAAATAGAGAAAGCTTACCTTTTTCTCCTTTCTACAATTCCATAACTACCTTGTGTGAAGCAGAGCCCAGGGACCCAGCTGTCACTGGCTACACCTTCCTCTGCCACACAGCAGTCAGACTGATGGGCCTCCCTTGGACACAGGCTGGAGAGGTGCTGGGCAGTGAGGTGGCCCTTAGGAAGAGGTTAAAAACAGAGGTGGATACCAGAAGCCTAAATCTGCCTGCACAACAAGGAGTCTGAGATGAAGGCTTTGTGTTTTTGTAAGCAGAAGGCCCTGTAAGTCTGGGAAGGGTGTAGGAGGCATAAATTCTTATAGCTACACTAGGGAGTTTGGCTGACCCTACGCTAAGCTTTCACATGTTAATTAAAAAAAAAAAAAAAAGTCACCCACCCCTGGGTGGGTCTGATTTTTAAAAAAAATTTTTTTAACATTTATTTATTTTCAAGAGACAGAGACAGAGTGTGAGTGGGGGAGGGGCAGAGAGAGAGGGAGACCCAGAATCTGAAGTAGGCTCCAGACTGCAAAGCCCGAAGCAGGGCTCGAACCCACTAAACGTGAGATCATGACCCAAGCTGAAGTCGGACGCTTAACCGAGTGAGCCACCCAGGCGTAACCCAGGCCATGATTAAGGCTGAACCCTGAGCTAATGACCTAGGTAAAAGAGCTCAGGAAGGTCTGGCCTCACCTAGGCCTCCTGAGGGGCTAAGAACCCCATACACCTTGTCACAGCTCAGCTTTCCTTCCCCAGAATTTGCCCATGCGATGGTTAATTTTCTGTGTTAACTTGGATAGAATATGGTGACCATTTATTTAGTCAAACAGTAATCTAGATGTTGCTGTAAATGTAGTTTTTTTGTTTGTTTGTTTTTGTTTTAGCTGTGCTTAACATTTACAGTCAGTAGACTTTAAGTAAAAGAGATTACTGTCTAGGGGCACCTGGGTGGCTCAGTCAGTTAAGTGTCCAACTTCAGCTCAGGTTAGTGGGTTCAAGCCCCACGTCAGGCTCTGTGCTAACTCAGAGCCTGGAGTCTGCTTCAGATTCTGTGTCTCCCTCTCTCTCTCTCTCTGCCCCTCCACCACTCGCACTCTGTCTCTCTCTGTCTCTTGAAAATAAATAAATGTTAAAAAAGAAAATTTTTTGTTAAAAAGAGATTACCGTCTATAATGCCAAAGGGCCTCATCCAATCTGTTGGAAGGCTTTAACAGCAAAGACTGAGGTTTCCCAAAGAAGAAAGAATTCTGTAGCCAGACTGCAACACAGAAATTCCGCCTGTGCTCCCAGTCTTTGGATTCAAGCCTGAAACATCAATTCTTACCTGAGTCTCACTTGGACTCACCAGACCCCCCAGTCATATATATATAGGACATTCTATATATCTTTTATAGATATATAGCTCCTATTGGTTCTGCCTGTGTTCCCTTGAAGAACCCTGACTAGTACATTCCACACCTTGAATGACCCCCTCTCTCTTTCATCTGTGCAACCCAGCTCACCTCTCAAAGCCTGGCTGAACCACACCTCTTCCAGGAAGCTTTCCTGGACACTTAGCCACCATATGTTCACAGCCTATTCCACTCCTGAGGTATTTAATGCTGCTTTGAGAAACCACTTGGATTCCTGATGTGAAATCTACCCAGGACTGTTAGCGCACCAGAGGGAAGAACAGGGCCTTCTGTTTCATAATCCCTTTGGTACCTTGTAGTGCCTGGAACACATTAGGTGCTCATCAATGACTCCTGACTGGCTAGCCTTTTGTTTCGAGCAGCCTGTTTAGTTTACTGGTGTCCCAGGAAGAAGGTGCCATGTAAGGGGTTCAGAACCCCTGCTCAGGACACACATCTGCTTGGAAGCTCCCAGGATGCCTTCAGAAAAGACACAAAGAAGAGGCCTTTGGTTCCTCCATGGAGGAAGCAAATGTACCCCCATGATCTCATGCACCTGTGACCAAGCACTGGCCATGTGCAGCCTCTCACACAGGATCTGTGTGTGGTGGGACAAGGCAACCAGTGCCACTAGGAGGGCACCAGACAAGTTGAAAAATACCAGGAAAGCAGGAGAGGGTCACAAACCAGAGGCAAAACTGCCACCAGTCTGCTCTCTCTGATCCACCTCTAGTCCCATCCAGGATGTGCCCTGACTCACATTGCTCATATTTCTGTGCTCATATAACTTAAATCCATGGCGAGGCTTCCATTGGAGGCTTTGTCTGAGGCCTAGGTTCTCAGGATTCTCATTTAAATAGCAACGCTAGCTATATGTACTTGCTTCTTGTTTCATGTTTCTGGAGCATCCGTGCTTCAGGAATCTGTTGCCTGCCCTGTGGAATGCCCAAGAGTGCAGACCTTTCCGTGTCACAAGCTCACAAGAAACTCCAGGGCCACCAGCTCATCACTCACCACTAACCAGCCAGTCCTCAGGAAAAGGACAACCCCAAAAATGTTGATCATACAGGATGTGAACACACCGTCCCAGGTCCCAAACAGCACTGGCTCCCACACAAACAGCTGGCTCTTCCACCAGGGCTGGGGCTGGGCCAGCGTCCCCTGAAAACAGAGCACACAGAATTCAGCATGCAGTGCTTCAGAGGGCCAGCAAGGGGAAGGGAAGGGAAGTAGAACAGGAGGTGGGTAGGAGAACTCCGCTCTGACATACATCCACCCTAGTATGCCAGGGCAGGTGTGAATGTGCGCACAGTCTTGAAGATTGTTTCTGCAAAAGCGTCGCTGCTCTCTCCCGACAGTGATCCCTGTACCCACACAGGCACAGACTGGTTGTCCAGCAGGCCGGTTCCCTTCTGGCCACTCAGTAGACCACTCCCAGCACGGCTGCAGGTAGGCGTGGCCATGTGACTGAGTTCTGGCCTCTGGAAAATAGGTAGAAGTGTTGTGTGTCACTTCTAGGTGAGTGTGGGATTCTAAGTTCCAGCTTTCTGGATAAGGCCACTTTCCCTCCCAGTATCTCCGTCCCACTGGGATAGCAGCTTCCAGCAGTTACTAATCTTCGTGTAGACTTCCTTTATGCTTTTTGAGCCTCCGTCCCTAATACTGCTGTAATGAATTCTGCATATTAAATTACTTCTGTTTAAAATGCCTGGGGCACCTGGGTGGCACAATCATTTAAGTGTCCAACTTTGGCTCAGGTCATGATCTCCCAGTTTGTGGGTTTGAACCCCATATCAGGCAATGTGCTGACAGCTCAGAGCCTGGAGCCTGCTTCGGATTCTGTGTCTCCCTCTCTCTGCCCCTCCCCTGCTCATGCTTGCTCTCTCCCTCTCTCTCAAATAATTAAACATTTTAAAAGTTTTTTTTTAATGCCTGGAGCGGTCTCTGTTCTCTTGCCTGAACACCGCTGTTATGGTGATCTCTAAGCTCCATTCCATCCCACACCCCAGGATTCTAAGGCATCCTTTGGCAGCTGTTTAGAACCAGAGGCTTATTTATAAGCAGTTAAACAGATGCCTACCTTATTTTTCTAATTCAAAAATAACAAAGGCACTTTAACAAAACACTCAAATGGAAACTCTTTACTAAAAAGACTAAACCTTGTGGAAATACTAAAATGACTTGCAGAAAACTAGTAGCAGCTCATGTTGTGAGCTGCTCTTGCACAGGATAGTAGTCTAACTTCACACGTCACTAGTCTTCCAGTACCTCAAACTACCATAGCAGTGATCAGGGATTCTCACCTTACAGGGACTAGGAAGCCCCAACTATGGACCGGTGTGGACAAGCAGTCTACCTGGAGCATGTATAAGCACAGTGAGAAGGCAGAAAAGTTAAGACTAGAGGAAATAAAATCTAAGGTCAGAGCTTCTGAATGGCTGAGAGCAAAGGATGTGCCCATGATCGAGGACCCAAAGCTGAGGCCAACCGGCCTTGGTCAAAACAAAAGGAGAGGAGCCCAGCTCCTCTTCTCCTCTTGTAACATGCACCCACAGACCTAGAAAGGTCCTAAAAAAACCATCAGGGCAGTCAGTTAAGACTTAAGCACCCCATGGGATGGCATAACCCACCAGTCCCTGACTCCACTCAGATTTCTGTTCATCTGTCTTTCACAAGCCTACATTTTCCTACCAAGGCCTGTTATAGGTCTGTTATTTATTAGAAACAGCAGTAACAATAGCAGCTCTCAGCAACGAAGAGCAATAATTCAGAGAGTGGCTTTCACCTTCCAAATCAATCTTCTCCTTTAATCCTCACAATGCCCCTGGGAGGCAGGCAGGGAGAGGGCCCCTGTTAGAGCAGAGGAGGGAGGCTGGGAGGAGAGACAGGATGGCCCCAAGTCCACGCCAGACTATAAAATCTGTACTTGGCCCTGCACCTCCGGTTATTTGCCCTTTGCTTTCCTAACAGCCAATTCTGTAGGTTCCCATTTGTAACATCCTGAACTTTGCTAAATTATGAAGACGTCTGTCTTACCCATGGATCTCCCATCATGAATTTAGAAATTTTATTCCTCTTCCATCCCAGCCTTCGCATGTCCACTCTGAAGGCTGCTTTATGTGTTTACCTAATGGCTTATGAGAAGCTTTCACTCCCTGGATCTCGTGGGGCTAAATCAGCCTTAAAGAGGCTTCCCAAAGGAGGCAGAAACTTAAGGAGACTCCGTACCCTGAGAATAAAAGTGTAAATGGTTTAAAATGAGCTTGGGGACCAGGTCATGACAGCTTATCTCAGGACGCTGAAGGGAATGTGCTTATTTTCTTCTTCTTCTTCTTCTTTTTTTTTTTTTTTACCAAGTGACAAAAGAATATAACTAAGTCTTCCCAGCACCTGCATTTACTCATCAGAGGCCAGTAGGAAGAGCCTACGTTTAACTCCAAAGCTGCAACCCTGATGTTCTTGAGAGAGAGAGACCAGCATAAGCTCAGGGAGAGAGAGAAGAAGAAGATACAGAAGCACAGAAAAAAGGGAAAGAGGATGAGACAGAGAAGCCTAGAATAAAATGCTAAGTAAGTATTTTAGAGACCACAAGGGCATTTCCCAGCCCCCCACCCCCTGCACTGACACGCTGTCTCTAGGCATCAGCATAGAAGCACCACTGGGTGCCCATTCCTCACACCTCTCCCTTCTCCACCATGTCCTGCAGGTGCACCACTTCCAGGATGCCCCCAGCCTCTGCCACTGCCCCACAGCTGACTTTTTAGGAGTCTGCCAGCTAGACGACTCAAACCAGTGACCTTGCAGAGTGACCAGTCAGATGGCCCACGGCTGGTATGACTCTGACACCAATTCTGATGTGTGGGTTTTCCCCCCCATACCAAGCATTTCTCCAGCACCAGCTGGGTGTCCTATAATCCAATTTAATTATGATATTTTTTATCTGGAAATAGTCATAAGACTGGTCAACCCCCCAATTCAGATGGTGGTCATAAGTGTAAATTGTCACCTGTGCTTCTGAAAGACTGGCTCTAAATCAGAGGTTCTCATGACACTCGCCTTGAGTTCCATTAGTTTGCTAGAACATCTCAAGGAATTCAGAGAAACACTTCACTTACTAGACTACTGCTGTTATAAAAGCATATAACCCTGGAACAGCCCATGGGAGATGCCCATGGGGGAGAAGTGTGTAGCTTCCATGCTCTCTCCAGGCACACGACGCTCCCCATATGTCTATGTGTCTACCAGCCTGGAAGCTCTTCAAACCTCGTTCTTTGGGGGTTTTATGGATGCTTCGTACATAGGCATAGTTGATTCAATCACCAGCCATTGGGATTTGACTCACACTCTCCAGCCCCCACCTCTCTCCCTGAAAGTTCCAACCCTCTAATCATGGTTGGTGCCCCGGGCAACCAGCCCCCATCCTTAGGTGCTTTCCAAAAGTCACCTTATTAACATAAACCCAGTTGTGGTTGAAAAGGGATGGTTATGAATATCCAGATACCCTTATCACTCTTATCACTTAGAAAATTCCAAGGGTTTTAGGAGCTCTGTGCCAGGGTTGGGGATAAAAACCAAATATTTATTTCTCATTATAAATCACAATATCATGACTGGCTACTCCACAACCTTACTCTCTCTCTGCCCTGCCAGCTTCTTCCAATTCCCCTTCACTCCTGCTCAGGCCAAGGGCAGAGCCATGGATCTGCACCCAAGCAGACATCCAACAGGAGAAGGGAATATCAGCTTCTCCCCCACACCCTGGAACCTCACACCCAACTCCCTCCTTTATGGGAGGGTAAGGAATCCCCTCATATTTCAGATATGCCCTGCCATGAAGGCTATGGCTCACAGATTCTCCCTCTGCGCCTCTACCCAGTCATTACTATCACTGGGGGCAGGAGGAGGGAGAACAGCTGGGGTGATGGTAGGTGACAGTTGGACCAGTTCTGAGCTACCTTTTTCAAAAACATCCAGGGGCACCTGGGTGGCTAAAGCATCCAACTTCGGCTCAGGTCACGTTCTCGCGGTTTGTGGGTTTGAGCCCTGCATCGGGCTTCGTGCTGACAGCTCAGAACCTGGAGCCTGCTTCAGATTCTGTGTCTCCCTCTCTCTCTGCCCCTGCCCCACTCACACTCTGTCTCTCTTTCTCAAAAATAAACATTTAAAAATATAAAAAAAAATAAATTTTAAAAATTTAAAAAATCCAGAAAAGTAGTTTTATTATTCACCTTCTGAGCTACTATGCCAGAGCAAGTTGGGTGGTACAGTGGGGAACAACAACAGCGGGGGCTTCTGCGGTGGCCCTGGGCTAAGCACTGTGCTCACACTGGACACAAGGCTGTCTACCAGAGCAGGGAGATGAATGACTTGGAGAAATTTCTCATTTTATCTGGAAACATTTGCAGGGAGGTCCTGCTGCCATGTCATGGACCAAGTCTTGTCTTTCATGTCCAATTTGTCTAAGATGCTGTGGGGATCCACATGGGTGGCCCCAACAGCTGTGTGCCAAAAAATTAGCCAAGAGTTCCCAGATGTCACTAACAGTTAGATAGCTAAAGGAAAGGTCATGTTGTTTGCAGAAGCCAGCTGGGCCCCTGTGGAAGGCTGTGAGGTGTTGCCAAGGTCCAGATGAACACCTGTAGGGTGTCAGATGCCACAGGCCTCATCCTCAGAGTGAGGGCAGACAGAAACCCATGCATCTCAGAACTTACTGCAGGCTCAGCTTAAGATGGGGCAGTTTGCTAACTAACTAACTTTCAATAAGTTTGACCTCAGATTTGTCAGCAATTCCATTTGGAATCACTTTTTTAGAACCAAAGAATCAAAATTTCCAAGTGTAAGCATTTGGTTTGTGAGGGCCTTCTGAGACTTTCAGCTTCCTTCCAGACTTGGAGGATGCAAGGAATGCCCAGTCTCAACCCTGTCTCAAGGGGTCTTGTCCACCCCACTTTCATTTTGGTTTTGGTAGATGCAGGAGTGACGTTGACCACCGTCTGGGTAAGGCTAGAAAGCTTCAGGCTGTTCCTGGTGTCTCCATTCAGTTGGCAAAATGAGACAACCCCATAGGACATGATGCGGTCAGTCTCAGTTTGCAAGACCCTGTGGGGTAGAGGGTTACGAGGAGTGAGTTCTAAGTGGGAGGGCAGTGGGTGCAGGGTGGGTGAAACGAGCAAGCAGGTGGGCCTCTATGGTCCCCATCCCTGAACCTCTCTTTTAACCATTTCAGATGCTGAGGATTCACTTAGTTTGAAAACCCCTTCCAGGGTACATAGGTGCTAAGGAAGGGAAACAGAAACTTGCTCCTCACACAGTCCTCTTTCATGGAGGAAAGAGAAAAGGACAGTCTCTAGACCCTCCAGAGTCACAGTAGAGAATCATGAGCAGGTTTAGAAAAAAAGTATTCTCCTCTACAAACTGAAGTTCAATAGAAGAACAGATTTGTTCTCTCTGTAGACTGGCTTTTTTTTTTTTTTTCACTTGCAAGACTGGCACAGGCAGGTCCATGCTCAGGGGGGAAATAGATTTCCTTACAGAGCTGAGCTGGGAGGCAGACTGAAAAGCAATCCTGTCTTCTAGCAATCTGGGCAGAGCCGCAATCCGCCCACACTGCAGATTCTTGAGGATGGGCTAGCTAGGTATCTGGCTTCCTGGAAGAGACTTAGGAAGGGCTCATTGTATTCATCAGGCTGGGGCTCTGGCACCATGTGCCCAGTGGAGAAGGTGTGAGATTAGCCAGGCTCCGGCAAGCTGGGCCTGGTTAGGGAGTGGAAATGTCACAGCTCACCAGACTGAACGGAGGCGCTCCCTGCCCAGGACACTGGATACCAATCCACAGCCAGGACCAGGCCCATTCAAGCTGCAGTTGGTGGTACCATATGCAAAAGATACTCTGTCTATGGCTTTGTCTACTGAGAAGAGAAATGCCACTGATTTGGAGGCAGGTCACTATCACTCCTCAGAATCACATCTTCACTCTGGCTCAAGGGGCTCAATCCCTGGGGGCTACTGACATCGCTCAGAGCTGTAGAGAAGTGTTCAACCACTATGCTGCCAGTGTCCCCCTGGAAACAGGTGAAAAGAACACACTGGGAATTCCACTCAGTCTTTACAGGTCTCTGCAGGAAGGCAACAGTCTTCCCCATTTCTTCCCACTGTGAGTGACACAGGTGACAGCCTAAATCCCAACCATCACCTGAGAAAGCCAGATGCTATGACCAGGCTGGGCCAAGGTGCATCATGACAGCCAGGGCTGCCTGGCTCACTTTTGAGCAGCTCCAGTTCTAAGCTATCTCGGGGAACTATCCAGGGGAGAGGTCTGGTCCCAGCTATTGATAACTCTCCTAGAACCTCATCGTCCTCAGATCTGGGCCCCAGGCATCAATTCCAGAATAATATAAGTCTCATTCCACATTCCATGACATAACAGGCTGTGAGGAAGGGAAGTGGCACTATCTGATATGGAGCCTACTGGGAAGCAGAGGTGGACACTAAGAAATAAGACAAAAAAGAGTGAGAAACAAAACCCCTCAGAATGGGCACCATAAGCATGCTTAAGGGGCACCTGGGTGGCTCAGTTGGTTAAGCGTCCAACTCGTGACTTTGGCTCATGTCATGATCTCACAGTTTGTGAATGCAAACCCCATGTCGGGCTCTGCACTGAGAGCAGGGAGCCTGCTTGGGATTCTCTCTCTCTCCTCTCTCTCTGCCCATCCCTCAATCTCTCTCTCTCTAAAAAATAAATAAACTTAAAAAAAAAAAAGCCACCCAAGCTCAAAGATCAGTTTCTGTCTGTCCTGAGGACCCTCAGCCTGCTAGGACAAGTTTGGCAGATTCCAGGGGGCACATCTACCTTCATGCTTGTTGCAAGGGTTTTCCTTCCCCAGCTCCCAGGACTAGAAAGAAGCCAGGGTTTGTCCTCAGAGCCCAGGGGCCTGCACCCCACACTGGAAACACCATGCCTGTGTGCTGGGTACTGTAGTTCAGAGATAGAAGTCTTTCTCCTGTGACTAGAGAATCTCTACACTTGAGCAGGGTATCTAGAAAGGCAGGAAAATTGTACATGAAATGTGCCCAGAGAAGGAAACACTCAGCTTCCTGCACCCAGTAAACTGAGAGGAGTGAGAGAGAAAAGTTCTGTGGTAGGCAATGATCTGTGCTCAAGCCCAGGAGCTTTTTGCAGCCACCGCCAGCAGACCACCTGCCAGGCCTTAAGGAACACACATGACATGTGAGATGGTACCTTTTCTCTCTAATGGCAGCTGGAGGAAAAGAAACCAGGTGAGAAACTACTTCTGCCCACTCAGGTCGGGAGAGGGTCAGAGCAAGACACAGCCTGTCCCTTCCCCACAGAGACTGATTGTGCCTGGAATATACACACATGAGCCAGAAGTTTGCTTTCAGAAAGCTAATTATTTATTAAGTACACATCAGAGAATATGCCAAGCTGCTGCTGAAATGTGAAGACGCAGGCCCCCTCCTACGGCTCGGAACAGGCACCGCCATGTGCAGGAGCTGGGCAGGGGCTCCAGGGGCCGGGCCCCACCTGTGGTACCTGTTTGAGATGCAGACAGCCACATACTTGCTTTGTAGGGGTTCTGTGCAGTTCAGATGTGATGATAATTGTGACAGCTTTTGCAAGCATGAGGCACAACAGACAATTTTAAATGTGGGTGAAGGTCACCTCAGGGAAGTCAGGAAGAAGAGTTAGAAAAGAGGTCTTACTGACCATGTATTTTCTATTTTCCCCACCTAACTTGTCCTCGTGTTTCGGGTAAATCCTCGCTCTGTAAAATAATAAACTTAAAAAATAAATAAAATAAATAAAATAAAAAAAAATAAATAAACTTAAAAAACTTAAAAAACTTAAAAAAACTTAAAAAAACTTAAAAAACTTAAAAAAACTTAAAAAACTTAAAAACCATGCATGAGAGCCCAGACCAAGGGGCTGCCTTCCGAACCCACGCCCAGGACCAGCATTAGAAAAATTAGCCCCTTTCTGTACTGCACTAGTTCTAGAATGGACACACAGTGAGTGTTCTGTCAGCCCAACTGATGCTAGAAATGGAAATGGTTCTGCAGCAGAGGAGGTCAGGATCCACATGGAGTGGTCAAAGTCTGATTTCCCTGGATTCGAATCTGGGCAGCACCCTTGGTCAATATTGATTTAAGCATTGCTAGAAACGAGAGATCGTGGTGATGTGGGTCTCCTCTGCCACAGAACTAGTTTGAAAGCCAGAGTCTATATACAGTAGTTTCTACAAGCTTGATCTGTGGTTTTTCCGTGCTGTGCATCCTAATCCTTGTCCAAGGCTGATAATCTCCAAAGGCACAACCTGGTCCCACAACTGCACAGCCCCAGGAGGAGCAAGACCCTCCTATGCCATGAAAACACTGATGCTGATGGTTCTGCCTCCTAGAACCACACGGCAGATTCTTCCCCAGAATAGCCACTTCTGCCCGCTGAACTCAGAGCCCAAAGGCACAGTGCCTGGGACACCTGATACCATCCCACAAATGGCAGGAGCCCACAGCAGCAATGCCATGGCCACTTAACAGGAGCTTCCCTTGCCCTTCCCAGCCTCCTTGGCAAAAGGGCAGAGCCTTTCTTGCAGGACTCAGGCTGCCACTAGAAAGTCTACTTGAGTTTAACATCACAGAGCAACATGGGTCCTAACGCCTTCCCTCAGTAATAGGCAAACCAGCTAAATATCAACTACAAAAGGTTTATTCTTGAGGACATCAGTGGATCAACAGATATTATACCTATTTAAGAATTGTTATGTGATGAGTAGTTCTGACATTTGGAATCACGTTAATGTTTTACATACTCAAAATCAAATCAAATCAAATCAAATCAATAAGGATGAGAGAAAAATTAGAACGCAGAGAAATAAGTTAGCCTGACTGTATTTCAGGCAAGGAACGTAACCACGCTGAAGGTGGGAAAGAAACTCACCAGAATAACTGGTTCTTTGACTATGTGCTCTCAGTCTAAAGGCAAAAATAAGTACAAATATTAAATTCTAGATATAAAGGTTGTTTTTGACAACTAGATTCGATTCTGAATCTACTTTCTATGAATTGTAGGGTTGAGCAAATAAGTAAATATATATGGGAGTTAAGTTTCTCACGGTTGCAGAAGAGAATTACAACAAAAGAAAGAGGAATGAACTGAAGAATGAACCCTGGGTGATGGACTGGAATGAGAAGTATCAGTTTGAACTTGTGGTTTTTAATATAGATAGAAAAATGTAGAGCTGGATGTGTGTGTGTGTGTGCATGTATGCCTTCTCTCTGTCCACCTGAAGGCTCTATAAGCAGAAACACCCCAGTAGCGATGAACATACCTAGCACCCAGATCTTGGTCTTTAAATACCATTCCTCGCTTTCTTTTTTTTTAATTTTTAAATTTTTTTATTTTTTAAAAAAATATTTATTTATTTTTGAGAGAGCACAAGTCAGGGAGGGGTGGAGGGAAGGTGACAGAGGATCCTAATTGGGCTCTGCATTGACAGAGCAAGCCCAATGTGGGGCTCAAACTCACAAACCACGACATCATGACCTGAGCCAAAGTCGAATGCTCAACTGACTAAGCCCCTCAGATGCCCCCCATTCCTTGCTTTAAGTAACCAAGACTCTTTGGAGAAATGGTTGATTCAAGGCTAGGGAAGAGAAAGTACAAAATGAGCCTGGAATATTTTGTGCCAGAAAGCAAGAAAGCGATGAAAAAGAAAAGGATATGTTATAAGGACATAGGAACTAGCCTGAAGGGAACTGGCCAACTCGGGAATAATTTGAGCATCAAAATAATAACAGCAGGAGAATATTTATGTAATAAAATAAGAATCTGAGTCCATGCAGATGTAAATAAATGAATAAATTAAAATATGAGGAAGAAGGGAAAGTCCTTCATTACAGTAGAAGACTGATTGGCATCTGTAGAAGGAGTGATGGCATTAGAAATGTCACCATTTTGTAATCATGACAGTGACAACTGATTCTGTCAAGAATCATCCATGACTGGGGTGCCTGGGTGGCTCAGTCAGTTAAGTGTCCAACTCTTGATTTCAGCTCCGGTCATGATCTCACGGTTTGTGAGATCAAGCCCCGCTTCCAGCTCTATGTTGACAGCACAGAGCCTGCTTGGGATTCTCTCTCTCTCCCACTCTCTGCCCCTCTCCTACTCATGCACGCATGTGCATGCTCTCTCTCTCTCGAAATAAATAAATAAACTTTAAAAAAAAAAAAAGAGAGAGAATCATCCATGGATACCGATGCCAGTGGGTGAAAGACTAATGAGGAACAGGATATTTCCACAGTCTCAAAGTATCCCCAACAAATTGTTTATTAATTACAAAAGGAAAATCAGTAACTTTAGAGTGGATTAACTTAGCAGACACCACTTTAAATAAATAACCAAAGTGAACATCACCAAAAATGAGACGAACAGAAGTCCTGTACATCTTAGAGAGGAACACAACTATCACTCTAGAGCATTCCTGCCAAAAATACAAAACCTATATCCTATTGTGAGGGGTCATGTCTCAAAGTGAGAGATGTTCCACAAAATAACTGACTTGTGTTCTTCAAAAAATGTCAAGGTCATGAAAGACCAAGAAAGTCTAAGTAACAGTTCTAGATTAAAGAATAGTATGGGGTGCCTGGGTAGCTCAGTTGGTTGAGCATTCGGCTCTTGATTTGGGCTCAGGTCATGATCTCAGTTTGTGAGTTTGAGCCCCACATCAGTCTCTGCACTGACAGTGTGGAGCCTGCTTGGGATTCTCTCTCTCTCCCACTCTTTCTGCCCCTCCTCACTTTCTCTCAAAATAAATAAACTTAATAAAAAAATTATTTGTAAAAAAGGTAGAGACGTGGCAACTATGTGCAATGTGTAATCCTGGACTGGACTCTGGGCCAGGGAAGAAATATTATAGGATATTAGGGGGATAACTGGCAAAACTGGAATGCTGGAATGTGGAATGATGGATTAGATAATAGGATTACCAATATTACATTTCCTGATCTTGATAAATATACTGTGGTTAGGCAAAAGAAAATTCTTGTTCTTAGGAAACACACACTGAAGAATTCATGGATAGAGGTACATGGTGTATACAAATTACTCGCAAATGGTTTAGGGAAAAATATAGAATATAATATATATTAGAATATGTAGACATATATATATATATATATATATATATATATATATATATGTGTGTGTGTGTATATATATATACATAAATGGAATAGAAACAGAGGGCATACTAATGATAAAGCAAAAGGACAAAATGTTAACAACTGGTGAAATCTGAGTCAAGAGTATATGAGCATTCTTTGTGCTACTGCAACTTTCTATGACTATGAAATTTTATCAAAATGTTAAAGTTTAAAAATAAATAAATAGTAAGTTCAACAAAAGCTATATTTATACAAGGAGCCCAGACACTTATAAAAAAAAAATAGCTTGTGTATTCTTGTGCCCAACATGAAACAGATTTTTACTACATGTGAGTTAGCTGAATGAATGAATGAATGAATGAATAAATGTGCTTTAGAAAGTAACATTAGACACCTCTTTCAAAATGGCAGATAAAGCACTGCTGTGCCTTCCAAATTACCATGAAAATGACAGAAAAGATGTGTTGTGGTTTTAAGTGTAAAACTATACTTATAACTAGAAGGGGAAAAGAAACAAGTGCCAGCAGCAGATTAGACATTTGAGGAAATTCTACAGATGGGCTTAGAGGGGTAAGAAGAAGCAAAAGAAGGAGAAGCAGGGCAGCTGAGAGAAAGGCTGCCTTCCAAAGCACCTGAGAAGCTCCAAGTGCAGAGCCGGCCATCCCTGGGCGTGGACACAGACAGGGCAATCACTGGCCATGACTTTATCTTGGAGCCTTTGTCGTGTGTATGGAAGTAACATGTGTATGGCACTTACAACATTGAAGACAGGGTTGGTAAAGGGCCTAGGTGCTTGCCAAGTTCCTGCATTTTACATTGACGTGGTACAGTCTTAACTCTAAATAAACCGTGAAAAGTTTGATTTGTACACTTAATCCCTAGAACAGCCGTTCTCAAACTTTTTGGTCTCAAGGCCCCTTTACATTTTTAAAAATTATCAAGGACTCCAGAGAGAGCTTTTTGTTTAGGTGTGTTATATCTATCAACATTTACCATATTAGAAACTTACAGGAAGATATTTTTAAATATTTATTAATCATTTCAATATAACAGTAATAATAAGCTCACTATCTGTTAAAATAAATTACCTATTCTCATGAAAAATAACTACTTTCCAAAACAAAAAAGTTTAATGAAAAGAGGCCTTGTTATACATTTTGCCTATCATCTTAATGTCTGGTCTGACACAACACAGCTGGATTCTCATATCTACTTCTGCGTTCAATCTGTTGTAAAATGTTTTTGAAATACATGCAAACAATTTGGCCTCCCACAGTTCTATACTTAGACAAGGAAAGAGTAATTAGTACCACTGATCTCTACGTGAAAAAAATTACCGTCCCCCAGAAGAAAAGAGAATTACAAAACAGAGTGACATACTATATAAGAAACAGCTGTAGCCACACAGGGCCAGGAGAATGAAAGGAAACTTGAAAGAAATGAAGACCCTGTTGCTCAGAGGCAGCAAAGCTTTAATAACTTAGTATCATGTTTTCTTCTCCATGAGTCCAAGAATATCACTTGGTTATCCAGTTAAACATACACACACCCCTCACTATTGTAAATGCCATCCTAAATTTTTTTAATGTTTACTTGTTTTTGAGAGAGACACATAGAGAGAGAGAGAGAGAGAGAGAGCGCGCATGCACAAGCCGGGAAGGGGCAAAGAGAGGGAAACAGAGGCTGGGTCTGCACTGACAGCAGTGAGTCCCACGGGCGAGGGTGGGGGAGGGGGGACAAACTCACGAAATGTGAAATCATGACTTGAGCTGAAGTCGGGCACTTAACCAACTGAGCCACCCAGTTGCCCGTAAATGCCATTTCTAGGTTTAAAATTTTTATAAACAAGTACAACAAATGTGGAAATGTTCATTATAATTACAGGAAGAAATAAATTTTATAAACCTTGACAATGTAAAAATAATAATCCAACTAATAAAAAAATTAGAAAGGAAATGGGGTAAAGGGATGGAAGAATAAATGTTCCAATGCCTTCTTTTTGTTAGATCAGGAAGCAATAAGTAAATGATTCATAAATTGATAACTTGGGGCGCCTGGGTGGCTCAGTCGGTTAAGTGTCTGACTTTGGCTTAGGTCATGATCTCATGGCTCATGAGTTTGAGCCCCGCATCAGGCTCTGTGCTGACAGCTCAGAACCTGGAGCCTGCTTCAGATTCTGTGTCTCCTTCTCTCTCTACCACTCCCCCACTCATGCTCTGTCTCTTTCTCAAAAATAAACATTAAAGAAATTTTTTAATAAACTGATAACTTGGTCAAGAAATGAAGGCATAAATATATTACTTAAAGGTACAATGATAACCACCATGGAAAATAAAAATGAGAAACCATAAGCATAAGCAGTGGATGTCTCTGGAAAGTGTGGGTGAAGGAAGAAGGGCAGAAGACTTTTAACTTTTTATATCATTCTCTATTGTTTGAATTGTTTTTTTATTACATGCATGCAGTACTTTTTAAAAAATGTTTACTTATTTATTTTGAGAGAGAGTGTGTGTGCACAGTACAAAGAGGGAGAGAGAGAATCCCCAGCAGGTTCCTCACTGTCAGCACAGAGCCCAGCACAGGACTCAATCTCACAAACTGTGAGATCATGACTTGAGCAGAAATGAAGAGTCAGACACTTAACCAACTGAGCCACCCAGGCACCCCTTGTTGTTCTTAAACAACAGTAAATCTCCTTTGCGGAAAGTGTCATACATAGTTCTTTACTTACACTTGACTGGATATTAAGGCTGTTTAGGGAACTGAGATATAGATGGATAGAGAAAATGTAGGGAGAAGAGTGAAAGAAAGAAATCTCATAATTGGCCTTCTATAGTCTAATCTGTTAGTTCATGGGGATTTAGTTAAATTTCTGATATTAAAAAAAAAAATTTTAATGTTTATTTATTTTTGAGAGAGAGAGAGAGCAGGGGAGGGCAGAGAGAGAGGGAGACCCAGAATCTGAAGCAGGCTCCAGGCTCTGAGCTGTCAGCACAGAGCCTGACGCAGGGCTCAAACTCACCAACCACAAGATTATGACCTGAGCCAGTTGGGTGCTTAACTGACTGAGCCACCCAGGTAAATTTCCTATACTTTATTTATGTTTATTTATTTTTGAAAGAGAGAGAAAGCACACACATGCACACGTGTGTGAGCGAGCGGGCGAGGGGCAGAGAGAGAGGGAGAGAGAGAGAGAGAGAGAGAGAGAGAGAGAATCCCAGGCAGGTTCCACACTGTCAGTACAGAGCCCTACATGGGGCTCCATCTCATGAACAGTGAGCTCATGACCTGAGCCAAAATCAAGAATTGGACCCTTAACCACTGAGCCACTCAGGTTCCCCAGTAATCCTGTTTTTAACTCAACCTCATTTTTTGCAGCACCAAAAGATACCTGTGGTTTGAATCACATTTTATTTATTCATATTTTTGTAATGTTTATTTAATTATTTTGAGAGAGAGCAGGGGAGGGGCAGAGAGAGAATCCAGAGCAGGCTCCACGCTGTCAGCATGGAACCCGACACAGGACTCAATCCCATGACCCTGGGATCATGACCTGAGCCAAAATCAAGAATCAGACAACGAATCCAGCCACGAAGGTGCCTCTGAGTCACATTTTAAGTGTGTCAGATGGACAGGATACTTAAAGTGAAGTCTTTTGTAAAATTGATGTCTGTTCTTAAAATCTGTGTATCTTTTAAGAGAAATTATAATGTGGTTTTGCTATGTGCTGTTCTTTACTGTAACTGCCTAAAATAAAAAGTGAAGCTTACTCAAAATGAGACATGGCTTTCTGTTTTAGGTTAAATTTTACAGACACTGGGATTCACATTAGAGCTAATTTATCACCTGCACCAGACATAACTATTTTTTCCAGAGTGAGGGTTGCTAAGGCCACCAGTGCCTC
Source organism: Neofelis nebulosa (assembly GCF_028018385.1). Taxonomy (NCBI): domain Eukaryota; kingdom Metazoa; phylum Chordata; class Mammalia; order Carnivora; family Felidae; genus Neofelis; species Neofelis nebulosa. Next base: position 88,706,302 of record NC_080786.1, on the reverse strand, counting down.
CGGTTTATCAGAAAGCACCTAAGTCCTGTAACTGCTGACAGGGACTGTTTAGTAAAGAACATCACAGGTTTTTTTACACAGACCAGGGGTTTTTACACCACTATATTTTTCTCTTTATGCCTGTAAAGAAAAAAACATGCACACACCAAAATAAGAACAAACGAAATGAAAATAAGACCTTTCTCCTGAGAAATAGAAATGCCAAGCATTATTTTCTTGGAAATGCATCAGAGCCTATATAGGTGCCACCTCTAAGAATTTTGTCAAACTATTCTAAAGCATACCACCATAGTCCTTTGATTAGGTGTTAAATCCATAATCACCATAGTCCTTTGATTAGGTATTAAAACTCAGAAAGAAAAAAATTAAGAATTAGTTTCAATTACACTCGGTAATGATTGAGGAGCAAAAAGAGATATTGAATTATACTCGGGTATGTATATTTCCTTAAATCTTACTACAATTATTTAATACTGTTCTGTGAATGTAGAAGTATCTGGTGTTTCAACTGTTATCCTGAAGAGATATATTTTGGTTAGAGAAAGGATAAAATTAATGGAAAAATATCCACCCCATAGGAAGTCACAATGTTCAATCAGGCCACACCAGGGAGTAAGCACCACCTAGTGGCACCTTACTCAAATTACAAGAATAGTATTTCAGAGTTAGTAGGATTCTCCTTACAAGCCTCAGCCTATTAAAAGATGACAAGGACTGTGTTTTTTACATATCTGGCCATGAATAAAATGTACCCTAAGGCAGTAAGAAGTTTTAAAGTCTCCTAGTCTGTCCATTCACAGCTAGGCAGAATGTAGGAATCATCTTTTTCCTTTCCTATATCTTATGACATTATAACATCTTAAAAATCTTGCTGACTGAGGAAAGATTGACCCTCCCAGGGCTGACCAATTCTTAAAGATAGCAGAGGGCTGGCCAGGAGCATGCCTTTCCTATGCAAACCAACCAACTCTGAGTCTGTCTCCCAAATCACCCCTTTTTATCTAACCTTCATACAACAAGTGAATATTTCCCCTGGCCTAACCCACCCCAGGGCCAGGCACTAGGCAACTAGAGAACACCCCATAGCCCAAAGCCCACCAGAAGTATTCCAACTAGCCAATCCTAAACTGCCTTGCCCTGATTTTCCCATGGAAAAGGCTGTGGTCCAGGCTCTCCCCTAGCTCCTACTTCTGCCTCCTAGCCAGAGCCTGATGCTTCCCCTGTGGCCATGCATGGCATGGGATCCTCACCTCCTTCTTTTGGGAAATGAAAATAGTAAAATTTCAATGTTATTGACCTCTTCATGTCATCACTCAATCCCCTCCATAAATGAAGATTCTGTGGGTATAAATGAGACAGGATTGTACTTAATTCATTTCAGTGAAGAATCACTTCCATCACAGTCTCTAGGGAACCTTCATTCATAAAATGTCTCCATTCCCCTTTGTACAAATATGCAGCATTTTTGGCTCAAATGTCATTTTGGGGGTTGACCTTCTAGGCTAAGTAGCAAACAAGGGCTATAAAATGGAAAGAGAGAGCAACAAAGAGGTGAGAGCAGGAAGGGTGACAGTGCCCACATGAAAGCCTCAGACTCAACACTGAGAACCAGTTCTGTCCCTTCTTCTCTCCCAGATTCCAGGACTGTGAGCCTCTTTTCTTCTGCCATCTCCAAAAGTTCATTCTGTCCGGGTACCTTTGGTGGCTTGGCAGTGAAGCTACCAGCTGAAGCTTCAAGGCTTCATGTGCATGGAGTCCCTTCCAAAGATTATACCTAATTTTGTATTTGTGATTTGTATCTTAAGACAATGTCTAAAATCAGACAAGCTTCATGCTCTACAAAAACTGGGAGGGCAAGAGGGGTCATGGCTCCAAGGACCCCCGAGACTCCTGATGTGAGCCCTTCTCTTCTGCCCAACTATTTAGGGCCTCAGTTTCTTTATCCGTAAAAGGAGGGGCGAACAGAGCAGTTTTGTCTTAAGTTCCCTTTTCCTTTCTCCTTAGTTATATTCATTTCTCTACATACTAACAAAGCAATACCCTAGAACCTCACATGTGGCTCCCAAGGCTCACTCCGAATATTGGTGTTTTAAAGATTCCAAAACAGGCCTGATAAACACATGGCAAAAACACAAGCCAGTTCTTCACTGTACACTGGCTGATGGGGGCACAGAAAACCAAAGCAAAGCTTTTGCAATGAAGCCTGACACCAATGCTCAAAATTATACTATAACCTAAAGACAGGATGCATTACGCTAAATCCAGAGCTGTGGTACGGGTTAGCACTTGTGGTTCTAGCCTATCTCTGCCACTTGTTGCACATGTCTTCTGACAAGTCATTCAACACCTTTGGCCTTGTTTCTTGACATGCTGAGGAAGGGGACTGGGCCAGCGGTCTCTGAGAACCCCTCTGCCTCTTAAAATGTTTGCTTCTATCTGCCTCTCTTGTTGGTGCTACCTCATTGCTCTCCAGTGTCCCACAATATGACCACACTCTCTTTTTTACCCTTACCATCCTAAGCTAACCTGGGTACGCCACTGACTTGAGGCAGAGAAAACAGGGAGAGAGCACAGGATGAGAGGACAGAGAAAGGAAAGGGAGGGCAAGGAAGTCAGGCAATGCTGGGTGGGGCATGTTCAGGGTCAGACACGGCTCACCCCCCGGAAGTCAACCTGGAAACACCTCCTCCTACACATAGGCCAGATGCCATGGCTCTACCAGGGCACCTACTTCCTGGGTCTTCATCAGGCTCTTTTCCAGGGTGATAAGCTCAGGTCAGCCAGACTTTAGCAACCAGATTTCTTAAAGAAGGGTCCTCATAGACTATTCCTACAGGAGCCAAATCTCTTGGAAGAAAGCTAGATGGGGAGGAAAGAACACAAGTCACTCATACTAGCTAATCTGCAGCGTTTGGTGACTTGTTTGCATCCCATAGCGTAACACAGGTCCCCTTTAAGTTTCTCTGGAGACCATCTAACCCTGGGAGAAGGAAGACAAGAACCTCAGATTCATTGGAGGCATTCCTTATTCCATAGCAGTTAAGGGATTTCAGTTTTAACATCTCCAGCAATAGCTATTACTGGAGATCCTGGCAATAATATGCACTCAATAAATCCACGGTAAGCTGAGCTCAATATTCTCACTATTCCCAATGCTAAAAGCTTTTGATCCTGCTGGACTTCAGACCTCACTGAGCATGTCTATTTGCTATCTCTCCCTGTCTCAGGCCACCTGCTTTCTCCTGCCAGCTTAATCTTCCTGACATATCATGTCCACCACAGTCTTCTCTGTCCAGGGACTGGTCGAGACAAGCATGGAATATACGGTTTTTAGCCTTCCATTCTCCTCCCTCTGGCTCCAGCTGTTCCTTAACTTCCCAGGCCGATGTTTCACAAACAGTGTACTCTACTGGGTTTCAGTGTGAAATCTGCTTCATCCAGTCACTGAACGCACACTGTATTTAGTGCTCACCATGTGACGGGCTCTGGGCCAGATCTTTCCACATATGGCATAAAAGCCTTGAAAATCAGGTACTCCCACCCCATCTCACAGTTGTGGAAGCAGAGTTGGAGCCCTGAATAACTTGCCCAAAGGTCCAGCACAACCAGTGACAAAGTCAGAATTTGGAACCCAGCTTCTCAGGTTCAAGTCATGTTAGTGAAGCACCTGAGGACAGAGGTTGCCAGAACAAGACCTGTACCTGCCAGAGATTCAGTAGGTTCCCAAACATGCACACATACACACATACTCACACACAATCTCAAGCCACTCCACACCCATCTGGGTCTAGAAAGTGTCCCATCTTCCTCAGCTCACCCAGCCCACCCAGCCAGCTATCCTGGACAATGCCCCACATTCTGGTTTCAGCCACTGAAATAATTCTGGATTTGGGATTCAAGTCTTTGCTGTGCTGAGTTCTGCATTAATTCCCCAACTGAACCTTCTGATTACTTATTATCATTCTGTACATTATGTACATTCTGGAACAAATACATACTCCTCACCCTAGTTTTATTATTAGCCAACATTCACTGGCTGCTCACTATTGAACCAAGCACTACACTAAATATTTACATGAATTATCTCTTTTAATCTTTGTAACTCTCTTTATTGTAGCCATTTTATAGGTGAGGAAACAGAGACTTAGCTAAGTAACTTGTCCAAGGTCACAAATCACAAAGTATTAGTCAGTACTTGAATCCAGGCAGCCCATGTATGCTTGACCGCCATACTATTAACCTGATCTACAGCCTCAGGTCCCAGCTGGTCCACTTACTACTGACCAACACGCACACACACGCACACACACGCACACACGCACACCACCTGGTCTTGAGATAATTAAAGCGAAACTAAGAGTCCATTAATTCACCTCTCCACCTAACTCACAAGCATCCCCACTGTGGCCAAATATCCTAAGAGCTACTTTCTAGTCACAGTGACCAAGAGAAGAGCAGATCTGAACTGAAGGATTTGGCACAGGGTGCTGCCTTCTTATTCCTCCGTCCTTCAAACTCCAAAGCTCCTAGCAGAATTCCTGACTACCAAGGCTGGAGTGAAGGTAGAAAAAGGTTCATAGGAAACTTGGAGGGCCAGCCACTCCCAGAGTTCAGCTTCACATGTTAGCTACCCAACTGGCTACCTGCTCTCCACACAGGCCTCCGGTTTGCCATCTGAGTGGCTCTGTTTCACCGCTAGGGCAAGAGACAAAGAGAAGAAAGGCCTTGGCAATAAGCACGCTTGGGTTCTAAGTGCCTCTGTTTTTTCTCATCTGTCAAACCAAAATAATCATATTTCTTCCAGAATGTGTTATGAAGATTAAATTAAGTAATGCATATGAAATGTTCATTATGTAATAAGCACCCACCAATCGGTAGTATCATTTTCCTACCTGTTCAGCCTGGGATGTGTTACCTGGCTTCACCATATATGTTCTACTGCCACCAATACTTCAACACCTAATGCAGATGGCAGCTCCCTCAATCTCTAGTGAGCTCAGTTCAGTTAAGTAGAACCAGCACTAACTGAACATTTTCTATATGCTAAACACTAATGACAGGTATTGAGGATGCAACAATGAATCAGGGGTTCACAACCATAAGGGAGATAGGAAAGGAACAGCTTGTTTCAATGCTACACAGTAAGTGCAGTGATAGAGCATGTGCCTGGAGCAGGGGAGCAGAGTCAGATCATGGAAGGCTTCGGGGGCCAAGAGTTTGAGCTGAATTCTGAAAGCAGTAAGAAGCCATTGAAAGGCTTTTAGCAAAGCAGTCGAACGTATAGATTTCTGCTGTAGAAAGGAGCAATGTGGAGAAAGAGGTTAGGAGAGTATGAATAATCCAATTCAGAAATGGTGCTCAGGACAAGACAGTGCAACGGAGACAGAGAAAAAGGATGAATTTCAAGCATCAAGTGAACACCAAAGGCCTTGACACTGAACACTGTCCAGTCCCTCAATATTTGAAGATTGAGGGAGAGGGAGATGGAGAGAGGGAATACAAAGCCCTTTGTATCTACCACATTTTTAAAAGCAACTCTTTTGGGGCACCTGGGTGGCTCAGTTGGTTGAGCATCCGACTTCGGCTCCGGTTATGATCTCGTGGTTTGTGAGTTCAAGCCCCGCATCAGGCTTCGTGCTGAGAGTTCAGGGCCTGGAGCCTGCTTCAGATTCTGTGTCTCCCTCTCTCTCTGTCCCCTCCCCCTCTCCCTCTCTCTCCCTTTCTCTCTCTTTCTCTCTCTCCCAAAAAATAAATAAACATTAAAATATTAGAAATAAGTAAATAAAAATAAAAAGAACTCTCTCTTGGCGCACTTATGACAATTTAATTTGCATTGTGGGCATCTACTGCTTGTTTATTTGCTCAACCAACTAACATTCATCATCCACTTAAATGCCAGGCACTGCCTCAGGTACTTGGAGGGTTCCAGTGACAAGTCAGTTAAGAGAGAAGTATCAGCAAAGACCACCAAAGGGGAAAGACACAAGCACAGAGCCTGGGGAATGGTGAGTTTTGGCTGGCATGTGGGGCACAAAGAAGATTCAAGGGACCAGGCTTGAAACTCCAGCAGGATCAGCCTGTGCAGGACCTAAGCTAAGGAGTTTGAGCTCTGAGTAGCGGACACATGGAGCCACTGAAGGTTTTTAACAGGGGAGAGAGGGGTACAGGTGAGCTTCAACAGATCCTTCTCACAAAGATGAATCAAGAATATCTTGTCTCTTTTTTTGGAGTCCCTGTGGACAAGAGCCTCATATTTTTCGTGTAGGCATCTTTCTCATGCCCAACATGGCAGCCATTATTTCAGAAGTGGTCCACTAATACATGTGAAGTGTGTTAACACTCACGTATAGTCTTACATAGCTAAAGAAAACACATGAGAAGCTGGTCAAGCTAAATAAACGTGAAGACCCCTGACAAATCAAGGTCTCTCTGATGGTCCTCGGCCACACTAAGAGCATGGCCACAGGCCTTTCCATCCAGGAAAGAACAGCTCTGGGCAGGCATTCTGCCGAGTCTCCAGTCTCTCACTTCTCAGCAGCATGAAAACTGGCAGAGTTGAATGTCAGGAGCTAAGTACGAGGGTGTGGGGTACAGCCCTGGACCTGCCAGGGGGAGAGGAGCAGTACCCTGTGCTGAGTACTCACCATCTGTCAGCCACCATGCTGCATTTTTCACATGTACCCATGAACCTGAAGAGGGGGTAACTGGCCAGTTTGGATTCCCCCACCAACTTACAACACCTCCTGCCTCATCTGCCCTTTGTCTCAAGACCCCCAGGTTCTGGAGCCTGCTCTCTTGCTATTGTTTGAGGGCTTGAGTTGATCCTCTCCCTTCATGGCAGGCTTATTCCCCGCACCCCATTATAATGCCAGAACCCCTCCTGCCCTTCTCTACAAAGCATGAGAGAAATCCAAGGGATGGTGAAAACTTCAAGGTTGAGTGATCATTAAATAGCAAGACCACTGCAGGTAGTTTCCTGATTAACACCTAAGCATGGCTTTTTATTTTTTAAAGGAATTAACTGTATTTCTGCAGAGAACTCCTTCAGTTCCATAGCTATGTTGAATATTTACTACAACTAATGATCAACAGGGAAAGAAAAAAAAAAAAAGACCTGCAGACATCAGGAAATCCAGAAATCCATTTGGCTTCAGCATATATGAGTTTTTCAGAAATAAATTTACCTTCTTGCACGGGTTTGATTCAAAAGTAAAAGGAGTTCATATTATCTAAGTCCTCACTCTGTTCATGGAAAACCTCCAAGGGGCAAGAAGGAATGCTCAGGATTCAAAACCCATTACAAATAATACCAAAGAAGATTTTCTGCACACAGATGATTAAGAGTTGGCTTAATATTTTCTTGATTAAGCGAGAATACCAAAATAAACTTCTGAGATAATTACTTTTAAAATAGTCTACCATAAAGTTTCCATTCAGCTTCTTGTCTGGGTGCCCCTTGTTGGATCTCAGACCCCCGCAAGGCACAAGCCTACCTGTTGGGCTGCCTCATGGAAGAGTTCCTGCACTTGAGACATCTGGGCTGTTCTCCTGGAAATGGGGTCCTGGTGGTCTGGGTGGGGAGACCCCTCTGGAAGGTAAACACCATCTTTGGTCAGGCTGGCTCTTCTTCCCTCCATCCGTAGGATCCATCCTTTCTTCATACACCACACACAGCCCTGACCAAGGAAGGGACCTTGTTCTACCTCATCTGGAAACACCCCTTTCCTCTCTTTGGTACCCAAATCTACTCCACACATCTTTCAGAACCTCCCTGTGCTCACACCTTGCTGTCCTGGAGCCACACTTGCCCCCAGAGCTTTCTTCCCTGAGCTCCTTCAGTATGGGGGTCAGAGCCAGCTGCCAGTTTACCCAGCCCCAGAGGACACAGTCTGACACTCCCCTCTCATCCTTGTGAACCCCTCTGTCCACAGCAAAGGCAGAACTGGCTCCCTAGAACTGGTTGCAGGTAGTGAGTGAATACAGATTGGTCCATGGGCGGAGGGAGACAGAGGAGTTTAGGTGGTTCTTTGAAGGTCCCCTCTGGAGCAGGGCCAGAAAGGGTAGGGGAGTGGAGACAGCAGGTAAGCAAAAGAGGACTGAGCATAAGAGCTTGGTTCTCTTCAGACGGGCAGTCTTCCCCTTGGTACCAGAACCAGCTTTCCCTGGAGCAGGGACTTTGCGCCTTGCCTGTTCGCCCCCTTTCCCTAGCACGGGGATGGGACAGAGACAGGGCTCATGACATTTTGGAAGGAGAAAAGGGAGAATGAGAGGGGGGTATGGGGGCAGAGTTTGTCATGTGAGAAGAACACGATCAATGACAGCAGCCAGAGAAGGCGAGAAGGGAAAGAGTATTCCAAGAAAAGAGCTGGGAGCTGGGGGCCGGGAGACTGCGAGGATTTGGCGGGCTGCGGAGACGAGCTGGGTGTGAGGGAGACCCCAGAAAGGTCCCCGCGGCTCTCGGCCCCGCTGCCAACGCACAGCCAGGCGAGTCTGGAGCGAGGCGCGCTGGGCCTGGCTTGACCCCCGCCGCTCGGGCCCTCGGTGTGCGGAAAAGGACCCCCAGGTTTCCGGAGAGCCGCTCCGGGTCCGCAGCCCTGGCTCCCGCGCGTCTCAGTCAGCATCCCCACTTCTGCGAATCCCAGATGGAGCAGCCCACACCCGCCTCTCGATCCTGGGGAGAACCCACCATTCCTCTTCTGGGCGCGGGGCAGGCACGCGCGCGTCCGAGTGTCCGCGTGCAAACGCTCAGGTGCACACGCGCGCCCCGTGACGCGGGGGCGGGGCGGGGATTACCTGAGCAGGTGGCAACGCCGGGTTCCCTTACTACCGGACAGAGCTCCTCCAGGGAGAGGAGTCGTCCCCAAGACCACCCTGTGCACTCCCCACCCACCAGCCCCATCCACCCTCACCTGCCGCAGGATCAGCGAGCTCTAGCGCGGGGCCCGCCTTGTCCCCGCTCCCCTAGCCCCCGCCACGTGGCTGACCAGGTGTGCTCTGCGCGGGTCCCCCTGTCCAGCTGGAGAGGCGGGTCTCGTCCGGGCTCGGCCACCCCAGCCACGCCTTCATTCGGGAACCTCGGTGCCAGGTGGAGAGGGAGGGGCTGCTGAGATTTCCCCTCCCCAAGGGTGGGGCCCGCACACCTAGCGCCTCCCAGGAGGGCTCCGCTCTACGCGACAGAGCTGCCAGGCCTGGGAGGAGGGAACGGGAATCTGAAGCCCCGGCCGAGTTACCGGGAGGGGAAGTGGGGACTCCGCTAGCTCTCAGACTGACCGGACCAGCCACTGCCGCTGCAGCCCTCGGCCAATTCAGTGCCACCAGCTGAGGTGGCCAGCCCTGGGAAATAGGACGCGGCGCGATCCTACTCACTGCAGTTCTGAGAAATTGTTCAACCTTGCACACCAGAGTGAGAAAGGGCGGGGAGCCCGAGGGCCCACAACTCCCACACTGGCCCCGTGCCCCCCTGGGCGGGTGCAGAAGCCTCTGGGCAGGAGAGGAGACTGCGCTCCAGAGGTCCCCCCGTGCGGCTGGCTACACCACCAGCTGACCCTCAACTCGAAGAAAGTGCAACTCTTTTGCCCTTCACCACCTTCAGCAAGACTGAGAACCGACTTCCCCAGGGAATGAAATAAGATTTCCAGGACTCCAGCTTGCAGGGGAGGGGGCGGGGGGGGGGGGACTGAATTAACATACAGAGGATTAAATTATCTCCATTTCCAATCTGGCATATTTCCTAATCCTTAAATAACTTGCTAGGCTTCCATGTGGGCTTCTGAAAACAGGAGGGCAGCTGGGAGTACTTCCCACGCCCACATGAGCCTTTGTGTGAAAATCCCTAAAAATAGAGGTTGTTCTTTTAAAAACAAAAGGGAAGGCAAAACCATGGGAACACTGTCAAGAGTCCCAACATCTCCTGCTCCAGTAAAGGCTTTTTTGGTATGGAAAGATACATAGCATAAAGTGTGCCATTTTGATCATTTTTAAATGTACAATTCAGTGGCATTAATTACATTCACTATGCTGTGCAACCATCACTGCTCTTTTTTCATCACCCCAAACAGAAACTCTGCACCCATTAAGCAATAATTCTCCATCTCCCCCTTCCTCAGCCCATGGTCACCTCTAATCTACTTTTTGTCTCTATGAATTTGCTTCTTCAAGGTATTTCACATAAGCAGAATCAGACAATATTTGCCCTTCTGTGTCTGGCTTATTTCAGTTAGCATGTCCTCAAGGTTCATTCATGTTGTAGCGTGTGGTGAAACTTCATTCCCAGCAAAGAAGTTAATTACCCATCTCTGCAAGAGGAAAGACTCCCAGAATAAATTACACATTAGCCGTCTGTAAACAACGGATAGATAGGTGGGCAGGATAACACTGTCGTTTTATTGGAATTGACTGTATATCCGTATACTACATCTACATGGCCAGTAGACTCATTTTTATTATTCAGTTTGGGGTCACACATGACACTTTTATTTTTTGCCTTAAAAATAAAAGGTTGGTTTCCTGTTTGCTATCATTTTCTGATGAGCCTCCCTCTAAGTGTCTGTGTGAATTTTGAACAATACACATTCACTTCCATTTCAGCCTGAGCTAAAAACATTAGAAAAGGAAATCCACACTGCTGTTCATAACCACCTTTTTTGTTACTCATTACTTTCTAAATGAGAAGTTCCCTTCAAAGCTTATAAACATCTTCAAACCCAAGAACAAATGTTTGTTTATTTTCCTTATGTTAAAGCAAGAGAAACCTACCCATCTTGCTTAATGTAGATTTATTTTATAACAATGATATATATATTTTTTAAAAACCCACATTTGCTATATTTAAAAACACTACCCTTGTATATCCTTTGAATAGAACAATTCCGTTTTTAACATACTACCCTATCTAACCTAGTATAAGGATGTTAACTGTATCATTAATCCGTAATAGTTAAAAAAAATTAGAAGCAAAATATCCATTAACAGATGATTATTAAATAAGTTATGGTACAGCCATGCTCTGGCAACCAGTATTGGAAAGAATTAGGTGTTTTTATATGTACTAACATGGAACTCTGTTCATCACATAATAAGTAAAAACACCAAGTTGCAGAATAATGTGTAATTATTTTTTATAATGCAATGTATACATATATGTAGTTTGTATGGAAAAACACATCAATCTGTTAATAGTGATTATCTCTAAGGAGTGGGATTGAGATAGTGGGAGAGGAAATCTACTCTGGTGTACAAATTCTGGATTTTTAATGGTTTTTTTTTTTATGATCAGCACATTACTTTTGGAGTCTAAAAACTAAATAAGAAAATTAGAAGACAATGTGAGGCAGATTGTATTTTCTGAAGATGGTTACACTAACGTATCCCATCTCTTATGGTCTTCTTGCAATATGACATTAATGTTCCTTCAAAAAGAGATGAGTCTATGTTCCCTATGCTTGAGCCTGAACAGACCTTTGTGAGTGCCTTAACCAACAGTAGGAATGGAAGAAATGACACTGCTTGACTTCCTAGGATAGAATATAAAAGCAGTAGGCAGTCCATCTGGCTTCCTTGCTCTCAGATCACTTGTGCTTGGAATTCAGCCACCATGTTGTGAGGAAGCCTGGGCCACATGCGGAGGATACAAGTGGGTGTTCCCACCTATAGCCAGCATCAACTGCCAGACATGTGAGATAAGCCTTCAAATGATTCCAGTCCCCAGCTTTAAGTTCTTCCAGCTGAGGCCTCAGACATTATAGTAAGGACAAGCTGTCCTGACTGTGCTGTGTGAATTCTCGACCACAGAAACCACGAGACACAATAAATTGTTGCTGTTTTAAGCCACAAAGTTGTGGGGGTACTTTGTTATTCAGCAATAGATAGTGAATACATAATGAATCCAGCCAAGGTAAAAAAAAAAAAGGGGGGGGGATTTTTATTCATTTCATTGTTTGGACTTACTAATATTGCAGCCCTGTTAAATAAAAAAAGTCATAATATTGTTTTTAAACTCACTTGTTTTCCATTCAGTAACAACTCCAGCTCAAGTTGAAGTTTGTAACATTGAAGTTGTTGTTCTGTGGGCCTTACCCCCACTTAGCCGCTGACGAAAGCTCCTTCACCTCTTTCCCTTCCAGTGATTGGTGCTAAGAATTGCCCTCTGTGTGAAGGCAGAAGAAACCATGTCTTGAGAAATGACCTCATTGGTCATAAAGTCTGAACTCTGAGGAAAGATCAGAGTTTGGAGACATTCAACCAAAACAGAAATGTAAAAGCAGGTTGAAAACATTAAATCATGATGTAAATATGTATATATACAAAATTACCTCACAGCCTAGGCGCTGGAACCAGAGTCAGAAGGGTCACAAGAGGTGGGTCAGCTGGTCCTCTCCCTAGGCTGGACTTTACAGTCACCTGGGGGTGGTTTTACCCAGGTCTGGGGTGGAGTCTGGGCATCAGTATTTTCTCTTAATTTCTCAGGTGATTCTAAGATGCAGTCAAGGTTGAAACCCATGGAATTTCTAGCTCAGTAATTTTGGGGGCAGTTTTTGCCTCTCTCTTAAAATACTTAAGGGATAGAATATACCCTATCCACAGTGGTGTCTTACTCCAGTTAACTTTCAATGACAAAGAGAAGTTGTGAAATATATTACTCAGGGAGCACAAGTAATTTACTATCCATCTCTCTCTTTGTAGCTGGTCATTGTGATACACCTCCCTGGGACATGCCTATTAAAAAAAAAAAATCACAAGACTTCTGTACACATTCAGAAAAGTTTGCTGGCTTTGAGGGTGGAGTTAGGATTTGAACATACATCTGGTTCCAGTATTAGGCTCTCTCCTGTACACAAAACGGCCTCTCTAATCCAGGTGAAGAGATAAGACAGAAAAAGGTTGAGATGTGTTTCCAGAAGTCCCAGAGGCAAGAAGGACATTTGTTTGAAGGGCCGGCAGGCATTACTGGGAGTTGGAAGGGGCGACTCGAGAGCTGCAAACCGGACATAAATACAAACCCCTCACACAGGCTGAGATCTCCTAGTTCCCAGAGAGGTGGGGGCAAGACCCCAGGAAGAAGAGTTTTGCCTTGCCTATCTGGGGTAGGGCTGAGTGGAGAGGGAGGGGCTGCCACTTCCCTGCTGTCAGGTGTCTCCAGCTCCTGTTGAGATCCTGTTTCTCCTCCAGGATCTATTCTGTTTGTTGATTCTGGGAGTTTGCCCTCTGACAGGAGGAAGTCATTCTCCCTCTAGCAGCCACGTGGCATCTAGTTTGAGCCAGGACCTATTGGGACCAGAGAACACAGGAGATGCAGAGAGAAGCCTAATGAACCGGGTCCAGTTCATGAATGACAGTGGCAGCCTTAATGGACCGTGACAACAACGCAATTAGCCTTCAGCACTTGCTTAAATACCCGATATGGAAGACCCATGGACAGATGAGAGAAGTCAGACCTGCATTTGGGTCCCAGTTCTTTCTTTCCACCATGCTCTTTCATGTGTCTGAGCCTTCATTTCTCATTTACAACACGGAGTTAATGATAAAGCCTGCCAAGCCTACGTGACAGAGTTGTTATGAACATTCCAGAATTTTGATGAGGACTGAAATCCAGCTCCGCTGTTGTTTTCCAAATACACCATCTTTCCTCTCATTTTGAAACTCACAGGGGCAGTTTCGTGGTCCCACTGCTGCTATCCACAGGGCCTCAAACTCCCAGGCAGTGCTTCTTCTGTTGCACCCACGAGCTCTTTGCACCCTCAGATGTGGCTCACAGGGCCTGGCTGCTCTCTTTCAACCATATTCACCAGGTATCTGTTCCTCCCCAAGCACTGAGCCCAACACTGGCACACGATGAGGGACATGATGGCTCTGGACAGGCAGGAAATCAGATTCTCACACTAATCAGATCATGACAAATAGCCATCTATGCTGAAAGCAACTGTATGGAGGGCAAGGAGTCTGTGGTTGGGTGGGGACGTGCAGAGGGGGAGGGTAGTTATGACCTAACAGAGATCAGGATAAGCTCTTCCGAGGAAGTAATGCTGGGGCTGAAATCAGGGTGGGGAGTTAATAGGTAGAGTGTAGAGAAAACAGTCTTTGTGGCAGAAGGGGCATGACCGAGTGTGAGAATGTGAGAGCAATTCGGAAGTGGAAGAGCAGAGGATGAACTTACTGTGGGGAAGGCTGGGGCTGTAGGCAGTGGCGGTCACCCAACGCAAGGTGCTTAGTGTTTATTAAATAGCAACTGAGAAGCTTCTGAAGGTTTTTTGCATGGTTGTTACCTGTAGAAAGGACTGGAGGTCATCAAGAGATAATGGGTAGAAACTTGTAGGAGCCCAAGCAAGACTTGAAGGTGGCTTGGCCTGTGGTTATGATAAAGGGATGAAGGGTTCGAAGGGATTTGAGAAAGTCACAAGACCTGCCTACCATGAGTTGTCAATCTGATTGATCTGATCATAGAATATTTACTGAGTCACACCCAGCAGTAAGCATGTCCTCACATGTGGACATGGCCTTTGTTTGTTGGCTTCTTCCTTTTATTCCCATGCTACTGAGCAGGGGAAAGTGCTGGGACCGTTTGTTCATTTATGGAATCCTAGCCTCCTGTTCTTCACTTGTCATATATAGAGAAGCTCTCATTTCTCTGCAGCCAGAGAGTAGTAAGGAGCCTAGGGGGAAGTAAATGGCCCTAGAGACATGTAGTCCTGGCCACACCTTCTGGCCCATTTCTACACTAGGGTTTGGGAAACAGGTCCAACACATCAGATGCCATGTTTCTCACTAGCCACTGATGCTCGCATGTGTCTCCAGTGGGAATCTTGTTTAGAAGTTTGTGGCTGAGCATAGACATCCAGTATTCTCAGGCTCCTTGATCACAGCATCATCTTAGTACCATAAAAACTCCACCATCAGGGGTGCCTGGGTGGCTCAGTCGGTTAATCATCCGACTTCAGCTCAGGTCATGATCTCGCAGTCCATGAGTTCGAGCCCCGTGTCAGGCTCTATGCTGACAGCTCAGAGCCTGGAGCCTGTTCCAGATTCTGTGTCTCCCCCTCTCTCTGCCCCTCCCCTGCTCCCACTCTCTCTCAAAAATAAACATTAAAAAAAAAAAAGGCACCACCATCATTTCTAATACCTTCACTGTTTGTGCCTTTTACCACATTTAAAACTCTTCATTCATTCCTGCTTATGGGTAAGGCACTGTTCTATACTGTGAATAAAACACCACCAAGAATCTTTTCCTGATGAGCAATTAATTTTGAATTTTTCTGAAATATTACTAAAAACACTTAAGGTAAATAAATCTAACTTGCATGAAAGGCCAAACATCACATACCATCAAGCAGCTGTTCCCGTTTGGTGTATACTCACTATGGCAAACACCATATAGTCACTAAGGAGGAAAACAAAGGAGATAGCAATAACTGGAGAGAAATGGTGAAAAATAAATTTAAGAGAAAAAGGTGAATGAGCAGGCCAGGCCCACCACACAGACCTGTGTCCCTTCCTCCTGCCTGGTGAAGCTGGCTGCAAAATTCCAACCTTACTGTTGGCTTTTTGCCTCATGGGCAGTCAGGTTCTTGTTCCTGATTAACCAATAGCTTGGAATGGAGTAGTTCAATATGTTCTTACTTTTGTAGGATATTTTTGCCTCTTTTTCCCCCCTGCAAGCTTACTGACTTTTAAAAATTCACTGCAATATACATCATTCTCAAAAATGTTGCATCCCTTCCAGGGTCTCTGAAAATGGAATCTCTTCCACCCACCTAACTAGCTTTTCCTTGCCGGTCAATAAAATCCAGACAAACCCACTCATACCTCCCAATTTTTTGAAAGAGGATATTGTCATCAAGTCAGGAATTTATCACATGCTCTGCTTTATAAGAAATGAAGCTTCCAACACTTGTCCAATTCTGCTCTAGCTCCCCTTTGTGCCACTTCTAAAATATGAACTAGGAAATGTTTAGTGCTTTATAGTTTACAAATCATCTCAAATGACTTGATATTGACAGCAATTCCGAAAGAACTTTTATTATCTCCTTACAGATAAAACATCGAGGCTCAGGAAGGGTAAGTGACATGAACAATGTTACACAGACAGACCAAGGGAGAACCACCACTTGTCTCTTTGATTCTCTCTTGCTCATTCTGCTTCTTAACCTGCCTATGCAGCTTGTAGAATCTCATGACCCTACACCCCTGCAGTCTCACAATACTCAAGAAGATCACATAAAGGTCATTTAAAGCTGTCCCTTGCAGCACTGGCTATGCCACCTCTGAGCACCACCATCTGCTCTCAGATCGTGAGGGCCAACTCAGCAAACTGCACAGCACAACTTCTCTCAGTGCATGTTGCCAGCGAAGCCGAGAGTGGTTCTGAATGTGTTTGCTCAGTTGTATCCTCTTTCTGCCATTTCATTTTGTGCTCTAGCAATCAGTCTTAACTCTCATTATCAACACGACAACAGTTGTGGGACAGTGCTGGAATTCCCATAAAGAAACAAAGGAAAACTGTTATTCAGGAGGTTTAAGGGTAAATTTCACAGTGGTCCAAACACCTTGAAGGAAACAGTCAAGGAAAGGAGAATGTAAGATAACTAGGGGTTAGTGGAAGTTATTTGACTTAAAGAGCATCATAAACATAATCATAGCTGGGAGTACTGACTCATGTGTGACTCAAATGATTTAAACTAGTATTAATACCACTCCATGAAGACTGTGCTCGAATGACTAATTAGCACCGGTTCAGTTAGCTCTATTTCCAGGAAAGCATCCTCCAGAATCCATTTCCAACTCCCCACGAAGATATAGGTACCCCTCGGGTTCACGAATCCCTAGAGCACATTCATTTCCCACTCCTGTAACAGGTACATTCCTTCTGAACAAAGGCTAGTCTCATTTCCACAGTCCAGGTTTGAATTTTATCCATGAGTTTGGTATTTTAATTAGGCAATATTTTTAACGTTATTTCCACTTTATTTGGCCTGTATATATTTTCTATCTTCTGCAACCAATTTATTAAAATTATGTTCTCTAGAAAACTGTCCTAAAGAAATCTACTACTTACCCATTTGATGAGGCCTGAGGTATTTAGCTACACAGCACAGCATCCAATACATCTTATGCTTTAATAATGTACAGTACCACACCCTGCAACTACCACCACCTCAAAAACCTCTCAGATGCCCAAATAAAGATGTTAATAGACTTAACCATTTATGTGCATTTAGCACAATGCTTGTTCCTTAGCAGGCGATGGATCCTGAATACGAGGCCCCAGCAAGTAAGAATTCAAATCATTAGAAACGTTAAGTACCATCACAGGTAATAATACATTTCTTTGGCTCCCTTGGCCACCTTAACACAAGCATGAATTTCAGAATCTTACTATGAACGGGAGCAGCTAGGGAAAATTAAGTTATGATTTTAAGAGTTCACCTGAATGCGTAAATATGCAAAAACTCAAAATGTTCTCCATTTTTCCATTCAGGTCCATTTCTAAACTTGGGTTTTTCCAGTAGTTTGAAAATCACTTTGAAAATGGTCATTCTCATTTATAGGATCACATTTCACATCCTAGCTTTTACACATATGCACATCTGCATGGGTGTGTGCATAATGTTTTACTATAAATGTCCTTTTAAAGACATTTGAAAATGACAAAAGGAACTAAAAATTTTACCTTTAGTGTACTTAAACTCTTCTGCTCCATTGACTCTTTATAAGCCATCAAATGGATATAGTTTATCCTAATACCTTTTCAGGCTGGGGGTGGGGGGGAAAGAGAGACAGGATAGCCAGCAGTCCGCAAAAAAGTAAATTTCTATCCAAACATAATCATAGAAATCTTCATACTCCTTTTGTGCATGACAAATTGTCAAGTAAGACTCTATGATAACATTAACTCAGGTGACTTCAATTTCATTTTTTCTTGTAATCTTCAGAAGGTAGAAGTGTCATGTAGAGTATATATCTCCCCACCCCTCTACCTACCATTTCTAACCATTCAAGAAAAACTGAGATCTAGGAAATGGATTAATAGACTATCAGTGGTATTATTATGTATGGTTACTTAAAGCACCATGCTAATAAAGCCAGGGTCCTAGGATTAATCTCTGCAAAGGCCATTAGTTTATATTGTTCCAAGGACCTGGACTGCACTCCTAACTGCAGACAGCTTTCTTACAATGTGTCACAAGACAGGGGATTGGCAAGGTGGTAAATGGATAAAAACAAAACTGTCTTCACTAATAGGGGGTAAAAACCCACATATGATGGGTTTACAGACTCTTACCCATAAAGAAAAAACAACACATAATTTTTAAACCTATGTTAAACATATTTCAAGTCTACAATATTGGACCGTAACATTTGACTCCTAAATTTTAGAACTGCCTATACATTCTACACAAAAGTACAGTAAAGTTCCTGCTGATGGAATTTGTACAAAAACTGTGAATTCCATACAGACATCCTTCTCTTTTTAATATTAATCTATGCACCAGTTTTTAAATATTTACCATTAGTTATTTGGTTCAGAATATTGTGAAAAAGTCAGCTAGGAAATTATTCATAAAACTGTATTCTGTATTTTTTTTTATTTTTCAAACAGCAAGTGTCCACATTTAAAATGCAGAATTTGCAAATATAAATTAGTCTAATAATTCAATTAAAAATAAAACAAAACAGCTTCCTTTAGTATCACAATACATAAAATGGTATTATAAACTCCCAAGTGGCAAGGTTAACTACATGACAACAATGCCAGAAGCTGTGAAACTCATTAAACCACTTAATGAATAGGTCAGTTTAAAGAACATTTCTATGTTCCATGACTATGCATGAAACAAGCTTTCATGTATTATAAAGGCTCAGCAATTCATTCATGGCATAATACGGGGTCAAGCAAGATTTTATTTTTACAATGACAATTAAAAAATGCATTTAAACAAACCGAAGTCCTCCCAATTGTTTGAAAACAATTCTCTTTGGAGGGTAAAATATATTTTAAAACACACTGACTTACCAAATTTCAATTGTCAGGCTGCTGACTACTGAGCAAAAATTTGTATTTAAAAATATCACAAATATCTTTAACAGTGAAAATTTCAATGTGGTAAGTTTCATTGCAAAGTAATTTTCACCTGAGTAGATTTTGAAATTTAGTGCTCATATATTTGGGGGGAGGTGGGGAAGGAAAGACCCACTTGTCCAAGATACTAAGTTTATAGTGGATTCCTTCACATAGATAGACCAGAGGGTTGAAGAAACATCTGCTGTGACCTTCCCAGGACACATGATGCCCCTTTCTCCTGGAAATTTGTTCTGATATTACGAATTCTCAGTATCCATAATATTTCCACTTAGTTACCCATTCAAGCATAGCAACCCAATTGAGTTTTATACAACAGTGTCTATAATATGTACAGGTTTAATTATGAATAGGAAATAGAAAATAAAAATTTACAGTGATTGAGAAAGGGTCAGAAAATGGGATAGGAAAAGTAATACTGTATAATCAGAATATCCTACTATCCTACCAGTTTTAATGACAGGGTTTTTCCTTTATTAGTTGAAATACAAAGAAGGCATAGGGGATCCCAGGAAAATAACACTATATATCAGAAAATTCAACGTGCTCCACCATAAGGATTTCCATCACACATTTAATTTCTTCTGTACAATTTTTATAAATGTGTTTTTCTTTTCAAAATCGTCAGATTTCCAGATTAAATTCAGCACTACACAGTATGCCCTTGAAGTAAAATGAGGTTACCTGCTTTATTTGGATACCAAGTTCCCTTCCAGACAGCATTAAAATAAAGACAAGACTACACAGATAAAATCCAGTATAATTCAAATCCAACAATGAAAAATTCCCCCCATATTGTTGCAAAATTCATTCTACTGAAATGCTTTGCTACAATAATAAAAAGCATACATTACATATAAAAGATACCAGTGTACTAAAAAGTGACAGAAGTGGACTAGCAAATCCTTCAAAGCACATTATATAAATGACTAGCATTTAAAAACATTTCTCCTATAAAATGTAGGTCATATACATTTATAAATTGGCGGTTTTATTTCTAAAGCAGTGATGTGTGTGTTCAAATAGTTAGCTGTTCTGTACAGTATAATATCTACTCAATTCAAACTACAATAGGTTTGTCTTTCTTTGTATTGAAGTTGAATAAATTCATCTGTTCAGCTGAGAAATCAAGCTTGAAAAATACATATCTAAAAATCAAAGTAGAAAGTTTAGAATTACTGAAATGTAGCTATGAAATATGAAGAGAACTATGTCACAATGGAGCTGAAGTCACCTCAAAACTTATGGGCTTGAATCTAAAACAGAAACAAATATTAAATCCAAAGCAAACCACAAAGTTAGGTAGCAGTACAGAAGCAGGAAAAAAAAAACAAAAAACAAACAAAAAAAAAACCACACCCCCTTCCTTCAGTGTGATGGGCACTAAGTTTTGCGGTCTTCCTCCATCTTGCAGAAGAGTGGTAAGGCCATTCAATGCTTAGTGAAAGTGAGTACAGATGAAGTCAGATTTAGCCTGTCTCCCCTGCAACTTCAATTATGCTGTGTAAACAGTGTTATGTTCCAGTAGGAGGAACAATGGAATTTACTTATAAAAACTGATTAAAGATAATCATTATTAAATGAAATAAGGAGAATAACTCTGAAATGTTTTTAGAACTTTCCTGATGCTACTTGTACAGTTAGCACTGCTATGTATTATTGCTTACGTACAGTACAACATCATATGCCTTCTAACATAAAGCAGTACTGTGATTTGTTTGTACATATTTACAGATTCTTAAAAACAAGCTGTAAAAACATTACATACTTTCAGACAATACAAATTAGCACATTGGTACTCACTTCAAAACAAATGGAATGCATAACATTAATAAACATCATAAAGGAAGACTCACATAAAAGTCCTTGATTGTCAAGACACGTTTATATATAAACTCTAACTGTGCAGAATTAAAGATTCAATCATAGGTACATCCTTATTTGATGAACCGTATTTACAGCATGGTATTGCATAAAAAAATAAAATAATGTTTACAGGGTTTTACTTTTTTATCCATTGGATTAAAGAAAGCAACAAACACAACAAGAAATGTTTGTCTGCTTTAGTTTGTTTCCTACCAACGTTTAAGTGAAAAAAGGAAACACGGTTTTATTTGCAGAATATAGCAAAACAACTGGAAAATTATTTCCCTGAAATAAAGCAATTTGAAACGGAAAAAGTTTAAATTAAATTGCAGTGTCAAAAAGTTTCTCATTGATTATAATAGTGCTTCTTCAAGTAATTATACTGTGAAAAAACAAGTTCTAGTTTAAGATGTTCTATGTCTAAGAAATGCGGTACTACAGTAATGCCTACTTTTAAAGTTTCCCGGCTTTTTTTTTTTTTTAAACAGCCCTTTAAAAACCCAAATTGATAAAATGAAAGAAGTGGCAAAAGATCTAACCTAGCTGGCACTTTGCAAGTTTCTCTCCCCTGTGGTAATGAAAGCCTACCCTGAGCACAAGACCTCTTTTGCCTGTCAGAAAGGGAAAATTACCCGACCACTGACAGTCCTCAGCCAGAGCTAAAAGGATGGATTTGTATGGTATCAAACAGAAAATCTGCAAGTACATCCAAAAGATTTAAGAGCCACTCAAATATTCTGAACCAAATGAATATGTGTACAATAAGAAGTCAAAAAAAAAAAAAAAAAGCTTTACAAGATGTTCAACAGAGATTACCTCATCTAACCTGATCTGCTTCCAATCTTCAAACAGGAGAGTAGGTCCTAAGTGCAAAAGCATACCTCCCTTACATTGACCAAAAGTTTAATGGTATAAGAGCATGTTTTAATGGAACACTTTGCTAACTGAAATGAAAAACACAAATTGCAGAAGGATTATCTCATATCCTCAATATTCTGATCTACAGCAGCACATAAAGGCTACTTACTTTTTACTATTAATGCCCAGATACAAATTAAGTAACTTTCTAAAGCAAAGTGGGGAAACCCAAACTGTTGAGATGTTTATCCTATGATGATAATACAAGGTAATTCTGGTAGGCATTTAGAATTTCACAGTAAGAGAGCCACAACTACTATACTTAAATGGTATGTCAATAACTTATGTCAAAGTATCAAATGCTTACAATGTGGTAGAAAAGTCTGCCATTATGTATATTTAAAGAAATGTGCCAAAGACAGGAATGCAACACCTGAAATTTTGCTTGCGTAACTACCATTTTCAAAGGCCTGCCTTCCTTGGCTTACCCTAACTGCTCAGCAGTAGAGTCACACTCTAAAAAAACTGTGCTGGTGATATTAAAACAAACAAAAACTGTATACTATACCAGGACTGAACAAGCTGTTGAAGAACAAAATTTTTGACCAGGCTCAAAAAAAGAAAAAGAAAAAAGGAAAAAGGAAAAAGGAAAGAGAAAGAGAGAAAGAAAGAGAGAAAGAGAGAAAGAGAGAAAGAGAGAGAAAGAGAAAGAGAAAGAGGAAAAGAAAAAGAAAGAAAAAGAAACAGAAACAGAAACAGAAACAGAAAAAGAAAAAGAAAAAGAAAAACAGAAACAGAAAAAGAAAAAGAAAAAGAAAAAGAAAAAAGAGAAAGAAATCAACTCAGGAAATAAATGCCTATTATCAAATAACAGTATGAGAAAAATATAAACACCTATATAGCATGAGCACAGTTCCATTTTTCACATCTCACCTGAATAGAGCCTTCTTGCAATTGCATGATGTATAACACAACACACACTATTCTTCAAAGTCAGTAATGGCAGAACTTAAACATCTACCTCAGAGAAGTCTAAAATTCTTGAAAAGTTTGGCAGCAAAGAAAGCTGTCAAATAGGAAAATTAATATTTCAAGCAAAGCTTAACAACCAACGTACAGAGGAAACCACATTAAACATAATTTATATTCATTGTCATAAAACACCAAAATATTCAAAATAAATGTAAAAGATGTTAAGGGTTGATATTTTCTTTGTTCCCTTTATGAGAACAGTCTTGGGATAACATTAAATAAAAGAAACAATAATTTAAATGTGTAACACTCTATACTGAAACAAAGACTGCAGATCTATAGGGCCAATATAAAAGTTAAAGTGGAAATTAGCAACAATAAAGTTTCACCTTCCAAGAATATTAATTTTAGAGTATCACTGGTGCTACATCAGTATGTGCATTGTGACAAAGATGGTGGAAATTAAAATAAGCAAAAAAGTTGAAACAAATTAAAGAGGATAATAAAATCAATAGAAGTAATGTTATTTTCCAAAAATTAAAACTGTCCAATGTGTAACTCAAACCATCATTCTTTAGAAAAGTATACATATGTGTATATATAAAAGCACTATTTATGGTACCATGCTGTATTATTTTAAGACAAAGTATATATATATATATATATATATATATATTAAAAAAAAAAACATTCGTGGTATAAGGATAAAGTCTGTAGTTTATTTAGATTTTGAAATGCAACAAAAAGTTTCCGATCACTCATCTAGCTGAAAAAGAAATTGTAGTTACTAGAATTAGTAAACACTTTTGGTTTGTAAAATTGTAATGAGCAGTGTTCATTAAAAAGTAATTCAAGATAAAATAAGCAATTAAAATGCCCATTTCTTTAGTTTCTCTGGATACTGTTTAATTATCCAATCTATCAAGATTCTAGAAAGAGAAGGATTAAACCAGGTTTTACAGTTCCAAAGATATCCAATTTCCTTTTATTGCCAAAAATTAAAATTGTCAATTATGAGATGATTATGACACAACCATATCAAACCTAAAAATCTAATTTTTTTTTTACTTTGAGAAATCAAAAATACCAAATAGATTCTAAGTGCTCTATGTTAACTGAAGTGTATATGTAAAGTAAAATACAATTAAGCTTTAAAACGTGGAATATACATTTTGTGTAAGCATTATGTTCTTGGGAATGTAATCTACAGAATATCTTTTTACTAAAACTTCAAAACCTTGATACCTGCACATGAAAAATCATAAAAAATATCTAAGTACAACTGTACAAAGAAACTGACACCAATATGCATACTTCCATTGAGAAGTGAATGCTTCAACAGTTACGTATTTTGGTAAAAGTTTTGAAAGTATGCATATTTTAAAAGTAATTAGGCTTTTAAATAGTGGAGTCTTAGACTATCAGATTTTTATTACTTTCTTTTCTCAAAAAAAAAAAAACATGTCAATATAATGCAAAATGAAAATCAAGGGTATATGGCATATCATTCTTTTTAAACGGTGGTTTCTTGGTTTCTTTTTTTCCTCCTATAGGACACACTAATTTATTTAAGCCATAATCTCTTGACATTTAAACTCTGAAGTTCACTCTGTCTGTAAAGTATACTCAGATTCCCTGCTGAAGTGCAATGACTATGCTGAAAAACTTAGAAACAGTATGAGTAAATTTCACACAATTACTAATCTCCTAAGAATGTACAATGTTATCAATTAGGAAACAATTGTGCGAAAGTCTTTTTTTTTTTCCTTTTAAACTCGGTGTAGGTGGAATAGCAAGTTTCTGTTCTAAAACAAGTAATGCATTGCTTCTATAAAGGTGACAACATGTAAGGCAGTTCAAAGAATGCTGACTAACCAAACAAAATGCAGTTATTGGATTATCTTGCTATTCATATCAGCTTAACTTGTTATAACGCATTGCTCTTAAATCTGTACAGCACTCCATTTACACAGAGTAACCCCACTCTTGATTAATCTGTTCTAAAGTGCCAGTATTATTTACACTTTTTTTTAGCCAAAGGTCTGGCCAGTTGTAGCATCAGGTGAAGATGTCATCCCAGCTCTATTATCATTTACATTCACCAAGGGAAATTCTGGAAATTCAGCACTTGTCCCTGGTCCCCGAAGGTTCACCTGTCCATTGGCAGTGCTAAACTGAGTAGCTATTCCAGCTCTTGATCCATGATATGGAGCGCGGAAGGGCTGTTCAAAGGAGCTCATTTGGTAAGCTTGGTGGACAGGCTGAGCCTCAGCTTTTTTCTGAGAAGTCACTTGATCCAAAAAGTCCTGTGTTGATGTGGCAGAAGCATGGTTTGTCTCATCACCTGAAAAGGGAAATGAGTGCTGTGAATCACCAACTATTAGTCCAAAGTGGGACTTATCTGGAGTTGTTCTTAGTGGAGAATTCATTCCTGATCGAAAGCTATTGATGGGCATGGCTGCATAGACTTGCTTGTCTATGGAAGAGAATGCTGGCTGATTTGGAAGGGTCTGGTTATCAGTCACAAAGTTAAGGCTCGGGCTATTCAAATAGGCATCATTTTGGCTAGTTCTGTCCAAAGCCTGCTGCAGAAACTTTGAGTATTCCTGCAACATGTTGGCTTTATCTGATGAGGATGCTTGGGAGCTTGATCCAACATTCTCTGCCTGGGTGACCTCAGGTACTTCTGAAGAATTTATTGATATGCTAGAAGTCACCTCAGTGTCTGCAACACTGAATGATATCTCATGCTGTCCATTAGCTTTATGAGAGTAATGATCCAAGAGAGTCTGCAGTACCTCATCTGGAATAACATTTTTGTCATGGTTACTCTTAATCTCCACATTCAGTGCCTGTGAATCTAATATGGATGCCGTAGTACTTTCATCAATGACACTTGCCACAGCTGCTTGTGTTACAGAAGGCTGAGAAGCTATGGTGCCCACATTCAGCGCATACTCCCTACTATTGTTACTTGCTGCTTGAAGGTATCGTTTCTTCTTCAAAAACTGCATGGCATCATCATAATTAGTACTACTGTGCACAGGTTTACTGGGCCCCTCCTGCAAATTATCGACCTGATCAATATCAGCATTGCCCTCTGAGTCCAGTAAAGCTTGTTTATCCACAAGTTCAAAAGCATACTTTGAAACTTTGCTCTCTTCATATGTGGATAAGGGAGAAATTGTTTGATTCTGCTCCAATGGCTGCTTCAGACTTCTCTTACTATTAATTTTTTTGAGAACCAACTTAGGTGGATGTATTTCTCCTGATGCATCTTCTAAATGTGATCCCCCAACGGAAGAATGTGGCATTTCAACAGCATACTCTGCTACCATATACTCATCTTTTACTTTAGTACTTGAAGAATAAAGGGGCAGGTAATCATTTTTGTCTTTCTTCAGGTCAGATTTGTCCAAAGCACTTTCTTTGTCCATCCCAGATGATTTTTTCTCAGTTTTCTGCCTTTTCTTTTTTGGCAGTGAGTTATCTTTTGGTGATGTAGAAAAGCCAGAATCTTCCTCAGATGTCAGAAGGCCACCTTTGATGGCACATCTGTTTAGCTTTTTGTCATGATTTTCATGGCACATACGTTTATGTTTCAATACACGATCTGTTCTGGAAAAATACTGTCAAATTCAGATTTCAGCAGTGAGTTTTTGTTTTAGTTTGTGTTTTTCATCAAGCAAGAAAAGAAAAGAAAAAAGTAATTAATATAAAAATAGACAGAAGCGGAATAATATAAGCAAATCCAAATGAATTTGTTGAGTCGTTTGCCAATTATAATCTAATCAACAGCAGTTGGGAGGTTCTTCAAACAGTTCTAGTAGTGACATTTTCTAATTTACTAGAATGATTTTATAATTTAATTTAGGATAGAAGAATTTCAATGTCCATCATACCTCAGCAAAATGGTTAAAAAAACAAACATTTTAAACCACCCCTTACCTGTAAACAGTATTCACACTGGTAAGGTTTTTCTCCACTATGAGTTCTCTTATGCCTTTCCATGTGATATTTTTGTATGAATCTCATACCACATTCATCACAGCGAAATGGTTTTTCACCTAGCACATGATACAGAAAGTTTAAAACAAAACAAGTGTTATGACAAAAACTCTACCCCTATATTAAATATATCTTCCAATTTAATTTGTAAAAAGTATTTTGCTTTGGGGTGCCTGGATGGTTCAGTTGGTTAAGCATCCGGCTCTTGATTTCAGCTCAGGTCATAATCTGTTTGTGAGATGGAGCCCTGAGTCAGGCTCTGCGCTGACAGCATGGAGCCTGCTTGGGATCCTCTCCTCCCTCTCTGCCCCTCCCCAGCATGCGTGCTTGTGCATACTCTTCCTCTCTCTCTCAAAATAAATAAACAAACATTAAAGAATATTGTGCTTTATAAAAATAAAAGATTGGCATGTGCCATTGGGAAGAAAAGACTGAAAGCAGGCATACTCAATTTCCCTGCCTTTCTATTATGTGTGTACATAACACACTCTCTGTGGAGACAAACGGTACCAGGAACTTACAGCAAGATGGACATGGTTTTAGTAAGAGTGGTTGAAGCTTTTAATCTTTTTTATTCAATCATACAAAATACTATTTTAGAAAATTTTTTGAAAAAAGAAAATGTTACCCATACATAGTCCAACACAATACTTGCATACACCTTTTCAATTCTTCATTTCTTTTCAACAAATATTTGTGGTTAAATGAAATCTGAATCCTAGGAAATAGTCTTAAAAATCTAATTCATTAAAACATAAAAAGAACTTAAATTACAGACTAAATTTCAAAAGGTTTGTTTATAACCGATCACTTTTCTCAACTCAAACCAGAATTTCTCAGGCCCTTTTTTTGGCGGGGAATGAATCAAACCAAGTACTGGTCACCAGACACATAACCCCGGCTTCCACCCCCTCCATTTTATGTTTTAAAGTGTCATAAGGACTTTTTGGCTGTAAGGAACCATTACTATGGAGATCTAAAATAGTTTTTACTGATAAAACCACAGTAAACAGAAGGGTGTGATAAGTTACCTTGAATAGTATGTTTTTGGGAAGCAACTGTTTCTATCTTTCATACATTTGACAAAATCTTATGGAATACTTGCTCTCTAACCCATAACCCTGCTGCAGGTGATTAAAAGTGTAAGATTCATTACTTGTCTTCAAAGAGCTTGGGAAAACAAGATGCACACATTAGACAGACAACTAACTAATAAAACTATGTCCAGCTCCAGTTTACTTTTACAACGTTTTATCGCACTACCTTTCTTCTTAAAACTTTTCCTCCAGCCAAATCAAAATACCTACCATCTTGTGCTTTTCTACCTCTGCTACAATTCACACTGCTCCTTTACTCAAGAATGCCTACCCCTGTGTGTTCAGGCGCTACATTCCCTTCAAGTTCCAACCCAAATCTTCTGAGATCCTTTGCCCTATTCTTTCAAGGAAAAGTATCTTGATCTTCTTTAAATTTCCATAGAACTAACTTCATCTGTGGCTCTCCTATGGCACTCATTAATTCATCTTAATAATTATTTTGTACATCTCTATTCTACAAGATCACATTTAAGGGCAGAATCTGAGCCTAAATTATCTTTATGTAGCTCAAAATATTTTGTGCACTTAAGTGTCAAATGAATGGCATAAATGATTATTATAGTGGATTACTAATGGGAAAAATGTTACTGAGCTGGTATGATTTGGAAAAGCTTCTTGCCGGTGTTAGAATTTAAAGTGAATAGCACTTAAAGAGACTGTGTATGTAATTAAAGCCAAAGAAAGAAAATGTAGTGGGAAACAACAGAGAAACTAAGGGTTTAGTTACTATAAAACGTCTAGGAGAAATGGTGCCTAGGAGAATATTAATTTAATTTGGTGACAAGTAAATTATTTGAAACTTTCAAGAATGCAACTTCTGTAATTGCTATGGAGTTACCAAATTTTAGGGCCGAAGGGACCTTGTGGTAGCTTTCAAACTGTGCCATTGGGGGCTCCACAGAGACCCCCAAAGGCTGATGCTGTTGTGGCAAATGGCTCTAAGAGTGCCACCCAGATTTCAGGACAGAATAGTTCCACTTCTATGTAATAGGGTTTTGAGCACGGACTTCAACGGTTCAGAGACTAGATTAAGATTAACACAACTAATCAAGACCAATTCATTTATTCCACAAAACAAAGAAATAATCGAAGCTGGGAGAGAGGATAACTTATTAAGAAAATTTGGAAGTGAAAGAAATGAGGAAAAGGAGATGAGAAGTAATAATTAGGAGGCAATCTATTTAAGAGCAAGTAGTGTTAGAGACTGAAATTAATTTATTTGAAGGCAGAAGGGAAAGAGCCAGTGAAGGAGAGAAATGGAATACTGAACTAAGATTAAAATGAAATATTATCATTAATAATCAAAAGAACAAGATCTCAGAGGACTTAAGATGAAAAGGGAAGGAGAGTGCAGATTATATTTTAGAATAAAAGAAAAAAACAGTTGCATGTTTTGACACAGAGAATGTAGATGATAGAGTTTATTGAGCTCACAAATGAAAGTCACTTCTCAAAAGTGAGAAAGGATAAAAGAGAAAATCAGTGGACTGATAAGAATTCATTTAATGCTGCACGATATTCATGGACTGGCAGACTTAATACTGTTTAAGACGGTTAATACTCTCCAAGCAGATCTACAAATTCAAAGCAGAAATTGAGAACCTGATCCTAACATTCATTTGGAAATGCAAGGGATCCAGAATAGCCAAAACAATCTTGAAAAAGAAAAACTAAGTAGGGAGACTCACACTTCCTAATTTCAAAACCTACTACAAAGCTACAGTAATAAGATAGCGTGGTAATGGCATAAGGATAGACATAGATCAAGGAATAGAACTGAGAATCCAGAAATAGATCTTTACATTTATGGTCAACTGATTCTCAACATAGGTGCCAATACACTTCAACGGGGAAAAAAATCGTTTGTTTTTTTTTTTTTCAACAATGATGCTGGACCAATTTGACACTCACATAAAGAATAGAGTTGGACCCCTACCTCGCATCATATACAAAACTTAACTCAAAATAGATCATAGGCCTAAATGTGAGAATGAAAACTATAAAACACTCAGAGGAAAACACAGAAATATCATGACCTTGAATTAGGTAATAATTTCTTAGATATGACACCAAAAGTCCAATCAACTAAACAAAAAATACAATGAACTTCATAAAAAATGTTTAATTCTTCAAAAAACACTATCAAGAAGGTAAAAAGAAAAAAAGGTGTAGCTCCTGTGGGAAACAGTCTAGCAACCCCTCAAAATGTTAAACACAGACAATTCTACTCCTATGTACATACCCAAAGAAATAGAAAACAATGACTCACTCAGATGCTTGTACCCCAATGCTCACAGAAACAGTATTAAGAACAGCCAAAAGATGGAAACAACCCAAGTGTCCATCAGCAGATGAATGGATTAGCAATATGTGATATATACATACCATGATATATTATTCAGCCATAAGAAGAAATGAAATTCTGATACATGCTACAACATGGGTGAACCTTAAAGAAATTATGCTAAATGAAAGAAGCCAGACACAAAAAAGACAAGTATTGAATGATTCCACATAGATGAGGTTATCTAGAATAGGCAAATTCACAGAGACAAAAGTAGAATAGAGATTACCAAGGCCTGGGATAGGGAGGAAAGGAGAGTTGTACTGCTTAATGGTTAGAGGTTTTCATTTGGTCACATAATATTTTAAATGTACTTCATGCCACTAAATTGTATGCTTAAAAATGATTAAAATGCTCAACTTCATGTTGTGTTGTTTTTTTTTTTTAAGTGAAAAGATAACTTCTGGAATGGGGTAAAATATTTGTAAATTATGTACCGGATAAGGGATATGCATCCAGTATATGAAATGAACACTTACAACTCAACAGTTAAAAAGACAATCTAAGAATAGGCAATAGATCTGAATAGACAGTTCTCCAAAGATATGCAAACAGTCAATAAGTACTTGAAAAGATGCTCATCATTGTTCATTAGGATAATGCAAATCAACACCACAATGAGATACTTCACACCCAATAGGAAAGTTAAAATAAAAAAGATAATCACAAATGTTAGCATGGATGTAGAGAATCTGCCCATATTTTCAAGACATATTTGTAGTTTCATCTTTTACATTAAATCTGATATATCTGGGGTTCATCCTGAGGTCCAGATGACTATCTAGTTTTCCCAACACCATTTACTGAAAAGTTCCACTTTTTTCGATCACTTCTTTAATCAAAATCATATACTAGTAAGTTCCATGGGTCTATTTCTAAACCTTCTATTCTGTTCCATTGGTCTGACTGTTCATAAGCCAGAAAGAAAATGTTTTATGACTTTATAATACATTTTATCATCTGGTAGGGCTAATCCCCTCATTGTTGTTCTGGTTTATCCACTTTCCATATTACTTCAAAATTATCTTGTCTAGTAACTGCAGTAGGAAAGGGAGAGCTGCCTGAAACGTTTACGTTAACTTATTAAAATATTGGTATCCCTGGGCAGCTGGGTGGCTCAGTTGGTTAGATGTATGACTTCAGCTCAGGTCATGATCTCGCAGTGAGTTTGAGCCCCGAGTCTGGCTCAGTGCTGACAGCTTGGAGCTTGGAGCTTGGAGCTTGCTTCAGATTCTGTGTCTCCCTCGCTCTCTGCCCCTCCCCCACTTGCACTCTGTCTCCCTCGCTCTCTCAAAAATGAATAAACGTTTAAAAAAAATTTTTTTTAAATGGGTATCTTTTATGATGTTGACCTTTCTTACCACTAAATAAATAAATAAATAAATAAATAAATAAATAAATAAATAACCAACCAACCAACCAACCAACCAACCAACCCTGGGCGGGGGGAAACAGGGAAGGGGAAATATGTCCTTCCATTTCATCAAGTTTTGTTTTGTGTCAACAGTGTTTTAGTGATTTCTTCATATGGGATATCCCACATTTCTTATTGTTGATACTGTAAAAAAGGGTGTTTTCTTCTGTTATATCTTCTACTGTGGGTGTGTATATACAAAGTGTATGGTTTTCTATTTTACTGAATTTACTAGTTTGCAATAATTTTTCATTGACACTCATGGGTTTTTCAAGTATGCAATAATATTGGTTGCAAAAATTGGTTTTTGGCCTGTAATATATTTTGTGTGTATGTACTTTTGCTGGCTATTATTCTCAAATATTATATTAAAAAGTAATGGTAACAGGGTTATTAACAGGGGGATCAGGTGTGGTGGGGGAAGTAATGGTGATAATGTGCTCTGTATCTTACTCCCGACTTTGGTACTTTGTTATGTCTTTTGAAAGGAAATAAAAAATAAAATGATACATAATTTCTCTAAGAATAAAATTAACACATAGAAAATCCTTTTACTGCTTTTCCCCTTGAAAGCCAGGGCCCCTCTACTAGAAAAGACAATTTATACAGCGTTTGAGTAATTTCAAGATTAGGAGAAAAAGCTTACTTAAAAAATAAGAAGTTTATAAATACTATTTTCAATTCAGGAAAGCTGTAACATGG
Source organism: Neofelis nebulosa (assembly GCF_028018385.1). Classification (NCBI taxonomy): domain Eukaryota; kingdom Metazoa; phylum Chordata; class Mammalia; order Carnivora; family Felidae; genus Neofelis; species Neofelis nebulosa. The sequence goes on along the minus strand of NC_080786.1, from coordinate 88,673,969 downwards.
GGAGGAAAAAACAAGGTGTTCTGCTAATGGTAATCTCCAATACCCAAGAAGCCTCGGGTTTCTCTTCTAATGGTTATCCACTGAGACCACAAATTCTTCGCACTGTGGTGTTTCTCCCTGGTAACTTTAACACTGCACACATTGAGCTACTTACGGGTAAGAATTCTTACTCTAATATATGAGTAATGGTTGGGCCAAATGATATACAAGCATTAAGGACATAAACTTTATGCATAAAATAGCTCACTGTGGACTGACATATTAATCTGATTGTTAGCAGTTTCAACTATGCCTCTTCTTCCTCTTCAAACCATTCCAATCTGGCTTTTGCACTTATTTCATCAAATGGTTCTTGCACATCACCTTCAAGTTATCAAATTCAACCAAATCTTTTCAGTTAACTTAGTAGACCTCTCAATAGCATTCAACTCAAGTGATCCTTTTTTTTTTTTTTTTTTTTTTAAATTAGCTTTCTCTTTGGCTTCCTTCTATGGCAGCCATGCTCCTTAGGCATCTCCACCTGCTCCCAGCTCACCTTCTTCCCTCCACCTATGAAATGTTTTAGTTCTTTAAGGCTTCCTCCTAAGTTTTTTGCTTTTTCTTTCTTTTTATTTGGCAAGAAGGGAAACTCATCTACTTCCATCGCTTTAATTACACTTAAATCTGAGTTGCAAACCCATACATCCAAACTGCATACTCAACAAACATATCCACTTCCAGAACACCTGGGGATCTCTACATCATATCCCACACTAACCTTGTGATCTTCAACCCACAGCTTAGTCCTTCTCTTGATTCCTTATTCATATGGATGACACTCCCATTCATCCAGTTTTGCACCCCAAAGGCCCACACAACTTCTCTTTATCCCCTCTCTCCATATGCAACTGATTAACAGGTTCCACCTATTAAATCCCTGCCAAACCCCCCCACTTCTTTTCATTTCCCACTGTCACCACCCAAGTTCAAAACACTATCATGCCCTGGACTGGACTATTTATATAATAACCTTTTTATAGCAGTCTCTCTGGGATCTGTTCTCATCTCCTTACAATTCCATACCACTCCCAGATTTTGTTAATGTAAGTATATCTGATCACCTTTAAATCCTATCCATGGCCTTCCACTGTTCTTAGAATTTAAAACAACAACAACAACAACAACAACAACAACAACAACTGGGTTCTCTATCAACTGGCCCCTGCATGTCTGATGTTTCTTCACAATTCCCTCCTTTACTTTCTGAGTTCTAATCAAAGTTGCCTTCTTCCA